>NC_052052.2:85132945-85732945 GCF_903992535.2 Arvicola amphibius
GGAGGAGCGGAGGGAGGGGGAGGAGGAGGGAAGGTGATGGAAATTTTTAAATATAAAAGAAAATAAACCATGAGAATGAAAAAAAACAAAAAAAAAGAAAAAAAAAGAAATGGAGATGACAAACAAAAAGGTAGACAAAATAAATAAATCTCTTAAAGATACCCAAGAAAAACAAGAAAAAGCAATCAAACAGGTAAGGGAAACACTGCAAGACCTGAAAAATGAAATGGAGGTAATGAAGAAAACACAATCTGAGGGAAGACTGGAAATGGAAATTCTGAGTAAATGACCAGAAACTACAGAGACAAGTATTTCCAACCAAATACAAGAGATGGAAGAAAGAATCTCAGACTCTGAAGATACTATAGAGGAAATAAACTCACAGATTAAAGAACAAAACAAATTCAACAAATTCTTAACACAAAACATCCAGGAAATCTGGGACACCATGAAAAGACCAAACCTAAGAATAATTGGGGTAGAAGAAGGAGAAGAATTACAACTCAAAGGCCCAGAAAACATATTCAACAAAATTATAGAAGAAAACTTCCCCAACCTAAAGAAGGATGTTCCTATGAAGGTACAAGAAGTCTACAGAACACCAAATAGACTGGATCAAAAGAAAACATCCCCATGCCATATGATAATCAAAACACAAAACATACACAATAAAGACCAGATATTAACAGCTGCAAAGGAAAAAAGTCAAGTAACATATAAAGGGAAACCTATCAGAATTACACCTGATTTTGCAATGGAAACCATGAAAGCCACGTCTTAGATAGATGTGCTACAGACACTAAGGGAACATGGATACAAGCCTAGACTACTATACCCAGCAAAGCTTGCATTCACCATTGATGGAGAAAACAAGATATTCTAGGACAAAAACAGATTTAAACAATACCTAGCCAAAAATCCAGCCTTGCAGAAAGTAATAGAAGGAAAATTACAAACCAAGGAGTCCAACAATGACCAATATAACTCAGACATCTAGCGAACCTTCACCAGCACAACTAGAAGAAGGGTAAAACACAAACTCTACTACCAGAAAAAAATGGCAGGAATTAACAACCACTGGTCATTAATATCACTTAATATCAATGGACTCAATTCACCTATAAAAAGGCAGAGGCTAAGAGATTGGATACGAAAACAGGATCCGACATTCTGCTGTTTACAAGAAACACATTTCAACCACAAAGAGAGACATCTACTCAGAGTAAAGGGTTGGGAAAAGGTTTATCAAGCAAATGGACCTAAGAAACAAGCCGGTGTGGCCATACTAATTCCTAACAAAGTTGACTTCAAACTAAAATCAACCAGAAGAGATGGAAAGGGACACTTTATACTCATAACAGGAAAAATCCATCAGAATGAAGTCTCAATCCTGAATATCTATGCCCGTAATATAAAAGCAGCCATTTATGTAAAAGAAAAATTACTAGAACTCCAGGCAGCCATCAAACCACACACATTAAAAGTAGGAGACTTCAACACTCCTCTCTCACCAATGGACAGGTCAATCAGACAGAAACTTAACAGAGAATTAAAAGACTTGATGGAGGTAATGAAACAAATGGACTCAACAGACATCTATAGAACATTCCACCCAAATAGAAAAGAATATACCTTCTTCTCTGCGGCCCACAAAACCTTTTCGAAAATTGACCATATACTTGGTAACAAAGCAAACTTCCACAGTTACAAAAAATATTAGTAACCACCTGTGTCTTATAGTCAGAACCTGGAAACAACCTAGATGCCCTTCAGTGGAAGAATGGATGCAGAAACTGTGGAATATATACATATTAGTACTACTCAGCGGTAAAAAACAATGACATCTTGAATTTTGTATGCAAATGGATGGAAATAGAAAACACTATTCTGAGTGAGGTAACCCTGACCCAAAAAGATGAACATGGGATGTAGTCACTCATAATCGGGTTTTAGCCATAAATAAAGGACATAGAGCCTATAATTTGTGATCCTTGAGAAGACAATAAGAAGGTGAAACCAAAGAAAAACATATAGTTATCCTCCTGGATATTGGAAGTAGACAAGTTTCCCTGGCAAAAATTGGGAACTTGGGGGTGGGTTGGGTTGGGGGCAAGGGATGATGGGCAGAGAAAAGCTTGAAGGGGAGGATAGGGAGAGCTGGAGGCAAATGGAAGCTTGGGATATAGGAAGGGTGGTATGGGAGCAGAGAAGCATATATCCTAATTAAGGGAGACATCTTAGGATTATTAAGAGACTGGACTCTAGAGGGGTTCCCAAGTATCCAGGAAGATGCCCACAGCTAGTTCCGTGGGCAGCTGAGAAGAGGGAGTCGGAAAAGGCCAGATCCTATAGACATACTGATGATTATCTTGCACATCACCATAGAACCTTCATCTGGCGATGGATGGAGATAGAGACAGAGCCACACATTTGTGCACCAGACTGAGCTCCCAAGGTCCAAATGAAGAGCAGAAGGAGGGAAAACATGAGCAAGGAATTCTGGACTGCGAGCGGTGCTCCCATCCACTGAGATGGTGGGGATGATCTATTCGGAGCTTACCAAGCCCAGCCGGACTGGGACTGAAAAAGCATGGGATAAAACCTGACTCCCTGAACATGGCGGTCAATGAGGGCTGCTGAGAAGCCAAGGACAATGACACTGGATTTTGATCCTACTACGCATACTGGCTTCGGAGGGGGGCTGGCCTGTTTGGATGCTCACCTTCCTGGACCTGGATGGATGGGGGAGGAACTTGGACTTCCCACAGGGCAGGGAACCCTTACTGCTCTCTGGTCAGGAGAGGGAGGGAGAGTGGATTGGGGAGGGGGTTAATGGGAGGCGGGGAGGAGGCAGAAATTTTTTAATAAAAAATAAATAATAATAAAACAATATACATTCAATAAAACAAGTGCTAATTTTTGAGGCAACAGCACATCAATGAAGATTCAAAGCAACAACTAAGAAAGACCAATGAAACCCTTTTTCTAAGATTCCCTGTTCTCAATCCTGGGACTGGGATCAATTTTCCCCCAAAAGTGTCTCATTGTTTTAATGAAATACTGAGCCAAAGACACCCAACTGCTCTTTAGTGGCTACAATAAAAAGTCCACCTCAGTAACACCCAAGTAGGAAAAAGAAAATAAATCTTTAAAAAATCCAAAGCAGTGAAACTTAGAAAATCCCATTACCCAGTGCTTAATGCTGAAGAAGTGTTATGCATCCCTTATTATTGAAAGATATTTTCCTGTGGATTTCTTTCTTTTCTTCTTTTTAAACAAAAGAATGAATCAGTATGTGGTCAATTTGCTTCTCCACAATTCTTCCTCTACTGACAATTTGAAATGATTTCACATTAAAGGAAAATGAGTTTCACAGCTCTTCATAAATTGCTAATGAGCTTTTGAACAATAATTGCCCTAACCTAATTTACCAAAAAGAAAAGCCTCAATTTGCCATTAATGTGTCTGTCAAAATAAAGGATAAAGAGGTACCAAGGAAGTCAAGGCTGCTTGAGGATGTCTATCTACTCGTCTGCATTTTAAACTATTAGATTCTGTCTTCTAGTGACACTCTGAGCAGCCTGGATTCAGGCTGACAGCTAGGTCTTCAGATGTGTTCACAACTGTCCTGTGTTGTTCTGGAAAGGGAAAACACCTTAGGAACATGCATCAGGATGACTGTCAGCAGAACTAGTTTTTATTTTCAGCTCTGCCACCCAACAGTTTGTAGGATACTGGCAATCTATTCTTCCAGTCTGAACAAGTTTCTAAAGTGTTAACCATATGAAAATAGAACTATTTCAAAACCCGAAGCATCCTGGATTCTTTGCACTGTTACTATTATGTGATACTACTGCATGGCCAGTTACTGGAACTCCATCTTTTAATTTTGTGGATTACTTAATTATTACATCTCTTATCTCCCACTACTACTTCCCTCAAAAAAAAACAAAAATAAAAAAGCAACTTGTGAAATTTTGTATGTGCATTAGAATAAGTTGAAGTGATGCAAAAACAACCTTGATAATGTCTTATTTAGCCCATTGTCTTTTATAAAATTTAAGAACCCCTTTCAAGGATGCTGGGATTATGACAAAGAAGGCACAGTGCACAGTGCTGTATAAAAGCTAATGGTTGGGGAATAGCCATGAACTATGTAATAAGAAAACAGGAATAACTTGAGACTGAGTTGCCTCAACTTTCAAGCATCCTCTCTATGCAACTATGTTAGATTTAAAATGGGCCAAGATTAGAAAGAAGCCGGATATAGTTGATGAGCATTATGCAGAATAGTACAATAAATCTAGCCAAGAAAGAGACAGGGAAGGGAGGGTAAAGCAAGAACAAGTGATATCATTTTCATCACTAATTCTGCACACAAAAATTTGAAATAAAGATATAAGGACTTTCACAGTTCACATCAATCTATTTTAAGATGTAAGCTTCATTTGCATGCTGATCTCAACAAAGGTTTAAAAATGTAATGCAATTGAGAAAGGAAACAATGACCAGATGGTTAGAGTTGTGTAGTGAGCTCTAATGACAGATAAACTAATACAAAAGGTTCCATACAAATGGGATATTTGAACAATACTGTACTATTTTTACCTTTAGTGAATTGAATATGCTAAAATAAAATGGGTAATTGTGGAATGAATGCACTTCATTAACAATTCCATCCCCCGGAATCTCAGTTCTAGAATAGACTCCTAAATGTAAAACACTAACACACAAACAAGGTAAAGTTCCAGGAGAATCTGCCTTAAAGTGCTTCCTCATATCCTCTCTGGCAGCACAGGTCAGATTTGATATTTCTGCATCATTTATGTTTTGTGTAGGATAGAAAGCTCACAGTTTCTTTGACAAGCACTTTTCGTTCTAATGGGCTTTAGTCCATCTTAGCTTTATTTCTTCTCCACGGAATGATCATTCCCATCATCCATTCTCCATGTTATTCATTTTCTAAGCCCTCACATTCTTGGGTCTTTTTAATATTCCTCTGGCCTGACTGTATTTATCACTTGGTGAGAACCAAAAGGAAAACTGTCAGGCCTTTCTTTATCTTTCCTTTTGCAGGAAGACATGGCAGTTTTGTGGAGCCCAGAGTGCCTTTAGTGAGGTCATGACTTTTTTTATTTGCCTCTATGCCTCCTGGCAATGTGTGTTGCTGTGCAGACTACTCTACTCCAGAGGGCTCTATTCTTATCAGTTTTAGCTGCTGCTTCCCAGAATAGACTGGACTTCCATTCTTCCTACTGAACATATAACTATAGGCATCGTGCTTCTTAATTTTCTTTTGAAAAATATACATTTTTATTTAAAAACAATCTCTTTACATTTTACATACCAATCCACTCACCCCACCTTCTCCCCTGCCCCACCACATCCACTTCTCAGAGAGGGAAAGGCCTTCCATGGGGAGTCAACAAAGTCTAGAACATGAAGCTGAGGGAGGACCAAGGCCCTTCTCCCTGTATCTGGGCTAGCAAGGTATCCCTCCATAGGGAATGAGCTCAAAAAAGCCAGTTTATGCACTAGGAATAAATCCTAATCCCACTGTCAGTGACCCCACAAGTTGCCCAAGCCACACAACTGTCACCAACATTCTGTGTCTGTATCTGCTTGTGGGTACATGCATGTAAATGAAGGTGCCTGCAGAAGGTGGGAACAAGCACTATACCCATTGCTGCTGGGATTGCAGGCAACTAGCAGCCACCTGTTTTTGCTGCTGGGCACCAAACATGGGTCCTCTGCAAAAGCAGTAAAGGCTCTTAAACCCTGAAAAACCTCTCCATACTTCTCTGCCTTTTGTAATCAGCAATATAGAGAGATCTCAGAAGGCCTTTGGGATGGCCTCCTCTGCTGTGTAGAACTACAGAAATTTCAGTCCTCAAGGATGATTGGAAATATAGGAAAATAGGAAATTAGATATAGAAAATTAGGATATAGAAATTAGGATATAGAAAATAGGAAATTGATGGGTGTGAAACCAAAATGAAAGCACATTGTTGTTAAGGAGCCACATTGTTAAGTGACATATTAAGTGTTCATACCTTAGGAAATTAACTTTCTGCTTCCTAAGCCTAATGTATCCTGCAAACCATGTTTTCTATCCTATGCTGAAATTGTAACCTCATGAAGTAAATCCACCCCTTTGCTTTACTAAACTCCTGATCTTGTGATGTCTGATTGTCTTTTTGCCTTATGAAAATGTGTCTTCCTAGAAACATTGATGACTCCCTTTCTATGGGATGTTTTCTTGTGCTTATCTACCCCACAGGCAGCCTTAAACCCTGAGTCCCTCATTCCTCTTCCAGGTGTTAATGGCCAATTATCTCCACAGCTGTTTTCAACCCTACCCTTCTCCATAAAAGGAACTTAAAAAGTCAGTGAAGGGCTGCTCTCTCAAACACTGACTTGGGGGGTAGGCAGTGATCTGCTCAATCCCTTGGGTACTTCTAAATACAACTTACTTTAAATAGACAGTCGTGGAAATGCTTTTCCCCCTCCAGCCTAACAATGGGCATGGTGATACCTGGGTTGACTGTGTCAGAATCAGGGCTCTGATCCTCCTAGTAAGCCACAACTCCCCAGTAAGTCAATTAACAGAAAATGAGATGTATTCAATGTAGCCCTATTGAAAAGAAAAACAAAAGAGGTCCAGTGACCTTCACGTTCCCAAGTCCATACTCAGCATCTTAGGTGTTTTATTGCTGTGGTAAAACACCATGACCAAAAGCAACTTGGGGAAGAAAGTTTTTTTTTTCTTTCTAGCTTATACTTCCACATCACAGTCTATCATTGAGAGAAATTGGGAAATAACTCAAGCAGGAACATGGAAGCAAAAACTGAAGTAGAAGACATGGAGGAATGGTGTTTAATTGCTTAAGTCATCATTCCCATGGCTTAATCATCTTGATTTCTTATACACCCCAGGACCATCTGCCAAAGATGCACCATCCATGATGGGCTGGGTCCTCCTATTTCTTTCTTTTTTTAAATTGATTTTTTGAGTTATACATTTTTTGCTCCCCTCCCTGACTCTTCCCTCCCCTTCAACCCTCCCCATACTCCCAATTTACTCAAGAGAGCTTGTGTTTTTCTACTTCCCATGTAGATTAGATCCATGTATGTCTGTCTTGGGGTCTTTTTTTATATGGTTTATTTTTTATATTTAAAAATTTCCATCTCCTCCCCTCCTGCGCACCATTCCCTCCCTTCCCCTCTACCCATACCCTCCCTCCCTCCCTCTCCAGGCCAAGGAGCTATAAGGGTTCCCTACTCTATGTTAAGACCAAGGCCCTCCCAAATTCCCCCAGGTGAAGGAAGGTGATCAACCAAGCTGAGAAGGCTCCCACAGAGCCCGTCCATGCAGAAGAATCAAAGCACAGCGCCATTGTCCTTGGCTTCTCAGTGAGCCTCCACAGTCGGCCACATTCAGAGAGTCTGGTTTGGTCTCATGTTCCATCAGTCCCATTCCAACTGGAGTTGGTGATCTCCCGTTAGTTCTGTCCCACTGTCTCCATGGGTGAACGCACCCCTCACGGTCCTGACTTTCTTTCTCATGTTCTCCCTCCTTCTGCTCCTCATCAGGACCTTGGGAGCTCAGTCCGGTGCTCCAATGTGGGGCTCAGTCATTTTCTTCATCTATCGCCAGGTGGAGGTTCTATGGTGATGTGCAAGAAATTCATCAATATGGCTATAGGAACTGGCTTTTTCAGGCTCCCTCTCCTCAGCTGCCCAAGGAACTAGCTGGGGGCATCTCCCTGGAAACCCGGGAACCCCTCTAGAGTCAAGTCTCTTGACAACCCTCAGATGTCTCCCTTAATTAAGATATATGCTTACCTGCTCCCATATCCACCCTTCTTGTATCCCAAGCATCCCATTACTCCGAGCTCCCCCCATTCTCCCCTGCACGCTTTTCTCTCCCCATCTTCCCTTGGCCCCGTCTCGCCCCACCCTCAAGTTCCCAATTTTTGCCCTGCGATCGTGTCTACTTCCAATATGCAGGAGGATTACTATATGTTTTTCTTTGGGTACACCTTCTCATTAACTTCTCAAGGATCACGAATTATAGGCTTGATGTCCTTTAATTATGGCTAGAAACCGATTATGAGTGAGAACATCCCATGTTCATCTTTTTGGGTCTGGATTACCTCACTCAGAATGATGTTTTCTATTTCCATCAATTTGCATGCAAAATTCAAGATGTCATTGTTTTTTATCGCTAAGTAGTATTCTAATATGTATATATTCCACAGTTTCTGCATCCATTCTTACACTGAAAGGCATCTAGGTTGTTTCCAGGTTCTGGCTATTACAAATAATGCTGCTATGAACATAGTTGAGCAAATGCTTTTGTAGTATGATTGGGCATCTCTTGGCTAAATTCCCAAGAGTGGAATTACTGGGTCTTGGGGTAGGTTCATCCCGAATTTACTGAGAAACTGCCACAATGCTTTCTAAAGTGGTTGCACAAGTGTGCATTCCCACCAGCAATGGATGAGTGTACCCCTTACTCCACAACCTCTCCAGCAAAGGTTATCATTGGTGTTTTTGATTTTAGCCAATCTGACAGGTGTAAGATGATATCTCAAAGTTGTTTTAATTTGCATTTCGCTGATAGCTAAGGAGGTTGAGCATGACCTTAAGTGTCTTTTGGAAATTTGAACTACTTCAGTTGAGAATTCTCTGTTCAGTTCCGCGCCCCATTTTTTAATTGGGTTAATTAGCATTTTAAAGTCTAATCTCTTGAGTTCCTTATATATTTTAGAGATGAGACCTTTGTCAGTTGCAGGGTTGGTGAAGATCTTTTCCCACTCAGTAGGCTGCCTTTGAGTCTTAGTGACAGTGTCCTTTGCTTTACAGAAGCTGCTCAGGTTCGGGAAGTCCCATTTATTCAATGTTGCTCTTAATGTCTGTGCTGCTGGGGTTATACGTAGGAAACGGTCTCCTGTGCCCATATGTTGTAGAGTACTTCCCACTTTCTCCTCTATCAAGCTCAGTGTGTTCAGATTAATATTGAGGCCTTAAATCCATTTGGACTTGAGTTTTGCGTATGGTGATAGATATGGATCTACTTTCATTCTTCTACAGGTTGACTTCCAGTTATGCCTGAACCATTTGTTGAAGATGCCCTCTTTCTTCCATTGTGTACTTTTGGCTCCTTTATCAAAAATCAGGTGTTCATAGGTTTGTGGTTTAAGATCCGGGTCTTCTATATGATTCCATTTGTCGACTTCTCTGTTTTTATGTCAATACCAAGCTGTTTTCAATACTGTAGCTCTGTAATAGAGTTTGAAGTCAGGGATGGTAATGCCTCCAGAAGTTCCTTTATTGGATAAGATTGTTTTGGCTATCCTAGATTTCTTGTTTTTCCATATAAAGTTGATTATTGTCCTCTCAAGGTCTGTGAAGAATTTTGTTGGACCTTGATGGGGATTGCATTGAATCTATAGATTGCTTTTGGTAGAATTGCCATTTTTACTATGTTGATCCTCCCAATCCATGAGCAAGGGAGATCCTTCCATTTTCTGGTATCCTCTTCAATTTCTTTCTTCAGAGAATTAAAGTTCTTGTCAAATAAATCATTCACTTCCTTGCTTAGAGTTACTCCCAGATATCTTATGCTATTTGTGGCTATTGTGAAAGGTGATACTTCTCTGATTTCCCTCTCTGCTTCCTTATCCTTTGTATATAGGAGGGCAACTGAATTTTTGGAGTTGATCTTGTAGCCTGCCACATTACTGAAGGAATTTATCAGCTGTAGGAGTTCTTTGGTGGAGTTTTTGGGGTCGCTTATGTACACTATCATATCATCTGCAAATAACGAAAGTTTAACTTCTTCCTTTCCAAATCGAATCCCCTTGATTCCCTTATGTTGTCTTATTGCTATTGCTAGAACTTCAAGCACTATATTGAAGAGATAAGGAGAGAGTGGACAGCCTTGTCTTGTTCCTGCATTTAGTGGGATGGGCTTGAGTTTCTCTCCATTTAGTTTGATGTTAGCTATTGGCTTGCTGTAAATAGCCTTTATTATATTTAGGAATGACCATTGTATCCTTAATCTCTCCAAGACCTTTATCATAAAGGGGTGTTGAATTTTGTCAAATGCTTTTTCAGCATCTAATGAGATGACCATATTTTTTCCCTTTAATTTATTTATATGATGGATAACATTGATAGATTTTCGTATGTTGAACCAGCCCTGCATCTCTGGGATGAAGCCTACTTGATAGTACTGGATACTTTTTCTAATGTGTTCTTGGATTCGGTTTGCCAGTATTTTATTGAGAATTTCTGCATTGATGTTCATGAGTGAGATTGGCCTGTAACTCTCTTTCTTGGTTGAGTCTTTGTGTGGTTTAGGTATCAGGGTAACTGAAGCTTCATAAAAGGAATTTGGCAGTGACTCTGGTGTTTCTATATTATGAAATACCTTAAGGAGTATAGGTATTAGGTCTTCTTGGAAGTTCTGGTAGAATTCCACATTGAAACCATCTGGTCCTGGGCTCGTTTTGGTAGGAAGGTTTCTGATAACAGTTTCTAATTCTTCGTGACTAACAGGACTATTTAGAGCATTTACCTGGTCCTGGTTTAACTTTGGCATATGGTATTTATCTAAAAAAGTGTCCATTTCTTTTACATTTTCCAATTTTATGGCATACAGGCTTTTGTAGTAAGATCTAATGATTCTCTGAATTTCCTCTGTGTCTGTGGTTATGTCCCCCTTTTCATTTCTGATCTTAATAATTGGCGTGTTCTCTCTCTGCCGTTTCATTAGTTTGGCTAAGGGTTTGTCAATCTTGTTGATTTTCTC
This sequence comes from Arvicola amphibius, assembly GCF_903992535.2. NCBI lineage: Eukaryota > Metazoa > Chordata > Mammalia > Rodentia > Cricetidae > Arvicola > Arvicola amphibius. The sequence continues at coordinate 85,143,765 of NC_052052.2, forward strand.
CAAGAACCAGCTTTTTGTTTCACTGATTCTTTGGATTGTTTTCTGTGTTTCTATTTTGTTGATTTCTGCCCTCAGTTTGATTATTTCCAGTCTTCTACTCCTCCTAGGTGAGTCTGCTTCTTTTTTTCCCAGAGCTTTCAGGTGTGCTGTTAAGTCACCAATGAGTGCTTTCTCTGTTTTCTTTAAGTGGGCACGTAGTGCTATGAAGTTTCCTCTTAGCACTGCTTTCATTGTGTCCCATAGGTTTGAGTATGTTGTCTCTTTGTTGTCATTAAATCCAGGAAAGACTTTAATTTCTTTTTTTCTTTATTTTTAATTTAAAAACTTTCCATCTCCTCCCCTCTTCCTCCCCCTTCCCTCCCCTCCCCTCAACCTGTACCCTCCCTCCCTCCCTTTTCAGGTCAAGGAGTCATCGGGATTCCCTACTATATGTTAAGACCAAGGTCCTCCCAACTCCCCCCTGGTCCAGGAAGGTGATCAACCAAGCTGAGAAGGCTCCCACAGAACCTGTCCATGTGGAATAGTCAAAGATCAGCGCCTTTATCCTTGGCTTCTCCGTCAGCCTCCACCGTCGGCCACATTCAGAGAGTCTGGTTTGGTCTCATGTTCCATCAGACAACATCCAACTGGAATTGGTGATCTCCCATTAGTTCTGTCCCACCGTCTCCATGGGTGAATGCACCCCTCACGGTCCTGATTTTCTTTCTCATGTTCTCTCTCCTTCTGCTCCTCATCAGGACCTTGGGAGCTCAGTCCGTTGCTCAAATGTGGGGCTCAGTCATTTTCTTCATCTATCGCCAGGTGGAGGTTCTATGGTGATATGCAAGAAATTCATCAGTATGGCTATAGGAACTGGCTTTTTCAGGCTCCCTCTCTTCAGCTGCCCAAGGAACTAACTGGGGGCGTCTCCCTGGAAACCTGGGAACCCCTCTAGGGTCAAGTCTCTTGACAACCCTCAGGTGGCTCGCTAAATTAAGATATATGCTTCCCTGCTCCCATATCCAACCTTCCTGTATCCCAAGCATCCCATTCCTCCGAGCTCCCCCCATTCTCCCCTGCATGCTTTTTTCTCCCCATCTTCCCTTGGCCGCGTCTCACCCAACCCTCAAGTTCCCAATTTTTGCCTGGCGATCGTGTCTACTTCCAATATCCAGGGGGATTACTATATCTTTTTGGGGGGGTTCACCTTCTTATTATCTTCTCAAGGATCCCAAATTATAGGCTCGATGTCCTTTAATTATGGCTAGAAACCGATTATGAGTGAGTAAATCCCATGTTCATCTTTTTGGGTCTAGGTTACCTCACTCAGAATAGTGTTTTGTATTTCCATCCATTTGCATGCAAAATTCAAGATCACATTGTTTGTTTACCGCTGAGTAGTATTCTAGCATGTATATATTCCACAGTTTCTGCATCCATTCTTCCACTGAAGGGCATCTAGGTTGTTTCCAGGATCTGGCTATTACAAATAATGCTGCTATGAATACAGTTGAGCAAATGCTTTTGTAGTATGATTGGGCATCTCTTGGGTAGATTCGCCAAAAGTGGAATTGCTGGGTCCTGGGGTAGGTTGATCCCGAATTTCCTGAGAAATTTCCACACTGCTTTCCAAAGTGGTTGCACAAGTGTGCATTCCCACCAGCAATGGATGAGTGTACCCCTTACTCCGCAACCTCTCCAGCAAAGGTTATTATTGGTGTTTTTGATTTTAGCCAATCTGACAGGTGTAAGATGATATCTCAAAGTTGTTTTAATTTGCATTTCCCTGATAGCTAAGGAGGTTGAGCATGACCTTAAGTGTCTTTTGGCCATTTGAACTTCTTCTGTTGAGAATTCTCTGTTCAGTTCAGCGCCCCATTTTTTAATTGGGTTGATTAGCATTTTAAAGTCTAGTCTCTTGAGTTCCTTATATATTTTAGAGATGAGACCTTTGTCAGTTGCAGGGTTGGTGAAGATCTTTTCCCACTCAGTAAGCTGCCTTTATTTCTTAGTGAAAATGTCCTTTGCTTTACAAAAGCTGCTCAGCTTCAGGAGGTCCCATTTATTCAATGTTGCCCTTAATGTCTGTGCAGCTAGGGTTAGGCGTAGGCAATGGTCCCCTGTGCCCATTTGTTGTAGAGTGCTTCCCACTTTCTCCTCTATCAAGCTCAGTGTGTTCAGATTAATATTGAGGTCTTTAATCCATTTGGACTTGAGTTTTGTGTATAGTGATAGATATGGATCTACTTTCATTCTTCTACAGGTTGACATCCAGTTATGCCTGCACCATTTGTTGAAGATGCCTTCTTTCTTCCATTGTGTACTTTTGGCTCCTTTATCAAAAATCAGGTGTTTATAGGTTTGTGGTTTAAGATCCGGGTCTTCTATATGATTCCATTGGTCAACTTCTCTGTTTTCATGCCAATACCAAGCTGTTTTCAATACTGTAGCTCTGTAATAGAGTTTGAAGTCAGGGATGGTAATGCCTCCAGAAGTACCGTTATTGTATAAGATTTTTTGGCTATCCTGGGTTTCTTGTTTTTCCATATAAAGTTGATTATTGTCCTCTCAATCTCTGTGAAGAATTTTGAGGGGACCTTGATTGGGATTGCATTAAATCTATAGATTGCTTTTGGTAGAATTGCCATTTTTACTATGTTGATCCTCCCAATCCACGAGCAGGGGAGATCCTTCCATTTTCTGGTATCCTCTTCAAATTCTTTCTTCAAAGACTTAAAGTTCTTGTCAAATAAATCCTTCACTTCCTTGGTTAGAGTTACTCCCAGATATCTTATGCTATTTGTGGCTATTGTGAAAGGTGATACTTCTCTGATTTCCCTCTCTGCTTCCTTATCCTTTGTGTATAGGAGGGCGACTGATTTTTTGGAGTTGATCTTGTAGCCTGCCACATTACTGAAGGAGTTTATCAGCTGTAGGAGTTCTTTGGTGGAGTTTTTGGGGTCGCTTATGTACACTATCATATCATCTGCAAATAACGAAAGTTTAACTTCTTCCTTTCCAAATCGAATCCCCTTGATGCCCTTATGTTGTCTTATTGCTATTGCTAAAACTTCAAGCACTATATTGAAGAGATAAGGAGAGAGTGGACAGCCTTGTCTTGTTCCTGAGTTTAGTGGGATATCCTTGAGTTTCTCTCCATTTTATTTGATGTTAGCTGTTGGCTCGCTGTAAATAGCTCTTATTATATTTAGGAATGAGCATTGTATCCCTAATCTCTCCAGGACCTTTTTTTATCATAAAAGGGTGCTGAATTTTGTCAAATGCTTTTTCAGCATCTAATGAGATGACCATATTTTTTTTCCTTCAGTTTATTTATATGATGGATTACATTGATAGATTTTCGTATGTTGAACCAGCCCTGCATCTCTGGGATGAAGCCTACTTGATCGTACTGGATACTTTTTCTAATGTGTTCTTGGATTCGGTTTGCCAGTATTTTATTGAGAAGTTTTGCGACAATGTTCATGAGTGAGTTTGGTCTGTAATTCTCTTTCTTGGTTGAGTCTTTGTGTGGTATAGGTATCAGGGTAGCTGTAGCTTCATAAAAGGAATTTGGCAGTGACTCTGGTGTTTCTATATTATGAAATACCTTAAGGAGTATAGGTATTAGGTCTTCTTGGAAGTTCTGGAAGAATCCCACATTGAAACCATCTGGTCCTGGGCTCGTTTTGGTAGGGAGGTTTCTGATAACAGTTTCTAATTCTTCGTGACTAACAGGACTATTTAGAGCATTTACCTGGTCCTGGTTTAACTTTGGCATATGGTATTTATCTAAAAAAGTGTCCATTTCTTTTACATTTTCCAATTTTATGGCATACAGGCTTTTGTAGTAAGATCTAATGATTCTCTGAATTTCCTCTGTGTCTGTGGTTATGTCCCCCTTTTCATTTCTGATCTTAATAATTGGCGTGTTCTCTCTCTGCCGTTTCATTAGTTTGGCTAAGGGTTTGTCAATCTTGTTGATTTTCTCCAAGAACCAGCTTCTTGTTTCATTGATTCTTTGGATTGTTTTCTGTGTTTCTATTTTGTTGATTTCTGCCCTCAGTTTGATTATTTCCAGTCTTCTACTCCTCCTAGGTGAGTCTGCTTCTTTTTTTTCCAGAGCTTTCAGGTGTGATGTTAAGTCACCAATGAGTGCTTTCTCCGTTTTCTTTAAGTGGGCACTTAGTGCTACGGAGTTTCCTCTTAGCACTGCTTTCATTGTGTCCCATAGGTTTGAGTATGTTGTGTCTTGGTTTTCATTGAATTCAAGGAAGACTTTAATTTTTTCTTTATTTCTTCCTTCACCCAGGTATGATTCAGTAGTTGACTGTTCAGTTTCCATGACTTTGTGGGCTTTCTGGGGGTAGCATTGTTGTTGATTTATAATTTTAATCCATGGTGATCCAATAAGACACAGGTGGTTACTAATATGTTTTTGTAACTGTGGAAGTTTGCTTTGTTGCCAAGTATATGGTCAATTTTTGAAAAGTTTCCATGAGCCACAGAGAAGAAGGTATATTCTTTCCTATTTGGGTGGAATATTCTATAGATATCTGTTAAGTCCATTTGGTTCATTACCTCCATTAAGTCTTTCAATTCTCTATTAGGTTGTGTCTGATTGACCTGTCCATTGGTGAGAGAGGAGTGTTGAAGTCTCCAACTATTAATGTGTGTGGTTTGATGGCTGCCTTGAGTTCTAGAAGTATTTCTTTTACATACGTGGGAGCTTTTATATTAGGGGCATAGATATTCAGGATTGAGACTTCATTCTGATGGATTTTTCCTGTAATGAGTATAAAGTGTCCCTTTCCATCTCTTCTGATTGATTTTAGTTTGAAGTACACTTTGTTGGAAATTAGTATGGCCAAACCGGCTTGTTTCTGAGGTTGATTTGCTTGATAAACCTTTTCCCAACCCTTTACTCTGAGTAGGTGTCTGTCTTTGTGGTTGAGGTGTGTTTCTTGTAAACAGCAGAATGTTGGATCCTGTTTTCGTATCCAATCTCTTAGCCTGTGCCTTTTTGTAGGTGAATTGAGTCCATTGATATTAAGTGATATTAATGACCAGTGGATGTTAACTCTGGTTATTTTTTTTTTGTAGTAGAGTTTGTGTGTTTCCCTTCTTCTAGTTGTGCTGGTGAAGGTTCGCTAGATGCCTGAGTTATTGTGGGCGTTGTTGGACTCCTTGATTTTTGATTTTCCTTCTATTACTTTCTGCAAGGCTGGATTTGTGGCTACGTATTGTTTAAATCTGTTTTTGTCCTGGAATATCTTGTTTTCTCCATCAATGGTGAATGCAAGCTTTGCTGGGTATAGTAGTCTAGGCTTGCATCCATGTTCCCTTAGTGTCTGTAGCACATCTATCTAAGCTCTTCTGGCTTTCATGGTTTCCATTGAGAAATCAGGTGTAATTCTGATAGGTTTCCCTTTGTATGTTACTTGACCTTTTCCCTTTGCAGCTCTTAATATCTGTTCTTTATTCTGTATGATTTGTGTTTTGATTATTATATGGCGTGGGGATGCTTTCTTTTGATCCAGTCTATTTGGTGTTCTGTAGACTTCTTGTACCTTCATAGGAACATCCTTCTTTAGGTTGGGGAAGTTTTCTTCTATAATTTTGTTGAATATGTTTTCTGGGCCTTTGAGTTGTAATTCTCCTTCTTCTACCCCAATTATTCTTAGGTTTGGTCTTTTCATGGTGTCCCAGATTTCCTGGATGTTTTGTGTTAAGAATTTGTTGGATTTGATTTGTTCTTTAATCTGTGAATTTATTTCCTCTATAGTATCTTCAGAGTCTGAGATTCTTTCTTCCATCTCTTGTATTCAGTTGGAAATACTTGTCTCTGAAGTTTCTGTTTGTTTACTCAGAGTTTCCATTTCCAGTCGTCCCTCAGATTGTGTTTTCTTCATTACCTCCATTTCATTTATCAGGTCTTGTACTGTTTCCCTTACCTGTTTGATTGCTTTTTCTTGTTTTTCTTGGGTATCTTTGAGAGATTTATTTATTTCGTCTACCATTTTGTTTGTCATCTCCATTTCTTTATGGCAGTTTTTTACCTCCTGTTTCAGGTCCTCTATTATTTTCATAAAGTACTGTTTAAGGTCGGTTTCTTCTATATCTTCTGGGGTAGGGTGTTCAATTCTTGTTGTTTCGGGATGTCTGGATTCTGGTGATGTCATGTTGCCTTTCATGTTGTTGGAGGAGCTCCTGCATTGGTGCCTGCCCATCTCTTCCTTCAAATAGAGCTGGGAGGCACTTGGTGTCCTAGACCAATCTTTGCTGTGACTGAATCTGGTTGGATCTCCCCAGTGCCAGAGGAGGACCTATTCCTTGTGTCACAATCTGAAGAAGCCTGCACTCCCTTGCAGGAATCCTCAGACCTGCCTGGAGGCCAGAGTCTGAAACCTTTGGGTGGATGACCTTAGTACAGGAGCAGGACACCTGAAAACTCTAGGGAAGGCTTGGGAGATGCAGGGACATGAGAAACAAAGACAAGCCTGCAGAGTGAGCTGGGCAGAGGGGGTCTGTGCTCTCTTTCAGGGCAGGTTGCCACAGGGTCTGCACTCACTCACCAGTCCAGATGGAAGTTCAGGGCTCAGGATCAGGGATTCCAGGCAGCCCAGGGATGCCGCCCGGACTAAAGGGCCAAGGTGGGGGCAGGGCGGGATGGAATATCACACAGTGAACCTGGCAGCACAATCTGAAGGAGCCCGAACTCCCTTGCAGGAATCCTCAGACCTGCGTGGAGGCCAGAGTCTGACCAAGACTTTAATTTCTTTATTTCTTCCTTCACCCAGGTGTAGTTCAGTAGTTGACTGTTCAGTTTCCATGAGTTTGTGGACTTTCTGGGGGTAGCATTGTTGTTGATTTCTAATTTTAATCCATGGTGATCCGATAAGACACAGGTGGTTACTAATATGTTTTTGTAACTGTGGAAGTTTGCCATTTTACCAAGTATGTGGTCAATTTTCGAAAAGGTTTTGTGAGCTGCAGAGAAAAGGTATATTCTTTCCTATTTGGGTGGAATGTTCTATAGATGTCTGTTAAGTCCATTTGGTTCATTACCTCCATTAAGTCTTTCAATTCTCTGTTAGGTTTCTGTCTGATTGACCTGTCCATTGGTGAGAGAGGAGTGTTGAAGTCTCCAACTATTAGTGTGTGTGGTTTGATGACTGCCTTGAGTTCTAGAAGTGTTTCTTTTTACATAAGTGGGAGCTTTTAGATTAGGGGCATAGATATTCAGGATTGAGACTTCATTCTGATGGATTTTTCCTGTAATGAGTATAAAGTGTCCCTTTTCATCTCTTCTGATTGATTTTAGTTTGAAGTCAACTTTGTTAGAAATTTGTATGTTCACACTGGCTTGTTTCTGACGTTGATTTGCTTGATAAACCTTTTCCCAACCCTTTACTCTAAGTAGGTGTCTCTCTTTGTGGATGAGGTATGTTTCTTGTAAACAGCAGAATGTTGGATCCTGTTTTCGTATCCAATCTCTTAGCCTGTGCCTTTTTATAGGTGAACTGATTCCATTGACATTAAGTGATATTAATGACCAATGGTTGTTAACTCTGGTCATTTTTTTGTAGTAGAGTTTGTGTGTTTCCCTTCTTCTAGTTGTGCTGGTGAAGGTTCGCTAGATGCCTGAGTTATTGTGGGCGTTGTTGGACTCCTTGATTTTTGATTTTCCTTCTATTACTTTCTGCAAGGCTGGATTTGTGGCTACGTATTGTTTAAATCTGTTTTTGTCCTGGAATATCTTGTTTTCTCCATCAATGGTGAATGCAACCTTTGCTGGGTATAGTAGTCTAGGCTTGTATCCATGTTCCCTTAGTGTCTGTAGCATATCTATCCAAGCTCTTCTGGCCTTCATGGTTTCCATTGAGAAATCAGGTGTAATTCTGATAGGTTTCCCTTTATATGTTCCTTGACCTTTTTCCTTTGCAGCTGTTAATATCTGTTCTTTATTCTGTATGTGTTGTGTTTTGATTATTATATAGCATGGGGATGCTTTCTTTTGATCCAGTCTATTTGGTGTTCAGTAGACTTCTTGTACCTTCATAGGAACATCCTTCTTTAGGTTGGGGAAGTTTTCTTCTATAATTTTGTTGAATATGTTTTCTGGGCCTTTGAGTTGTAATTCTTCTCCTTCTTCTACCCCAATTATTCTTAGGTTTGGTCTTTTCATAGTGTCCCAGATTTCCTGGATGTTTTGTGTTAAGAATTTGTTAGATTTGATTTGTTCTTTAATCTGTGAATTTATTTCCTCTATAGTATCTTCAGAGTCTGAGATTCTTCCATCTCTTGTATTCGGTTGGAAATACTTGTCTCTGTAGTTTCTGTTCGTTTACTCAGAATTTCCATTTCCAGTCTTCCCTCAGATTGTTTTCTTCATTACCTCCATTTCATTTTTCAGGTCTCGTACTGTTTTCCTTACCTGTTTGATTCCTTTTTCTTGTTTTTCTTGTTTTTTTTGGGGGGGGGGGGGTGTATCTTTGAGAGATTTATTTATTTCGTCTACCTTTTTGTTTGTCATCTCCATTTCTTTATGGCAGTTCTTTACCTACTGTTTAAAGTCCTCTATTATTTTCATAAAGTACTGTTTAAGGTCGGTTTATTCTATTTCTTCTGGAGTAGGGTGTTCAATTCTTGTTGTTTCGGGTTGTCTGTATTCTGGTGATATCATGTTGCCTTTCATGTTGTTGGAGGAGTTCTTGCATTGGTGCCGGCCCATCTCTTACTTCAAATGGAACCAGGAGGTGCTTGGTGTCTTAGACCAATCTTTGCTGTGACTGAATCTGGTTGGATCTCCTCAGTGCCAGAGCAGGACCTATTCCTTGTGTCACAATCTGAAGAAGCCCACACTCCCTTGCAGGAATCCTCAGACCTGCCTGGAGGCCAGAATCTGACCCCTTTGGGTGGATGGCCTTTGTACAGGAGCAGGACACCTGAATACACTAGGGAAGGCTTGGGAGAGGCAGGGAAGTAAGAAACAAAGACAAGCCTGCAGCAGGAGCTCTCTCTTGGGGTCTTCATTGCTGTCTAGGTTCTCTGGCATTGTGACTTGTAGGACTGGTTTTATTTTCCATTATGTCTAAAAGCCACTTCTGAGTGAGTAATATATTTGTCTTTCTGGGTTTGGGTTGCCTCACTTAATATGATGTTTTCTATGACATCTTAAAATTTCCAGCCAATGGGTCCTCCTATTTCAATCACTAATTAAGAAAATGCCTTATAGTGTTACCTAGTGGCTCGTTAAATGGGGCCATTTCTCAACTGTGGTTTCCTCTTTTCAGGTATGTCTAGGTTTGTATCAAATTGATATAAACCAAACAGCATATTCTGTGCTCAATCATGAGAATTTGTTTTAAACAGAAACCCTGAGGGATGGATAATTATATAGTTCTGACCAAGATAAAGTCTTTCTCTGTGTCTGGGTCTCTCCTGCAAGGTGGTCTATCAAGCTATCAGATTGTGTGAACTATCTTTCCAGGAGTGTGATGCTCTGGCTTGCACCAGGCTTCCAAAATACTTTTTCCTCTTTGGGAATCACATTCCTGGGAAAATTCAATTTGGAAAGATACATTGTCACAACATTCTGATCACCAAGAGAATGGGATAAATATATCAGTATAATGCCCACATTTCTGATATGACCATTACAATTGTACATAAGTAATTGTTTTATTTCATGTTTGATAGCATTATTTTTTATATTATAAAAAATTTCTGCCTCCTCCCCTCCTCTCACTTACCTCCTCCTCCCACCTCCCCCTCCCTCTCCTGTCTGAAGAGCAGTAAGGGTTCCCTGCCCTGAGGCAAGTCCAAGTTCCTCCCCTCCTCTATCCAGGTCTAGGAACGTAAGCATCCAATCAGGCTAAGCCCCTCCAAAGCCAGAATGTGTAGTTGGAACCATTGTCCTTGGTTCTCAGCAGCCCTCCCGTGGTTTTTCAGTCCCAGTCCAGCTGGCCTTGGTGAGCTCCAATTAGATCAGCCCCACCATCTTGGTGGGTGGGAGCACCCCTCACAGTCCTGACTTCCTTGCTCATGTTCTCCCTCCTTCTGCTTCTCATTTGGATCTTGGGTGCTCCGTCTGGTGCACCAACGTGTGTCTCTGTCTCTATTTCCATCCATTGCCAGGTGAAGGTTCTATTGTGATATGCAAAATATTCATCAGTATGACTATAGGATCTGGCCTTTTCCAGCTACCTCTCCTGAGTTCTTTATGTATTTTGGAGCTCAGACATTTGTCTGTTGTGGGGTTGGTGAAGATCTTCTCCCAGTCAGTAGGTAGCCCTTTTGTCTGTTTTTCTATGTTTGATAGCTTTATTTTTTTATATTATTAAAAATTTCCACCTCCTCCCCTCCTCCCATTTACCTCCCCCTTCTCCTCCCCTCCCCGTCCCTCTCCTGTCCGAAGAGCAGTAAGGGTTCCCTGCCCTGAGGGAAGTCCAAGAGCGTGGGTGAATGGGATGGTTGGGATACAGGAAGGGTGGATATGGGAGCAGGGAAGTATATATCTTAATTAAGGGAGACATTTTAGGGTTGGCAAGAGAGTTGACTCTAGAGGGGTATCCAGGGAAATGCCTCCAGCTAGCTCCTTGGGCAACTGAGGAGAGGTAGGCAGAAAAGGCCAGATCCTATAACCATACTGATGAATATCTTGCATATCACCATAGAACCTTCATCTGGCAATGGATGGAGATAAAGACAGAGCTACACATTGGTGCACTGGATGGAGCACCCAAGATCCAAATGAGAAGCAGAAGGAGGGAGAACATGAGCAAGGAAGTCAGGACTACGAGGGGTGTTCCCACCCACCAAGATGGTGGGGCTGATCTAATTGGAGCTCACCAAGGCCAGCTGGACTGGGACTGAAAATCCACGGGATAAAACCAGACTCCCTGAACATGTCGGACAATGAGGGCTGCTGAGAACCCAAGGACAATGGCACTGGATTTGGTTCCAACTACGCATTCTGGCTTTGGAGGGGCCTAGCCTGATTGGATGCTTACCTTCCTAGACCTGGATGGATGGGGAGGAACTTGGACTTCCCTCAGGGCAGGGAACCCTTACTGCTCTTCGGACAGGAGAGGGACGGGAAGGGGAGGAGAAGGGGGAGGTAAATGGGAGGAGGGGAGGAGGTGGAAATTTTTAATAATATAAAAAAATAAAGCTATCAAACATAGAAAAACAGACAAAAGGGCTACCTACTGACTGGGAGAAGATCTTCACCAACCCCGCAACAGACAAATGTCTGAGCTCCAAAATACATAAAGAACTCAAGAAACTAGACTTTAAAATGCTAATTAACCCAATTTAAAAAAAATGGGGCACTGAACTGAACAGAGAATTCTCAACAGAAGAAGTTCAAATGGCCAAAAGACACTTAAGGGCATGCTCATCCTCCTTAGCTATCAGGGAAATGCAAATCAAAGCAACTTTGAGATACCATCTTACACTTGTCAGAATGGCTAAAATAAAAAGCATCATGATAGCCTATGCTGGAGAGGATGTAGAGTAAGGGGAACACCCATCCATTCCTGGTGGGAATGTAAACTTGTGCAACAACTTTGGAAATCAGTGTGGCAGTTTCTTTGGAAATTGGGAATCAATCTACCTCAGGATCCAGCAATACCACTCTTGGGAATATATCCAAGAGACGCCTAATCATACTACAAAATCATTTGTTCAACTAGGATTATAGCAGCATTGTTTGTAATTGCCAGATCCTGGAAACAACCTAGATGCCCCTCAATAAAAGAATAGATAAAGAAAGTGTGGAATATATACACATTAGAGTATTTTTTACTACTCAGCTGTAAAAAATAATGACATCTTGAATTTTGCTTGCAAATGGATGGAAATAGAAAACACTATCTTGAGTGACGTAACCCAGTCCCAAAAAGATGAATATGGCATGTACTCACTCATTAGTGGACTCTAGCCATAAACAAAGGACATTAAGCCTATAATTCGCAAGCCTAGAGAAGCCAAATAACAAGGTGAACACAAAGAAAAACATATATAGATCCTCCTGGAAATTGGAAGCAAACAAGATTGCTGGGCAAAAGTTCGGAGAATGGGGGTGGAGGTAGGGTGGGTGTGAGGTTGGGGAAGGGGAGAGGGGGAGAGAGAAGGGAGAAAGGAAAGACTGGAGAGAGCTTAGGGGATTGGGAGGATGGAGATGGAGGAAGGGCGGATATAGGAGCAGAGAAGAAGATATCTACATTAAGGGAGCCATTTTATGTTTGGCAAGAATCTTGGCTCTAGAGGGGATCTCAGGTGTCTATGGGGATGTCACCAGCTAGGTCCTTGGGCAGCAGAGCAGAGGGTGCCTGAACTGGCCTTGACCCACTATCACACTCGAATATCACCATAGAATCTTCATCCAGTGATGGATGGAGATAGTGACAGAGACCCTCATTAGCACAATGGACTGAGCTCCCAAGGTCCAGATGAAGAGCAGAAGGAGGCAGAACATGAGCAAAGAAGTCAGGACCACGAAGGCAGCTTCCGCCCACAGAGACGGTGGGACTGATTTAATGGGAGCTCTCCAAGGCCAGCTGGACTGGGACTAAACGAGCATGTGATCAAACCAGACTCTCTGAATGTGGCTGACAATGGGGGATGACTGATAAGCCATTGATAAAGGCAATGAGACTTCTTTCTACTACATGTACTAGCTTTTTGGGACCCTAGTCTATTTGGATGCAAAGCTTCCTAGGCCTGGATATAGTGAGGAGGGCCTTGAACTTCTCACAGGGCAGGGTTCCCTGCCCTCTCTTAAGGAGGGAGGGGAAGGGAGGAAAGTGAGAACGGGAGCAGTAGGGGAATGGGAGGAGGGGAGGAAGTGTAAGTTTTTGAATGGTAAAATAAATAAATTTTTAAAAAAAGAAATGGAAGAAGATACCAGAAAATGGAAAGATCTCCCATGCTCTTGGGTAGGTAGAATTAACATAGTAAAAGTGGCAATCTTACCAAAAGCAGTCTACAGATTAAATGTAATGCCTATCAAAATCCAAATACAATTCTTCACAGACCTTGAAAGAATGGTACTCAACATCATAAATCCAGGATAGCCAAAACAATCCTGTACAATAAAAGAACTTCTGGAGACATCACAATCCCTGACTTCAAACTCTATTCCAGTGCTACAGTAATGAAAACAACCTGGTATTTGTGTAAAAACAGGCAGGAGGACCAATGGAACCCAATCAAAGACCCGGATATTAATCCACCACCTTTGAACACCTGACCTTTACAAAGAAGCAAAAAATATCAAATGGAAAAAAGCATATTTAACAAATGGTGTTAGCATAACTGGATATCAACATGTAGAAAAATGAAAATAGATCCATATCTATCACCATACACAAAACTCAAGTCCAAATGGATCAAAGACCTAAACATAGAGCCAGCTACACTGAATCTTACAGAAGAGAAAGTGGGAAGTACACTTGAATGCATTGGCACAGGGAACCACTTCCTAAATATAACTCCAGCAGCACAGACATTGAGAGAAACAATTAATAAATGGTATCTCCTGAAACTGAAAAGTTTCTGTAAAGCAAAGGACATGGTCAACAAGACAAAATGGCAGCCTACATAATGAGAAAAAAATCTTCACCAACCCCACATCAGACAGAGGTCTGATCTCCAAAATATACAAAGAACTCAAGAAATTGGTCAGCATAAGAACAAATAATTTAATTTTAAAAATGGAGTACTGACCTAAACAGAGAACTCTCAACAGAGGAATCTAAAATGGCTGAAAGGCACTTAAAGAAATGCTCAACATCCTTAGTCATCAGAGAAATGCAAATCAAAACAACCCTGAGATTCCATCTTACACCTGTAAGAATGGCCAAAATCAAAAACACTGATGACAACTTATGCTGGAGAGGTTATGGGGAAAAGGAACACTTCTGCATTGCTGGTGGGAGTGCAAGCTGGTACAGCCCCTTTGCATGTCAGTATGGAAATTTCTTAGAAAATTAGGAAACAACCTTCTTCAAGACCCAGTAATACCACTTTTGGGTATATATCTAAAGGATGCTCAATTGTGCCACAAGGACATGTGCTCAACTATGTTCATAGCAGTATTGTTTGTCATTGCCAGAACCTAGAAACAACTTAAATGCCCCTTGACTGTAGAATATATAAGGAAAATGTGGTAAATTTACACAATGGAGTACTACACAACTGAAAAAAATAACAGCAGCTTGAAATTTGCAGGCAAATGGATGGAGCTAGAAAACATCATTTTGAGTGAGGTAACACAGACACAGAAAGACAATTATCACATATACTCACTCACAAGTGGTTTTTAAATATAAAGAAAAGAAAAACAGCCTACAAATCACAACCCCAGAGAACCTGGACAACAATGAGGACCCTAAGAGAGAGACATACATGCATCTAACCTACATGGGAAGTAAGAAAAATACAAGATCTCCTGAGTAACTTGTGACCTTGGGAGAGAGTTGAAGCAGAGGAGAAAGGCAGGAAGGGGATCAGAAAAAAATGTAGAGCTCAATAAAAATCAGTTAAAAATTCAAAAAAATACTAAATAAAAACTTATAGCTTAAATTTACTGAATGTTCTAACATGTGCTGTTTTGACCAGAGTAAAGTACAAGGACTCACATCTATGGCTTCTTGGTGATTTCACATCTCTAGAAAGAACTTTACAACTGCAAAGGACATTACATCAATTAAGAAAGGCCATTGAGTATGACTTGTTAAAAACACTTTTGAGACAGTCAGTGGTGGTTCACACGTTTAATCCCAGCACCCAGGAGGTAGAGGCAGGCAAAGCTCTGTGAGATAGAGGCCAGTCTGGTCTATAAAAAATAGTTCCAGGATAGGCTCCAAAACTACAGAGAAACCCTGTCTCAAAAAATGAAAAAAAAAACTTTTGAATTTCTGGTATACCTACTGTTTGTCTATTACTTCTTTTCGTTTATGTTAACCAAGAAATGCTCAATGTAACATAAACAGGTACAAATAAGAAACTTGGAACACCAGGTTGACCCAATTGTTTCATAATAATGCCAACAGTATTTCCTGTGAAAGTGATGAGGTATACTTGGCTGTTTTTCTTTTGGGGGGGGCCATACTGTACCGGCAAAGGTACCGGCGGTTATAGGGGTTAGGGAATAACCACGATAGTCCTTTATAATAAATCAGTTTTAATACAAGGGGAAATAAGGGAACTTACAGAACCAAGGGTCCAGCGGAGCAGAAGGTACGCAGGGGAGAGCAAAACGGGGCTCCTTCCGGCGCCCCGATCCTATTTAAGGGGTATCCTACTCCGCTGGGGCAGCCACGCCCCTGAACGCAGGGATTGGGCCAGCTGCCCCAACATCTCCCCCTTTTGTCTAAATAAGACAGATTCAGAAACCAAATACAACTATATACAATGGGAACAGATCATATAAAATTACAAGAAGTAAACAATAGCAGGCGAGGAGTATATAACAAAAAATTTTTCTAATCACTCTACTTTGGGAAGTCTAAATAATCTAGAAGGTAGCTACCATTATCTAATCTTCAACCCCATCAAAGATCTGAGAAGGAGAGTAAAATTACCAAAGCAACCAGGAAGCATAAACGAGAAACTTCCAAAATGTGCAACAGAAGACAGAGACAATTGACTACCTGGGCAACCACACGAAGTCTTGATAGCAATGTTGAGGCAACCAACTTTGGCTGAGGCCTGAAAAAACCTGACATACCATTATACAATGGCAAGGAACCTTTAGTAGAACTATCCTATCCTGTCTTGGCAAGATAAGACAATTCTGTTTTATCCACTTATGGATATTTCGTACTTTAGTCAGTAATGGAGGTATGGGCTTTTCTTTGCCCCAAGGCCAGTTCTGCCAAGTAGAAGACAAACTCCCAGTGGAGTGTCTTTGGTGCTCAACGTTCTCTCAGGAGTAGAGCATTGTTGCCAGGAGTGATTGTGTCTCATAAATACAAAACTCTAGGTTAGATTAAAGGCCATGTTCTACAGCTCTTCAAAGAGGTCGAAGATTATGCTATCTATACTAAATACAACCTCTATGTGTCTAAAAAACCTGATTGTCCTAAATATAAATACGAACAACATATGATTCTCAACACTTATGTAACTGTATGACTAATAGAATAGACAACTGTACAATAAATGAAGACAATGATTTCCAAATGTAAACAGGGTCATTACATAAATAATATCTGAGGTAGAAATGTACATTGCAATATAGTAAACAATGTCATTACATAAATAGTATCAGAAGTAGAGATGTACATTGCAATATAGTAAACAATGTCAATATAACAATTGTTTCAAACAGAGGTAGTATCATACTCTCATACAATGTTCAATATATCAATATACAAGAATCAACACTCATATAGTTTTTCAAAAAACAATAACTCAAAAAAATCAATTATTCCTTCAGATCACCAGTTAATCCCTCCCCCCCTTTTTTTAATATATATATATATATACACATAATTTATACTCCTGAGTCCATATAAAGCCTTCCACAACCCGACCACCCTATACCAGCCACCAATTAGTGTCCCTAAACCTGAGGGTAAACTTTGTTGGGAGGGGGGGGCGTCGTCATCTAAGATTGCTTCCAGCTGACATAGGGGCGACTTTTCTTCCCAGGGGTTCCTGTGAAAGCACATGATGGTAGAATACCCAGGGTAACATTTCATCTAGGAAAAATGTGTCCAGCCTCTGAATTTTTTTAGAAAATGAGGCCAGAATGTTGTCAAAAATGTGCACCATTCAAAAGTGTTCTGTGCAATTGGTACCAAAAAACAGGCCAAATATTAGCGCTACAAAAACATGACGTCATAATAACCAGTTGGAGTTGATGTCGCGGGGCCCCGTCTTCATCCTGGAAACTGCAAAGATTACTGAAGAAAAAATTTTGTCGTTTGTTGCGAGAGAGATAAGCATTATCTACAAAGACACATACAGACGTATATGTGCATATCTTCAATGAAAGGTGCATTAAAGACAACCATAGATATGAATGAAGGCAAAGAAGGCAAATATATTGGTACCATTATCAACATTATTGTTATTAATATTCTGTCTCATAATTTGACTCCTAACCTGAGACAGAAACTCTGAGAAATCTCTTATAAACAAGCTTGGAATTGGAGAGGTGAATCTGTAGTGTGAAGCGGCGGGGCTGCGTCCAGCCACCCGGCCGCCGGCTAACTTTACACCTGAAATAATTACATGGAAACTGTATTCTTTTAAAACACTGCCTGGCCCATTATCTGTAGCCTCTTATTGGTTAATTCTCACATCTTCCTTTAACCCATATTTAGTAATCTGGGTAGCACCACGAGGTGTGGCTTACCAGGAGAGATCTTAACCTGCATCCATCTCGGAGAGGAGCAGCATGGAGACTCACTATGGCGACTGCCTGAAGCGTCTCCCCCACTCTACTTCCTTGTTCCCACAATTCTGTTCTGTCTACTCCACCTACCTAATTTTTTGTCACTTAAAGGGCCAAGGCAGTTTTCTTTATTAATTAACCAATGAAAGAAACATAGACAGATAACTCTCCTCCATCATTTCCCCTTTTTCTGTTTAAACAAAAAAGGCTTCAACTTTAACATAGCAAAATTACATATAACAAAACAGTTATCAAGCAAGTATTACAGTTACAATATTTAAATCTATTTTATCTTTTATCATAACTAAAGAAAACTATAACTATCCATTCTTCAATTCCATCAAAGACTCCAGAAGGATATAATACTACCTAAGTAAACAAGAAATATGCAGCTGTCAACCTCTAGAAATGACAGAGACAATTCGCTGCCTGGACAGTCACCCAAAGTTCCTCTGTACCGTTGGGGCATCCATCTTCGGCCTTTAGGCCCATAGTGTCCAGCAGACATTCCCATGAAGCAGGAAATTCCAAAGACAGTTCAGTCACTTTCTGCTGTGTCCTGCAGAATGTCTCACAGACTCTTTCACGAATCAGGAACCCCAAAAGACCATCTCACCTTTAAGTAAGTTCAGCAGTCCTCTCTCTGCGGGTTCTTTGTGTCCAGTTTATGCAACAGTCCAGGCAAGAGCAGTTTCTTGCCCAAATGGCTATCAAACTCTATAAGGAGCCTCTTCAATACCCATCTTCCTCTTGAAGTAGATAGTTGCTGCCAGGAGCAGATGTGTCTCATTGTCATGAAAAGCCCTAAGTTATTAAAACATTAAATGCCATATTCTACAGTCTTTGAAAGATATGAAGAATGTCTATCTAACTGAAATATATTTCTACATATCTAGAAAATCTAATAACATGACTACAAGCTTAACTATTATCAATGATTATCCATTAACAACCTATATTTCCTAATTATACATTACATTTTTAAATGAACTACACAATTACAATACCTTAATCAAGATCAGAAATACATATACATATAACAAATTGACCTTAAAATCCATACAAATTTCATACAAATATTCATACAAATAGAAATGCAAATTCATATCTATATCATCTCCCCCTTTAAATGTAAAAGAACATTTATAAGCAATATTTGGGAAAATGGGCACAGTTTTTTCTCTCCAAACTGCTTCCTGCTGAATGGGGGCGCTGTTATTTAGGTCTTTCATGGTGTAACCTGTGTGCTAGGTTCCTCTCAGTTGGCAGTTGAGTGAAGTAATTTTTTGAAGATGTTCATAGCAACCTTTCAAGAGGGCGTGGTCTATCATACCATATTGGGATAGAAGCAATCCACAGAGTCTCGTCCTCTGTGAAAACAAAAGAAGAAACTCTTCCAAAGCATCATGTTCTTAGATCCAAATCCTGAAGTCATACCATTAAAATGTCCATTCTGATCTAGCCTGGCAGCCCATATAATGAAATATCTCTCTGTATTTAGCTCCTTTACAGTCAAAAATTTCAAAGAAAACACAATAAAATACATAATCCAGACTCTCTGTGAATTTTCCATTTTTACGTGGCTTATATTTACTCTATCAATTAATTTATTCTGTCTCTTTAAACACTTTACTCTTTTTTTAAAGGCATTAACTTTATTTTCTATATTTTATTTTTTTCTCTTTTAAGCCTACGTGAGCCATTTAAAGGCCTTCTATGTCTGAATCTTTCCTATTGTGAATCTGTAATTTTTTAATATCCAGGAGCACTTCTTAAAAGGTTAACCACTTCTTAAAAACTTAAGTTGCGCCAGGTAGAGGTAATATGGTACCGCCTGTTTACAGCCAAGTCTAAACCTTAACTGCGCTGTTATTATGGTAATTACGAAAGACCTGCCTGAGGTCAGCACAGTTTAGCATGGCGGAGCAGAGCCAGAGCTGCTACTGCCTCAGTCATGGTGGCAGAGCACCAGGAAGCCGCGTTTTAAAATGACTCAGCTTTTTCTCTGCCGCTATTGCCAAAACAGGAAATCTCTCTATGGCACGTCCAGGCAAACAGCAAAAAGCTGTGTTAAACTCTCTCTCTCCTTTATTTAAAGCCCTCTCAGGTTTTTAAGTGGATTTAGTCACCACGTTGGAGCGCCAAATGTACCGGCAAAGGTACCGGCGGTTATAGGGGTTAGGGAATAACCACAATAGTCCTTTATAATAAATCAGTTTTAATACAAGGGGAAATAAGGGGACTTACAGAACCAAGGGTCCAGCGGAGCAGAAGGTACGCAGGGGAGAGCAAAACGGGGCTCCTTCCAGCGCCCCGATCCTATTTAAGGGGTATCCTACTCCGCTGGGGCAGCCACGCCCCTGAACGCAGGGATTGGGCCAGCTGCCCCAACACCATACCACCCAGCTCCCAAATAAATTACACAGTCTTAGTCTTTTGAATGTCTGACCTTAGCTTGGCTTGTTGCTAGCCAGCTTTTCTTAACTTAAATTATCCCATCTACCATTTGCCTCTGCGCTTTTCCTTGTCTTACTTCTGTATATCTTAACTTTCACTCTACTCCATGGCTGTCTGTGTGGCTGTGCAGCTGTGCAGCAGGTGACTAGAGTCTTCATCCTCTTGTTTCTTGACCATCCTCTTCCCAGATTCCTCCTCCCATTTATTCTCTCTGCCTGACAGCCCCACCTATCCTTTCCCTTGCCTTGCTACTGGCCATTCAGCTCTTCATTAGACCAGGCAGGTGTTTTAAACAGGCAAAGGAACACAACCTCACAGAGTTAAACAAATGCAACATAAAAGAATGCAACACATCTTCACATCATTAAATAAATATTCCACAGCATAAATAGATGTCTGGAATAATAGGAATAATACTTCTGTCCCTCGAGCAAACACAAACTGCTAGCTCCCCATTAAATAGATTTAAATTTATTATGAGATTTTTTAAATACATATGATGGAGAAGTGTCTATGTGTTACTTTCATTATTAATAAAGATACTGCCTTGGCCCTTTAAGAGAACAGAAGATTAGGTAGGCGGAGTAGACAGAACAGAATGCTAGGTAGCAGGAGTGGGAAGACACTTCAGTCGCCATAGTGAGTCTCCATGCTTCTCATCTCCGAGACGGACGCAAGTTAAGATCTCTCCTGGTAAGCCACACCTCGTGGTGCTACACAGATTACTAAATATGGGTTAAAGGAAGATGTGAGAATTAGCCAATAAGAGGCTGAAAGTATGGGCCAGGCAGTGTTTTAAAAGAATACAGTTTCCGTGTAATTATTTCGGGTGTAAAGCTAGCTGGCGGCCGGGTGGCGGGATGCAGCCCCGTCGCTTCCTTCTACATACATGCACAACACTCACATACTTCTCTTTTTTCAAGTACATTTTTATCATTTGTTGATGGAGCAGCAGGGCTGCGTCCCACCACCCGGCTAGCTTTACACCTTAAATAATTACACGGAAACTGTATTCATTTAAACACTGCCTGGCCCATTAGTTTCAGCCTCTTATTGGCGAATTCTCACACCTTGCTTTAACCCATATTTAGTAATCGGTGTAGCACCACAAGGTGGTCGCTTACCAGGAGAGATCTTAACCTGCATCTGTCTGGGAGAGGAGAGGCATGGTGACTGCATATGGCGACTGCCTGAAGCATCTGCCTCACTGCCTTCTACCCAGCATTCTGTTCTCTTTACTCCGCCTACCTAATTTTCTGTCCTATTAAAGGGGCCAAGGCAGTTTCTTTATTAACCAATGAAAGTAACACATAGACACTCCTCCATCAATCATTTTTTTTTAAAAAAAGAAAACAAACTATTTTTGTCATTTTACATACCAATCCCACTTCCTACTCCCTCCCCTCCTCGTAATCCCTCCTAGGCTGAGCAAGGTATCCATCCAAAGTGAATGGGTTCCCAAAAAGCCAGTACAAACAGAAGGGATAAATCTTGTGCCACTGCCAGTGGCACTGCACTTTGCCCAGCCATACAACTCTTACCTACATTCAGAGGGACTAGTTTGGACCTATGTTGGTTCTTTCCCTGTCCAGCTGGATTTGGTGAACTCCCATTAGCTCAGGTAAACTGTGTGAGTTGGTGTTCCCATCATGGTCTTGACATTTTTGCTCATTTTGTTATTATTCCCTCTTTTCAACTGTAGCTTGGGAGCTCAGCCCAGTGCTCCACTGTGAGTCTCTCCCTCTATTTCCATCAGTTGCTGAATGAAGGTACAAAGGTGATATTTAAAATATTCATCAAACTGACTACAGGGCAAGACTAGTATGGGACCCTCTCCTCTATTGCTTGGGTCTTAGCTGGGGTCATCCTAGTAGATTCCTGGGAATTTCTCTAGGGCCAGGTTTCTTGCTAGCCCCATAATGGCTCCCTCAATCAAAGTATCTCTTTCCTTGCTCTTTTCTCTGTCCTTCCTCCATCTCGACTATATCGTTCCCTCACATTCTCCTCTTTCCTTCCTTTTCATTTCACCCCTCATTCTCCTCCACCTCCATGCTCCCAATATTGTCAGGTGATCTTATCTATTTCTCCTTTCTGGGTGGACCTATGTATGTTTTTCTTAGGGTTCACCTTGTTACTTAGCTTTTCTAGGACCATGAACTAGAAGGCTCATTATCCTTTGCTTTCCACTTATGAGTGAGTACATACCATGTTCATCTTTCTGGGTCTGGGTTTCCTCATTCAGGATGGTTTTTTCTAGTTCTATTAATTTGCATGCAAATTTCAAGTTGTCATTGTTTTTAACATTGAGTAGTACACTATTGTGTAAATATGCCACATTTTCTTCAGTTGAGGGGCATCCAGGTTGTTTCCAGGCTCTGGCTATTACAAATAGTGCTGCTATGAAAATACTTGAACCAATGTCCTTGTAGTTTGATTGAGCATCTTTTGGGTATATGCCCAAGAGTGGTATTGCTGGGTTCTGAGGAGGATGATTCCCAATTTTCTGAGAAACCGGTTTACTGATTACCAGAGTTACTGTACAAGTTTGCATTCTCACCAGCAATGGAGGAGTGTTTCCCTTTCTCCACATCCCCTCCAGCATAAGCTATCATTGGTGTTTTTAATCTTCACCATTCTGACTGGTATAAAATGGTATCTCAGAGTCATTTTGATTTGCATTTCCCTGATGGCCAAGGATGTTGAACATTTCCTTAAGGCCATTTGAGATTCTTCTGATGAGAATTCTCTGTTTAGTTCTGTATACCAATTTTTATTTGGATTATTTGGAATTTTGAGTCTAATTTCTTGAATTCTTCATGTATTTTGGAGATCAGTCCTCTGTCTGATGTGGGATTGGCAAATATCTTTTCCCATTTAGTAGGCTGCCTTTTTGTCTTATTGACTGTGCCCTTTGCTTTACAAAATGTTTTCAGTTTTAGGAGGTTCTATTTATTTGTTGTTGCTTTCAGTGTCTGTTCTACTTGGGTTATATTTAGGAAGTGGTCTCCTGTGCTCATGCAATGAAGGATACTTCCCATTTTCTCTTTTATCATGATCAGTGTGGTCTGATTTATATTGAGGTCTTTATCTCATTTGGACTTAAAATTTTTGTGTAGGAATAGATAATGGATCTATTTTCATTCTTCTACATGTTGATATTATCAGTTATGCCAGCACCATTTGTTGAAGATGTTTTCCTTTTTCTATTGTATAATTTTAGGTTCTTTGTCAAAAATCAGGTATAGATTAATATCCAGGTCTTAAATTTGATTTTATTTGCCAATCTGTCTGCTTTTATGCCAGTACTAGGCTGTTTTCATTACTGTAGCTCTAAAATAGAGCTAGATTTCAGGAATGGTGATGTCTCCACAAGTTCCCTTATTGTGCAGGATTGTTTTGGCTATTTAGGTTTTTTTGCATATGAGGATGATTTTTGTTCTTTCAAGGTCTGTGAAGAATTGTGTTGGGATTTTGATGGGGATTGCATTGAATCCATAGATTGCTTTTGGTAGGATTGCCATTTTATTATGTTGATCCTACTTATCCAAGATCATGGGAGATCTATCTATTTTCTTCTGTAATTTCTTTCTTCAAAGACTTAAAGTTCTTGTTGAACAGGTCTTTCATATCTTTGGTTAGTGTAATCCTAAGATATTTTATGTTATTTGTGGTTATTGTTAAGGGTGATGTTTCTCTGATTTCTTTCTCCAGCTTTTTTTATCATTTGTATATAGGAGAGCTACTGATTTTTTTAAGTATATCTTACATCCTGCCACATTACTGAAGTGTAGGCTTTCCCTAGTAGAATTCTTGGGGTCACTTATGTAAACTATCATATCGTCTGCAAATAGCGAAAGTTTAACTTCTTCCTTTCCAATCTGAATCACCTTGATCAGGATTTGTTCAGATGACAAGCCTGGTAAATGGATTAGACTTGAAACATTTTCTTAAGGGGTTATTTTAAAACTACTTCCTTACTACCATGTATTTATCCTCCTCCTAAAACCTATTCTACATCTCTTTCCACCAAGTATTCCTCATCTTAATTGAGTGAAAAGTGTCAGGTTATGTACAACTACATAAAACACTTAGTATATAATATATACCATAAGACCTACATCAAGCAATTGCTAATACAACTGAACTGTTTATTAAATAACCATTGTGACACTATCCTTATCAACTTACCTCTTACAGTAGCCCCAAACCTAGCTTATAACCCCACACATTTGTGAATCCACTTCCAACATCCCAAACCTAATAAACACAAACATAGGCACACTGACTACTTGAGCTGCATCCTGTAGTGAGAAGGCAAGCAGGCCTGCTTTTTGTCCTGCCCAGCTCCCTCACAGCTAACTTTACACCCAAATTAACAACACAGAAATTGTATTCATTTAAACACTGCCTGGTCCATTAGCTCTAGCCTCTTACTGGCTAACTCTCACATCTTTATTAACCCATTTCTATTAATGTGTGTAGCACCATGAGCTGGTGGCTTACCAGGAAGATTCTAACCTATGTCCATCTTGGGCCGGAGCTTCATGGTGACTGTCTGACTCTGCTTTCTTTCTCCCAGCATTCTGATCGGTCTACTATCTAAGCTGCTGTCCTATCAAAAGGCTAAGGCAGTTTCTTTATTAACCAATGAAAGTAACACCTTCAATGAAAGAAGACCTTCCCATATCAGCATCCAACTTCTCAGTCTATTCCATTTTATAATTAAGATGACATTCAGACTTAAAGCATGCACCAATGTGATCCTTACAAGATTTTATGGAAATTATCTCTCAGAAACTAACACTAGTCATTATTCCTGTATTAATTCTTGAAAAATATTCAGTGTTACTTTATTAATACCTATTTGTACATAAAAGCATATATAATTATGACTAAGAACAAGACCACTTGTTATAATATGAGTTATCTCTATGGTGATGAGGAAATTAATGCAGCATGTTTTGGTGTAACTGACAGAGTCAGAATTACCATAGGAATTTAACAATAAACAAACATATCTGTTCTCTGCTTCCTGCAGTACTTTATTGCATCATCATTACAATAAATACATAGACAGCAACAGCTACACTGTCTCTAAGAGCATTTCATCATTCACAATCATCACAGGTTTTTGGTTTTTTTGTTTTGTTGTTTGTTTGTTTGTTTGTTGTGACATAACCTCATGTAATCCAGGCTGGCTTCTAACTAGGTACACAGCTAAAGATTTTAAACTTCTGATTTTTCTGCCTAGAACTAAACTGTGTTAGCATATAGCAGGTGACTTATATGGTGCTAGGGAATCAAACTCAAGGCCTCACATATGTAAGGCAAGTATCTTACCTACTGAGCTCTATTCCAAGCCTAGACTTACCAATCCAACTTTATAGTGTTAACTCCATGCCTCCCATTTCCACAAATTGAGTCATCTTACCCTTGATTCTAATATAACTAGCCAATACAGTATGAAACACAATTTACTTCCTTGAACTTCACTTTATGTGTAACATATTTCTTTAACTACTATTATG
Source organism: Arvicola amphibius (assembly GCF_903992535.2). Taxonomy (NCBI): domain Eukaryota; kingdom Metazoa; phylum Chordata; class Mammalia; order Rodentia; family Cricetidae; genus Arvicola; species Arvicola amphibius. The sequence goes on from NC_052052.2 coordinate 85,169,142, forward strand.
CCAAATATTCCTTCATATATACAGAAAGGTCAAGTAAGTAGTCTCATCAATACAGTAAATCAGAGAGGTTAACATTGTCATTTCTAGATTATAAGTATGGACCCTGCTCTTAAGAAATCAAAAGTCTGTGTGTTACACATTACAGCATGTTCTATAAGCTGGGACAGCTAAAGAAGCTGTCTGTCCCATACCGTAAAAATGTTGGTGTCTACCCTCCCTACTCCAATACATCTCCTAATTCAATATTTAAATTATCTTTGCATCAGGCAGCTTAACTGTCAAATTCACTGCACAGTTATTGTTTATAATATCAATTTAGAAATAAGTATAGCAGCAATAATCCCAATTTTTGTCAACAATTGAAAACCAAAACCTGGGAAAACAGCAAATAATTTTAGCACCAACAGCAGCTTCCATGAGTCTGATAATAGCCATTATAACTAATCTGTTTACCAGAGGAGAGTTGACTCAAAACAACAGATATGAATTAGTTCTTCTCATAATACTGCTAGCTTTAGCAAGTCTTACCCCAGAGAACTAGCCAAACTGTTCCAGGACCATCCCGGTGCTCCAGCAAAGTCAGCAGGACTCGGAGAATGGTTTGGAAGGTAGATGGGCTCAGAGAAGGATCCGGAAGATAAGTAGGCAAGGAAAGGTTCTGGAAGGCAGGCGGGTGAGGAGAAGGATCTCAAAAGTGGTTAGCTGGACATGAATCTACCCTCGGCTATGTTTCCTTGAACACCTCTATTGCCAAAGTGAGCTGTTCCCTGACTGTTCTACTCATCCTTCCACACCTGACTGGTGTTGAGGCCTGGCCTCCAGCTCCCTGGGCTCCACCATCAGCCTTGGTTGACTCCCTGCCCAGTTTGACTCAGGTCCTGGGGATAGCCAAATACCAGTTCCAGGGTTATTGATACACTACCCCAAGGGTGATGCTCTGGGCTGGAAACAGCTGAAGGGAAAGCTAAAGCCAAGTGACCAGTAGGGACAGCGCTATGTGAGCTCAACTGCCCTCCCCCCCCCCCCCCCCCGCGCCTTTCTGCTGGTGCTCTAACCTGCCAATCACCTGGGAGAGGAGCCCTCTCCTGAATCCCCTCACAGACACGGCCCCAGTGTTCTCCTTACTGTTGCCTTTTCCGAGATCCCTACACAGAAATATTCTCCCACCCTGACTCAGAAGACCTGGGGATCCCAGGGCAATGGCAGCACTGAGGGCAGAGGCTGGTCGGGTAGAACTGGAGCAGCTACAATGGAGAAATCAAGGACAGTAGAAAAAGCAGTCAGTCATTAGCTGTAACATTGGAACCCTGGAAAGCAGACCTGGTCCTCTAGTGTAAGAATCACACAAAAGTTCGGAACTTGAAGCAGGCCCAGGTTTGGCTGACTCTGAGCCCTGCTGGTCTAGGATTTCTACCCTTTCCATTAAGGGGATCTCAAGTTAAGGTGAAAACACGCCGAGCCCAGTTAAACAATGATATATTCAACATAGTTCTGAGCTCTGATTTTCTTTCAAGGACTGAGGGATGTTGCTGTTATTAAAGTAATATTCAAGAATTTAAAGTTTTTGATAGATTTGTGTCAACAGTAAGATAAATTGTGTACACCCACTGCCCCTTTCAACATGTCAGGAAGGCAATACATTTTGAGAATTAATGAAACCAGTACGAAGATACAGAAAAGCAATCCAGGCAAGAATTCTCATAGTACTATTCTCCCTTTTCTTACCCCCAGATACTAAAGGCAAAGTAAGAAAGTTCCCATTAAAAAGAAAAGTTTTTAAATCAATTGTAAATTGCATTATTTTTTTCTTAATGTCTTAGTACTTAATACTTAAGTACTTAATACTTAAGTACTTAGTACTTAAGAAATTAGTTATATATGGCCTTCCTATCTGAAAGAGAATTGTCTGAAAAAAATTATCTTTATTATTGTTCTGTTTGTTTTATTTTGGTCCTTGAAATCTTTTCTGAGACTATTTTTTTTTACTTTGACAATTCATATCCACCCTGAACTCTTGCCTACAATTCGCTCCCAGACTCTGCTTCTCCCTCCCTCCCACACACACACACACACACACACACACACGCACGCACGCACGCACGCACGCATGCACGCACACACAATCTGAATGTATATAAAATATTTATGAATGTATATACAATTTGCATAACTCCTTCAGTCCAGGTAGGACAGTTCTCTTGCATAAGGATATAGTGCCATCTACAGGAGCATAGATAACCTCAGTAGCCACACTGTAAATAAAAACGGTTCCCGTCTCCTAGCAGACACCCACTGCTAGTAGCTTCTTAACTAGGGCTAAGGCCACATGAGCCCCTCCCAGATCCAAGCTGGAATGTTGTCTCCCTCCATCTTGTGCAAAAATCCAGATTTGCTGTGTTTTCCTGAGTGCAGCTGCCATGTCATGTCCTGAAGACAGTCTTCACAACATCCTGCCCATCCCCAGTTTCGGCATTTTTCCATTCTCTCTTCTATGATTTTCCCTGAGTTTTGGAGTGGGAAGTTGATTAAATGGAGTCCCATTTAATAAATGACACACCAAGTTGTAACCAGACTTAGCTCTTAACATTTGCTTAAAACTATACCATTTGATGCTCAACTTCCTAGACCTGGATGGAGGGGGGAGGACCTTGGACTTCCCACAGGGCAGGGAACACTAACTGCTCTTTGGACTGGAGAGGAAGGGGGAGGGAGAGTGGGGGAGGGGGAGGGAAATGGGAGGGTGGGAGGAGGTGGAAATTTTTAATAATAATAAAAAAATTAAAAAGCTATGCCATTTGAATATTAGTTCCTATGAAGAAACACACATTGGCTTTCTTTTTTACCATCAGTTTTTTATTATTTCAAATGCATTTTAATTAAAATATAATTGCATCACTTTGCTTTTCCCTTTATTCCTTCTTACCCTCTATGTCACACCTCTTTTTCACACACACACAGAGAGAGAGAGAGAGAGAGAGAGAGAGAGAGAGAGAGAGAGAGAGAGAGATTTGATTTCTGCTGTTCCCCAAGGGGCACAGTGGCAGAAATGCTGCAGGTCCCCAAGTGGTGGCTATGGGCAGCAGGTCCTGAGACCCTGGAAGGCCATGAAGGCAGCCAGGTCTCAGGCAGGGAGCCACATGGCAAGTGAGAGACCAAGACAGATAGGCATGCCATACAGAGAAAGTGGGTATTTATTTAGTGGGTTATGAAAGGGAAAAGGGGGAAGGGGAGAAGGGAGAAGAGCAGAGAGAGGCAGAGGGGGGAAAGGGGAGAAGTGGAGAGAAGGGAGTGAGACAGAATCTGCCTCTTTGGGAGAGAAACCAAAAGGAGGAGACTTGGGCTGCAGGCAAGAAGGAAGATCTGCCTGCTTCAGGGGTGAATGGGACAGGGAATGGGTGGGGCTTGTCTCTTAAAAAGACAGGACAGACCAATACATTTCTATCTCATTTTTATAAATAAAAAGGCAGGAGATTAGACACAACAGGTTAAAAGGAATCGGGACAGCAGATTCTCAAGACCACTTCCTGCTTATTTGTGGGTGTTGTCTTGAAGGAAAATCTGAGAAAGTTGGGTGCTGGTCACATCCTGGGGGTGTTGGTCTCTTTGCTTCTGTCTGGTATTTGTGGTATGGAAATGTGTGGTGTCTCTTACACCTGTTTAAGGTATTGGCAGAACATAGGACAAAGGTAAGTTTAGGAAAAATAATTAGGACCAGGGGATTAAGAGAGGTGTATATGAGCAGTTTAAGGTGGATCCTTCAATTTGGCTCCCTGGAATTCACAAGAATTTTTGGAGTTTATGAAAACATAACTTTTAAACAGCAGAAATTTTTATCAGAATGACTGTGACAGATATCTTTGCATAATAAAAAGTATCTTTAAGATTATGGAAGGCACAGATTGAACTCAATACCCATCAAAATCCCAGCAAAATTCTTCAAAGATTTTTGAAAGAACAGTACTCACCTTTATATGGAAAAGCAAAAAACCCAAAATAGACAAAACAATCCTGTACAATAAAAGAACTTCTGGAGTTCAATCCCTGACTTCAGACTCTACTACAGAGCTACAATACTGAAAACGGCCTGGTATTGGCATAAGAACAAACAGGAGGAGCAATAGAACCAAACAGAAGACCAGGATATCAATCCACACATCTTCGAACACCTGATTTTTGATAAAGAAGCAAAAAATATTAAATAGAAAAAAGAAAGTATATTTAACAAGTGGTGCTGGCATAACTGGATATTAACGCATAGAAAAATGAAAATAGATCCATATCTATCACCATACACAAAACTCAAGTCCAAATGGATTAAAGACCTCAACAAAGAGCCAGCAACACTAAACCTTATAGAAGAAAAAGTGGGAAGTACACTTGAATGCATTGGCACAGGGAACCACAGCAGCACAGACATTGAGAGAAACAATTAATAAATGGGAGCTCCTGAAACTGAAAAGCTTCTGTAGAGCAAAGGACATGGTCAAAAAAACAAAACAACAGCCTACAGAATGGGAAAAGATCTTCACCAACCCCACATAAGACAGAGGTCTGATCTTCAAAATATACAAAGAACTCAAGAAATTGGACACCAAAAGATCACATAATCCAATTAAAAAATGGAGTACAGACCTAAACAGAGAACTCTCAACAAAGGAATTTAAAATGGCTGAAACACACTTAAGGAAATGTTCAACATCCTTAGTCATCAGAGAAATGCAAATCAAAACAACCCTGAGATTCCATCTTACACCTGTAAGAATGGCCAAAATCAAAAACACTGATGACAACTTATGCTGGAGAGGTTATGGGGAAAAGGAACACTTCTGCATTGCTGGTGGGAATGCAAGCTGGTACAACCCCTTTGGATGTCAGCGTGGCAATTTCTCAGAAAATTAGGAAACAACCTTCTTCAAGACCCAGTAATACCACTTTGGGGTATATACCCAAGGGATGCTCAATTGTGCCACAAGGACATGTGCTCAACTATGTTCATAGCAGCTTTGTTTGTCATAGCCAGAACCTGGAAACAGCCTAAATGCCCCTTGATCAAAGAATGGATAAGAAAAATGTGGTACATTTACACAATGGAGTGCTACACAGCAGAAAAAAATAAAAACAGCTTGAATTTTGCAGGAAAATGGATGGAGCTAGAAAACATTATTTTGAGTGAGGTAACCCAGACACAGAAAGAAAATTATTATATATACTCAGTCATAGGTGGTTTTTAAACATAAAGCAAAGAAAACCAGCCTACAAACCACAATCCCAGAGAATTTAGACTACAATTCAGACACTAAGAGAGACTTACATAGATATAATCTACATGGGAAGTAGAAAGTAGAAAAGCATAAGATCTCCTGAGTAAATTGGAAGCATTTAGACCTTGTGGGAAAATTGAAGGGGAAAGGGGAGCAGAGAAAAATGTAGAGCTCAATAAATATCAATAAAAATGTTTTAAAAAGATTATGAAAGGCAGTGTAAGAGAAATTTGTTAACTTGTATTTGTCCTCACACTTTTTTAACTTGTAGGTACATGCCTTAATAACTTGTATTTTTATTTTGCTAAAATTTGTTTGGTGAGTTGTCTTTTTAAACTGATAAAACCTCTCACCTATCAAGCTGCTTCAGAGATCTTTGAAAGAATAAAATCTTATTTGAGTTATTGATTAAAAATGACAAAGAACTTACTTGGATGGCACCTAGAGCTGCTCCTCAGGGTCTTCCACGGTTGCTGAGGGTCATATTTGCCTTTTTGCTGTTTATTGCAGGAACTTCCAGGCTCCAGAAGATCCTGTGGGCTAGAAATCTGTAGGAAGACAAGCCTACCTTGACCTGAGCAGCTAGACTGTTGATTCCAGCAATTCTGTTCACATCTGGAAATCTTCAGTTTAGATGAAAGGCAGTTTTTTTTCCCAGTGGTCAGCACTTGGTAGTTGAAGCAAATTGAGAATGAACGTCGTTTTGTGCCCATTTGTCTTTGGCCTTCTTTGGAGGAAATAGAGTACTGCTGCTAGGAGCCAGCCTGTCTTTGTATAGAAATTTTTTTAATAATTAAGCATTTAAATGCCATATTACCCAGATCTCTGAGAAGATGAAGGCTGTTTGCTGGGTATAGATGAGTTATAACTACAGCATAGAATCTGCCTGGAGAGCTGAGTCTGAGCTTGACTGTACTGGATCTCAACAGGTAAAGCAAGGTTGGATTAAATATATAATATTTTATTTAAGAGAATAAAAATAACATACCAAATTAAAACATGAGACATTGCTTTGTAGACTGGAATTAGAGACAATGAACAGACAATTATAACATTTAACAGTAAAAATAGGTATATTTAAGTTATATGTATGAACACACACACAGTGAACAGGAAGTGGAGCTCTTGGTGGTTCCTATCACAGTCATGCCATTGCTCAAAAGAGACATGTAACAGAGTCAATAGAGCCCAAAATTCCAAAAACTCACAAAACAGACCTTAACATAACAGGTTTATCACTGACTGCAGCAGTGTCTCCTGGATGTTAAGGTAATACCATAATGCTAAAAAGAACAAGTGCCTTAAGATTTGCTTCAGGTAAAACATTAAGAGGTCTAATAATTCCCCTTTCTAATAATTCCCCCTTCTTTTCCTCCCTCCTTCCCACCGTCTTCCATTCCGATACTATATCATTGTAATCATAAGATTTTAATATGTCTAAAATTTATTTCTCTTCAAACATTTTTTCATAAGCTCCAAAGAGCCAATTGGACCTATGTAAACAAATCAGACTCACCCAGAATAAGTGTCATTCTAATTTTTCCCTTATAATTCCTGGTCTTGGGAACCCCTGGGAAACGCTGTACTCTGCCCCTAAAAAAAAACCTCTATCTTCCATCTGACTTCCTCTAACTTCCATGTGAGAAGTCAGGTGTAATTCTGATAGGTTTCCGTTTATATGTTACTTGACCATTTTCCTTTGCAGCTCTTAATATCTGTTCTTTTTTTCTGTATGTTTTGTGTTTTGATTATTATATGGCATGGGGATGCTTTCTTTTGATCCAGTCTATTTGGTGTTCAGTAGGCTTCTTGTACCTTCATAGGAATATCCTTCTTTAGGTTGAGGAAATTTTCTTCTATAATTTTGTTGAATATATTTTCTGGGCCTTTGAGTTGTAATTCTTCTCCTTCTTCTACCCCAATTATTCTTAGGTTTGGTCTTTTCATTGTGTCCCAGATTTCCTGGATGTTTTGTCTTAAGTATTTGTTGGATTTGTTTTGTTCTTTAATCTGTGAGTTTATTTCCTCTATAGTATCTTCAGAGTCTGAGATTCTTTCTTCCATCTCTTGTATTCTGTTGGTAATACTTGTCTCTGAAGTTTCTGTTCGTTTACTCAGAATTTCCATTTCCAGCCTTCCCTCGGATTGTGTTTTCTTCATTACCTCCATTTCGTTTTTCAGGTCTTGTACTGTTTCCCTTACCTGTTTGATTGCTTTTTCTTGTTTTTCTTGTGTATCTTTGAGAGATTTATTTATTTTGTCTACCTTTTTGTTTGTCATCTCCATTTCTTTATGGCAGTTTTTTACCTCCTGTTTAAGGTCCTCTATTATTTTCATAAAGTACTCTTTAAGGTTGATTTCTTCTGGAGTAGGGTGTACAATTCTTGTCATTTCGGGATGCCTGGATTCTGGTGACGTCATATTGCCTTTCAGGTTGTTGGAGGAGTTCTTGCATTGGCGCCTGCCCATCTCTTCCTTCAAATGGAGCCAAGAGAGACTTGGTGTCTTGGTCCAATCTTTGCTGTGACTGAATCTGTGTGGATCTCCTCAGTGCTGGAGCAGGAGCTATTCCTGACTGCATGGAACTCCTCAGCACTGAATAAAGGATGCTGGTAGCCCCAGTACACCGCAGACAAAAGGGCAAACGTGGTGGCAGGGCGGGGTCGAGTATCACACAGTGAACCTTGCAGCACAAGCTGAAGGTACCCACACTCCCTTGCTGGAATCCTCAGACCTGCCTGGAGGGCAGCCTCTCACCCCTCTGGGTGGATGGGCTTGGTGCAGGAGCAGGACACTGGTCCTGTGCCAAGGATCTTGAATACACTAGGGAAGGCTTGGGAGAGGCAGGGACATGTGTAACAAAGACACCCCTACACCAGGAGCTGGGGGAGTGGGGCTGTGCTCTCTTCCAGGGCAGGTCGCCCCAGGATAGTACACACTGACCCATCCAGATGGAACTTCACAGCACTGAATCAGGGATTCCTGGTTGCCCAGGGACACCGCAGGGACATAAGGGCAAATGTGGTGGCAGGGTGGGGTTGAGTATCACACAGCGAACCTTGCAGCACAAGCTGAAGGTACCCGCACTCCCTTGCTGGAATCCTCAGACCTGCCTGGAGGGCAGCCTCTCACCTCTCTGGGTGGATGGCTTTGGTGCAGGAACAGGACACTGTTCCTGTACCAAGGACCTTGAATACACTAGGGAAGGCTTGGGAGAGGGAGGAACATGTGTAACAAAGACAACCCTGCTGGAGCTGGGGGAGTGGGGCTGTGCTCTCTTCCAGGGCAGGTCGCCCCAGGATAGCACACTCACCTGTCCAGATGGAACTCCACAGCACTGAATCAGGGATTCCTGGTAACCCAGGCAAAATTTTCAATAAATAAACAAAGAAGAAAAAAACAATAGATTCAATAATCTACCTTTTGATCCTATTATTCCTATATCTCCCTCTTTTTTTCTTTTCAGAGATTCCTGAACATACTATCTGGTTTACTTTCCTCCTTGACTATAACCAATAACAACTTGCATCTAATCCCCTAAATGATGACAAACATTCATAATCCACCGAATAATAAAATCCACCCAACTATCTCTTGGGAATGTGCATGTCATAGTCTTAAAATTATTTCCTGTTGTCTGATGATGACATCTTTTTTTTTTTTTTTTTTTTGGTTTTTTTTCGAGACAGGGTTTCTCTGTGGCTTTGGAGCCTGTCCTGGAACTAGCTCTTGTAGACCAGGCTGGTCTCGAACTCACAGAGATCCACCTGCCTCTGCCTCCCGAGTGCTGGGATTAAAGGCGTGCGCCACCACCGCCCGGCTATGATGACAACATCTTTAAGTGACCCTGAGAAAATTGGGATAATGGTCAAGTCCTAAAACAGGTAGCTGTACCATTTGTTGTCCATTCTGTGTGTGATGGGAAAGTGCAGGGCTCATCTGGAAAAGTTTGGACCCTCACAACTAGCAATTTTGGAATTGTCTGGAAATTTTTGCAGTTCAAACATGTTTGGGTGGTTTGTTTGTCAGTTTAGTGGTCTTAGAACAATCTAGTGGGATTATTTATTGCAGGACCCCATCATCTTCTTGGAGACCTTAAAAGCCACTGCTAGGAATGGTCTCAGTTTACTGCAGAAAACAAAACTATTTTAAATCCTATAAGTAGTGTATATCCAAAAGGTAACTGGACCACAATATTTTAAGTATACTTAAGTTACACAGACTTAGTTTTTAGTTCCCTGCATCAGAGTCAAATATGAAATCAGGTACAGGAAACTAAATGAAGTTTATATCTAGAATTAGGTATGCTGTATATGACCACTAATATCATAATAGAAAGTTTAATTATATATAAATAATAATCTCACAGATTTTGAGATAATATTTATACCTTCTGTAACTATTTCAGCCACATAAAGCTGATACTTCTGGGTTCTAGGGGCCATACATGTGCAGACAAACCCTCACACAGAAGTGCCTAACAGCCCCCAGGAATATTAAAGGGCTCCATGTGACCGCTATGTGGCATGGATAACATCATCCATTATGACTCAGTTAAGCCCTGTGTGCATGTGTGGTTGCACCATCCATGTATGACTCAGCTAAGCCCTTGCACACTTGCATGGTTACAACATCCATGTATGACTCAGTTAAGCCCTTGCTTGCATGAGTGAACCCGTCATCTATGTATAATGTAGCCATGTCAACCCCCTATGTGCATGTGCTAGGCAGCTTTTAAAAGCTGGATGTACCATCTTTCTCTCTCTCTCTGCACACTGACTTCCCCAGGCCTGTATACATCTTCTCTAATAAACTCCTAAGTGGGTTTATTGTGTGTTCCATGTTTCCTTCTCACTCATGCCAAGTAATTTCATTGGTGCTGTGAGACTCAGGAGGCTCTCCCACCCCAGGCTCTCCCAGGGCCAAGATCCAGAACTGGGTATTTTTTCCCACAACAACCATGTGTTCCATTTGCCTAAGCACAATTTCTATGTACACCACCAGCTTCAATTGGTGAGTTTCCCCAATTCTGGTCATCTTAAACATTTCTCTGAACCCAAGGACTTGACCATTGAGCACCCAGCAATCTTCTGGTGTTCCTAGAAATGGGGGGGAGACAGCCTTCAACCACCATCTTTATGGCTACTGTTAAGTCCTTCATTGACATTCATCTCTGGATTGCTTCCCTTAGCTAAAATCATGTTTGGATGACCCGGAGTCGGTCCTCCCGTGACTGGGGGTCCAGGGTCCCTCTACTTTTTTCTCTTCTCCCCCCTCCAGCCATGAGAGGCTGCTCAGAGTGACCTCTGACCTCCCTAAATTCTGAGTCGCCCTGACCGGAGCCAGTCAGGCCTTAGCACCCAACCTATAGGCAGAGGAAGCTCTCCTACATGTCCTGCAGGTTTATCACCATTTTACACCCTGCCTATAGAGGGGAGACATCTCTCTGTAGGCCTTGTAGTATCTGTTTTCAAGGTTTCAGCTATGGTTAGCAAGCCATCAAAGACTATCAATTCAGCTTCCCCACTGGGATGCCATTTAGAGGCCCTAAAACCCCAGGACTAAATGCCCTACTTACAGATTCCCACACTTGTCCATCTTTGTTTTTAAAAATGGCCTTATTACAATCAGATAACAATCTAAAGTGACCCCTAATGGCACTTTTGATCCCAATATTTTACAGGAGCTTTCTAACTACTGTCAGCACACAGGCAAATAAAAGGAGTTTCCTTACATCCAAGCCTTTTACTATCTAAGCTCTAAGCCTAAACCCTCTGTCCTTGCAAGTTTCTCACCTGCTCATATTTTCCTGGCTATGCCATCTGAACTGGAAGAACCTCCACTTCTGCTCTGGACCCAGCTAACAAACACCTGCATTTCCAACCTCAGGGGATAGCTACCTCTGTTCCTTCAACTCCTACCCCCATTCCTCCAGTCCCTACCCCTGTTTTTTTTTAGCTCCTACCACCATCCTTCAGCTTCTACCACCATCCTGTCAGCTCCTACCCCTTGCCATCTCCCTCCTCTCACTCTTCAGCTCTCTCTCCCCCTAACTACTCCATCAGCCCTGATGGATCATTCTTCCTCTCCAGTGCCTGGCAGCTGCCCAGTTCTGCCATCCACTTTACCCCTCCTCTCACATGCTTACATGCTGCTATGGAACCCAATCTTGACCAAGCCAAGTTGGCTACAGTTCTCCCATTGTGAGAGGTGGCCAGCGTAGATGGACTGATTAGGGTACATGTTCTTTCCTCCCTCTCAGAACTCTCCCATATAGAACAAAACCTGGTCTCCTATATGTCTACCACATTTATGAAGCAATACCAATATATTACCCAGTCTCATAATCCCACCTTTCATAATACCTATATGATCCTATCTTAATGATCTACTTCCTGAAGGGTGCAGGCGTGTTTGTGAGAAGACCAGATGATATTCACCAAACATGCAACACACCCTTCAGAGCAGAGACAGTCCCCGAACAAGAACTTCACTGGGACTATAACACTCCAGTTGTGATTTTAGCTAGGGACTGGTTTTAGACAGGCTGCCCTTAAGCCAGTAAACTATAATAAGCTCTCAGAGATTATTCAAGATATGAAGAAAATTGCATTTTTGGAACACCTCACTAAAGCCCTGTTACAATATACTAACTTAGATCCAGAAAGCATGGAAGGCAGTTACTTATGACTCATTTTTTTCCCCTCAGTGCTACCCTGACATTAAGGCTAAACTTAGGCTATTATAAAAAGGCCCCTTGACCCCCAGGCAGAAGTCTCAGAGTTAGCTTTTAAGAGGTGTGTCATGCCAGGAATTACAAAGCCTGTAATCATTGTCATGTGCTAGACACCACAAGAGACCATCTGATCCCTGCTGTTTGTGCTGCTCTCTTGCCCCCAGGGCTCAAGAATTGCCATGCCCATGTTTCAAATGTAGTAGAACTGGTCACTGGGCCCAACCATGGCCTAATCTTCATCTTGATCCCACAAGACCTTGTCCAAGATGCCATAGGGAAGGAATTTGGGCAGTCGATTGTCTTTGTGCACATAGTGGCATAGAGACATCAAACTCAGAAAATTCCCCAGTTGACCTTCTAGGTCTGGCCATGGACAAGTGAGGCTGACTGGGCTCCTTTGACCTGACCACAACTGTCATCTGTAACTGGGAGCCATGGGTAAACATCACGATATCAGGACAGCCCATCTCCTTTCTCTTGGACGCTGGAGCCACATACTCAGTACTGAGGGAATTCTGGGGGCCTACCTCTCCTTCTAGTTTCCGTGCTGTTGGGGTATGGGGACAGCCTTATCTACCTCAGCAGAATCCACCACTGAACTGTGGTTTTAGGGGTACTTATTCATTTTTAGTCATGCCAACCTGCCCAGTACCTTTTATGTGCCAATTCATGCCCACTGCTGATTAAAATAGGAGATCAGGTACTATTCTCTCCCCCAGACCAATGCCCCTCACCCCTTTCCCCTAAATGGCAGGGCCCCTTTAAAGTAATTCTTGTAACTCCTACAAAATCCAAGCTCGAGGGACTCTTATTGGATCCACTTAAACCTTTTACTCTTCCAGCTCAAGATAACTAAAACAGGGCTCTGCTTTGTTACTGACAAAAAGATGAGTAACTTCTCCAGTTCCAGAAAAATAGAAGTCACATCACTGTACTCAATTTTCCGTGCCAAAAAATCTCCATGTACTCTCCCTTTCCTCTTTCTCATTTTACCAACTTCTCTATATCTCCAATGTCATACTTAAATTTCCAGTTAACCACTCAGCTGTTATTACAGGGACCATCATTAAACATAGAGCCAGAGGTACAAGGATTGCCAAAAGCCCAGGTGGTAAGAAACAATAATGAGTTTGGGGAGAGTCACAGCCCCAAACTCCAAAAACTCACAAAAAAAGACTTTAATCAGGTTTATCACTGACTGCAGCATTGTCTCTTGGATGTTAATACCATGATGCTAAAGAGAACAAGTGCCTTAAGATTTGCTTCAGGTAAAACATTAAGGGGTCTAATAATTCCCCTTTCTAATAATTCCCCCTTCCTTTCCTCCCTCCTTCCCACCATCTTTTATTCCAATACTATACCATCATAATCATAAGTTTTTAATATGTCTAAAATTTATTTCTCTTCAAACATTTTTTCATAAGCTCCAAGGAGCCAATTGGACCTATCTACATAGACCAGACTCATGCAGAATAAGTATCATTTAATTCTTCCCTTATCATTCCTGGAAAAATCCCTGGGAAATTCCCTCCTCCACCCCCCCCCAAAAAAACCCTCTATCTTCCATCTTGGGACTCTCCTTCCTTAATCACCGGGATCTAATTTTTTTCCAGACATAATTTTCTGCCTTTCCAGCATCTTGCGAGGTCCAAGCCTCCAGCCAGCAAGTTTCACAGAGCACCCAAAAACACAAAAGTAATCAGCCACCCCAAGAAATGGCCAAGCATCTCAACTCTCAGAAGCCCACAAAACCAGCAGAAAGCAGTGATGAGAGACCTTATGATACCCCATTCCCACCAATTAAAGACCCTAAACTCTACCAAATTTTATAAAAGGGTGGAATGTAATGATTTCAGTCACATACAGCTGATACTTTCAGATTCTAGGGGCCATGCCTGTGCAGACATGCCTCAGGCAGAAGTGCCTAATGGCCCCTGGGGATGTCAAGGGGCCACATATGACCCAGGTGTGGCATGGATTACATCATCCACGTATGACTCAGCTAAGCCCTGGAGCGCATTTGTGTGCCGTCATCTGCATACAACATACCCACATGTGCACATGTGCTAAGCAGCACTTAAAGCTGGATGTGCCATCTTCCTCTCTCTGCACACTGACTTCCCCAGGCCTGTATAAACCCCCTCTAATAAACTCCTAAGTGGGCTTGTTGCATGTTCTGTAGTTTCTTTTCACTTGCACCAGGTAATTGTCCATGGCCAGACCTACAGAAAAGTTCTAAAGAGTCAAAGTAAACCAAAAGATTATGCTATTAATGGCAATAGAACAGTCCCTTAATTTTGGTTTTTCTTCTGTTCCATATGAGGTACACCTTCTGACATGACACAGAGATCTTGGATTTTTAACAAGCATCCTTGGCTTTAGAAAAGAAGAGAGTCACACTCCAACTCTAAAGTCAGCTTTACTTTTTAATTGAACTGGAGCTAAAATAAGACTAATTTTTTAAAGTTTGTGCAGAGCAGCAATAATAAGCAGTTGGGAAGATTTATGAAATTCTATCTTTTTAGAGGTGTGCTAATGATAATTAAGGCAATTTACTCATTTGCATGTGGTATTTTCTCTTGATGATTCAACCTTTTTCAGATGTCTCATTTGTCCAATAGACTCCAGCTATCTCAGTTGGATGCTTTTAATCTCCTGGAAAATCAAAACAAAATGCTGTCCCTACCTTAACTTTGGGGTGTTGCTTTTTTTTGGCACCCAAAAAAAATTTTTTAAGGCAAATATTTTTAAGGCAAAATGTTTTGAGCTTTTTTTTTTTTTTTTTGACAACAAAAAAGTATTGTCTCTTAATAAATTTTTTTCATACCCGAACAAAGGCATTATAAGTTAACTGGATTGAATGGCCAGGCTGTTTGGTGAACTAGTACCTCTCCTTAATCAAGAGGGCTCTCCTGTTTGAATCTAATCTTTATCAATCTTGATGTATCCATAGCTGTTTTTCTCATGTAAAAACAAAAGTAAAACCTCTTTCCCTACATTAACACATATCCTGGTTTCCATTCTGAAGTTAATACATCTTAAAAATACATAGACTGATTTAATTCAGCATTTTTTCCTACTACCCAATGCCTCCCTGCAGCTGACCTTTCTCATTAGCATTTACAAAATTTAAAGTTAATAAAGCACTGTGTAATCTATATCAAGGTCTTTATTACCCATTTGTTTGTTAAGCGTATCTTTTTCCCCCAGTGTCCTAGAGTCAAACTTAAGGGGGTTTAAGCGTATCTTTTAAAGTGAGACTAGATCTTTCTATAACTGCCTATCTAGTAGGATTGTGTAGTATACCTGTAATATGCTTTATGTTAATACACCAAACTAATTTTACTAGAGCTATTGGTGGAACACTGTCAGTCTCAATTTGTACAGATAGCCCCATAAATGTCCATAACTTCTAATAATTGTGTAATTACAGAATTATCCTTTCCAGAACATAAAGCAGTTGCTTATTGAAATTCTGAGTATGTGTCTATGGTATGGTGAACAGACTTTATTTTCCGAATTTCAAAATGAAGTACATATATCACAATTATGACATTTTTAAAAAATTTACTTGGCTTGTTGCAAAGTGATAGGAAAAAACCCTTGCTACCAACATAGTGTTTCTTATGAAATTCTGAGACTTGTAGTAGACTTTTTACCAATAGATGATCAATTTAATTATTACCTTGTGCTAGCAGGCCTGGTAGACTTCTATTGGAAATTATATACAAGGGATTATTTCTAATTATTGTAAATGAATAAACAACAAAGTTAATTCTGAATCATTTGGAATAAGTTTAGTGGTTTTAATATGTAAAATAACTGCATATTGAGAGTAAGTGCTTATGTTCTGGAAAATTTAATAATACCATGAGAATAGTTCTGATTTTTGAAATGAATCATAAGGGCTTTCATTTTACTTAATTTCCCTGACTTATAACCCATCCTTCTGATTTTTCATCAGTACAGAATGTAAAAAATTGGTAGCCGGGCGGTGGTGGCGCACGCCTTTAATCCCAGCACTCGGGAGGCAGAGGCAGGCGGATCTCTGTGAGTTCGAGGCCAGCCTGGTCTACAAGAGCTAGTTCCAGGGCAGGCTCTCAAAAGAAAAAAAGCTGCAGAGAAACCCTGTCTCGAAAAAAACCAAAAACACCAAAAAATTGGTGCTCCTTTCACAATATGATGGAGAATCCAATTACTTCTTTTTATAAAGTCTCCTGCTTTGGGAATATTTGTTGCTAATCTTTCCCTAAAAAATTAAGCTCTTTGCCAGTGCTCATATTCTGCCCATAATGAGGTAATTTCAGCATTAATAAATGGTACTACAGTTTCTGCTGATTGCTGATTCCTTTCAGAATCTTTTTTCTAAATAGGTCTTTTTTTTTTTCCTGTTTGTGTGGCTTAAAAAATTTATTCAAAGATATCTTCTCTGGTAAGAATTCCTGTAGGAGAATGAGAAGAGCAACTGGAATACAGTCAAGGTCTGGATCCAACCAATTCAGATGTACATCTTATTTCTTTACTACAAAAGCCAATTCTCTCTTACCCTAAGCTGTTTTCTTGAGCTATTTAAATCTATTTAAATTACCTTTTAAGGTTTAAAATAAATTACTTAGCTGGAGTAGTTAACCCAATTTTGGGACATAGCCAGTTAATCTCTCTCAGCAATTTTTGAAAATACTGAGTTTGTAATTGATTTCTCCTGATTTGTACTTTCTTTGGTTGAACTTTCTGTAACATTTATCTCATATCCTAGGTAATTAATAGATTCTACCCTTTATAATTTTTCAAGAGTAATTCATAATCCCCAACAAGTTAAAATTCTCTGTATTCATCAAATATTTTTCCTAAGGTATCTGTCTAAACCACTAAGACTTCATTCATTGAACAATAAATTATAGATTGAATAAACTATGAATTATTTCAAATAGCTGTTGCACAAAATATTTTCCAAGGTGGCACTTTTAAACATCCTTTGTGGAAAAACTTTCCACTGATACCTTTGTCTATGATGTGGTTTACCCTAAGAATGAATTTTAAATATTTCACAAAACATTGAGCACTACAGGGAAAGCATTGTAAAGACACACTTCACCCTCAAGGCTTTTGTTTAGCATTCATGTTCCTCCAGAGAATGGAAACAATACTCACAGATAAAAACCATTGTCCTTATATCCTGATTATATATATCCAGGAAGTTTCTGACAAATAATAATCAGTTGATGCTCAGGCCACATCAGGCGCCCAATCATTCAGATGTACTCCAAGGTTGGGCAATTCTCACATTGCAAGCATTTGCTAGTAAATGTATGGTGAAACATTAAAATGGGCACTGTTTTTGTGCTAAAATGCCTGAAGTATATAGTTGGGTAAATGAGAAATAGCCTAAGCAAAGGTATATTGTCTATTGGAGACATCTAGAGAAACCTGTAGCCATCACCTCCTCCCATGTCCCTTTTTGCTGTTCTTTTCCTGCCGCACCAGAAGTGCTCAAAACGAAAGCATAAAAGAATTTAAGGAACCTTTGTAAGTTTTAAATTCTGGTTCCCTCCAAAGCCTTGTGACAGCTCAGCATTAAGGAAATATTAAATACTTAAGACATATTGTATGCAGTGCTCTTTGGAAGTCAAGTCAATAAACAGGCAGCAAGATTTCCTACTTCTAGTGGGTATGGCCTGCAATGTGGAAGTGGGGAATTGAGTTCTTCCAAGGCTTGAGGAGAAATCCAGACATAAAATCAGCCTAAACTGAGCAGTAGGTCTGTCAGATTCTCTATACAAACGGTGTAGTTTACCTCCCAGCCAGGGAAAGGTACAGATTAACAGGCAGTGTGATGTATACGGGTGTAGGATGAGTAGTAACTATGAGAACCTAAAGCAGAAATGTTAGGATGTACTAGTGTATGACAGCAGAGTAGACTACCATGGTCACTTCTGAATGGCATCAAATGCAGTTTGAAAGGCGAAAAGCTGGAGGGTAGGCTATGCATGACAAGGAGAAAAACGATAAGACTAGAGTCTTCAACAACCACAGAGAAAAAAAAATCTAAAGAACAAGTCTTTTCCAGCTACTCACCTCATCAAGGCAAATGCAGACACTGTCATCAAGAACTCAGTTCAGTGCAAAGGAAATCTGAATGTCTTGAGTGAGTCTCTCCATTCAAGATATCATCTAGGCAAGCCGCATGTAGGAACCCCCACCCCCAACCAAAGTGCAGGAATCAGGAGCAGACAGCAAAGCACATCAGGGCCTGAATCTCTAAATCAACCCAGATTTGCACTTTTGGGAGAGGGGCTTGTTCTGAGTCTTGGGACTCACACACAGTGTGAACACAGGTCCAGACCTGAATATCTAGATCTCTTGGAATTTTCACTCAGATCACTGAAAGAGCACCAAAACACAACTACTAACATTTTAAGTAGCTACCTAGTACAAGTATTTTAAGTTTCCTAAAAAACACAATTTTACCCCTAAGAGTGTTTCCACACATTTCTGAAATAACTGCACAATAGAGTCAAAACATTTTTTATTACTTTTTAGCATCATTTTGTATACTTCTGTACAAATACAAGAATAAAGCCATATTTACAGGTGTTGAAAAGAAATCTGGATACTTAAACCCAGCACCTAATTACAGTAGCTTGAAGTAGGAACTGCAAGACTCTGGTAGGCAGAGTAAATAGTCTTTCCTGCATGTTCCCTGTAGAGCTAAGGTATTGATAAACAGAACATGGAATGAAAAAAAAAAGCAAACTCATTTGCTTTTTTTGAAAAGCCTCTCCTCCCTAAGATTATTTTACAAACAAGCATGAAACAATAGTCGCCCACTTAGGGACTCTTACAAAAAAAAAAAAAAAAAAAAAAAAAAAAAAGTAGTCTGTGTGCTTACATATTACTTTTAAATTTACAGCCCCAAGTTTGGAAACCAAGGTAAGACTAAATAGAAAAAAAAAAAATAGAGATGCCAGTTCTCTTCAGAGGATGATTTTCTAACAGCTTTATCTTCATCCATGTGGTGACAGTAGCTACAAAGTTTAAATATTTACTTTTTAAATGGGGGGGGGATGTCTTCTAGAGCTATCCAGAATTTCTAGTTTTCAAATTCTTTAGACCAGGTTACATGTTCAAATTGATGGCAACTAAGGATAACCTGGGATACACTGCACCTGCTCTAACAGCTATGCCTTAGTCACCTCAGAAGAGGAGCTAGGCACAGCATGTGTATTAAAGTTCAATATTTTACAACAAAAATACAATTGGAACAATTAGAAAGTATTTCTACAAGATACTGAAAATTAAGCATTTTTTTTTTCTAATATACTTAACTAACCCACCAAAGGCTGTAAATTTTAAACAGGAATAAAGTGACATAATAAAGGGAGTATTGACAACAAAAATCATTTATGCAACTCACAAGTTAAGCTATACCTGACCACAAAAGCAAATTCTGGGTTTTAGCTTGACATAGTTCTTCAGGACTCTATTTACACATATGCGCACAATTCAGCAGACGGTAAAAACCTCCACAGGTATGAACATTTCATTGTAACTCCTGACAATGCTCTCTTCTTGATATTTAAAAAGTACTTGTAACAAGAGCAAGTTAGCTTCTAAGGTAAAGTATCCCTCCTCTCCACCATACCATAGCATGTGTGTTAGCAAACACCAATACTTTTAAGATTTGCTGGTAAAGTTAGAGTTTCAATATTACCTCCCATAGCTTAAATATAATTAAATGAATCTAGTCAAAGCCAAAAGTAATTTTTAGAAGTATTTCAGAAAGTCAACATTGATTTTGGAGCAAAACAAAATTCAGCCTTTGGTGATGATAGATCTGGAAGCACACAGCGTACCAACAATGGCAAACAAACAGAAAATCCCCTTAAGTCAGAAGTTACAATTTTGAGTTTAAAAGACGTGTCTGAATACAAAAGCTCCTGTGATTTGGTACAACACTGGCAGTGTCATGCTAAGGCCATGTGACTGACATTTTTAAGCAAACGGGGGGAGGGGCAGACACAAGGTAGTTTTATAGTAGCAATGGTTTCTTTTTTTTTATTTTAAAATACTTTAGGAAACAATATACAAAGCTGAGCTTTCCCACAATTTCTGTGTAACAGCAGGAAACTCCGATTATACAAACTGAGCATTTTGTGATGGCTAAGAAAAAGCAGCACCAGACTTGGAAGAGTTAACTACAACGCAAACATCCTTCAAAATGAAATGCCATAACAGCAAGACCAGTAAACCAGCTTGAACAAATGACACCACTTGGGAAGTGACTTCATCATTCTTGTTGAATTTCACATTCATTAAACATATTTTCCACAATTTATTGTTAATATGATTTAAACAAAACCTCCCTTTTAGGAATAACTGTAATAAGATATAAATATTCAACAAGAATAGTTATGATAAAGGTTCCCCATGTAGTCCAAATTCTAATATGCACTGACCGAAGGAAAAGAAAGTAACAAAATTTATTTGTTTAAACATGTTTATTACAACAGATACAATTCACATCTGACTAGCTTTGCTTCCTTTTCCCCTCCCACAACCACGTTCATTGGGCCACTTCCTTATATTTGAGCCGTCAATGTACTTTCAGCACACTTGCCCAGCAATACTTTTAAGTCCATTCTTACAGGGTGCAAATGGATTTCAATAATTTATACAAACATGTGGGTTATGCTCAATCACTGCAACTTCCAGCTACTGTACACAGGAATGAGAAGGTTATAGAAAAGTGCCACAGCAACAGTGCCCTAAGAAAAGAGAAGGGGCACCTTAAAAAAATGGATAAAATCAGGCCAAGAACTTCAGAGGGAATGGAACATACAGATAACGAAAACATTTCTTTGCAAAACAAATGAGCAGCACTGCTCCTGATCAGGTCCAAGTGTGGAACAGTTGTCTCATGATATTTGTACACTGCTCAAAATTGTATCCTTAGACACAGATCGCCTGGCGCTTGCACTGGATTTTTGAAAATGCAAGATTTATGAATGATAAATTAACCCCCCAGATTTTTTCTTTTTTTTTTTTTTAAAAAAAGCTAATTTTGCAGACAGGTTCTCATGTAAAAGGCTAGGTATTTAGCCACCTCAGCATTGATTAGTTTTGGATGTCTAAGCTCTGTTACACATGGCTTCCCATGGCTTCACTCTACAAAACATATTTACAACGTGAAGATACATCTACAAGAAATCTACATTTCAAGGGTTTTACAAATCAATCTTGTATCTTTCCCCTGAATTGACTCTCACAGATCCCCGTCCCCTTGTTATTTCATTTGCCCAGCTTAGCGGTCCACTTAATGCAGCTCAAAACGTTATGACTGGGCAAGAGATTTACAGTTCCTATAGGATATCATGTGCAATTATTCACATCTTCAAACCATGAAGGAATTCTGATTTTTCAGCTTTTCAAGTTCCTTTATTTGTTGTCTCAAAAACAGTATCCTGAAATATAAAAACATATTAAGATCTGTATGTTACAGAAAACTATAAAATGAATACTAACGTTGAATGATTAAAGGCTTAGCTTACAATTAAGAGCACTTAACAAGTCATACATTAAAATATTGGAAACATAAACTGGAAAATTTCTTAATTTCCTATCATTTTTCAATATTTACTTAAATATACAGAATGATTTGAAATTTATATGTAGTACAAGCATTAAAGAGTAGGTAGTAATTGAGATAAAGCTGTCTTGCATTTATTCTTGCTCATATTATTATTAAGGTTAGAACTAAACAGACAAAAATCTATAATAATTATTAACAGATGTAGATAAAACGTATGCCAAATAAAATCTATCATTTCAAATATACCCATGCTACCTAATCTTATCTACATGAAATATCAGGTAAGTATATACACAGGGGGAAGTTCTAAGTTTGCAAAAACACTGTATCTTGGCTAGAAAATATATGCTTTTATTTCCAATGGATCTAAAAATATAAACAGCAATCTCAAATTTTAACTGAGCCAACTTAACCATGCAATCTACAGCTAACCTTAAATCATGAGGGACATTTCTATTAGCTGCCATAAACATCTCATTTTTTTTTTTTTTTTTTTTTTTTTTTTTTGGTTTTTCGAGACAGGGTTTCTCTGTAGCTTTGGAGCCTATCCTGGAGCTAGCTCTTGTAGACCAGGCTGGTCTCGAACTCACAGAGATCCGCCTGCCTCTGCCTCCCAAACATCTCATTTTTAAAGTAATGATTCCTTGTGAAGCAGTTTTAAATCAAGAAATCAGAGTTATAAACCTAAGAGAAAAACTCCAAATAGAGACTATGAGGCGCCAAAGCACTCAGCAGGCAGACTAAATATTAAAAATACTTCTAGAAAATGATAAAATTACAGATCATGAAGATCTCAATTTGATTTATATAATGCCTATGTCTGACTGACCTAAAACCAGGTAAACCTCAACCTCCTGAAATCGACAATGGTGTGTTTCTTCCAATCAACTTCCTGTTTGCACGCTTATCTCATCTAGATCACTCTACACTCGCCAGCTACCCCTTTCTTAGGGTTAGAGACTGACACCACCAAGGATGCCGTCGCCTTAGTCAAGCAACATCAAATACCCAGGTCTTTCTGCTGTGTTCATCTTATATTTGAAAAGCTCAGGAAATGAACGATTCCTTAGGTTAAACTGCACTCTTCTTAGCTGAATGAGTGTGCTCTTCTTGTCCTCTCCTGCCCTAGCATGTGAAACATCATCTTGTATAGTATAAACAAGCTGCACATGGTATCTAAACCCCAACTATTTAATCACATTGTCTCTTTCTTAAGTATCAGACTGACTTTTTGTTATCGCAATGGTTGTATTCAAGAAGCCATTATTTACTAAATAATACCACAACACAGACATGATGCTTGCAGTCTACTACACAGAGATCCTGCAACCTCCCATGACATTGACAAGTCACTAAATGCTTCCTTAAGTAAGTGAAAAGGTGAAGCTTAACAAATGTTAAAAGAAAATTAGAAGCTGGAGTTACCAAACTTAAGAATTTTCTATGAAATTATAGCAGATAAATAAAATATTCATGCTGATTTTATTATTGTAACTCAAACTTGAAAAGCCATGAACAAAGTTAAAACCTGCCCAGATACTACTGTCCCAATAAAATTACAGGATTTGCTACTAGTTTTAGACATCTGATGTGGGGTCTTAAAATGTACTTCCAGCAGATACAGGCAGGAGAAAAAACACTATATATAATTCCTGCAAAGACAATTATTTCAGGGGCTAGAAAAATGGTTCAGTTAAGGAAGCACTCGCTGCACAAATATGAGAATCTTAGTCTGTATTCCCTGAATGCACGTTAAAAAGTCAGGTGTGGCAGCATGTCTCTGTGACCCTAATATTGGCGCTGCGGAAACAGGAGGATCTCTGGAGTGTGCTGGCCAGCTTGCCTATAAGGTCTAGGAGATACTGCCTGCCTCAAAAATACAAGCTTGCAAGCAACTGTGTGGTATACATGCACACACAGATTAACAAACATATTGGCTGTCATGTGCTGTTTAAACTATCAACATGTTTATTTCAACCCACTGACCAGAAAAATGGAAAACAAAGAACAGTTGGTAGGGAAGTGACTTTACTGTCTATCCTATGCCTGAAAACATCTCACTGCCTGATTTCTTCTTTTCTTATCGACATATCTGTGGCTTTCCTCTTACTTTTGTTTGCAATATGCTTATTCAACTCATTCAAACCATTGCAGTGATTCATCATATGGGAAAATACACATGCAAACACAAACACACATGTACCATCAAAGAACTTACCTCTGCTCTCGCAAAGTTGCTTGAATTTCACATACTCGAACTAAAGATCTCAAATTTTTTAATTCAGTACATATTTCTGACATGTGAACACTTCCCATATTATGGGCTTCTTCACGCAATCTTGATGCCTATAGTTAAAGGAATGAACAAGCATAAAAAAATATAAGAACTTAATACTAAAAGTACAAAGTGATAAGCAGTTTTTTCAGTGGTGCAAAGTGTTTTAGTTTTTCCTTTGGGGTACCTTAAAAATATAGTTTAAACCAGGCGGTGGTAGCACATGCCTTTAATCCCAGCACTCAGGAGGCAGAGGTAAGGGGATCTCTGTGAGTTCGAGGCCAGCCTGGTCTATAAGAGCTAGTTCCATGACAGGCTCCAAAGGTACAGAGAAACCCTGTCTCGAAAAACCAAAATAAAATAAAATAAAAATATACAGTTTCAGTAAGATTAGGTATGGTTTTAGTTCATCCATATTATCCTAGCACTTTACCAGGTAAATGATAAGATATTAAGTTCCAAGCAAGCTTTGCATTTACATAGTAAATTTCAGACCAGCATCACACAGAAGAAAAAGGAGAAGTGAAAAAATAGAAAAGAGGAGAGGAGGGAAGACAGGAAAGGGAGAGACATACCTGTTTCTCTGCATGGTCCGCAGGCCACCCTTGAACATGTTTTATGAGATTATCATTGAAGTGTGCTGCTAGTGTAGGTGTTAATGAACACGCAGGCCGAGCAGATGTATTCTGTGGTACAACTGTTGCATTTGATGCATTACTACTGGAAGTATGATTTGGACCAGGTGATGGACTTCTCTGGCTGCTGCAAGAGAATACAACTGAATTCTGAAGCTGGCTTCAAAGTAATTTTTAAATACTAAGAAACTGTGTATTAATTTTTAAAAAGTCCAAATTCTTACAAAAATTTGTTTTTTTTTTTTAAGTATGCTGATCCAAGATAAACTAAAAAAAAAGTCTTTGGAACTTTTGGAACATTACTGTTTATATAAAGTTTAAATTCAAGCTGCAAACAACATAATAGCTGACTTCAGATACAACAAACATAAAGCAAATATCAATAGTCACAAATGTAAGGCACATGTGAATACTTCACAAATTTTTAGTTAAAGGGAGGTATATCTGTTCAATATCAAAATATTCTTCAATCAGAGGATGAAATAAAATCAAGCAAAATACAGCCATTTCATTAAAAACTCTAAGTGAGCACACTGATAAAAATGAGACCAAAAAAGCCACACACTAAGATTAGTTGTCTTCCTTTAAAACTGAATGGCTCGGGCACGCATGGGGTGAAAACCCAAATTTCAGTCACTCAAGATGATTTCCTATCTGCTGCACCAGACAACTTGGTGCTGAATGGATTTCAGCTAATTCTAAAATGTAAATCTCCCCAAAAAAGATTTTTTATCACTAAAGATAGATTTAAAATAACACTGTATCCTTTAAGGTTGTTTAAAGAGTTTCCTAACACTCTCCCAACGGGAACATTACTAAAGTAGCCAGCTTCCAAAGGGGATAACTTTGAAGGGAACAAGTCTCATTTGAATGATAAATTCTTAAATGCATATATATATATATCAGTCAGAGCTGGGGAGTAGTGGTGTATACCTTTTCTCCCACCACTTGAGAGGCAGAGGCAGGCAGATCTCTGTGAGTTCAATACCAGCCTGGGCTACAAAGAGAGTTCCAGGACAGCCAGGGCTGTTAAATAGAGAAATCCTGTCTCAAAAAAAACCAAAATGTCCATTATTTTGCCACTTCACAGCAAGAAATAAAAACAGTAAAAATCAAGTAAAAAACATTTAATACATTTCATTTGAAATTGTATCGTAATGAACACAGAAAAGAGCAAACACAATACAATCCTATATAATATTAAACATGATTTGTGTAAGAAAGGTCAGATTTGAAGATATTAGGAAAGTGTAACACACCAACTTTGGAGGTGAGGGCTTTCGTTTTTTACTTCATCAACACTCTCAAAACTTGAGTAGGCTATAAAGCAAATATAGTACCAAACATGAAGTCGTGTGCTTTCCATGTATAAGTATCATATATTTTAGTTCCACTAGTTAAATTTTAAAAGAGCCATTTTCTTCAAATAATCCAATTATAACTGTTGTACGGTCTTTATAGATGGTTTAACTCTTTCAGTAAAGCCACCCTATCAATAAGTTCTTCTGTGAAGTCTGATCGTGTACATCTTGCTCAAACACCACAAAATGCCACATTAAAAAAACCAACTAACCTTAAGCGCTGAAGACTTCGAGGAGAGACAGGCTCATGACCCTGCTGCTTGTCAGCAGTTATAGGCTGCTGTGTGGCCGACTGTGACACTGGTCCTTGCTTAGCTACTGGAGTACTAACCTAAAAATGTCAAAATTGTAAGACAAGCTTTAACCAACCCAGGCAAATAAGCAAAACAAAATAGTTAAGAGTTGTCACAACTTTGGTTCACTACATTAATATTGGTGATGATTGTTTGGCTTTTAATTATACATTTACACCCACATCTAGTCAATGAAGCTTAAAATTAGCTATTTCTACAAAGTCAAATTAAAATTGTATGTGTATTTGCCCATGTAGGTTAGATTTTTGAGAGCTGGTTCTAGATGTCTGGGAGCAACCCATACTGAGTGCTAGGATCCAAACTTCCACCTCTCTTCAGTAATAATAACTCTTTCACAACTTAGTCATCAGTTTGCTCCCAATATTAAAATTTGAATCGTTTGTTTTATAAAACATTCTATAGTAAAAAATCACCAGAGCACATTAACCGAACAGAAAAAACTGTTATTCAGTAATTTTCTAGTATACAATAGCATTTCTCTTTATGATACCTAAAAAATTAAGCATTTTAGCC
Source organism: Arvicola amphibius (assembly GCF_903992535.2). Lineage (NCBI taxonomy): Eukaryota > Metazoa > Chordata > Mammalia > Rodentia > Cricetidae > Arvicola > Arvicola amphibius. The sequence continues at coordinate 85,195,826 of NC_052052.2, forward strand.
GGGCGGTGGTGGCGCACGCCTTTAATCCCAGCACTCGGGAGGCAGAGGCAGGCGGATCTCTGTGAGTTTGAGACCAGCCTGGTCTACAAGAGCTAGCTCTAGGACAGGCTCTAAAGCTGCAGAGAAACCCTGTCTCAAAAAAAAAACCAAAAAAAAAAAAAAATTAAAAAAAAAAAAATTAAGCATTTTATTACTGGAATACGGATATTCTGATTATCAAAATGTGTTTGCAAATATACATTCATAGTGTGTGTGCACTCAATTTAAGAAATGTTCAAAAGATAGAATATACATATTCTATAGATAGACTATATATCCCCATAGATAGAATATATATATTTACATGTCATGGTCAAAGAAAATGAAGTTTTAATAATTCTCTCTGAAAATTTCTTCCCTTTATCAGTAAAAACAAACAAATGAACAATAACAAAGATACGAGCCCACAACTTTTACACACAGAAAGCTCTAACCCTCACTGACAGAATATCTAAAAAGGTTGAGAGATGACTCAGTGGACAAAGGCCTTGCTATACAAATGTCAATACAAGACTAACAGCCCCAGAACTTTGTAAATGTCAGCCTAGCACAGCAGCCAACCTAGAAAACCAGCACTCAAAAGGCAGGGGCAGGATTCCCACATCAAATTGGCAAGTCTCATTAGCCTTATTCATAATCTCTAAGTTCAACTAAAAGACAATAATTAGGTGAACAACTGAAGATGACTCCATGTGTGTATAAACAAGCCTCTACACATAAATACATAAAAAAAAAAACAAAAACAAAAAACCAAACAAAACCGGAGTCAGAAGAACTGGCATTGACTTATGAATTGTGGTCAAGATTCAAATATGTGGGGCTGGAGAGATGGCTTAGCGGTTAAGATCATTGCCTGCTCTTCCAAAGGTCCTGAGTTCAATTCCCAGCAACCACATGGTGGCTCACAACCATCTGTAATGAGGTCTGGTGCCCTCTTCTGGCTTGCGGGCATACATGTAGACACAATGTTGTATACATAATAAATAAATATTTTTTAAAAAAAGATTCAAGCATATGAGTGATAAGTAGCAAAATAAGTGTAACATTAGTAAAACCCAGTTATACTCCAGTTATATTTTAAAGCTGTCTAAGCAGGTATTTATGGAAGGTTTTTGGTACCTAAATACAGCCAGTGATGTTAGGAAAAAATGATCTGTGTATTTAGGACCTTCACTTTCAATTTTAACTCCACCACAAAAACTAAATTTACACAGATATTTAATTTTACTAAGTGAAGCAAACAGTATGTGATTCTCTGGCAAAAGCTAAACATTGTCAAATTCTCCTAAGGTGGTTCACTTTTAAAAGGAAATTTTGGGAGAAAAAAAACAACAAAAAACCCAAAACCCAACAACAAAAAAGAGTCTAGAGAAATTTGATAAATACTAAGATTCTCCCAAAGATCCTGCATACCTGAATTCCATGTCACAATCACCAAAATAATCAGGAATAAATCACACAGTACAGTTCAGATTCAAGTCTTATCAGCATGACCCATCTAATGTCACCTACTAGTTATTCATTCCATGACTAACTCATTCTCATAGGGCCATTTCCTGAAATGTAGATTCTAAAATGTGATCATTTCTACAAGCCAACCATTTCCGTAATTCCTACCTTTGGCTGTGATGAAACAGGTGGAGTACTAATCAAAGGTTTGATAGGGACTGTGTTAGTCTGAGGTGTGCTTATTCTTGGAGACACATAGGATCTTGGGGATGAAGCATCAGACGTTAGAGACATTGGAGACTGATTAGATGGCTGGGCTGTGAGAGAATAGAGCAACTAATATCAATCACTCCAAACAACCTTTTCTTTGCATGTAGTGTCACTCTACACATTGCAAAGACACAAGTGATTATCAGAATCTTATATCCTCACTGAAGGAACAAAGCCTATAGTGAGGGCAAAGTCCCTTCCTTCTCATCCTGGAAAGCTAAGCCTGAACCTATTCTCACACAGCAGCCTCCTCATCATGCTTACTTAATTACTCTCCACTTAGGCTCAGGAAGTGTCAATAATACTCTGCCTCATGTGGCTAGTCAAGTGGACTTCTACTGTTAAACTTCTATTCCTCAACATGCTATGTCTGCTTTGTGGACTTTGCGACAGACATCATTGTGTTTCAGTATCGCCCTTTTGGATACATTTGAGGCGAGGAGACACAAACTAACTCAAACACAAAAGTGATTTCTGCATCCTCTAATCAAAAATTGTCTAACAACTCAGGGCAAACTTCCAAGTCCTCAAGAATGTGAGATACTTTAGAAAAGACTGAGGGTATAGTATAGCTTTCTTTTTGAGTAAAATAACTTATATTTTAACTTACATATTTGATATATTACAAACACATTAATACAAGTAAATACCAAAAATAAAATCAAAGGAAACAAACACAGTTGGGAGCAAGCCCATTATCAAAAATAAAGCAAAACCATTATTCTAACTGGTGTTTTCTCAAACTAAAAACAAACTTTCCCTTAATTTCAAAACAAAACAAAATGGAAAGAATCTTACAAATGACCTAAGAGAAATAAAGAATACCTTGTGTAGAGAGCTGGGCAGCTTGAGAAATCAGAGAGGTGATATTGAAGGCAGATGGTCCAGCAGTAAGAAACTTGTGGATGATAGACTGCAGGGAAGCTTGTGTCACAGCTGCTGTAAGAACTTAAAAATATTCAAAATCCCATCAAAATAAAGAAGTTTACCTGCCATTAGTGACTGAACTGAAACTTGAAAATACTAGTAATAGTAAAAAAGACAAACTGATTTCAAAAATATTCAAAATAAAAGCCTGGCACACATAAAAACATGGGCATAAGGACTTGAAATGACGGGAGGAAGAAAACAGGAAACAATAAAGGTTAAGTCAGTCATCTCAACTCAGCTGTCAAGAACAGTAGAGCCTATGTAAGTGAGTGTTTCATACATTATTGGCAATCAATTGAAGAAATGGCTGCTATTTCATATGACTTATTTTTTTCTACAAGCTGACCTAACAAGCCCTGCATAACAATATCACCATGTTTTAAAATTGGATACAAAAACAGCTGGCAGCCGGGCAGTGGTGGCGCACGCCTTTAATCCCAGCACTCGGGATACAGAGGCAGGCGGATCTCTGAGTTCGAGGCCAGCCTGGTCTACAAGAGCTAGTTCCAGGACAGGCTCTAGAAACTACAGGGAAACCCTGTCTCGAAAAACAAAACAAAACAAACAACAAAAAAAGAATGCTTTTTATCCACAAAACTAAAGAATAGCATGTATCTTGCCAGGTGGTGGCAGCGCACACCTTTAATCCCAGCACTCGGGAGGCAAGAGGCAGGTGAATCTTTGTGAGCTCAAGGCCAGACTGGTCTACACAAAAGCTAGTTCCAGGAAAGGCTCAAAAGCTACAGAGAAACCCTGTCTCGAAAAACCAAAGGAAAAAGAAAAAAGAAAAGAAAGAAAAAGAATAGCATGTATCCTACAGGATAAATCAAAAGCATCAAGAAGTTGAGAGTAACAAGAAAACCAACCAGTGTGAAACTCATCTACTTTTCTGGATGAATATAAATCACTTAACACTACTGTTAAAAGAAAATGCACAAGTCGACACTGATTAAACATATTTTTATGATTTAACATTTCAGTTTTAGTATTTTCAAATTTAAACTACTTTCTTTTTTGCTCAGACTTCTATGAGATGGTCCAAATACTTAAGAAACAATGAAAACTCAGATTAAAATGAATGTAATCAAACAAACAACAGAAACACTAATAAAAACAAATACAACTACTTCTATCCCCCTCTCTCAGAACTTCTAAGCCCTTTGTATTAGGAGACTTGAAAACTGTACACAAACACTGCTAACTCAATCATACAACCAAGGGCATTGGAGGTATCAATACTAAAGCAGCACACCCTAAAATTTTGAAAAGAAAACAAATATCATTGCTGAGTTGAGAATAAATAATAAATTGCTGAGTTTATAAGTAACTTTGCATAATATATTAATGTTCAAAATTGTTATTATGACTCCTTACCTTCATTTATTTTGGATATATCCACATTAGAATTATTAAGCTGTAGCGTGGCTTGTAAAGCAGGAAGCAACTGTCTAAGAAGATTTGGGTCCTGAAGTAAAGGAGGTATTGGTGATTGTGGCACAGGAGAAACAGGTACTGTTGAAGCAGAAGTTGGGGGTGCAGATGTGGGGTTCAGGCCAGAGGCTGAAGATGTGGAAGGAGTTGTGCAAGAATGTGATACTGATTTGTCTCCTGGAGCAGATTCTAAATAAAAGGGAGATGAGGTTCAAAACATTGTCAACATCAGAAACTACACACAATCATAGCATCATCTTCCACGTGCTACATACTTAGTACAAGATGCATTTCATCCTCAGAAAATTATAATATATAATATACTGAGGTAGAATCTCTCTCTCTCCTGGGTTTCTCTGTCTAACAGCCCTGCTGTCCTGGAACTAGCTCTTGGAGACCAAGCTGGCCTCAAAACTCACAAGAGATCCACTTGAGATCGACCTGCCTCTGCATCTCAAGTGCTGGGATTAAAGGTGTGTGCCACCACCGCCCGGCTGAGGTAGAAATTTTTATATTACTATTTATCATTTATCCATTATCTAGTATTTGAAAATAAAAGATGGATGAAATGTGTCTGGAAAGCCGCCACCTCTATCAATGTGTATATTCGATGCACCTGAACACAAAGCACCAATAGCATAATTTTTATAGGGCTTAACAAATTGGAAATATAAAGACTTTATTAATTCCTGGTGAAAAAGAACACAGCCGGCAAGATACCCCCTGCCTGACTAATACTAGCCCAATTTAACTTGTGTGGCTGTGTGTGTCTTTAAAATTATGAGGGTTCATTGGGAACGTGAAGCAGAATCATTCCAAGGTTCATGCCAGTGTGGGCAACATTAGTGAGATCTGCTCTCATAGTAATAGCAAACCAGAATATGAATTAAAGAATTCTAAATACCACTAGATTTTACTAAATAGACCCAAAAAGGGGGAACAATTCAGAAAAACAAGACACATCACATTGGTAAAACTTAATTCTAACAATATACTAGATGTTTATAGAGTAACAAAAACACTAACAATTCTTAAGGAGACTAAACTTGGCCACACTGAATATAATTCATGACATCTAGAAAAGGTGAAGATAAACAACTTCCTTCATGGTCTACAACTACTCTTAGATATGTGCCTTCAGAGAAACACACACACACACACACACACACACACACACACACACACACACACACACACACAGTAACTAAGCACTGCTCTTTATTTTAGTTCAAAACCAGTATGTGAGCTGGGCAGTGGTAGTGCACACCTTTAATCCCAGCACTTGAGACAAAGGCAAGTGATTCTGAGTTCAAGGCCACCCTGTTTTACAGAGTGAGTTACAGGACAGCCAGGGCTATACAGAGAAACCCTGTCTCAAAAATCAAACAAGTCCGATAGTGGTGGTGCACACCTTTAATCCCAACACTCAGGAGGGAGAGGCAAGCAGATCTCTGGAGGCCAGGCTGGTCTACAAAAGTTAGTTCCAGGACAAACTCCAAAGCTACAGAGAAACCCTGTCTTGGGTTTAGAAACCCCCTCCCCGCCCCCAAATCAATCAATAGACTATGAACATTTGTTAAAGCATCCCTTTATGTATACACTTAAAAATCATATACATATTATGATTGATAAGGCTGCATAAATAAAGTCAAACGTTCATAGAGTCAAGAACCACTGCATAAGAATCGCACTGTTAACTAACATGATCTTAAACACTTGTATTTAATTCTAGGAACTAAATAAGGCACTTTCACGACCCCAGAGACAGTGGAAATTACCAAACTTGCTGAGTATCAGTCTTTTCACAACACCAATTCCATGGTCAAAGAACTAGGAATAATACCATTCTAATGTATGGATTTCATAGCTACTTTCCCAATGACAGGCTAATAAATTTATCAGCTCAGAAGCCCTTAAATATTTTTTCAAACCCTAAGTTTAGCAGACTGCTTATCACCTACTTCCCAGTTTTGCTGGCTTGGGTTCATAGACAAATAAAAGAAATGTTATTGAAATGATAATTTATTTTTAGGAAAATCTGTTGTCACCTACTGTGGTTTAACTTAGGACACCTATTACTTATTTGTATTCATTAATATTTATTTGTACAAATTATAATTAAAACTTTTTTTAAGATACTGTCCCTTAAAAAGCATTCTCCTTTTACTTTCTTCAGAGAAAAAAAATGCTATTTTATTTACTACATGAATTATCAAATCAGTACTTACATTCCTATGGCATTATTTTCTCCTTTCATTGTAGAGTTTGTTCCCTTGATAGGCAGGGTAATGTTGGTAAAGGTAGAAAGTTTTCAGTTTTGTTCTGATGCTGCTGTGTCTACTCAAGAGCTTTCAAATGTAAAAACTTAAAAATTCTGCAGTATTATTCTTTACACCAAATAAATGAAACTCAGAAAAAAATGACACTAGTAGGTATCACATAAAGAAATAAAGTGGAATGTAGTACAGCAGTAGAGAACATCCTTAATCCCAAGAAACTGGGTCAGGTGGATCTGAGTTTTAGGGCAGGCTGGTGGACAAAAATTGGGCAGCCAGTGACTGAGTAGCCCAATATATAAATAAATAGATGACTAATTGATTGATATACAGAAGAGAAAGAGAGAGAGAGAGAGAGAGAGAGAGAGAAAGAGAGAGAGAGAGAGGGGGGGGCAGGCAGACAGACAGACAGACAGACAGACAAAGCTAGGCAAGCCTTTACTCCCAGCACGCAAAAGGCAGGGGCAGGTAAATCTGAGTTCAAGGCCAGCCTGGTTTAAAAAGCCTAGTTCCAGGGACAGTCAAGGCTACACAGAAAAGCCCTGTCTTGAAAACAAACAAAAAAGGTGCAAAACAAGTTTGCTTCTGAGTGCTATCACTTAATAGACTGCTTATCATAATTGCTTAAGTTACATAAAATATAGTATAATACAAAGCAGGGCATGCTCCACTTTTAAAATATATTTCTACAAGAAAGTTTATGCTTCTACTTATAAATTGTTGACTTGTACTTCCAACTTTTGTCAGAAGAGGGAGGAACTTACCTACATTTAAACTTGAAAAGAGTTCTACTGATAACTCTTCCAAACTACCCTTGGGAGAAAAAAAGCTAGTCAGAACGTATTCCATTTCTAGTCTGACAAGTAACTCCCTTCTGGCATATAGTAAGATTGTAAGAATCAGGTAATACTAATTAATTCTCTGTGGTGTTCTGACAACAGAGAGCACAGATACATGGAACTCCAAAGTACTGCTATATCCAATGAAGAATCATATTCTTATTTTGCACAAGTGTTTGTTTCATGAACCAATATAAAACAATAGGTAACAACCGCACCTGCTGTCAACACACATGCGCATGGACATGTCTTTTTCTACATGTGTATAACCATATACAAATAGTTTGCAATTGTTACTTCCATTCAACTGAGAAAATCTGCAGGCAAATTAAAAGTATGTCTGTCAATATAGCTCAGTGGTAGAGTGTTTATTATGTGAGTTCCTCCCTTCAATTCCTGGCAAAGCCCCCACAAAATGAGGGAAGTTAAAAAAGATATTCTTAAATTGCCACACTACAAGAACAAAAACACATTTGCAACGTTCTATACAAATACATTTTTCTAATTTGATATTTATCTCTCAATTTTTTTTGCATGTGTCACAGAGTTGTATTTTATGACTACAGTGAAATTTACCAATTTGTACAAAGGTAAACAAACATTTTTGGAATATTCAATGCTCATATTATTAGCAATTATCTTCTACTATTCTTTTTACAAAGCTGTTTTTGTTACACTTTTCAAAATGTCACCAAAAATGTACAAGTTAAACATACTTCGAAATTTTGCAAACAAATTTAAACTGATTACAAAAAACATACTTTACCACATTGCCTAGTATATATTCAACAGCATCTCTAACCCATTTGTTTTATGAAGATAGTAACCTTAAAGGTAATTTAAAACAAGAAATGGGGGGCTGAGGTTGGTCCACTTTAGTCAATTAATGTCCAATTTATGTCAACAACAAAAGGCCATTCGTGACTAAACAAAGTCTAGGGGGCTCTGTCATATTTTACTTACTCTGGGGCCACCTAAAACAAAATAAGGAATTTTAGACTAAGTAACTCATCCCGCATATTAATAAATGACTACTTGTTCCATTCTCAACCAGAATGTTAGCTATGTGACTTAGATGTGCTATGAGCTGGCATGCAGGTCTGCTTCCATACCTGTTTTGTCTTAGCAAAATAACTTAAAAGAAGTCATTCCTTTAAATTACTAAATGAAAAACTTGCTAATTTAAATTGATCTAATATAGGCGTCCTTGAGTAAAGTACAAGGACTCACGTCCACTGCTTGTTTTGTGATTTCACAACTCTAGAAAGGACATTACAACTAGAAGGGGCTTTGAGCTGTTAAGAAAGGTCATTGGGTGCTACATGATAAATATGATATGGTGGCATATCTAATGTTTATCTATTCCTTCTTGTTTGCATGATAAGACAAGCTAACCAAGAAATGGTCACAGTCACCTACTTAAACAGGTACAAGAGAAAACATGGGAACACTGGTTCACCGTAACACCATTATTTCCTGCAAAACTGAGGAGTTTCAGGTTTCCCCATTCTTCTGCCCTTCAAGCAAACACAAACTGCTAGTTCTCCATTAAATAGATCTATACCTACTGTGAGACTCTTTAATTAGATGCACAACACACACACACTCCTCTCTTTTTACAAGTACATTTTAAAACAGTGGCCAGTGCAGGTGTTTCTCCAATTCTACCATATTTATCACCACTATATTTCAGGTGTCCACTTCCTACCTTTTACAACAAACCACAAATGTCTGTTTGCCCAGGTCCAGAGCATCAATCACTGAAGGTCAGTAAACCAAAGATCCTGCTTATACACTAACACAGACCAACACATCAACCTAATCTGAATCAACAATTTCTAGTACATATATAATTGGGATTGATTACAGATTCCTTTCAACTTCCCTGAGAATGAAAACCATATCCTGATCTGCAAACCTGAATTAAGAAAGCCTTATGAAAGGGAACATTTTAACAATGCTTTTAGTGTCTACCACCCCCAATTAGCTCTTGCCACAACTTGAGCATGCTAAGGATATTGCAATAAGGATGGCAGTCGGGTTACAATGTTTCCTTCCAATTCTTAGATCTGAGGTCTAACAGAAGAGAAGCGAGGCTTGATTCATTTTATTTTCTGTTTCATGCTGTAGTTTTCTAATACACCAGCTGAGGCCAGTATCTCCTTGAAGTGGAAAATCATACTTTAAAATATCTTTAAGAGAAAACAGATCTCTCACAAGCTAACTAGTTAATAGCCACAAAACCCGAAAAATATTAAATGCAAAAGGAATGTACTGTGCCATCTGAATTCCACATGTTATTAAAACCACTGACTGCTAAGTGCTACTAACTCAATACTTGGTTTGGGTATCAAAGACAAAAAAAATTGAGTCTTGAGAATTATTTAAAAAAAAAAAAAAGCCCAATGACTATTTTTAGACCTAAGTCTGCCTAATAACATTCTAAAAGACTGAAAAAGAATTTACAATTAAGATCTTACTCAAGCCAAAGGAAAGAATATTACAAACTATAATTCAACGTGCAGTATCTAGTTAATAACAGCATACCTTTTCTCTCTGTTTTCTGTGCAGGGACAGAAGCTGTGGGTGTAGGCAGTTTTGATAAAGTAGATGCTCCATTAGCATCAAATGATTTCTTTGGCTGGTGATCAGACTGAAGCGTAAATGGACTAGAAGGAACAGTGCTTGGGGTAGCGGTTGGATGAACCACTGGTTTGATGGGGTGCTGTACTGGCGTAGAGCTACTGTGAGTCTCTGCTCTTGGCAGTCTGTAGTCTTTGTCATTGTGTCTGCTTGTTTGAGACAAAATATTCTGTGGGAGCAAACTACTGGCATCGCTGGAATGCTTGTCTTCCACTGTAGTTCACAGTTCCCAAAAGAGATGTTGGAAGGGGGAAGAAAAACATGCTGTTAGAATCCTGTGTTATGAACATCAGCTAACTGAGCAACATAAACTGCAATTATGTTCCTTTCCATAAAACTGCAAGCCCAGTTAGTATCTGTAGTTTTAACAAGTATAAATACCAATACAGCAAGTTTTAACTACTGTAAGTATTAATCCATACTCAGAATCAATAGGTCAAATTGTTTAATGGATTCTTTGAAGTTAAACTATTTCAAAAACTTTTAAAACAGTTATAACATTTTACTCAAAAAACTGTTTCCAAAAATAAAAAGGCAAGAGATTTTTTTAAAAAAAATATGGATCATAGATTCATATAATTAACAAATTATCCAGTGGTTAAATTAGAAGAGAACATTGGCATCAATAATTTCAGTTTTTTTTTGAATACTAAAGCTATTAATGTGGACTCTAACGTGTTTTATTTAGACCTTACAATGATTTAAGATGGTTTAACATATACAGAATTGTATATGTTACGTAATAGATAGATAAATCAGTAAAATATTTTTAATAACACTGACAAGGGTAAAGTAACCATATTTCACATTTACATGCTATTCTGAAGTCCAACATATATAAACATAATCAGAAAAATGTGCTTATCACCAGCAACTATATCAGAAGCATTTAAACTCACAAAGTATAAGAAATAGTTCAAATTCTGCCAATAATTTAAATTTTGATATGGTGCTCCCACAAAATAATACAAAGGGAGGAAATTTTTAAAAAGCATGCAGACAAAGATCATTAATTAAAGCAAAAAACCTCTAATATCAGAAAAAAATCCCCACCCCCCAAAAAACCACCCTAAGATTAAAAGGATGGGACAGGTTTTGACAGTTGCATAAAGGATGCCCACTGTTGAATGTTTTTGTCCCCTAATCTACAGCTCTTCTAAATCTTCAGATCAAGAAGGTATAAGCATAAGTCAATTTTAAATTGTCACTATAAAACTACGACAGTACACTCAAGGTCCTCAATTATAACAAAAGAAACTCTCCAGTTATTGAATATATAGATTCAGTATGATACACAACTCACTAGATGAGCTTATGACAGTGGTGTATAAAATACTGCACATACACACACCAGTAAATTACATCTTGTACTAACAAAATACTATTTGAATCTTACTCTAGTTTCTTCTTAAAAAAAAAAAAAGATGCACCTATAACAGAAACTCTCAGATATGTTCATCGGAAATAACACCATTTTAATTACTGTAACTTTTATTTCTTTACAAAAAAAACCCCTTTTAGTTCTATATAACTAAAGCAAAAGTCAAAATGTTCAGAAGAAAATTTTAAAATGTTAAAATCTTAAGTCAAAAAGACAGCATAGTATAGGAGCTGAAGAAAATGGAGCATCAACTGCTTCCTATCATCCATCACAAGACAGCGGGCATTTACAGAAGTGCCTCTATCAGTACCACTGCTCTCCAGACTTTTCTGAACGCCATGATGAAAGGTGTGACTAGCTAATCTAACATGTATTGATTTATAATACAGGACAATCTCTCTAACAAAGAATGGCCAGATCCAAAATACCCCCAGAGCAGTAAGAAATCTCAACTGAGGTTGCTCTAAATTTACAGAAATCATACTATTAAGTACAGAAAGAAATAATCCAGTAGAAGAGAAGTGCAGAAGTCCAATTTTTAATAATCAGATTGTGGTAAAAACTCTACTACCTCTCTGCATGTAAGAATCTTTCCACTCCTTTCATCTCTTGAAAGGAACACATTCTAAGCACTATTCTACTCAAATGTCAAACACACACAGAGACCAATGACAGTGCCAAGTAACTAAACGGAATATTGATTTTATTACTATAGTACCTTATATAACTTAGTGGAAAAATTAAACAGGAAAAAAATGAAACCTAATATAGCTGAAGTTCTTTCCAACCACTACGTAAAAGTTTAAAAATAGTAAATAAAGCATATATCTCAAAAATACTCCTAGGTCAAGAGACTAAAAGTTTAACATTCTACCTTTTTAAAAATATAGATCTACCTGTGTTTGTCTCCCTAGTATAGTGATTAAAAGTTGTGCACCACCATATAAAGCCTTTCTAACTTTTAAAATTATAAACATGCCTTATTTTGAAATCATGAACAAGATGCTGGTATATAACATACATACACAAAAAATAACCCGTTCATCACTGTTTCTTAAGAGTTTAATGCCAAGGACCTGCTTTGCAGGGGGAGGGAGGGTTTTCAGGTACCAAAGAGGGAGGGTGGAGGGGAAGTGATGGGGCAGGAGGACAAACACGATTTGAGGGTAAATCACATTGGCTGTCAGAGCATTTAATTGAAAAAAAAAAAAAAAACTATACTTTTTTTTGTTTTATGTTTGTTTTCTAGATAGGATTTCTCTGTAGCTTTGGAGCTTTCCTGAAACTCACTCTGTAGACCAGGCTGGCTTCAAACTCAAGAGATACTACTCCTGCCTTTGCCTCCCAACTGCTGGGATTAAAGGCATGTGCCACCTTGGCCCAGCTAGAGTACACTTTGTGTAATTGCACATAGGATTAAATAGGAGACAAAGGACTTGTGAGCTGGGGTGTGGCTTGAGATAAGGGATTGAGGAAGCTAGCCTTGACCTTGACAAAAGGCTAGAGTGACCAAGCAGTAACTTTCTACAAGTCCCCAAGGGAATGGAGACCCTTGTCCAGATGCCTGACCTTGGGGGGAGCGTGGAGGACTTCTGGGAAGCAGACACTATATATATATATATGTATGTATGTATGTATGTATGTATGTATGTATGTATGTATGTTATGGGCCTGTTTTCCTCATAACATTCCCAAAAGGGAAGGCCCCGATAAATTACTCTTTTCCCAATATACTGTACCATTCTTATTTCTCTACATCTATTAACTGAATTCTTGCCCCTAATGGCTTCAAGCTCGAGATCTGAATTGTAGGCATTTCATCCTTGGAATCAGGTGTCTAGTAAATCTCTAACTTTCCTGTTCTTGGTGCGGGGTTTGTAGGGCACAATGGAATTTCTGGTTCTGTGGTGGCAGGGATTTTTTTCTTCCCAAAGAATTACCATTGTACATTTTTATTCTATATCAAAGCCAACACAAAATTTCCCAAAGGGAAAGGCATTAATAATAAAATCATTAAAAATGAAAAGTAAAAAGGTGCTGGAGAAGTGTGTTCTGCAATATTAAAATGCAAGCAGCAATAGTAACCATGCATTCCAAGCCAGTTTCCCTTTATTTATAAACTCTAGAGAAGAAAGACCTTTCAAACTTTAAAAATAAGAAAACGTGACTTGCCGGGCGGTGGTGGCGCACGCCTTTAATCCCAGCACTCGGGAGGCAGAGGCAGGCGGATCTCTGAGTTCGAGGCCAGCCTGGTCTACAAGTGCTAGATCCAGGACAGGCTCTATAAACTACAGGGAAACCCTGTCTCGAAAGACCAATAAAAAGGAAAAAAAAGAAAACATGACTTTAGCTACAGACCCATGGACCATAGAGGAACTCAATTAAGGCACATATAAAAATCAGCCAGAAATGGGAGACATAGCCTTTCCTTTTTGAGAAATACCAGCCTAAAAGTAGTTACAATCAGTTGGCCCAATTCAGTGCCTTCTAATTCTAGGATTTATTTCACAAGCACAATAGATTTTCCTTAAGTCTTGATTTTAAAAGTTCTTTTCTAGTCCACGTGTGTCACTCCTACACAATCCCCCTCCCCCTGCCAGGCTATCAACTGCATGAGACAACAAACTATATGCTATTTAATTAACCAATATAAAAACGTAGGCTCCTTTTTGTTCAGTTTGAGACAAAGAGCAACACAGGATTAAAACCCACGATTTATGTCTCAAAATGAAATGTACTGTAATTCTCTAACTTAATACTTTAAATTAGTCCTTTTATTCATATTTTGAAGATTTAATGTAGCTATACTAAAAAGTTCACCCTAACTAATTTTCCTACCAAAGAATAAATACCCCTTATTGAAAATTAGTTGTATACAAAGTACCTTAAATACAGGTTGAAGAACAGCTTCTGTAATTAAATATTAATGTTTCTGTGAAGCCACAGATCACAATTTATACAGATCTCTATAAACACACTGGAATTAACTTCTAAATATAGATAATGGAGTTAGATCCCAGGAATATTATTATAAATCAGGGATACACCAAAAACACATTACAGCATGTGAGCTACTGAAATAAACAAGAGTACAGCCTAGACTACATGTGCACTCAGTACACAGTCAGGCAAAACATTAATTGTGAAATTTATTTTCTAATAAAGTGTTACTATCTGATGTGATTTTCTAACATTATAGTGAAAATGACAAAAGTTTTAAAATTTGCTTTTGTATTACTGTTATGTCAAACAAAATCCAAATTTGTGTCCATCTAACATATTGGTAACTTCTCATTGGTAACAAAATGTCAGCAGTGCACTGGTATCAATCTGTATGGCTAGAACTCAATTATTATTACTTTTTTTTAGTTTGAAAAGTAAAATCTTGCTCTTTACAAATTTTGTATTAATGAGAACCACATATACCACTATTCACCCTGAACCTGTTTCCCTTTCCAGGAAATAATCGAAGAAGTTTATAACAGAAATCACATATATTTCCATGGCAATTTACACATGCAGATGGCATTGGTAAATTAAAACAAACAATAGCAACAAATCAAAAGTACTGTTAGAAAGACAACAAAAGAACACTTACTCCCACTGGTGAACCCACTAGTGGCTGTTGCTTGCATCACCTCTCTTCTGTAATCCCTATCTTTTGGGAAACTATTAACTGCCAACTTATTTGCTTCTTTTTGTCTCTGTTCTCTAGAAGGAAAAGATCAAACATCAGTTTATGAATAAAAATGACATGAAGTACTTGAGTCTCTGTAGTAACTTTTCTTACCAAATGTTCAACATAACAGTACATGGAACAAAAGAGAAAATGGTTTGCAGTTGAAACTGGTCTCCAAAATAAAATACAGCAAACAGAGAACTAAGAATGTTTTTTAAAGAAAACCACCAGCTAGTCATACTAACTACAGTCTAAACTCCAGAAAATAGTTCTACTAAAAACTGTAGTAAAGTTTTCACATAAAGGCTTCTATTAAAATATAAAGATGTTGTCACGCATCTTTAAACCCAGCACTTGGGAGGCAGAAGCAGGCCTGTGGGTTTGAAGCCAGTCTGGTCTACAGAGCAAGTTCCAGGACAGCCAAAGGTACTCAGAGAAACCCAGTGTGTGCATGTGTGTTGGGGTGTGTGTGTGTGTGAAGTGTCCAGAAGGAAAGTGTGGTAGATAAAGGTGAGTATTAGGATTTCAAATCCAGCCTTGGCTAGAGAGAGAATATTAGACCAGCCTAAGTACCAAATTTCGCCTCTAAACAAATAAAATTAATAAAAAACTCTATTACAATGTCAGATGACACATTACTAAGGATTTCAGCAAATATACTGAGTGTTCTGAATATACAGGCCTTCATAGATGGTTGCCTGTATGTTCAAGAATTTTACATGAAGAGAAAACACAGAAATGGGACCATGACCAAAACTAAAGAAATAAATGGTTTCACTATGTAGAACCTAAATGATACTGTTTAATGCCACAGTATGCTGACCTTCAGAATTAAGTAGGCAGTACTACCAGATTAAAAAGCAAATACCTTTCAAGCCACTCTTTTGGTTTCTCCCACTGTGAAACTTCTGTGCGACAATTGTAGTAATATTTTTTTCCAGAAGAGCTAATATGCTCAGACCAGTCATCTGCAGAATCATAAGGCTTAAAAATAATTTTAAAAATTACAAAATGTCATTTAATCATTTGATATGAATATTAAAAACTTCAATGAGTTTTATACCAGACATACATACATATATACATATATATATTAGAATACTGTGTCTACTAAAACCTTTATATCTAGAAAGATAATTATATTACTTTATTAGGCTTGGGAAGAACATGAGATTATTAATATCTTGAATTTAGAAGGTTAAGTAGCATTATCTGCAAAACCAGTGACACGGGAAGGGGTGTTCTCAACCGACATGAAGGCATGAAATCATTATTTCTAAACTCAGAAGGAAAATGGCAAGCACAGTGTTAAAGGACAGCCGACCATTATGTGCTGTTACTTAGTGGAAAAAAAAAAAACCCAAAAGTTTTTCAAGACAAACAAAAAGCTGAGAATTTTGTTTGCCTTTAAAATCCATGGTATAGGCTAAGCACTAAGAAGAATCTTGTCTAATGGAGAAGACAAGGTAACAGTATAGTTCTTAACTAATTTTCAAAATTCTCAGTTGATTCTGTGTAGATGCTAGATAGGCCATGTGAAATCACGATGAAATTAGAGAAATCTGGAAAGTGGTTACATGGAACTGGTGCCTAAGATTAAAAAAAAAAAAAAAAAAAAGGGCAGGTAAGCCAAATTCTTGGTTCATCAACCCCAAGCTATCCAGGAACTGTTAAGTATTTTTGTTTTGGCTGTTCTCCTTTAAATGTTTGCTCAGAGGTTAACATTAGCCAAGAAATAATAAACGGTTGAGAGACTGGTCAGAGAAACATACTAAGATTAAGGCTAATAATAAACAGACAGTCAGCAGAACAGATAGATACCAGTGTCTAAACCACCAGTGCTTTTCAAAGTAATAGTCTGCAATATGTCTGCTGTCTCAACGGATTCAACATTCTGTATTAGAATATATAGGCTCAGTGCTTCTTTTACCAGCACCTGTCCGGGAAGGTGCATGGGGTAGGGGTAGGGAAAGAGAGATGATAAACAACAGTGTTCATTTTAGAGACCCGGTTTACATTTAAGCAATCAAAAAAAAAAAAAAAAAAAAAAAAACCAAACCAAACCAAACCAAACAAACAAGCAAAAAAAAAAACACCTCAAAAGTTCACTGAACATATAATCCAGTAAAACCCTGTCTTCTACCACACAACGTTCACAGCCTTGATATTTAAGGGTCTACAACACTAGCATCAAATCTCAGCTTGTCCAAGTGGAATATCTTACTGTACAAAGTAAGTTGCAAGTTACTTTCCCAAACGCAAAGCAATGAACATCATCTCAACACCATTTCTATTAAGGAGCCAAGTATAAGAATCCCTTAAGCAATGGTGTAATTTAAAAATACCAATGTGTAAATGGCAGGAGTCAACATTTCTGACTTTACAAGAAGTATCTAAAATTAACAAACTTAGCCCTGCACACAGTTCACATTTTCTAAATTAAGCTTAACATGTAGCCACAGACTCTAGGTAATATTACAAATACTTGAGGAAAACCCCGAGTTTCTTCCATATGACTACCCTTTCCCTCTTCAATCTATCTTAATCAAAGGGGCATTTACTCAGAAGCTATGGAGGACTTGTGAACGAAGGCACACCCCAAAATAAATAAATAAATAAATAAATAAATAAATAAATAAATAAATAAATAAGCAAGCAAGCAAGCAAGCAAGCTGGATAGGAAACATCTATGATCTTCTTCAGAAAGCTTATCTTCTTTTAAAACATTACACATATTAACACACTTGGCTTGGTTGGCATTTTAAATTAAGCATTAAAATATTTTTTATCTTCAATATAGTAAACATCAAGTTTACATAAATTGAGTAAGAAAAGCATATGAATGCATGACTTTAAAAGACAGATCTCTAAGGCTTTGCAGCCAAGCTGGTCTGCAAAGCAAATTCCAGACCAACCAAGATTAATTACATAGTGAAACCATGTCTAAATCCTCCCACAAAAGGAACTTCTACCAAGACACCTATCTACTCTCTCCTTAAATTCAAACCTTTTAGATCTCTTACATGAATGTGGCTGTTTCTTCTTCAAAAAAGTTATCTCCACTTTCTCAACTGTTCATACTATCAATTTTCCTAAAATTACAGAAATGTGATATTAACTTATGAGTTACTAATAGCCCATTAAATAACAACGCTGGCCTTCCCTATTAACAAAAAATTTCATGAAGTCCTAATAACTCTTTGATAAGTCTTTTAGTAAATTAAGGAGAATGTCTCCAGGCAAAACTGGCTGCAGAGCTAGGCATGGTGACAAAGCATATCTTCAATTCCAGGACTCAGGAGGAAGCAAAGTCACGTGGATCTGAGTTCTAGGTCTGCCTGCTCTACGTAACGGGTAGCAGGCCAAGTGGAGCTACAGTGAAACCCTGCCTCCAAAGGAAGGTCTGCAAAAATATGGTATACAAAATATCAAGAGCCACTTAGCTGATAACAAGAGGGTTTGTTACATGAATGTAAAGTTTGAGCTAAAAGCACTTTCCAGCTACTCAAAATTAGGGTAGGATACTTAGAAGACGGAGGGATTCCATTAGTGTTCTACTTTTGTTTCTGATTGGACTTATGTGCATACATATACACAAACTTGTGCATGATGGGGGAGGTAAGAAAGCCACAATGCGTAGGTCAGAAGGGTACTGTGAAGTAGTTGTGTTTTCACTTTCCTTCTTCCCTTTCCATGGATTAGACTCAAGTCTTCAGGCTTGAAGAGCAAATGCCTTTCTTTCCTGAGCCTCCCCTCCAGCCCTATCCTACGTATTGTTTCTAAACAGGAGTAAATTTTTTCTACCTTTTTGGTTGTCTGGCCTTCGAGCACATTTTCCCCCTAAATGAGTCAGAGAGCCCTTGTTTCAAAGTCTACATACCCAGGGCTGGAGAGATGGCTCAGAGGGTTAAGAGCACTGACTGCTCTTCCAGCAGTCCTGAGTTCAATTCCCAACAACCACATGGTGGCTCACAACCATCTGTAATGAGCATATTGAGATCTGGTGCCCTCATCTGGCCTCCAGGCATACCATGCAGACAGAATGTCGTAAATTAATGAATAAATCTTTAAAAAAAAAAAGACAGAAAGAAATAAACTGGAATCTTGGCGATAAAATAACTACCATCGTTTCTTTCCTTACAGTATCTTAAACTACTCTACATTTTACAAATTTGATATTCAACTAAATATTACTCTTTAAACATCCCAATCTCCTACAGTAATGTATAGTCCCATCTGACTTGACAAAAGAAAATACCATGCTAAGATCTGCCTTTCAACACCAAATAAAACATAATAATCATCCAAAATATCTAAGGTAAAATTTATTGAGTTATATAAAATTCTCAGAGAATCTTTATGTGTTTTTGTCTGCATGTATATATGTACAATATATGCAGAGCAAATGCCCACCAAGGCAAAAGGCAGCGTCATATACGCTGAACTGGAGTTACAGTTCGTTGTGAGCTATCAAACTGGTGCTATTAGGACCTGAACTTGGGTAATCTGGAAGAGCAGCAAATGTTCTTAATCTCTGAGTCATCTCTCCAAATGCTGTTTTTAACTCTTTCCTGTATTTGACAGTCCTAATAGTGATAACTTTTAAAACTACAAATCTACAGTTGCTTTGCATTACATAATTCATTGGTTCTCCACTGCTTTTCTATGAAATTCATTTTCTTTTGTAACACAGACACTATGATTCAGGTCTGATGTTTTAGTCTGTGGACAGTTCCTTCCCTTTCCCTAAATTATCAAATATTCTAGTTATTTTTTTTCTTTTAAAAGACAAGTTTTTGCTAATTCCCTCAGTTCTGCCTCCTGTATCAGCCTCCCAAGTTCTGATATTATTGGCATACGCCACCTTTTCCATCAATTTCCACACATCTCGGTCTTTTAACTGCTGTCGTTGTCCTTCTTAAGACTGAGCCGGGTAGTGGTGGCACACGCCTTTAATCCCAGCACTCAGGAGGCAGAGGCAGGCAGACCTCTGTGAGTTCCAGACCAGCCTGGTCTACAGAGCTAGTTCTATTACAGCTTCCCTGTCTCTGTTTTCTCGAAAACAAAAACAAACAAACAAACAAAAACCTAACAATATCTTAAACTGGCTAAGTTATACACAACTTGTTGGGAGAGATGGGAGGTCTTAAGAATTCTCAAATCAGCTTTCAACATTCTGAACTGCTACCATTTCTGTCATCAACACCACACACAATCAAGTTCAATGAAAATGAGCTAGAAATTAAAGTATTCTTCTGCTAAACGAATACATTTGGACCCACACTGAAATAGCCAGTTATTTCATTAACCAATGATTGCCAACTTATTTAAAATTATGGGCTTTTTGTTGTTGTCTGTTTTATGCCTTTTAGGACCAGGATATTGTCTTCACTCTCTGACAAAGTACAAAGTTCAGAACAGAGAATAAACAAGCAACTTATTTATCACTAAAAGAAAACAAACCATAAATAACTTCAGAAAAGTCGGTATTGTTTGTACTTCATATATAACAAAGGCAATGTTTCTTGTTATATGAGCAATAAATCCAAAAATACATTAAGCTCAAATCTAGTTGAACCATTTTAAAAATTAAAAGACGTCTAAGAAGATTTGTAGTATTCCTTTTCATTTCGACAGCCCTTTTAACCAACTGAATACTGTTTTAATACTTACTGCATCTGAAGTTTTGCTTGGATTATTGCTTGGATTAGAAGATTGTGAATTTGAACTATGAAGAGCACTGTGGTTGTGTGAATTTTCTTGTGGCGAGTAACTGGTCCCTTAAAGAGGAAGAACAAAAAAAAAATCTAATTGTAGATTTTTTTAAGCCATGCCACTGTAAATATTATTTGACTATCATATCCTATGGACAGCAGAAAAAAAAAAAAAAAAAAAAACCACAACCCATGTAACCCTTTAGTTCAGACGAGCACTGAATTCATATATCCTAGCATCAATGTTGAAATTATAGGTGTATGCTATAAAGCTCAACTCATGCTTTTTATACTACAAAGGAAAAAAACTGATCCTGCTATAAATAAACATTGCTTAAAAATAAGACTGCATAGTTGAACATGATGGTATACATATTTAATCCTAAAACTCTACAGGCAGAGTAGGATCTCTTTGAGTTTGAGGCCATCCTTTTCTACATAGTAAGTACCAGGACAGCCAGGACTATTGTGGAGATTTTCTAAAACCAAACCAAACAAAAAACAACAAAGAAGGGAACCACAATGACAACTTTTGAATGGAGTGTGAAAACCCAAATGATTAAAAACAAGAGATTCCAGAAAACTTGCTGTTTTCAGCATTTTTGAGATCTGATTTTTAAAAATAATCCCTAAACTTGCTCTTTTAATAGTTTTGAAAAATTCCTAAACCAAAATAACATCAAGTTTTTTTAAGAGTTTAAAATCTAAAGGAGAAACCTACTCAAACTGGTTAATATGACATAAAAAGCTTGCTCCTGACTGGGCCAACTCTACCTAAACATTCTTAATCATGACCCGAGTCTTACTAATTCACATCTCAAAGACACCAGGGGTAACAGTTTCTCCACTACTGTTTTAGGGAAAGTCAATGTAGAGGGCTTGGAACATAGCTCAACACAGAGTACTGTCTGTCACATCAACACAAACGACACCAGGAAAATAAAATAAAAGCCAAGGAGCATAAATCTAAATATGAACAAAAACTCATCAATAAATGGTGTAAAACGAGTCAACACATGTCAATGTTTCCACGTCATTTCAGTTTTTCAGGCAAGAGACAATATAACTGACATTTCATTTATTGTTTGTTTGGTTTTTCTAAAGGTTTCTTTGTATAGGCTATCTTGGAACTCTGTAGGTAGGGCAGGTTGGCCTCAAACTCAGACATCACCCTGCTTCTGCCTCCCCAGTGTTGGGATTTAAGGTGATTCACCACTTCCAGGCCACAACTGGCATTTTAAAGGAAAGTATTGGAGACAGTATGGATGATAACTATAATGAATAAAGACTAAGAGTGGTGTGTTTCAGATGGGTTAAGGTAATGGTCCTGTGGTCCATGAATTACCAAGAAAAACTAAATGGATAAAAAAGAAAGATGAACTGAGAGGGGAACAACTACTGAGATTCAAGAGATCCAAACAGAAACTGTCAGCTGATCTATTCAAAACCAGAACAGAGAGGAGCAAGTATTTGAATGTAGACTGCCAATTCCCCATTAGAGGTGAAAAGCAGATGAATTTGGCGTGGTAATACACAACACAAACATTGGTGACAGAGACAGCTACAGCCAAGATTAAATTTTGGTTATGGGTCCTTTTATAAGTGAAGCTACGAATAGAATCAAATGTTAAAAAAAAAAAAAAAAAAAAAAACTACTGATGTTGTCACAAAAGACCAAGAGGGTTAACCATTAGTATGGTTAACAAAGTTAACCTAGTGCCAATGTGGACAATTCAATAAAAGAAATTCACACAAAAGTCCAACAGTGGCAAAGCCTAAAGACTTGCATCTACTTATATTACAGTTATAATCTTATACGTTAACAAATAATTTTTCTAGATATAGTAGGCAATAAATAAATCCAACAACACAATAAAATCTGAAACCAATAAAAATTAGGCGAAAGCAGGACAGAGGCAGGCAGATCTCCAAGTTTCACACCAGTTTATCAACAGCTCATATTAATGAGGGAACCTAAATTCCAGAAAAATTCCCTAATAAGAGCTACTCACCACTAAGCTCACTATTATCTAAGCTATGTGCACAAAATGCAGCTTGTGTTGAACATCAGTTTCCCAATGAGTCTAAATTTTTTATGTCCTAGGCAGTTGGTAGGGGTAAAACTACATCAAGCTAATTTTAAATTTAATTTGAGCTTCCAAGAGATAGCATTCCAAAGCTACTATCAAAATCTGATGCTGGAGGAATGATAGGTATTGTTCATAGGCTACTAGGTAGAAGACACTAGGTAGCATGGTCCTGGATTCCTCCATGTTGCACCATGTCCATCTTTCTCTACTCTAGAAAATCAACATCATGATTAAGAACTACAAATTAGATCCTGAAGCTTCAAAACAAATCAATGACAATGGGATGGTATTAAGGGCCTCAAGATAGTGGTTCTCAACCTTCCGAATGCTGAAACCTTTACTAGTTCATAACTAAAAATTTACTACTGTTTTGAGACTTAATGTAAACATTCAGATGTGTTTTCCTTTTTACCATTTGATTTTTTGCGCCTTTGTCAAAAACCAGGTCTTTCAAAGTGTGTGAATTAATATCCAGGTCTTGGATTCGGTTCCATTGGTGCTCCTTTCTGTTTTTAATGCCAGTATCAGACTGTTTTTGGTACTGTAGCTCTGTAGTAGAGTTAAGTCAGGGATTGTGATGCCTCCAGAAATTCTATTATTGTGCAGGATTGTTTTTTTGTTTGTTTGTTTGTTTGTTTGTTTGTTTTTAGCCCAATTTGAAAAATCAAGGGAAACAAAGCCCGGAAAGCTGGCTCAGAAGTTAAGAACATTTGATGCTCTTTAGAGGACCTGGAGTTTATGTCTAGCATTCATATGGCAGCTCACAACCATATGCAAATCCAGACCCAAGGAGTCCAACATCCTTTGTTGGCTTCCAGGCACACACATGGCAGACAAACATACATGAAGACAAAACATCCATACACATTAAATAAATATTTCTTTTAAAACTTTAAAGATACACAAAAAAAGCACACGGCTGCTGAGTGACAGACCCAAGATTTACATACCCAAAACCAAAGGTGAAGATAAAAAACAAAAATAAAAGCAGCCCTTGGAGACAGTTCTTATGTTTATCTAGTAAGGGAAGAGCTTCCTGAACCAGAAGAAAGTCTAGGTCTTTGCCAGAGAAGATAACTCATTAATACCGCAAACTTCAGAGGCAACAACCTGGCACTCCCCTCCAATAAATTTATCATACTTCTGTCTGTATTTATACACAAGATAGTATTTGTATACAAGATTACTAACAATTATAAAAAAACAAACTTTAATAAGAACCAAAGACAACCAATATGCAAAGACCAAAGGCGTACAACACAAAATAAACTGGTCAAGAATCCACTTTTCAAAGCAATCTTGAGGAATAAAATTTTTCCTCCACAACTTAATAACACAATCAAAGAAACAGTACAACAGAAATAATCAAAGATGGCTAAGAAATATAAGTTAGTGGTAGACTGTTTCTATTCTGGTTTCAAAAAACAGCATAAAAACAAAAATTGTCGCTGGGATGGTGGTGGCACATGACTTTAATCCCAGCAGCTGGGAAGTAGAGGCAGGCGGATCTCTGTAAGTTCAAAGCCAGCCTATCTACAAAGAGAGAGTTCCAGGACAGGCTCCAAAGCTGAAGAGAAACCCTGCCTTGAAAAACCTTGGAACGAACGAATGAATGAATGAATGAAGAATTGTTATTGCTTCTCAAACACTGAGAAAGTGTAGGAAAGCAACCACTTCTAGATTTGACTGGGGCCTGCTTCCACAGGAGGAACTGACACTGGGTTTTATAAACTAGGTCAAAAGCCCACAGTTTGGAAGATCAGAGTTCCAAGAAGATACATCTAAACACTAAAGCTGTTCAGCAAAATGGATACTGCAAAACACCCTTCAAGTAGTCATGTTTCTACTTACAGAGTTAGTGATGTTCTCAACCTTATTCAAAGAAACATCTCTGTGCAGTGAGCACTGGACAATGCAAAACCACAAACCTGATCTAAGTACTCAGAACAAGTGATTGTTAAGTGCTCTGTTCCAAATGGGACATCTATACCAACTACCCCAGGCTTATGAAGCATTGCTGAACATGGGAAAGCAAGAATGCAAGAGCAAGATGATCAGGAGGAGAACTGTGAATGCTGTCTTTGGAATAGAACATGGCGACTGCACTACTGAACTCACTACAGTCATGGATACCTGCAAAAGATCAAACCAACAAGATCAATCAATGCTCCAGCAGGCAGTACTAACTGGACTTCGAGAGTTACACGCTCAAGTGTGTGGACGTGTGTGTGCCTGAAGTGGGAAGAGGACATGGGGGGGGGGGGGGGAACAGATTCATGGGTAATGTGGGAGTGGAGGTTGAGGGTGGATAACAGTCAAGAAGCATTGAATGCAAGTATGAAAATGTCAAGGAATTAGTTAATTGATGGAGGGGCAAGGGACAGAGGGAAGGAATGAATGAACACCACTCAAAACAATGGCACACCTAAGAAGCATATGATCAAGAAATCACAAAGCATTTATACAGACAAATGGGCAAATATGCTTAATCCCAATGGTCAGGAGGCACGATCAGGGAAAGGGGCAAACAGACTTCTGCATGCTCAAGGCCAGACAAGAATTCAAAATGAAAGCAATTATAATTTGGGCAAAAGAACAAAAAAGAAAATTCAAAGACACAATCTGCAGAACTGCCAGCTCTGAGGGGAGTAGTAGAGAATGTCAAACCCAACTAAACATTATCAGCTTAGTCAATGGGATCAACGCCAACTGCTTGTTTTGATGACTACTGCTTTCTTTTATGCCAAATGACAGACACTATAGAGCCATGTATTAATTTACTCCATAATATACTCATTATAAATTTTCATTGTTATATATTATTAGTCATACCTGACTCACTCTGCACATGCCCACATGTAAGAGCAAGCACATGCCTAACACGAACACTATTCTTATGTAACAATCATTTAATCTTTGGAAACTTATTATGTGTTGAAGCTCCTGATGGAGGTGGGTCTTCTGTTTGAGTTGATTTCATTGGTTAATAAACTGCCTTGTCCCTTTAAGAGGACAGAAAATTAGGTAGTTGGAGTAGACAGAACAGAATTGTCGGAGAAAGGAAGCAGAGTTGGGGAGACGCTTCAGGCAGTCGCCATAAGCAGTTGCCATGCCTCTCCTCTCCAAGATGGATGCAGGTTAAGATATCTCCTGGTAAGCAACCACCTCGTGGTGCTACACAGATTACTAAATATGGGTTAAAGCAAGATGTGAGAATTAACCAACAAGAGGCTGAAACTAATGGGCCAGGCAGTGTTTAAAAGAATAGTTTCCGTGTAATTATTTCGGGTGTAAAGCTAGCCGAGTGGTGGGATGCAGCCCCACCATTCCTTCTACAAGCTCCTATAAGAAACCAACAGTAAAAGACGTATCTCACTTATATGGATCTGTCTAATTTCCAAAACACAATTAGGTGAGGCTCTTGATAATCTGAGGCCTTTTGAATCTGTGTTGAACTGCTTAGCTCATTCTGACGGCCAGGTTTGGGAATTACAGATCTCCTATAACTATAAAATATACTAATGGGTGTATTTCAAGTCCACAGAATATCCTAGCAGGCAGACTAAAATCCAGAGCTATATTGTATTCTTATTTCTGGAATCTGTTTTCACAGTGATGGTCTAGGTATACACTTGGCTATAAACATCAGACACTACTTTCTATGTTATACTTTCATTTTATCACTAAATATAGAACAGCAACAATACAAACCTCTGAAAATAGAAGCTCAAGAGCCTTAGAAGTTAAAAATTAAAAATTGCCATTAGTCTGTTTATGTACTATAATTTTTCTATAGTACATAATAATATACTATATTAATATCAAACATTAATATGCTCATTATCCAGAAAAAGATGGTGAGATTTTATGAGCAAAATGAAAAGCAAATGCGGTCCACTTAATGTTATTCCACACTAGAAACAAATATTGCTGCACTGGTATTCTAACTCCTTTCCTTGAAAAGCTGTTAAGTATCTGATAATGACAACGTGACTAGAGAACAAAAACAGGAAAATTAGGTCATTATTAATATAAAACAACTTGGCTCTGATAACATTGAGAATATTTTGTTTGTATCTACATATGATCGCCAATACATTTGTATATGAGTATCACAATTGCTAATTGATAAAA
Source organism: Arvicola amphibius (assembly GCF_903992535.2). NCBI lineage: Eukaryota > Metazoa > Chordata > Mammalia > Rodentia > Cricetidae > Arvicola > Arvicola amphibius. Next base: position 85,222,701 of record NC_052052.2, read on the forward strand.
TTGCTAATAGATAAAATATTAGCAATCTACAGGGCTGGGCAGTGGTGGCGCACACCTTTAATCCCAGCACTCAGGAGGTAGAGGCAGGCGAATCTTTGTTGAGTTTGAAACAAACCTGGTTTACAAGAGCTAGTTCCAGGACAGCCCGGGCTGATACACAGAGAAACCCTGCCTCGTAAAATCAATGAAATAAACAAACAACAAAAAAAGCAATCTACATAATTTTATACTGTGGAACTGAATGAAAGTTATGCTGAACTTGGGATGGTAGGCAAACCTACATATGCTTAATGCTTGAGGACAACTAAGTCAAACCATCTGAGTAAGAAAGATCCTTAGACTCACATGTAAATTATTCCTGACATTTCCACCTTAATAGTCATACCCAATAAATAAATATGATAAAAAGAAAGAAAGCTAAGGAGTTGCCTTAGCCAGTAAAGGCAACTGCAACCAAAGCTAAAACCTAGTTCAGGCCACAGGACCCACATGTTAGAAGGAAAGAACACATCGCCTTTATCTGTCCTCTGGAAATGAAACAAATGAACTAGCTAAAAGCAGTAGAAGGTTAAGGACATGTGTCTACAAGTAGTGTCATACTTCAAACACCATCCTGAAATTTGCTTTAATACTAAAGAGCAATGTATATGAGGTCTGAAGCAAGCCCTACCACTTCCAAACCTTTTTTTATACCTCTGAACAAAATCATCAAGCTTGGTTACTAAGCCAAACTTCAAAAAATACTAGCTTTTTATAAGCAAAACTTCCAAAATCCTAGGAAAGACAAACTATTTGAAAAGAATAATACTAAAAGATAAACTAATTATGAGAGGGTTTCTTGTTACTTTTTCTGATTTTGGAATAGGGTCTCACTCCATAGCCCAACTGGCTCTAAACTCAAGAGTCCTTGTCCTTGCTTTCTGTTAACATGATAAGCTTGAGTTTATCTGGGAACCTCAATTACAGTACATCACCATCCCTGGGGAGGTGATGCTATGGTATATAAGAAAACAAATAATTTTTAGATGCTTGTCTGATTACTAAACCAAACACTCTATTGTAAAACAAACACCACCCTGATTTCTGTTTCTTCCAACACTCTGAATGCAGCATACATTCTAAGGTTCGAGAGCTATTCTTCACACTTGTTTCAGGTGACTTTTTCAAAAATAGGTTAATTGTTGTAGGGAGAGGACCTGCTTGTTCTTCCTGGCTTCCTAGCTAGCTTAGCCCAGAAATTGTATTAATTAAATCACTGCTTGGCCCATTATCTTTAGCCGCTTATTGGCTAACTTTCACATCTTGATTTAACCCATTTCTATTAATCTGTGTATAGCCACTTGGCAGTGGCTTACTGGGAAAGATTCTAACCAGTGTCCGTCTCAGGCAGAGGATCCATGGCGTCTCTCTGACCCTGCTTTCTTCCCCTAGAATTAAGTTCTGTTTTTCCCGTCTACCTAAGTTCTGCCCCTATCTGGCCAAGGCAATTACTTTAGTCATTAACCAATACAAGCAACACATAGAAAGAAGGACCTCCCACACCAGGTTAATCATTCAAGTTCTATCAAACCATGCACCACATCAGTTTCTCATTTTGGACTCAGTCTCTTAGAGTAACCCACTTCTCTCACTGCATCTCCCACTCTTCAAGACGAGATAAGGGAGTAAACAAGAAGGAAAGGTGAAAATATGCCAAAATAACATTTTATTGAATTCCAGATCATTTTAACATTATTCCTTTAGTTTTTTTTATTTGGGTTGCTTAAAATGAAAATTTATCTTTCATACAAATAATGACAACACTGTTATGTCACTAATTTTATACTGTTACTATATTGTCATAGTGTTGACATTGGAAACATTAAGTTATGGCCTAAAGGTTTATCAGTCAATTATATAAATGTAGCTCCTGACAGAAAAGATGGCACAGGTTCCATGTAACAGAGTCAGAACAGGGTGGTTATCAGAAGGGAATCCAGAAAGTAAAATAGGACACATTGCTCTTAGATGGAATTCTGCAGCCCCAGGATAACACTGGAGTACATTCCTGAGAACATCCGGGTTCAGAATGAGCTGCGGTAATTTGCTTGGCACTAGGAAAATGTGGTAGGTGATCTGGGGGCAGAGACCTAGAGGTGGAAAGGGGAGAGGAGTGGGTAAATCAAATTGGAGGGCCACTGAAGAATCTGCCACTGTAACACAAGGACCTGGGCTTGAGTGATGATGACTCTTGTTGCAAGACATTTGACCATAGAAGATGTATCGCTGTTTTATCTCACCTGCTTAAGGTGCCTTCTGGTTGGTTTAATAAAGAGCTGAATGGCCAATATCTAGACAAGAGAGAATAGGCAGGACTTCCAGGCAGAGATAGGAACTCTGGGACGAAGCTGAGAAGCAAGGGATTCTCCAAGTAGATGTGGGGGCAGTTGGATGCACAGTATGGAGGAGAGGTAATCAGCCATGTGGATATAGATTAATACAAACATAGATTAATATAAACTGGTTAATTTATGTTATAAGAGCTAGTCGGGAACAACCCTAAACTGGGATGATAGGACACAGGTTCTATGAAGGGGAAAATAGGAAAACTGTGTGTGACACCTTTAACTGCGCACATGGAAAGCAAGGAAATTTAAAGGGAGAGGATGAGGGTGAGATAAATAAGTTTAAAAAAAGACTTAAGGACATCTTACTTAAAAACATATATGTTAGTGTTTGCAAACTTTGAAAATAAGCTACCCCACATGAAGTGATAAATGATATGCTCAAAAAGCCATAAATAAGAAGACACAGTGCCAGGCATGAAAAACCTCCCTTCAAATTGTTGGTCAGAAGATTTGAGGAGACTAGCAAAACAATTTACCCTTGTCCCTGGTTACCTCTCAGAAACTGGAGTTAAGTCCTTTACTGAAGACACCACACACTTGTGATACAGCACTTAGAGGAACCAAGTTACAAGAGTAACTGATCTGGAAGCCTCCTGTCTGATGACTAGCTCTCACACAATCCAAAGGTGCTATCCAAGCTGCCCAGGAAGAAAAGTAAGCAACACTCCTACCAGTCAGGATGCTAATGAACCACAACAATGATCATAAAGGCAAGATATCCCCCCAGGTCAAATAGTAGCAAGTATATCTTGGGGTAATCAATAGCTGTCTATCTGGATTTAAGGATTTATAAACTGTAGTATAAATCCAGGCCACTACCCTGTGGTGACTTTACAGACTACAAGAAATCTACAGTGCCATTTTATTAAACCAGCATTAAATATTTACCGATATGCCTACAGGTAAGTGTAGCCCTCATCACTCAGCAGCTTCTTTTTTCAACAGACAGAGACTATTACAGAGTCAGTAAGTGGTCAAAATGCAGAGAACTGTTTCTGAGGTCCCTAACACATATCAGTACATCTATAACACAGTCTCTACATACTACATAGAACAATACAGAGGAGGTAGGAGAAAAGACTTCCACAGCCAGAGTTCCAGGGAACCACTACAAGAATGTGTTTTCTAGACTTGACAGGAAGTTGCACTCATAAAACCTTAACATAAGACACCTAAACAAGACCAGCACAACACCAGATAACATGCCTCATGGATGGGAGAAATCTTACAAGGACTCACACCTATTTGAAGCGCTACAAGCAATTAATGGCTGATGAGAGTCTTCTCCAGGGACAAGCCTCATGATATAAGCTATCCAATCCCAAATGAGCAGTCCTAGACACATTACATACAAACAATACTAAATGGACAGAACATATATACTCTTGTGTGTTTGTGTGTGTGTAAAACAACAGAGGTCATCAATTTGACAGGAAGTAAGGGATAAGGGAAGCATTGGGAAGGAGGGTGGATTCTGGTGTGGGAGAATTGTCTGTATTGACAATCATGTTTTAAATAAATGCTGATTGGCCAGGAAGGAAGTATAGGCGGGTCAACCAGACAGGAAGTAGGGGTGGGGCTATGATAACAGGAGATTCTGGAAAGGAGGAAAGCCCATTTTCTTCCAATCCTGCCCAACCACAGAAGAAAGCAAGATGTAATCTGCCTGGCTGAGAAAGGTACCGAGCCATGTGGCTAACATAGATAACAATAATGGGTTAATATAAGTTATCAGAGTTAACAAGAACCCTGAGCTAATGGGCCAGTCAGTTTATAAGTAATGCAGACTCTCTGTGTGATTTCTTTGGGGCTTAACGGGTGCAGGAACCGGGCGGGACAGAAACCCAACAAGCAAGCCCTCATGTTACAGTACTCATGTATGAAACTCTAAAAGATTAAAAAAAGAAAAACCATAAGGAATGAGACAGAATGTTTTTTTTTTCAAAAAAAGTTTAAAGATTTATTTTTATTTTACATGCATTGCTGTCTCATCTGAATGTATGTCTGTATAAAGATGTCATGGAACTGGAGTTACAGACAGTTGTGAACTGCCATGTGGCTACTGGTAACTGGGTCCTTTGAAAGAAAAGCAAGCGTTCTTAACTGCTGAGCCACCTCTGCAGCCCCACAGAATTTTTTAATAATCTAACACTCACTTCATGTTCACTGAACTTGCAAGAGCCAAGATATATGGACCTAAGTAGTCAATAAATAAAATATGGTGCATAGTCTCATTCTGAGATTCTGGAGGCAGGATCGCCACTTTGAGGTAAAGACCCCATGCCAACTCATAAAGATGCCGCAGACCAGAAGAACTCCAGTCTACAGGCACCAGCAGGCTACTCTATTACATCACCTATGGTGATATCTGTTGCTGTAACCATGGTGCTCCATCTTTAGTCAGAGGTTCAACCTGGACCCTAAGAGCCCTAAATCAACCCAGTCGCCACCCAGCAGTCAGCAGTTTATGATGCCACGAAGCTCTTCTCCATGCAGTGGTGGAGATGGCATGGAGCCCCAGACCATTACACAGCACACAAAGCAGATTCAGAGCCTCAAGAGGAAGATTCAGAAGTCTGAAGAAAATTTTGAACAAAAAAAGAAATATAGCCTTCAACACAGGACAAGATTTCGAATCCTGAGGTTCTGAAACGGATGAATGATTTGACTAAGGAACGCAGCTCAAAGAACTATAAAGCTGAAGCTGTTGGAAGAACAAGGAAGTACTCTCAAAACCCCCAGAGAAACCTACCCTGAGGAACAGCCTTCAGTGCCCAGAGAAAATGGCATGTTAGAAGCTGTGAGTCCTAAGCCAAGCTCTGCTGCTGAAAAAGATACTGTGGTGATGAAGAAGAGAGACCAGACCCAGGATGATGTGAAGGTAACTAAGCAACACAAGAACCTCATTAAGCCTTTTTATGACGAATGGAGGATTACCAAGCAATCTTGTCAACACCGTCCCTGATTCTAACAATTACGGAAGATGATTCTGATAAAGACTGCCCACAGAGAAGCAACCTTCTTGTTCCCCCCCCCCCCCCCCCCCCCCCCCCCCCCCCCCCCCCCCCGAGACAGGGTTTCCCTGTAGTTTCTAGAGCCTGTCCTGGAACTAGCTCTTGTAGACCAGGCTGGCCTCGAACTCAGAGATCCACCTGCCTCTGCCTCCCGAGTGCTGGGATTAAAGGCGTGTGCCACCACCGCCCGGCAGCAACCTTCTTTACCATATCCACAACCTTCTTTACCACATCCAGTGTCCAGCCTTCCAGTTGATCACCTCACCTACTCTGAGACAGAAGCCTATGAAGACTGCTACCAGATGAAAAGAAAGAAGGGAAGCAACCAGCTCTCCATGTCTAACTTACACAGGGCCACTATGCCAGTCCTTCTTAACCATCTCCGAGAAACTAGGGCTGACAAGAAGAGGCTACAGAAAGTCCCGCGAGAATTTGATGACCAGTTTTTCAAACAGATGGAGAGAAGTCCACAGAAGGAAGACAGGATGCCAATGGCAGAATACAAGCACATGAAAGCCAAAATGAGCCTGCTAGACGTCCTCATCAGCATCAAGGATGCTGGCCAAAACTATTTGAGATTTGGCTTTGATCAGTTCCACCAAGATAAGTCAAGTTCATTTTCCTCTACTGTTCTTGCTAAGTAGTTTTAATGTACGGAAAACTGAGCACTTTATAGAGATAGTATTAGCTGTTTTTACAAAGGAAGAGCTAGTATAATTATATACAAAAAGGGATTTAAATAGGGAAATAGGTAATATTGAGATTGGCAAAAAACATTCAGCCTACTAAACACCAAACTGAAACCTACACAGTCAAATGTAACTTGGTCTCAAAAAAAATATAAAAATCTAATCTTGTCAAACTAAAATAACACATAGGCAGACTACCGGCTAGCGACAGGCTTTATTTAATGCCCAAAGGTTTACTTTACTGGATATACTGAAAAAGAGCAGGGTTTAAATTAAAAAATTAACTGGTGAGACAAGGAAACTTCTGCTCTTCATCCAGGGAAGAAAATAGCTGGTAAGAAGGTAATTTGTCCTGTATGTCCTGTGTTTTAAACACCATAAAAATACACCCAACTGTGTCACTAATTTCTACATGAAAATAGTACATTATCTGATCTGTCCTACTCGAAAATTTACAATTTTCTGGTTACTAAAGTTCATTTGGATGGCATGTACTTTGTTAATTATCTTAGTCTATAACTGACAAATGTTTGTAAAATAAAATATTAAAAATTTAAAATAGGCAGATGTGTGTGTGCAGTATAATAATGCAATGTGACCATAGATTATTGCTATTTTTCTTGTTTCCTACACTAAGATTATATAACTATTTTTCATTGTGAATATGCATCTTACTTAATGTTCCAAGGTCTGTACTTTATAAAGTTAAACACTTCTTATAAGTTGCATTCATTCTGCGCAGGATGAAAAGCTTGGAAATCAACCAAGAACACCTTTTGATTTGCTTTTAGTGTATCTTGTTTTTTTTCTCCCTTCATTTAAAACACATTTATTAGCTTTGGCTTTTGTAACCAAGTAACAGACATTTTCAACTTTGTCCTATTTCTGTTTCCTGTAATTTTTAAGCATGGTGTGAAGAAACTCAGATTTTTATATTGCCTGGGCAGAAAAAAAATACTGATTCCAGAAGCAGACCATATCAGAAGCATATTGTTTTCTCTGTATTCACCTGATGTTTTAAAACTTTTATAAAACAGAGTAATGGCCTTCACAAATTTAACTGAAGTCATCTACTTGTAAAAGGACAGATACACAACTATTTAAGGTTTACAAATTACATCTTTGATAAGCGAAATGGTTTCATGAAATGTATACAACTGATATTAAAATGTAACTATATTCTATGTTTGTAAATATTTTATACAACATACAAATATCTTGGTATTATTAAAAAATATGGTGTACACACGCACAAAAGATTATCTTGCCATTTGTACCAACAAAGATGAACTTGCAGAACATTTTGCTATGTACAATAAGACAGAAAAACAAACACTGTATAAAATACCACTTCTATGTGGAAGCTTTAGTTGAACTCATAGAACAATAATAATAGGACTTGGGCCCCACTGGAAAATGTTGGTTAAAGACACAAGTTTTTATTTTGAACGCAGTAACAAGTTCTAAGGGTCTAATGCAAAAGCTCAGTGGTAAATGTATTCACTTGCCAATTATACAATATATCATTTATGAAACCATCACTGTGGATAATTGAAAAAAAAAAAAAAAAACCTTGGTCAATTAAATATTTAAAAACCAGCCCACTGGTGGTGGTGGCACACTCCTTTAATCCCAGCACTCTGGAGGCAGAGGCAGGCGGATCTCTGTGAGTTGGAGGACAGCCTGGTCTATAAGAGCTAGTTCCAGGACAGGGCCCAAAGCTACAGAGAAACCTTGCCTCAAAAAGAAAAACAAACAAAAAGACAAAAACAAAAAAAAACCCAAATCACTGACAGCTATTACTATATGTCTAATCTTTTGAATCAACATAGAAACATTTCAAATCTAGGAAGTTTAGTCACCTAAGTTACAAAAATATTAACTTAGCAGTCTTTTCAGGAATATAAATATGGAATTAATACAATCTACATCTAGGCTAGAAACAGTGCTGATGTAAACAGTTCACAATCACTGACATGAAAGCTCCTAATGCAACCAAGTACTCAAGAGTGGAGTTTATAACAATCTTTACAATACTATATGCACCTTTCTGTCATTTGAATCAAAGTGCAATCCCAAGGTTCTCTTATGATTCAAGAGACAAAATGTCACTAAGAATTGAAAGGTAAATCCTGGATGCCACATGTACACACCACAGTACTCCAATCACATACAAACGTTTTTAAAACTTGGGAGAATCAGACTGAACATGCATGCAGACTTTTTTTTTTTTTTTTGGATAACATTTCTTCAACAGCCCAGCACAGCAATTACTTACAGGATACTGTACTTTATACCAATGTTACATACATTGTAACCACTACTACAGGTGACCTATATATGCTATCTAAATAAACTTTCTATAAATGATTTACACATGGTAGAGGTGGATTTGAGAAGGATATGAAATCAATCCCTAGGAATAACAAGAAACTATACTTCTCTGAATTTAAGGGCCCATGGTTTCTAATCATCAAGGCCTCAAATTATAGTTTTAAAACTTATTTAAATATTTTGTAGGCTTTAACTTAACGTATATCTGCAGATCTCCCACCACAAATCAAATTCTTAGTTCCTGAAATTCCACAATTTCTAAGCCATATAAGAGTACTAAGTGGCTTGCAAACTTCTGTGTGAAACATCATCATGACTTTTGAAAGCATGATAAACCTGCATACATCAAATTCCCACCATCCACAAGTTTGTACATACTAGGTATTATTATGTGAGACTAGTGGCATTCCTATATACCTCAAGTAATCATAAACCAAACTTTGAAAAATAGTACAATATTACTATTACTAGCCATGCCCAAAAATGAAAAGCATGGGTCTGCCTCTGTGAAACTGGGTGAACAAAAATGTACACTGAAAAACTGACACAATTTAAAACCACTAGCTGTATATGTTAAATCCTCTGGAGAGAGGGGGAGAAATATGTTTAAGGGCCTTGTAAAGAAAGATTCTAGGGAAACCAAGCGCTTGACCATTCTGTTCCTGTCATGAATACAAAATGCGATTAAAACATCAGTCACTGTAACCCTTCTGATTATTACATTTCAGTAAATTGTTACTACTCTCTAACAGTGTGGCTGAACCTGAAAATGTACAACTCCAGAGACAAAAGTAATAGGGGGAGGGCCAAAGCTAAGTCTTGAGGGTAGTCATAAAGACAACCAAGAACATTTTTTATACAGGGTAACAATCTGCAAGTTACATGTGAAAGAGTTAAATAAAGATGCAAATGAGAAAACAAGTATTACAGGCCTGAAAATAGAAAATTCCTTTTATCATTTAATAATTAGCATGAATGGGACAGGAAAAGCAGCAGCCAAATTTAAACATTACAACATATTCACAGTATATCCAGCACAATATTTACCACAGACAAGATATATGCCACAATGAACATGTTGATTAATCCCTAGGCTAGATGTTAACTGGTTAGAGAAAGTAGCTTGCAAATTAATGCCTAAGAAGTACAAATATGGGGACTGGAGAGATGGCTCCGTGGTTAAGAGCACTGACTTTTCTTCCATAGGATGCAGGTTCACAACTATCCAGGGGATCTGATACCCATGGAAAAACACCAATGTCCATTAAAAAAAAAAATTAAGGCATGTGAAGCTTTGATTCTTTGCCTGAAAACACAGATGACCCTAACAAAGAGCTGAACGGCCGACAGCGAGACAGAAAAAGGACAGGCAAGGTTGGCAGGCGTGAGAGTATAAATCCAAGGAGAAATGCAAGGAGAGAACAGGGGGAGGAGGACATCAGGGGCCAGCCACCCAGCCACTCAGCCACCCACAGAGTAAAAGTAAAATATACAGAAGTAAAAGAAGGAAAGAGGCAAGAGGTAGTCCGGATAATTTAAGTTGCCAAGAAACAAGGTAAGGTCAGGCATTCTTAAGGTTCTGTGTGTGACTTTTTTGAGAGCTGGGTGGTGGGTCCCCCAAAAGCCAAAAAAATATCAAAGGAGTAAAATATCACATAACAAATATGTAAAAGGGGCCAGAAAAGGCAATAATAAACTGAAGATAGGACATCTACCAAGAACAAAAATCTCAAGCTAGCAAAGTTAGAAAGGCTGTAGCTAGCTATTCCTTGAAATGTTTGTTCTTTATTTCAAGGCCAACAGGAGGGTACTAAAAGATTTTTACATAAATTACAAATGTGCTTTTCATAAAGTGACTGAGGCCAACCTGATCTACACAGTGATAGTGGCTGGAGTGTTCAGAAAAACCTGGGAGGGAGGGAGAAGCATATGTTAATTATCTAATTCCAGTCGAGAAATATTGTCAAGCATGGAAAAGGTGCTTCAAATAGGTCAGTGGGATGCGGATACTACAGACGAAGATAAAGATATCAAAGTCAAGATCTTTTAAACTAGATGTGGTGGTGCAGGGCTGTAATCCATAAACTGATGAGGTACAGGCAAGTGGTTCAGGAATTGAAGGCTAACCTCAGCTACGAAGCCAGTTTGAGCCAGCTAAGCAAAAATAAATGAAGAAAAAGCAAGATAATTAAGTCATTAAATCTTAAGACTCTCACCTCAAGGCCTACAATTTATACTAATTCTAGGTATTTGAAAATTCCATTTCATGAAATTTAGGTTTCTTTCTTGCCTTTTTTTTTTTTTTTTTGGTTTTTTGAGACAGGGTTTCTCTATACCTTTTTGGAGCCCGTTCTGGAACTTGCCCTGTACCTTCAGGCTGGCCTTGAACTCCAGAGATCCACCTGCCTCTGCCTGGGATTAAAGGTGTCACCACCACCCCACCCAGCTAAAATTTAGGTTTCAATATTCACACCACATCTGCATTCTATTAAACCTAGAAAGTTAACACAGCTCTTCATTACTCAATCTTAAATGGCACTTTGAAATGAATAACAGAGACAGAGAGGTTCAAATAGTAAAAGCTTGCTCATTCTAGAACAAGTTAATCTGTTTTTCTGGGAAGATACTGATCTCAATCCTAAGTGATCAACCCTAAACACATAAAAATAAGGGCAACTAACTGGACTCAGTAAGACATTGTGTATATTACTGTGTATAAAGCAAAGAAAAACAGAATAAACTACGAATTCTAGAAGGTGTGGTTGAGAAATACAGAACAAACTGGAATGACGTAGAAATATGCAAATATAGTATACTCATGTATAGCATCCTCAAATAATTTTTCCTGAATTTTAATAAACTTATAAAGAGTAAGACCAAGAGATGGCTCAGAGAATAATAAGACCACTTACTGTTCTTGCTGAGGACATGCATTCGATTACCAGCACCAATGTGGCATGTCTGTGGTGCACAGATACAAGCACAAGCAAAACACTTATACAAATAAAATGAAAATTAAAAACATATATAGATTGAAGGAGCTAGAAGAGGTAGCCATGGGAACAATGAAGTACAGCATTCTCATGTATAAATTCTCAAAATAATTTATGAAAATTTTGTAATGTCTTTTTGTATTTTTTGATGTGTACATGTGGATTCCAGAAGACAACTTGTGAGTCAGATTCCCCCCTTTCACAATAAATACCCTTTAAAGTGAACTCAGGTCAATCACATTTAGAGGCAAGTTGTCTTCACTCTCTGAAACGTACTACCAGTTGTGGATTTTCAGCTTAAAATTAAACCCACCAGAAACAAAAATTAGTATTAATTAATTAATACCAAGAATTTGAGGATCAAAAACTACTCTTTCTGAGGTTAAGTATTTCTTTTTAATTAGCACACCAAGTGTTAGGCTTCTTTATGGTATTTATTTTTATTATTATTATTATTGTTGTTGTTGTTGTTGTTTTGGTTTTTTGAAACAGAGTTTCTTTGTAGCTTTGGAGCCTGTCCTGGAACTAGCTCTTGTAGACTAGGCTGGCCTCCAACTCAGAGATCCGCCTGCCCCTGCCTCTGCCTCCCAAGTGCTGGGATTAAAGGCATGCATCACCACTGCCTGGCTTCTTTATGGTATTTTAAAAATACAACTTGTTTTTGAAGATCTTTCCCCCACATTCTCTCTCTTGCACCTTTCCATCCTCATAGACTTTTCTGTTTTCATGTCACAGGCATTTTTCATGGCCATCCCAATCTCATTCTGGAGACCTATTTTCCCTCTCTCCTTTAGTTTCATGACCCACTATACAACATCATGACACAAATACACATATAAGCAGCTAAGATCTGGGGACAAGAGATACCTCAGTCAGTAAAGTGCTTCCTGTACAATTATGAGTACTCAAGTTCTACTTTAGAATCCATGTCAAAAAAAAAATCTAGGATGCATTTATGAAAGAGAACATGCAGTTATTTCATTTCCTGAGTCTGGGTTATTTCATTAAGTTTTTCCACATTCATCCATTTTCTTCTAAATTTCATTTTTCTTTATGACTGAATAAAACTGCATTATGCACATGAACCACATTTTATCACCTATCCATCAGCTGATGTACAAATGATGTACAATAGCTAAGCTGATCCATTTCCATACTTCTAAATAGAACAGAAATAAACATGGATGTGCACAAATCTGTGGTAATATAGCTCTCACCAAAGCTCTTTGCAGGGGTGGAGAACATTACAGAAAGCCCTACTGGTAAAAATACAGAGAACAACTGACCATGGGGTACCCAGCCCCAATTGACATGAAATGTACAGTAGGATGCATACACTAAAAGGGGGCAGAAGATTGTACAACTTGGGACCAGGACATCTGCTGTGAGACCATATTTCCTAGAACTCACAGGGAAGTTACACCCAAGCCTCAGCAAGACAGTTACCTAACAAGACCTGAGCAAGGACAATACGAATAGACACTAAAATCTCATGGGTCCCACCCTTAGAGTACATGATCTCTTCTGATCTCTGCTGAGAGGGAGATGTAGATATAAGCCCCTTAATCCAACACCAAGTCTTGTAAAGATACAAACAAGCCACACTGAATGGATTCACCAAGTCACACATACATGTGCACACACGCGCACAACTACACACACACAAATACAACCATAATTCAGAAAAAAGAGGACATGAATTTGAGCTGGGGTCAGGAGTGGATAATATATGAAGGATTAGAGGAAACAGCGGGTTGAGGGGGAGATGATTCAACTGTATTTTAATTTTTTTAAAATTGCAAATTTAAATAACAATTCCTGCAGTAGAATACAATCCTTTGGATATGACCAGGAGTGGAACTGCAGTGGGATCTAGTTTTCTATTTCTTTCTGAGAAAATTTTGTTCTTGAAAATGAATAGCATATTTAAAAGACAACTTAAGACAAACTAGAAGGCACACAGAAAGAACTAATTAAAGCAATAAAAGTAATACTGCTCAGATATCCACCTGTCTCTGCCTCTACAATGCTGGGATTAAAGGATGTGTCCCAAAGCTATTTTTAGTCGTTTTAAAACTTACTTGGTACCTTTACAAATGAGTTCTACGTATTCTTGACATTTTTAAGCCTTCCTCAAGTTAAACACCAAAGGTGGCTCTTTTGCTGTCTGCTGTTCTCCATTACCTTCTAAATAAAAACACTAAATGAACATCTCCACATCATAAAAAGAAACAGATTCCTTCACTACCCTTCTGGACTGGGAACTTTAGTTAGCATGTGTTTGCAGGATATATAGCAAATCTCTGCAAAGCAGAAATTAAAGCAAAAGTCCAAGTTTCTCCCATACAGTCTTGAAGCCATTTATTTGAAAAGGAGTTTAGTGATAATAGATCTCAATATGGTTCTTTTAAATAGTAATCAAGTTGTTGTATTTTTAGTCAGAATGCTAAAACCTAGGAAAGCATTAACCTCCAAATTTTAACTGAGGTATACCTAGTATTCTTTCCACTTGGTATTCTTCACCTCCACACACATTGACAGATTCAAAAGGACATGTCTCACAGATGTTAGATTCCAGTCAGTATGCAAAGATTTTTAGCAGTATGAGTCCCCACTCCCAACACTATAAAGAGTATCAGGCATGCACTCTCTCACTGAGTTAGATCCTCAGCCCTTCAACAGTTTCTTCTTCACTGGCCCCAGTCAGTATGCAAAGATTTTTAGCAGTATGAGTCCCCACTCCCAACACTATAAAGAGTATCAGGCATGCACTCTCTCACTGAGTTAGATCCTCAGCCCTTCAACAGTTTCTTCTTCACTGGCCATTCCTAACCACAATATTCTGACTAATATTACATTACAGACCCCAAAACTCCATATGCTTCCTGTCTTCTACTGACTCCAACAGAAGTGATACTGAACCAAGAGCTAAAATATCTAACATCAAAGATGCAGGGCTTCTGCATAAATGAAAATGAAAACAAAAATGAAATTTATGCCCTGGCAATGCTAAAGCATGCATGAAGCTGTGCTCGTAACTGCTGAGCTATCTCTCGAGTCAGCATAAAACTCCACTCTTAAAAGCATGATATGTAGTCCTGATAGTCTAAAACTCATAGAAAATGTGGAATGTGCTTCAATTTTCATCACAAGAAGGACTTTAACAAGACACCAGTAGTACTGATATTAAAAATCAACAATGGATAAAAGAGACTCCATGAAACTAAAAGGCCTCCATAAACAAAGAATTCCATCATTTGAATGAAGACAGCTCATAAAATGGAAGGGGCAAATGACATTACCAGTTATACATCTCACAAAGAATCTAAAGATCGATTTACCACATGATCCAGATATACCACTCCTGTTACAGATATGCTAATTTGTGTTCATGGCTGCTCTATTCACAACAGATAGATAATGGAAACCTAGATGTTCATCAACTGATGAGCAATGAAAATACAGTTTACATACACAATGTATGTAAACATTATTCACCTAGAAAAGATAAATGAAATTTCCAAGTAAATGGATGGCACTAGAAAATACCATTTTGAGGGTCTGAGAAAAACAAACAATGCATGTTCTCGCCACATGCAGAGGCTAGCTAACCTTGTGTGTGTAAGCCGAAATACCAGAAAGCAGGATATCATGGGGGGGGGGCAAGAGGCAAAAAAGGAAAGGGGCACAGATTACTACACAGGGTAGTATGAAATGGGAAAGATACTCAAGACATTTGAAAATGCCTCATGGAAAAACTATAGAAGCTTCCTAAAATATTTACATACACATATGTGCATATTATTATATATATAAACATGTTTACATACACAACGGATCATTCACCTAGAAAAATATGAAATATGAAAAATATGCAATTTCCATGTAAATGGATGGTAATGGAAATTATCATTCTGAGGGAGGTAACCCAGAACCAGAAAGACAGACACTGCATGCTGTTCACTCTCACGGAGTTAACTTGGTACCTACACCCATAACAGGGAACAAAACAAAAACAATGGCTGGCTAGGTCATAGGCGCCCTGGGATAACCGATTATTGTTTTTCTAAATACATACTTTAACTTACCTTTGTAACTGCAGCTAAGTGCAATTCTCAACCCTCATCAGAAACCCACAGGTGCAGACAATAAAGTGACAGTGAAATAGTCACCTGTAAACCGTTTATCTTTATTACAAACCACTGCTACCAAGGCTCTAGGATCAACTTGAAAGAGGGGAATCAGTTTAAAAGCCAGAGGGAGTAGCTATCTGTAGTAAAACAGTATTTGCTGTGACATCTATACAGCACCATTACACACTTGAACCATCAGTGACTGGGAATGCATACACTAGACCTGCACAAGATGAAGGTAGGCAAAATCCCAACATGAATAAGGAAGAGCTCATGACATCCCACTCCTATCTCAAAAGTTTTGGCAATTGATGGATTCAGGAGAAAAAAGAATTTTCTTTAGAGACCAGGGCTCTAAAAAGGTATACTTGCGCCTATAAGAGAAGGTCCTACCCCGATACAACAAGTCAGCACTAAGTGAACCGATTGAGTCAAAAGCAGCGCGTGGCCAGGCAGTGGTGGTGCACGCCTTTAATCCCCAACACTCCGAGGCAGAGGCGGGGCAGATCTCCTAGTCTACAAGCGAGTTCCAGGACAACTAGAACTGTTACAGAGAACAACCCTGTCTCAGAAAAAAAAGAAGTGCACATGAAGTTGAGAGAAGAATAAGAGGCAAGGGCATAAAAGGGGAAGAAATAAGGGTAGATGATCAAGGTACAATATATTCATGTATGAAAACGCCCAAATAATAAAGAAGGGAATAATAGACGGCTAACAAAACCAAAACTTAAGGATCTTTAAGTCAATAACCTTGAATTTCTCAACAAGATTTTGATTAATTATGAGCCCATAGGAGAAAAGCCTGGTCCTAAATAGATGAGTTTCCAGGAAAGCAGCCCAGCAAAACTGGCTCAAAAAATGTATCAATTAATTCATTAATTTAAAATTTAAGAATAGGAAGTATAATTTAGCCAAACATTTTAGGCTTGATGACAAAACATTTCCTTCACACGCAGTCTTGTTACTACTATCCACAAAAAACTTGAGTCAACTGGGTGGTGGTGGTGCTCGCCTTTAATCCAACACTTGGGGAGGGCAGAGGTAGGCAATACTCTCTGTGAGTTCAAGGCCAACCTGGCCTTCAGAACAAGGTTTCAGGTCGACTCCAAAAAGCTACAGATAAACCCTGTCTCAAAAAACCAAAAGCTTGGGTCATTACTCAAAAAGAATACACATATCAAAATAAAATAGGCCCTTAAAAACCGAGAAATGAAATCTACATTATTATCACTGTAGAAAAACCACAGATGAAGATTAATAAAAAAAAAGACTTATTAAGCAAATCTATTTGCTGATATCATACTAAGGAAAAACTATTTCCAAAAATCAAACAAATATTTCTAAGGAAGGAAACAGCTCAGTGGTAAAGCAACTGCCTAGCATGAGGTCGCTGCCTTGGGTGTCCAGTTCCACAAAAGAATTACCTAGAATAATGGGAAATCTAATATGCAGAGTCATACCTGCAAAAGCCAGTAAAACATAACAAAAGAAAACTAAAATGTAATGGTGATTTAGAATTAATTCATGTAGACATGGGCCAAAAGGACAAATAAAACTAGTTCATGTGGACAAGGGCCAAAATACAAACTGAAATCACACAGGTCTAAATGAAATACAAGGTTCACTCTTGAACTCTAATCCAAAACCTATAAAATAGGAACAAAGGAGTCAACATTTTAAATTTTACAGGTTTCAGTAATAAGCAGGAAATTAGCTTCTGTGGAGTAAGTAGATCAAGACAAGGCTACTCTTGGGATAATATGAAAGTCAAGGCCACCCTAGCCTACTAAAGAAAAGGTCTCAAAAAGTAAGTCTGGCCCAAGTTTCTTAACTCACGTATGTTATTCCACTTTTTCAAAGCACAACCAACACTGGTATTGAGCGGTAATTTAAAGAACCGATCTCAGCCAGTATGGTGGCATACACCTTTAATCCCATACACTGGAATCAGAAGCCAGCAATTTCCAAGCCAGCCAAGGAAACATATAAACATTGGGTAGGCATGGTGGTAATAAACCTTCATGTTCCCAGCATTGGGTAGCAGAGTCAGGATCTGTCTGTAAATTCAAGGCCAGCTTGGTCTACAATGCAATTTGAGAACAGCCAGGGCTACGTAAAGAGTCTCCGAATTCCAAACAAAACAAAAAGATGTCTCTTATCATTACATCAAAATATTAATGTTCTTTATTTACTCAACCCTCAAGGGTCTTTACAATTCAAGTAATCTCCAACAGGCACAGTCTTTTATGTATTAATATTCAAAATTATTCTTATAAATCAGAAATATTAAATAAAAAATGTTTTATGCATCTCTCCTCATAGTAGGAACAGTCCAAGTATCATACTTTATAAATATTGCTTTTATCGTTACCAGAATAAACTAGTTATGAAGATAAAGTAGGTCAGAACTTTTCAAAACATGTTGTCGTCATACAAATTAAGAATAATTTTTTAAGGTATCTAGGCATATGTTAATTTATCAGCCTAAAATAAATATCCTTTAAATACTGTTTCTAAAAGTGTATTGTGTGTGCATTTGAGATGTTAGTCCAGGTACATGCTATACCTTAAGTGTAATGGTCAATAGACAACTTTCAGGACTTGGCTCTCTTTTGGACTTGTACAGCAAAGTGCTTTGATCTCATGAATTATCTCAAATTTTAGAAAATAATAGGTGGTACTTAAAGTTACTATAAATACACTGACTTGAGTGATTGATTTCCAAACATAAAAGACCAAGTTTACTACTGAACCATCCTAGGCCAACTTCATGAGTTGGGGAGATTTTAGTGCTTAAAATAATTTTATCTAAAACAACAGTGGCTATAATTACCAAAATTCATTATTTCCAGTGGTCTATGCAGTTGCTAACATAGGTTAGAAACTTCTCTAGGGTCAGACATTAGCTAGATACCTGTGCCACAAGACATTAAGTTCGCTATTTAAAACACATACAAATAATACTATCTATTAGTATAAGGTGATAGAAAAGTCCTTTTTAAAAAGTTTTAAAAAATACAGAATACACAGTCTAGTAAATAATCACTCTAATGTGAAGACTCCTCATGTCAAGGTGAGAGCTGGAAACTCTCTAGAGCTGCAAATTACAAACATCTACATTAAACCAGTTTTTTGTTTATACTGAGCTATAAATTTTTCTCGGCTCCCATCCCTTCCTCTCCCCTCCCCTCCAACCCTCTCCCATGGTCCCCATGCTTCCAATTTACTCAAGAGATCTCGTCTTTTTCTCCTTCCCATGTAGATTAGATTCATGTATGTCTCTCTTAGGGTCATCTTTGTTACCTAGGCTCTCTGGAATTGTGAATTGAAGGCTGGTTTTCTTTGCTGTAAGTCTAAAAGTCACTTATGAGTGAGTACATATCAGATTTGTAGTTTTTGTAGCATATATATATTTGTACCAATTTAATTTAAAATTCTATTTTCTAGATTCCATCAACTAACCACTATGATTCAGAGTGATTCAGATATTATAGAATAAGCCACAGCAAGTTGTTCTTGCAATCCTGACAAGCAGCCAAATCTGGTTACCATTATTCCACACTTCTTTTTGCCTTTAAACCCCATATCACCCCCAACCCCAAATTTGGTAATGGCAAAATGGATATGAGCAAATTCCTTAGGCCTGTTATGTAGTTCTCCTTTACCGAACTATCCACCCCTTTCCTTTCTAACTCTAGATGAAACAGTAAACCTAGCTAGCCGGATCTGATACTAAATTTTAACTATTCAGGAGTACATGGCATATAACCCCAGCACTCAGAAGCTGGCAGGAAAACTGCCACGAATTAAAGGCCAGCCTGGGCTAGAGTATAAGACCCCATCTTCAAAACAAACAATTCATTCATGATAGTAAGAGCAAGACTAAGAATTTGAAGTCACTGAAAAACTCTTAAACCTCAGAGTGGCATGAGCTATCCAACACCTTAATTAAGTCATTCTAGTTCTTGTATGGAAAAAAAAAAAACTATGTAGCAAAAATTTGGGGAAAAAAAAAACCCACTCAGGGTCTTTTATAGGATTACCTTATCACCATAGAGGTTGGCAGTGCGCACAAAAGCATCTTTGTCTAGGTACTAGGATGTATAATCTGAGGGCAGATATAAAGTTTTATATGCAGGGAAGACTTAGCTTGCTACTTTTAACAACTGGCAACAGGGTTTTAATCAATTTCATCAGTAGACCAGTACAAGCTATGAACTGATTTCAAAGGGCAGCTTTGTGAACAGATGAGAATACAAAGGGACTTTGCCACAATAAGGTGTCCCTAAGACCCTTAAGAGACTGGACGGACACGGATTGGGACGGACGGACAGACACACACAGACACACAGACACACACACACACACACACACACACACACAATTTTATATACATATAAAAAACCTGAAATACCAGGCTCTGGAATGATTGGGAATTAGTGTCACACCACTTGCTACAGTGTCTCAAAGGCACCAACTCAGTGTCATCTTCACTCTTTCAACAGTCAACTGAAATGCTACCCCAAAACCACACTACATACACACACTAATACAGTTGTTTTCAGCAAAGACAATCATAACTTTCTTGTAACTTATAGAGCAGAAGTCCTAGATATGTTACTCCAATTTTTTTTTTGTCATACCCATTTTTGTTTTTAATCCAGCTAAGTAGAAATCAGGTCTTTAAGACTGTCTTAAACAGTCAAAGTGGACTACCCAAATAGAAATGCAATAAAAGATAACTCAAAAATGCGGTTTCTCAAAAGCAAACCAGAAATGTAAAAATAACGGCAAGACAAAAAGCTCTAAGACAAATGACTTGTTATAATTACCAAAATTTACAAGCACACATTCTTAGACCATATGGGAGCCTGTGTGTTTTCTAAGATTAAGGAAAAAGTCCCAGAGTTGAATCACTGGCATATTAAGATTGCTGATATGCTCCAGCACTTCAAAGATATAGTCAGGAGAATCAGGAATTCAAGGCCAGTATTCAAGGCCACTGTTTCAAAAAGATCAAAAAATGAAAGCATTTTAGGGATGAGAAGGCTCAGAGGGTAGAGGGCCTAGTTGGATCCCCAGGCACCACACCATAGGAGAGAACTTCTGACCTCCATATATGCCCATACACATAAATATGTAATTAAAAATAAAACGCATCAAAAGCATGCTGAGGCAGGAGGATCAAAACTGGGTAAGGCTACTACAGTGAAACCCTGTGACAACAACAACAACAAAAACAACAAAGATTAGACTGCTCATCTTTCTATCTTGCTCTGTTGATCATAAAATATTTCCCGTTTTTTTACTCGCCTAAGAGTAATGTAATTCTGTCTATATTATAAAAATTGATTTTTTAAAGAAACTATTTTCATTAGACCAAAATTACATTAGCAATCAAATTATTAAAATGCAAATAGTGTATTAAATTCTGTACCAAAGTAACAACTCGTTTTATAAAATGAAATAGATAAAAAAAGCTTTATCCTCTGGTGGGAAGAGTACAGCTTCTTCCTAAAGAAACTTGTGGTATGACTTAAAGATGAAACATCTTTTAAAATAGAAAGCACTAGTATAGAACAACTTGACCTAAAGCTATACATGTATACTGTACTATAATGTCCACTATCCTAACTTTGATATCTAACAAATTAGGTAAAAACTTATCATTAATGGAAGCTGAAGTTATTAACAATCAAAGCCAAGTCTTTAAATAATGTATCCCATATTAAACACTACCAAACAAGTCTGTCTCACTTCTGAGTTTAGAACTTACCAGCATAGAATTTCCAGAATCACCCCTAACACTAGTTTTCCATTGTATTTCCCTCTCTGTAAAATTGTGAAAATAGATATTACCTGTGTGCTATTTCCAATGTTAACATGAGGGTCAAGTGTATCTCAGTGGTTTCTACTGTAAATTCAAAACCCTGTTTAAAATGAGCACAAGGCTACACTAACTACTATCTATTAAACTTAAATATTTCTAATGATCAGTGTTGAGTAATTCTTCAAGATGTTAATGTATTACACAAAAATGTTAAATACCTTTTGAGGTTTGGGGTATCTCTTTAGACGTCACCAGCTGTACAGGTATTATCCAAAAGGCTTTTCAATTAAACATTTTGACAACATTTCAGATTTTCTAATGAGATATGCTTAATAATAAACACAGTGAATGTAAGAACATTTCTAGAACTGATGGAATAAGATATATACATATATACATACACACCTAAGAAACCTCAAATCCTCAGACGCAATACTGACTTTCCAATACATGCAGTTTTCCTTTCATTAAAAACAATTTCAAGCCGGGCAGTGGGAGGCAGAGGCAGGAGGATGTCTGTGAGTTCAAGACCACCTTGTTATACAAGAGTGAGATCCAGGACAAGTTCCAAAGCTACAGAGAAACCCTGTCTCAAAAAAGAAAACAATAACAACAACAAAATCCAACTTTAAGTAATAAAATGCATAATTTTACTAAATTCCCACAAATTCAGGAACCAACACATACTCAGTTGAGACATCTCTCAGAAAAAAAAAGCATCTATCGAGTCCTCCAAATATACTTTTTCACACTAATTCGCGGAGGATGGGAAAGAATATCCCAAGACAAAGTTCTATGAACAAGTTCCATGGAATCCCTCCCTACAAAGACATCATACCCTAAATTATTTAATACTCAGAATCCTCAAGACTTGCTTTTCTCTTGTTTTGAACAAAATGAAAATAAAAACAGATCCAGAACTGTGGTTCACTCCTCTAATCCCAGAACTCGGGAGGCAGAGGCAGTAGGGTAATCCCACAGTAAGACCCTGTCATCCCCACCAAAAGAATACACATTAAATATACATCCCTACCCCCCCAAAAGAATATACATTAAATATACATGTATAATGGACTTCAAAGATATATCTGGAATTCCAGAATAAAGATTGACTTTATGAGAGGCAGATGGGTCTCTGTGCGTTGGGGCCAGCCTGGTCTATATATCAAGTTCCAACCTAGCTAGCTCTACAGTGAGACCCCTTGGCCCTCTCAAAAAAAAAAACCAAAACATTAAAAAGCAAGCAAACAACAAACACAAAGATTATTTTATCCTGGTGTAAAGGACTAAGAAAGAATGGAGTTATACTATCTGTTAGGCTCAAGAACACAAAAGTGATAGAAGTAAATTACAAAGTGAGGTATAATTTAGCAAATGACTAGAGATTAAAATGACTAACTGCTTGCAAATGGAACTAATCACCCCAGATATAATAAGAAACAAAGGCCAACAAGTATGAGTTCATTTACGAAGGTGAATGAAAATCAAAATGCAGAAAACAAATACAGAAAAAGGGGAGCAACTAAACCACCACTAGGCCTAAGTGTCAAGTCAAAAACTCAAAATCTGGAATACTTCCAGGCAAAGGATCACATCATAAGCTTGACATCTAAGACCATCACACAACTCTTAGCACATGATTCACATCCAAATAAACAACAGAATTTAGTGAGAATTATTTCAACTCTAAAGGAAATTATTGCCTCAGTATAAATAGATAAAATCATTTATAGGTGTTTTCTTGAGTATGTGTGTAAAATTAATTTCATACTGGATTTTGCAATGAATGCGTAATTGGAATCAGTTGTTACAAAAAACAACTCGAGAGTCTATCAGATCAAGTAGCATATCCTTTTGTGTCAATTACCAAAAAGTATACTAAAAGTAGAATTACTCTTGCCTTCTAAAAGTTAATGTGTAAAATGAGCACTAAAGAGAGTGATCAATAGTACTGCGCAAGGATGCATGGAATACGACAGAAAATGTATCCATAAAACTGATAATCATCATTTTGGTACCCAAGATTTTCTAACACTAGCTAACTTGCCACTTTAACATGTAGTTTATCTGCACAAAACTACTCCACACAACTATCTTCCTCCCATGCAATACTCCATCCTAAAGCAATCTTCTGACCATTATTAATTCCTCAACCCAGTAATTATGCAGAAGCCAATATTTCTCAATACATAATCACAATGAGTGTAGCTGATTCTACCCTAAAAGGCAAAAAGCAAACAAACAAATAATAAGAGTAAACTAGAAGATGCAAAATATTTTCTGAAAGTAATTAAAGGCATTAAGAACTAGTCAAAAGTAAAATCAAAAAGCCATGGTATACTACTGTGGACCTTCTCTAGTTTTCAACTAATACCATTTTAAATGATATCTACTAAGGTAATAAGGTCTTATGAAAGAAAAATATATGGCTTTTAAAGACCTTAGTGAAATTATTATATCCCACCAAAGTGGTCTTTAGAAGCAAATGGCTACATTTATAAACTGTGAGCAAAGTCAGTCTACAAATGTACTTACTCCCAGTTCCCACCACACTTTGAGCAGGTAACAAGAAGGTATCAGCATATGAAAAAGAAATATGGCTAACTTAATCATCCTTAGCTAAATAACACATTTGAAGTCAGCCTCACTATATGAGGCCCTATCTCAAAAGGTAAAATAAAAATTTCTAAAAAAGACTATCTTTAAAGTTGAGTATTTCAATTAAACTTTAACAGGACGCTAGGGGGAAAAAACAGGCTAGAAATTTTTAAATGGTTACAGATGGGCAGTGGTGGCACACATCTTTAATCCCAACACTCGGGAGACAGAGGCAGACACATCTCTGAGTTTGAGGACAGCCTTGTCTACAAGAGTTAGTTCCAGGACAGGCTGGCTGCAAAGCTATAGAGAAACTCTGGGGGGAGGGGGGATTTTAAATGGTTACAACAAAAACAAATTTCCTGAATCACAAAAAAGCCACCTTGAGAAGCTTCCTCTTTAAATGTATAAACCTCCTCTTTAAATGCATAACTAAAAAAAAAAAAAAAAAAAAAAGAAAAGATAAAGAAAAAAGAAAACTTGAACAACTTAGGAAATAAGCTGAAGCACCAAAGACTTCAAACTAAACTGAAATCCTTAAGAACTCAAAGTTCCTTTCCTGGAAAACTGTTCATGAACTCTGTTGTCATTAGTAAACATTTAGAAGATTGTATTTGTAAATGTACTCTTTATCATCAAACACTAGTCTATGAGCATGCCAATACCATTTTCCTACAAGGACTGCTGAATTTAACAAAATGAATCTAAACTTGGTAACATCAACACACAGTAACTTCCTTAAGCTGGACATGCTAAAGGCACCACTGTTCCTTTAATCCTAAAAGTAAATAGACATGACAGTTTGGGCCAGAAAGCTACTTACCACCTTCCCTTTCTCTAACTCTTTGAGTATGCACATTTTTGGCCTTATTGTGACCTGTGCTGTCACTGTATTTGTTTTCAGGACTATCAGATCTCCGCAACATTTTATTTGGTGGTGAAGGATCTGCGGCGTCTCGCATCTTTTCATGTCTGTGATCACCACTATTGGGGTGACTCTTTGACGAATACTTAAGTGCCTGTAAAACATCACCCCCCCAATGAAAGAGAAAATTTGAAACTTTAAACTCAATTACCTATTTAAATTACAAATTTCGATGTGTTAACTTCACTTATATCAAAACTCACTTATTTCCATTTTCAATACTTCCCTCATTCAGTGAAAATCTACATGTTCAAGAGTTACTATGCAACTCCTGATAACAAATCTAACAACAAAACACAAAAGGGGGGGGGGTCCTATTATGTAAACTTTAAAAAACAAGTATCTTGGCAAACTTTGAAACTAAAATCATTTTGAAAGCTTAAACTACAATTCATTTATGCTCTGAAGCTAATGCACTCAGGCACATCAATAAAAATGCAAGTTTTAAGATTATAATTTAAAAAAGACAAGTTTTTTCATTTCTTTGATTCAGAAAGAGCACTAGCACTAATCTTAATTTACAAGCTCTTTCAGCGATAAAATACTCTTTAAACTGTAAGAATATTTGACAAAAACAAACTGATACGTGAGCAATTCTTCTAAAGAAGGGCAATTCTAAATGCCCTTAAAAGAATGGTTTTACTCTGCCAGTGTCTTAAGATGAACACAATGTATCAGTTCTTCACCAGTAGTTCATTGGGGAGGGGTCATAATCTTTGACACATGCAAACACTGACATCTGGCAAGCTCCTAAACACAAGCATCAGGCTAGAAACATGCTTGCTCTCTGGCCAGCCTAGTGGCTCCCACGTGTAACCCAGCACTCACAAGATTAAGACAGGAGTAAAACTGGAAGCCAGTCTTGTTCCTATTCTTTCACCTTTTAAAATTGATCAGAGGCATTAAGTATTTACTTCTTTTGTCATCAGACAGCTACTGTTTTGAAGGACACTTCAGCAAAATCTTTAAAACTTCCCATGCAAACACTTCCGTAAGAACAGACACGCAGAGTCATTTCTATTAGTATGAAGCGCCCACGTAACATTTAAACTAACTCAAAAACAAAACCTTTCCCTTGAAAGAGGCTAACTTGAACTAGAAATTAAAATGGTAAGAGGATAGTTTACAAATGTAATTCACTTAGGTACTTCTCCTTTTCATCTACTTTTAAAACCTTCCCATTTATCTTTTGGCTCCCCAAAACAAATAAGTAAATGTGTCTCTGAAGTCACCTCTCGCTACACCCCAGCGATTCCTTCCCACTCAAACCAAACTAGGTCTTCCTGGTTGTATTTTTTCTTTAAGAAAAAAGAAAAACCCTGAACTTCTAGCCACCTTTCAAGCTAAGTCCTTAGAGGAGTTTGGAGAGTACTAATGGAACCCAATACCAAATTTTAAGCGGGTCAGTCGTGCTACTTTCGGATTTGTTGCACCGAAAGGCCTGTAGCGACTTCTGAAGCCTGCGCTCGAGTAGCAGTCCCTCCCTTCCCCCTCCGGCCCCTTCCAATCCCTCCACCCCGGGATCGGCTGGTACCTGGAAAGGCTGAGAGTCCCCCCTCCGGTCGTGACAGCTGAAAAACAGTAAGAAGGGGGCCGTGGCGTGAGACACCGCGGGAAACGAAGAAAGCAGGTCTCCCCGGCCGCCCTTGCCCGCGGGCCGCCAACCAAACGTACCGGAGCGGATTCGCGCCGCGGACAATCCCCGGGCTCAGAGGCCCAGGCCGGTATCCGGTCCGCAGCCGCAGCCCGCTCGCCGCGCCCGCCTGCCCCCCAAGGGTGCCCGCCTGTCCGCCCGACCCAGCCCGCCGCCTCCTCCGCCCGATCCCGATCGGGGTTAACAACAAAAATGGCGGCGCGGCCAGCTCCCGATAAGGACGCCCGCCCGCCCGCCCGCCCTCCGCCGCGGCCCGACCCGGCCCGAAACGAAAAGACGATTTACCCATCACTGAGTCTCTGCTGTTTCCTCGCATACATTACCATCAATGCCCGGCTGTGTGTGTGTGTGTCGGGGAGGGGGAGAGCTGCCGCGAGGCAGGCGGGCAGGCGGGCGGGCGCGCGCGCGGGAGGCGGGCGGGCGGCGGGCAGCCCCGGCACCAGGACTTGGCGCGCCCTCGGCGGCTCGCCGCACCTCCCCGTTACTGGCGCCCGCGCTCCCGGGCCATCTCCCTCCGTCACCACCGCTTAGGGTCGGCCGGGGCAGCTGCACCAACTACACCGCGGCAGCGCGAGCCGGGGGGAGGGGAGAGAGGCCGTGTTCCGGTCCCGCGCAGACAGCGAGCACCTCCAGCACCTTCCCCTCCTCCCGCTCCGCCACCGCCTGCCCTCCTCCCCCCGCCGCCGCCGGGTCCTCAAAGCTCGCCGCCTCCTGCCGCTGCCGCTGCTACCGCCGCCGCCGATCCACCAACTACATCCGGGCAACTCGGCCGTGGCCGCCTTCGGAAAAGCTCGGCAGTTTCCGCCACACCCCCCCTCCTACCCACCCCGCGCGGCTTGAGAACGCCGCCTTCGGCAAACCTCGGCTTGCTCCCGCCCTCCTCTTCCTCTGAGGCCTGGGCTCGTCGTCCCGCGACCCGGCAAGCCCTTTCCGGTTGCTGCTTTCCTCACTCTCGAATCTGGCCACTCCCGTTCCACCTTAGGGGTAGTCGTGCTCGGGGGCCTGCGAGAGACGGGCCCCGGGGCCTCCGGGCTGCGCGGGGTGGGAGCCGCCTTCGGGAGGAGAACCGTGGGGCGCGAGGGACGCCATAGCGTACTAAATGCAGAGCGGCGGCAGCTGCGCGTGCGCCCAGAGGCGCAACGGCGGCGGGGGCGGGGTGCCCTCCGCGAGTCGGCCGCGGCCCCCGCCCCTCGGGCTTCGCGTTGGGGTCGGAAAGCCCCTAATTGGGCGGCCCGGACGGTTGCCGGGGAGCCTCGGTGGGCCGCGGCGGAAGTCGCCCTCAACCGACCACTGGAACCCGGAAGCGCGGCCGGGTGCAGTCACCTGCCCAGCTTGGGCGCCGTCCTTGGCGCTGGAGATCTAAGTGCCTAGCGGAAAGGTGGTACGGAGTCTCCCCACCGCGACGTTCTTCCTCTCCCTGGGAGAAAATCCTTTGGAGAATGCCGCGGTAAAGAAAGCGGTGCGGTGTGCTGAGTGAGGTTGCTATAAATTATTTGGGATACACGGGGAGGAGAAACATCAGCAACAGCCTCTTCTTGGCGATAGTCTACTGGTTTGTTATTGTACTGAAGATGGGTTTAACAAAAAAAAAATTGCAGTAAACAGAAGAGAGTAATATGCACATCAGAAAAAACAATACCCCTTCAAATAAAAAATAATAATAAAGCACCAAGAAGATAATTTGGTATCCAAAAAGTCTAATTAGTGTAATGTGGGAAGAGACCTTGCAATTACAACTGAAAAAAATTTAAATAATGATATTGTGGGCTTGTCAGATCCACATATCAAATGTTAAGATTATTATAAGAAATAGTAAAAAAAAAAAAAGTGCTTACTGAAGCTATCGTAACAAAGAGGATAAAGGTATTACATATCTTGCACAGAAATCTTGAAGACTGGCATCAATAGATAGGTTTTCTCTGTGTATTCTCTGGGTAGCCTTGGCCATCCTGGAAGTCACTCTGTAGACCAGGCTGGTCTCGAACTCTTAGATCCACCTACCTCTGCCTCCTGAGAGCTGGAATTAAAGGCACCACCACCTCCCTGCTAATATCACCATTCTTTCTTTCCTTTTGATGAAGTAACACAGGAGTGAACTATGGAGGAAATGTTCCAGATGTACCACTGATACACATTATTCCATATTTCCAAATTTAGTTACGTAATAAAATTCATTTGTCGCTCCCACATCTGTTATCCAACTACAAAGATCTGGGAATGTTAACATGCCTGGCGACTGTTCTTTGCGAGGATTGAACAATGCTACCCTGCCTTTCATTTCACACTATATATGTAATGCTATGGTTTTCACAATTTTTGTGCTTTTGTCTTGGTGATTTTATTTAAGTGCCCCCAGGGCTAGCTCACATTCTGTCTGGTAATCCTAAACACAATAAGAATCTGGTAAATCTTAGAGGAAAAAAAAAAACACCAGAGTTAGATTAGTTTCATTCACACTTGCCACTAGTGCTTTTGGCCATGAGTGTCCTGTAAATGTTTACAATTATTTTCAAGAACATATCTTCAAACAAACACATAAAATTATCTTATGTATTGGCCAATTAGTTGATGAAAATGGAATCAGAAGTTTACGAGGACTTAACCTTGTTACTAGAGGAGTAGTCAGTATTCATAATTTCTTTATTAATAAGGACTACAGATAACAAAGGTCGCATGTGTTTCCTAGCACACAAATCAAGTATTAGGTTTATTTTTAAAAATCTACTGCCTATGGCTGGAGATAAATAAGGCTCAGTGGTTAAGAGTACTAGCTCTTCTTCCCGAGGGCCTGAGTTCAGTTCCTAGCATCTGTAAAAATAAATAATTTGTTGTCTAGTTTAGATAATCCTTAGACAAATCCTAAAATACCCTCAGTCCTTTTTTTTTTTTTTTTTTTTTTTTTTTTTTTTTTTTTTTTAGCTGCCTAGGATACAGTTCCGGCGCATTCACTATAGTATATACCTGTGACAGAAGAGCTCAACTTGGCTGAAAAAAAAAAAAAAAAAAAACAAGCAAACAAAACAGGCTGGAGAGATGGCTTGGTAGTTAAGATCACAGATTGTTCTTCCAGAACAGAGGCCCTGGGTTCAAGTCCTAACACCCACATGGCAGCTCACAACTATCTGTAACTACCCTTCCAGGGAATCTAACACCCTCATGCAGATATGATTATGGACAAAACAATGATGCACATAAATCAAATGAAATCTTTATAAAAAAAAAAGCCAGCTAGCCATGCTAAGGATGAAGTTATTTTCCTGACTGCCAAAGTGCACACAGGCAAATCCCTAGGGCTGTTAATCCATATATTCTTCCTCCTCAACCAGCTGTGTAACATCTTTCTTCTTCTTACCCTAGCAACAGAAATCAGCAGTAACAATTCCTGCCTACTCCTAAACAACCAACTTTTTCATATCTGAATATGACACAATGCTTTGGTAACTATAAAATATCCTATGCAAAAACAAACTTGCCACAAACACATAATTGTCTGATTTATTTTACCCCCTTAGTTGGATCACTTGCGTCAATTTAAAATGTGCTATACTAACTACCATCTTTGGAAGGTTGGTGGTTGGTTTACATCTCCCTCTAAAGCAGTGGTTCTCAACCTTCCTAATGCTGCGACCCTTTGATACTGCTCCTCATGGTATGTTGAACCCCAACCATAAAATTATTTTCATCGCTACTTCATAACTGTAATTTTGCCACTGTTATGAATCCTAATATAAATACCTGTGTTTTCTGATGAACTTAGACCACTCCTGTTAAAGGGTCGAGATTCACAGGTTGAGAAGCACTGCTCTAAAGACTTTTATTAACTTTTGCTCTTTCTTTTTTATCTAAATTCCTTTATTGGATTCTTACACATTTGTTTTCTATTTTTCTCTTAGACCCATATAGACCATTCCCTCACCCCTGGGCTCTGCTCCAGATTGTCAGTAGTCTCCATTCTCTCTCTCTCTCTCTCTCTCTCTCTCTCTCTCTCTCTCTCTGTGTGTGTGTGTGTGTGTGTGTGTGTGTGTGTGTGTGTGTGTATGTGTGTGTATGTGCGTGTGTATCCCTCCGTTTGAGATAGGGTTTCTCTGTATAACTGCTCTGGCTATCCTGGAACTTGTAGAACAGGCTGGCCTCTAACTCACAGAGATTGTCTGTTTGCGCAACCACTGCCCAGCCAAGCTCCTGCCTTCTGAGACTCTGCACTCTTGCTGCTCTTCCTGCTTGAACAGCTGTTCGTTGCTTTACTCATTCTTCCTCATTTTCTTACCCCTGAAACCTGGAGTACCCTAGGATTCAAATTCTACTACTGGTACTTCTCTGTTCACAATCTAGGTGAACCACTCAGAAATAGCTAGATACTAACATTTATGTAGAAGGGGCGGCAGGGTTGCGTCCCGCCACCCGGCTAGCTTTACCCAAAATAATTACACAGAAACAGTATTCATTTAAATACTGCCTGGCCCCTGGCCCGATATCTGTAGCTTCTTATTGGTTGATTCTCATATCTTGCTTTAACCCATATTTAGTAATTTATATAGCACCATGAGGGGTGGCTTACCAGGAGAGATCTTAACCTGCATCCATCTCGGAGAAGAGAGGCATGGCGGCTCACTATGGCGACTGCCTGAAGTGTCTCCCCAACTCTGCTTCCTTTCTCCCACAATTCTGTTCTGTCTACTCCGCCTACCTAATTTTCTGTCCTCTTAAACTGCCAAGGCAGTTTCTTTATTAATAATGAAAGTAACACATAGACACTCCTCCATCATTTCCCCTTTTTCTGTTTAAACAAAAAAGAAAGGCTTTAACTTTAAAATAGTAAAATTACATATAACAAAACAGTTATCAAGCAGGAATTACAGTTACAATATTTAAATCTATTTTATCTTTTATCATAACTAAGGAAAACTATAACTATTGAACCATTCTTCAACTCCATCAAAGACTCCAGAAGGATATAATACTACCTAAGTAAACAAGAAAAAAGTAACTTAAACTCTAGAAGTGACAGAGACAACTTGCTGCCTGGACAGTCACCCAAAGTTCCTCTGTACTGTTGGGGCATCCATCTTTGGCCTTCAGGCCCATAGTGTCCAACAGACATTTCCATGAAGCAGGAAATTCCAAAGACAGTTCAGTCACTTTCTGCTGTGTCCTGCAGAATGTCTCACAGACGCTTTCACGAATCAGGAACCCCAAAAGACCATCTCACCTTTAGGCAAGTTCAGCAGTCCTCTCTCTGTGGGTTCTTTGTGTCCAGTTTATGCAACAGTCCAGACAAGAGCAGTTTCTTGCCCAAATGGCAATCAAACTCCATAAGGAGCCTCTTCGATGCCCATCTTCCTCTTGAAGTAGCTTGGTGCTGCCAGGAGCAGATGTGTCTCATTGTCATGAAAAACCCTAAGTTATTAAAACATTTAAAATGCCATATTCCGTAGCCTTTGAAAGATATAAAGAATGTCTATCTAACTGAAATATATCTCTACATATCTAGAAAATCTAATGACTACAAGCTTAACTATTATCAATGATTATCCATTAACAACATATATTTCCTAATTACACATTACATTTTTTAAAATGAACTACACAATCACAATAGCTTAATCAAGATCAGAGATACATATAAATATAACAAAATTGACCTTAAAATCCATGCCAATGCAAATTACTCATCTCTATATCATATCCCCCTCTAAATCTAAAAGAACATTTATAAACAATATTTGGGAATGTGGGCACAGTTATTTCTCTCCAAACTGCTTCCTGCTGAATGGGGGCGCTGTTATTTAGTTCTTTCGTGGTGTAACCTGTGTGCCAGGTTCATCTCAGTCGGCAGTTGAGTGAAGTAATTTTTTGAGGGTGTTCACAGCAACCTTTCAGGAGGGCGTGGTCTATCATACCATATTGGGATAGAAGCAATCCACGGGGTGTCATCTTCCGTGAAAACAAAACAAGACCCTCTTTTCCAAAGCATCATGTTCTTAGATCCAAATTCTGAAGTCATACCATTAAGATGTGCATTCTGGTCTAGCCTGGCAGCCCATATAATGAAATGTCTCTCTGTATTTAGCTCCTTTACAGTCAAAAATTTCAAAGAAAACACAATAAAATACATAATCCAGACTCTCTGTGAATTTTCCATTTTTACGTGGCTTATTTTTACTCTATCACTTTACTTTATTCTGTCTCTTTAAAGACTTTACCCTTTTTTTAAAGGCATTAACTTTATTTTTTATATTTTTTTCTTCTTTCTCTCAAGCCTACATACATTCATCCAACATTGTGACACATTTAAAAGTCTTTTATGTCTGAATCTGTCCTATTGTGAATCTGTAATTCTTTTACTGTCGAGAAACATGTTTGATTTGTGCCTTTACATAGCTAAGCGCTTAAGATTCTAAGCTGTGACATTCCTAGGTCAAAAACAGGTACTGTGTGCTTGCCACGCCCAGTCCAACATGGAGAAGCCACTTGTGACTGAATCAGTTGCAGCTCTGGGCTGCAGAGTGGTGAGCTGTTCTGGATGTTGGCTCCACCTCTCTCCAATTTCAAAATGGAGGATGTACCATTTTCTACTAGCTCTGGGGCTACCAGGTAGGAGCCGCACTCAGCACTTTAATTCTGAGACTGAGTGTGCAGCACAGAAACTCTTTTCGTCCAAGTTACAGCCAAATCTGATGCGCAGAGCACTACACAGCCTGGAAACATCTCTCTGTATGGCGGCAGGAATCCGCCATGCTCTTCCGCCTGCCTAAGCCTGATTCCGCCATCTGCCCAGGTGCAGGTGGGGAGCGCTGAGCCATTGGCCCGGTCTCAGAGCATTCTCCTTCAGATCCTGAGCGGGAACACAAATATCCAGTCCCCATAAAAGCCATTGAAATGCTTTAAAGCCAGTTTGTACTGGCGGCACAGCACAAGGAAGCTGTGTTTTAAAATGACTCAGCTTTTTCTCTGCCGCTATTGCTGAAACAGGAAATCTCTCTACGGTGGTATGTCCTAGCAAACAGCAAAAAGCTGCGTTAAACTCTCTCTCTCCTTTATTTAAGGCCCTCTCAGGTTTTTAAGTGGATTTAGTCACCACGTTGGAGCGCCAATCTGTAGAATAGAGCGGCGTCCCGCCACCCGGCTAGCTTTACCCAAAATAATTACACAAAAACTGTATTCATTTAAATACTGCCTGGCCACTGGCCCGATATCTGTAGCTTCTTATTGGTTGATTCTCATATCTTGCTTTAACCCATATTTAGTAATTTATATAGCACCATGAGGGGTGGCTTACCAGGAGAGATCTTAACCTGCATCCATCTCGGAGAGGAGAAGCATGGCGACTCACTATGGTGACTGCCTGAAGTGTCTCCCCAACTCTGCTTCCTTTCTCCCACAATTCTGTTCTGTCTACTCCGCCTACCTAATTTTCTGTCCTCTTAAAAGTCCAAGGCAGTTTCTTTATTAATAGTGAAAGTAACACATAGACACTCCTCCATCACATTTAAATCTCCAGTTCACACTGATCCTTAAACACTAGACTCAGACTTACTCTGCATCACACAAGTTAATACATCCAAAACCAAACCTCTCATACACACTCCCCACAAAGAATCCTAATCTCCCATAGAATGATAGGTCCATTTTTCTAGTTAAGGCTAAAACTTTGGAGTCATCCTTGATTCTTTCATACTTCAGCTCCATTAGCAAATTCTGCCACTAGTAACATCCAAATACAATCAGCATAGGATTTCTGTTTGCAATCTTCATCACCTTAGCATTGAACCAAGAGAATGTCCTCCTACCTCCTTATATCTTTTGCATGTCCACAGGATCTACTTCCTTCCACACAGTAGTCATAGTGGTCCCTGTAAAGGTTAATATTATCCTGGAATCCTAGCACTTAGGCTATGGCAGGAGGATCACAAATATATGACTAACCTAGGTAATATGGCAAATTCTTGGACCAACATGAGCTTCATAGTGAGACTTTGTCTCAAAAAAAATGAAAACGTTTGTACTATTCCTAACTGAAAACTCACCACTGTGTGCCTATCTCAAAAACTAACTAAAATTACCTGGTGCAAGTGAGAAGGAAGCATGAAACATGCAACAAACCCGCTTAAGAGTTTATTAGAGATGTGTAAAGGCCTGGTGAAGTTGGTGTGCAGAAAGAGAACTGCCAGGACAGGCACCAAAGCTACAGAGAAACCATGTCTTGAAAAAACAAAACAAAACAAACAAACAAACAGAAGCCAGCTTTTAAAGACTGCTTAGCACGTCGGGCCCACAGGGGGATGATGTAACTACATTATACGCAGATTAGAGAGCCCACGCATGCACACAAGGTCTTATGTAGCTGCATCATACGTAGGTGATGCAACCATGCTGCACAGGGGTCACACAGGGCCTTTTAAGGACCCGGGGACAGCTAGGTATTTTTTATTTTATTTTATTTTATTTTTTATTTTTTTTACAGCTAGGTATTTTTGCCTGAGGGCTTGTCCTCACATGCGTGGCCCTGGAACCTGGAAGTGCCAGCCGTGCAAGTTGGCTAAAATCGTAACATTCCACAATTTTATTTATTATAAAAATTTGGAGAGTTCGGAGTCTTTAATGGGTAGGGATGAAGCAGCATCAGGTCTCTCATGACTGCTTCCTGCTGATTTTGTGAGCGTCGTTAGGTCTCTGGAGACTGTTTTTTGCTGATTTTATGTGTGTCAGAGAGTTGAGAGTCGAGAGTTTTATGTGCTTGACCATGTCCTGGGGTGGCTGATTATTTTTGTGTTTTGGGGGGCTCTGTGGAACTGGCAGACTGGCAGCTTGGACCTCGCAAGATGCTGGAAAGGCAGAAAATTATGTCAGGAAAAATTTTAGATCCTGGTTATTAAGGGAGGAGAATCCCAAGATGGAAGATGGAGAGGATTTTGGGGTGTGGAGGAGGGAATTTCCCATGGGTTCCTAAGATCAGGAATGATAAGGGGAAAATTAAATGATTAAATAAATCTGGGTGAATCTGGTCCATTTAGATAGATCCAATGGGCTCCCTGGAGCTTATGGAAAAAATGTTTGAAAAGAAATTTTACACATACTAAAAACTTGTGATTGTGATAGTGTAGTGTTGGAATAGAAGATGGTGGGGATGAGGGAAGAAAAGAAGGGGGAATTATTAGAAAGAGGAATTATTAGACCCTTCAATGTTTTACCTGAAACAAATCTTAAGGCACTTGTTCTCTTTAGCATCATGGTATTACCATGGCATCCAGGAGACACTGCTGCAGTCAGTAATAAGCGTGTTATATTAAAGTCTGTTTTGTGAGTTTTTTTGGAATCTGGGTCTGTGATTGTCCCCAAACTAATTATTGTTTCTTACCACCTGGGCTTTTGGCAATCCTTGTTCCTCCAGCTCTATGTTTAATGATGTAATAACAGCTGAGTGGTTAATTGGAAATTTAAGTATGACATTGGAGATGTAGAGATGTTGGTAAAACAGATAGGAGAAAGAGGAAGAGGGAGAGTATTTGGAGTTTTTGGCATAGGAGAGTTGAGAATGGTGATGAGAATTTTATTCTTCTGGAACTGGAGAAAAAGTGATTGATCTTGGTGTCCTCTGGAACTTAAGTTTGAGTTACTGCATACAAGGGGGGTATATTGAGCTGAAAGACTAAAAAGTTTAAGATGAGACAGGTGGATCCAATGAGAGAGTCACTCGAGCTTGGCAACTGTGGGAGTTACAAGAATTACTTTAAAGGTACCCTTCCTTTCATGGGAAAGGGATGAGGGGCATTGGTCTGGAGAAGAGAATAGTGTCAGGGTCCAGTGCTAGTCTGGACCATAAATTATTTCTATAGACCAGACCCCAACATAAACTATCTCTCTCTGGATCAGCGTGGAGGCACAGGAATAAAGACACAACTCACATGGCCTTACTGGGAGGGAGATTCTCAGTGGTCCCTCATGAATTCCTGAGTTCACAACCTGAAGAATTCCTCTCGTTTATTCTCCAAATAGCCATGTATATCAAAACATAAAATGAGGGGGAGATACATTAACATCTGTTTCCTAGGTAGCCAGGTGAATGGCTTTTAGTCACATCTACCTCTTTGACCACACCTTTCTATGCCCATTTTGTCACATCCACAGCTATGTCACTAGCTTGGAATGGACACCTCTTCTCAGGTGATCTACATAATTACAAAAGAAAAGGAACAGCATATCCTAACCTTTTATTAGGGTTAGTGACAGCCTGTCTGGAGGTTACATGACCACTTCAGATACTGACTATGGCTTTAGAGCCTGGCTGCCATACCATATAGAAATATGGGCCTACAGAATAGTACCTGATCTCCTATTTTAATTGCTGGTGGACATGAGTTGGCACATAGTTGAGGTAATGAGTAGTCAGTAAAATCTGATAATAGGGAGTAAAGATGGGATAATTGCAGAGTAAGCAAGTAATCAGGAAGGGGAGAGGTTTTAGGTGAGAGATCAGAGGTTAAAAGAAGCCACCCATACATGAGTTCAAAGGGTGAGATGAAAAGGGGGCTTTTGAGGAGAGCCCTAAGCCTAAGAAGGGTCAGAGGAAAAAGTTTTAATGAGTCGAGGTAAAGCTCCTGTGACATCTTAAACAAGAACATTTTTTTAAATTGATTTTATTGAGCTCGACATTTTTCTCTGCTCCCCTCCATAGTTCTGCCTTGTCCCATGCTCCCAATTTACTCAGGAGATCTTGTCTTTTTCTACTTTCTGTAATGGAAGAATTAAAAATGCTGCAGGATCCCCAGTGGTGGCAGGCATCAGAAATGCTTGCTGCAGGTCCACAAGCGGTGGCAGCAGGCCGTGTGGTGGAAGGCAACAGGCCCTGAGAGCAGCCAGTCCCAGCCAGGGATGGCTGCAGGTCACTGAGAAGTGGCCAGTCCAGGGCAGGGAGACACATGGTGGTGGGCAAGAGACAGAGACATGGATAGGCATGCCATGCAGAGTGAGGCTGGATGTTTATTAAGTGGGTTATGGATGGAGGGGAAAGGGGGAGAAAGCAGAGAGAGAGAGACAGAGAGACAGAGAGAAAGAGACAGAGAGAGAGAAGGGAGAGACAGAGGGGGGAAGGGGAAAGGGGAGAAGTGGGGAGAGACGGAAGCTGCCTCTTCCAGAGTGAGATGGAAAAGAGAAGGAACACAGGCTGGAAGCTGAAAATCAGCCTGCTTCAGCTGGGAGTGGGAGTAGCTTGTCTCTTAAAGGAACAGAACAGATCATTACATTTCCATCTCATTTTTAATAAAAAGGCAGGAGGATAGGTATGACAGGCATTACACTTTCTACCTCCCATGTAGATAATATCTATGTATGTCTCTCTTAGGATTCTCATTGTTGCTAAGTTCTCTGGGATTGTGGTTTTTAGGCTGGTTTTCTTTGCTTTATGTTTAAAAACCACCTATGAGTGAGCACATGTGATAATTATCTTTCTGTGTCTGGGTTACCTCACACTAAATAATGTTTTCTAGTTCCATCTATTATCCTGAAAAATTCAAGATGTCATTTTTTTCTTCTGTGTAGTACTCCATTGTGTAAATGTACCACATTTTCCTTATCCATTCTTCGGCTGAGAGGCATTTAGGCTGTTTCCAGGTTCTGGTTATGACAAACAATGCTGCTATGAACATAGTTGAGAACATTTCCTTGTGGCACCATTGAGCATCCTTTAGATGTATTCTTAAAAGTGGTATTACTGGGTATTAAATAATTTCCTAATTTTCGGAGAAATCGCCAAACTAACATCCAAAATGTACAAGCTTACATTCCCACCAGCAATTCAGAAGTGTTCCCTTTTCCCCACAACCTCTCCGCATAAGTTGTCACCAGTGTTTTTGATCTTGGCTATTCTTACAGGTGTAAGATGGAATCTCAGAGTTGTTTTGAATTGCATTTCTCTGATGACTAAAAATGTTGAACAATTCCTTAAGTATCTTTCAGCCATTTTAGATTCCTCTTTTGAGAGTTCCCTGTTTAGGTCTGTGCTCCACTTTTTTATTGGATTATGTGTTCTTTTGGTGTCCAATTTCTTGAGTTCTTTGTATATTTGGAGATCAGACCTCTGTCTGATGTGGGGTTAGTGAAGATCTTTTCCCATTTTGTAGGCTGTCGTTTTGACTTGTTGACTGTGTCCTTTGCTTTACAGAAGCATTTCAATTTCAGAAGGGCCTATTTACTAATTGTTTCTCTCAATGTCTGTGCTGTTGGGGTTATATTTAGGAAGTGGTCTCCTGTGAAAACGTGTTCAAGTATATTTCCCACTTTCTCTTCTATAAGGTTCAGTGTGGTTGGCTCTATGTTGAGGTCTTTAATCCATTTAGACTTGAGTTTTCTGCATGGTGAAAGATATGGGTCTACTTTCATTCTTCTTCATGTTGATATCCAGTTATGACAACACCACTTGTAAATATGCTTCCTTTTATCCATTTGATATTTTTTGCTTCTTTATCAAATATCAGGTGTTGGAAGATGTGTGGTTTGATATCCGGGTCTTCTATTCAGTTCCATTGGTCTTCCTGTTTGTTCTTATGCCAATACCAGACTGTTTTCAGTACTGTAGATCTGTAGTAGAGTTTGAAGTCAGGAATTGTGATGTCTCCAGATGCTCTTTTATTGTTCAGGATTGTTTTGGCTATCCTGGGATTTTTTTGCTTTTCCATATGAAGTTGAGTACCATTCTTTCGAGTTCTTTGAAAAATTTTGCTGGAATTTTGATGAGCATTGCATTGAATCTGTAGATTGCTTTTGGTAAGATTTCCATTTTTACTATGTATATTCTGCTTACCCAAGAGCATGGGAGATCTTTCAACTTTCTGGTGTCTTCAATTTCTTTCTTCAAAGATTTAAAGTTCTTATCATACAAGTCTTCCACTTGTTTGGTTAGAGTTACTCCGAGATATTTTATGCTATTTGTGGCTATTGTGAAGGGTGTTGATTCTCTGATTTCTTTCCCACCCTTTTATCATCTGTGTACAGGAGGGCTTCTGATATTTTTGAGTTAATCTTGTATCCTGCTACATTATGGAAAGTGTTTATGAGCTGTAGAAGTTCCTTGGTAGAAGTTTTTGGATCACTTATGTAAACTATCATATCATCAGCATACAGTGGGAGTTTGACTTCTTCTTTTCCAATTTGTATCCCCTTGATCTACTTTTGGTGTCTTATTGCTCTAGCTAGGACCTCAAGAACTATATTGAAGAGATATGGAGCAAATGGACAACTTTTTTGTTCCTGATTTCATTGGGATCACTGGGAGTTTCTCTCTATTTAATTTGATGTTGGCTGTTGGCTTGCTGTATATTGCCTTTATTATGTTTAGGTATGTTCATTGTATTCCTATTCTCTCCAAGACCTTAATCATGAAGAGATGTTGTATTTTGTCAAAAGATTTTTAAGCATCTAATGAGATGATCATATGGTTTTATTTTTCAGCTTGTTTATATGGTGGATTACATTGACAGATTTTTATATGTTGAACCATCCCTGCATCTCTGGGATGAAGCCAACTTGATCATGGTCCATGATGGTTCTGATATGTTCTTGGATTTGATTTGCCAGTATTTTATTTAGTATTTTTGCATCAATGTTCATGTGTGAGATTGCTCTGTAATTCTCTTTCTTAGTATTGTCTTTCTGTGGATTGGATATCAGGGTAAGTGTAGCCTCATAAAAAAAGTGTGGCAATGTTTCCTCTGTTTCTATTGTGTGGAATAATTTGAAGAGTATTGATTGGTATCAGTCCTATTTGACATTCTTTTTTTGTTTTTATTATTATTATTATTATTATTACAAATTTTCACCTCCTCCCATTTCCCTCCCCCTCCCCCCACTTCCCTCTCCTTCTCCAGTCCAAAGAGCAGTCAGGGTTCCCTGCCCTATGGGAAGTCCAAGGTCCCCCCACATCCAGGTCTAGGAAGGTGAGTGTAAGACCTGATTCTTTGTTATCCTTGGTACAGTTCATGCACCATTGTACCATACGCGCAAGTCGGGCAAGGGCCTGGAGATTGAAAGAACACACAAAGAGACCTGGGTCATTAGAAAGGAGATCAGCCAAATGCTGTTTATTTAACCTTGGGGAAATCCTTATATACCTCATTGCTGCACAACAATTTCCACCCAGGCAGGTGGGAAATTACCATACCAAAGGTGGAGTCAACAATGCCCTACAGCTAATCACCAGGCTGGGCAGAGGGAGCACAGGAACAAGCAGAATGTTTTAGCTGGCTGACCAGAAACTGTCCTCAAGACGAACCCTATGAACAAGGGTAGACCCTGGCCCTACAGGTCCCCCTTTTATATAAATTATATAACTAGGCCTGTCTTGGGTGGCATTGGATGTCAGGCAATACCCCTTACCCATCATGGGAAAGCATCCAGGTCAAAACACATTTCCTGTCTCAGGTTGAGGCAGCCCCCCACATACCTTTCCCATCATTGGCTCACTAGTCACCCATCACCGAGTTCAGCCAGATTTGTGCTGAAAGATTCTCTGGGGCAATAGCTAAGAGGACTTGCCACGTGGCAACATTGACCTGAGCTTGCCTTTGGCTCTGGCACCATGAAACCATGAAGATGATGCTCCAGCACATATAAGCACTCCTAAAGGAGGCTGTGCCTGCTCAATCCTTAATAAGTCTGCCCAAATTGGAGCCCTTTAAGTAAGGTCTCAGCACTGGTGAAAGGAAACCTGGTATAATAAACTAGAATAATCTCAAAAGCCAATTTGTAAATTGTGCACTCCAGGGTCCGTGAATAACAGCAATAAGCCTTTTACTGTATAACCTAGCAGTGGACTTTAACCACAACCAATATCAAAATTTACTGCAATATTCATTTGTAAATTTAGCTCAATTTGAAAGGCCAAGGCATTTGCAACCTGCCCTGAGAAGTTATCCATTGTGCTAGCAGAAGCAAATGACTGACTAAAGGAAAATCCAGCAGCACTAGCTGCTCTGGCAGCCACAGCAATGGCTGCATTATCGTGGGATGGGTAGACAGGTCCTTAGCACTCGGACCACCACAGCCTCAGGATCCCAGCAACTCTTCAGTTGATAAGCCAGTGTCTACTAGATCTCTTGGCTCTGTCCTGTTTTCAGGCTTCTGGACGGGAAAATCCACAGCATGCACCAGATGCTCATGTATCCATATTGGATTGTCAGCATCATGCGGGAAAACACAAACAGTCCTTCTTTCCCACACCAGTACAGGAGGATCTGGACCATACCAGGTGCCATCTGCTAGATCCATTTGACATGAGGCATTCTGGAAGAATCTGGCCACCGATGCCGGTCAGCAGCAGTATGAGATTGAGCATCAACAGTCAAAAAATTTAAAATCTATAAAATAAAAGACAAATGGTCACTGGGGGTAGAACCATATTCTCCCTTTTTTGTTCTATGCAAATAGGCTTTGAGCGTACGATGCACTCGCTCCACTATAGCTTGTTCTTGAGGATTATAAGGTATTCCTGTTTTATAAGAAATAGAGAACTCAGAGCAAAATTTAGCAAAGCCAGTGCTGGTGTAGGCTAGCCCATTATCAGTTTTTACAGTTTTTGGAACTCCCATGTGGGCAAAAGCCTGGAGACAGTGACTTCTAACATCCCATAATTTTTCTCCTGTATGAGCTGAGGCAAAAATAAGATGAGAATATGTATCCACGGTTGCATGAACATATTGCAAATGCCCAAAAGAAGGAACATGGGTAACATTCATTTGCCACAAATGATTAGAAGGAAACCACCAGGATTAACTCCCAAATAGGGAATAGTTAAAAGTTCTGTACACAGAGAGCCTTTTTTGACAATACCAATGACCTGCTCTCGAGATATCTTAAAATGAAATCTTAAAGACCCAGCATTGAGATGAAAATGATTATGAGCTTTTTCTGTAGCTTCATAAGATTCTTGACTAACTGCACAAATTTGGCGGGTAAGCTGATCAGCCAATGCATTCCCCTCACTCAAGGGACCAGGAAGGTCAGTATGAACCTGAAAATGCCCTACGTAAATGAGAACAGATCAAGCCCAAAGCAAAGTTTGAATACCCAATAACTGTATCTGGACTCAAGATACAGAGGCAATATAAGCTGCAGTTTCCAAAGGTGCAAGAATTTTGTTTATATATTGACTGTCAGTAAAAAGGTTAAATGGAATATCAGCATATTTCTCTAAGGCCATTTGTACAGTGATCAATTCAGCCACCTGAGAAGATTTAGTATTAACAGGCTGAATATCAAAATCAGGAGGGGAGGTTACCACAGCTCTCCCGGTGGAAGACCCATCAGTAAACACATTCCATGCCCCTGCCAGAGGCTGCAAAGAAATAATTTTAGGGAAACATACCGGATGATTTTTTTTAAAAAGTTGACCAACTTATCAGAAGGATAATTGTTGTTCTTTTAAAAATGGTATAAAGTCCCAGGTGGCAGCTGTAGGCAGGCAGCAGGTCCAAGCAGCCAGTCCCAAGGCAGAGACTCGCGGGTCCTGAGTGGGTTGCCCAAGATCCCAGGGTGAGTCGCCAGCGGTGGCTCATCCTGGGCAAGCTGGTCCCGCCATGTGGCGAGAGGGGAGAGACAGCTCACGGCAGGTTTGGACATGCGGTGGGTAAAAGACACATAGACACAGTAGGCAGGCATAGAACTGAACATTTATTACTTAGAGGAGAGAAAGAGAGAGAGAGAGAGAGAGAGAGAGAGAGAGAGAGAGAGAGAGAGGAAAAGAAAAGAGAGGGGGGGGCAGGGAGACAGGCGTGCACACGCCAAGGGATAGGGAGAGAAGAAGATTCAAGATGGCGGTGAGAGGGGTGGGGGGGTCGCTAGAAGTGGGCGTGGCTTGCCCCTTAAAGGACCAACCAAAAGAATAACAATAATGATTATCAAACTTGCAGGGATTAGTGCATAAAAACAAGGTCCAATCTTCAGCAAAATTTTGCAGCCAAATTATTTCTGCCTGGGTATATGGTGTAATAACCTTATCAGGTAACATTACAAAGGTTTGTAAACTAAGTTTATACCCTTTCTGAATAACACATAGTACAGCTGATGGGTATGAGATAACAATTTTTAAAGGTGACACATGTTCATGTACCTATAGAATGGGTCCTTGCTGCCAAAAAACTCCAGTAGGACTATGCTGAGAAGGAAAAATTATCAATAGCAGAATGAATATGAGCAGAGGCAAGCTTTTCTTCAATTAAAGTAATACATTGTCTTGCCTGAGGTGTCAGCTTACAGAAGGAAATTGGATCTGAATTCCCCTGTAGAATGTCCATACAATCATTTATTGCTCTAAGATCTTATAGCAACCTCCATTTACCAGACTTTTTCTTAATAACAAAGATAGGAGTATTTTAGGAAGAAGTGGATGACACTATGCATCCTACCTCTAGCTATTCCAGGAATTCACTCTGTAGACCAGGCTGGCTTTGAACTCACAGAGCTCTGCCAGTCTCTGCCTCCAGTACTGGGATTAAAGGTGTGCACCATCACACCTGGCTTTTTTTTCTTGGGCTGAATAACCATCCCTTCACCAGCAGGGCAATTCCTTTTAATGTGTCCTGATCATTTGCATTGAAAACAATTCCTTGACCTAGCTCTACCTTGACTCTCCCTAAGGGCAGAAACAATACCTGACCCATCACGAGATTGCCATCAATGTCTCTGCATAACTGGATAAAGTCATTTAAAATTTCATTTCTATGGGGGGCATATAGCCTCTTGACAGTATGTTAGCATTTTCCTAGGCCAATTGCTTTATGACGGGCATAGCTGAGTCCACATCCCCGAAAATGTGACTTCCCACCTGTAGCAGGTGGTCAATAAACTCAGAATAAGATTCTGAAGATCCTTGAAGGGTCTTAAAAAGCTGTTCTCCTGTCCCTTTGTTAGGTAAAGTTTTCCGAGCTTTAATGGCCACGGCAGCTATCTGAGCATAAATCGCAGGATCATATGCAATCTGTGCTGTTAAGCCAGCATATTGTCCTTCACCAGTTAACATGTCAAGGTTATGCTGGG
Organism: Arvicola amphibius; assembly: GCF_903992535.2. Lineage (NCBI taxonomy): Eukaryota > Metazoa > Chordata > Mammalia > Rodentia > Cricetidae > Arvicola > Arvicola amphibius. The sequence continues at coordinate 85,267,285 of NC_052052.2, forward strand.
GGAAACCCACGATGGCATTATTCTGTGCGGTCTTTTTGCAATTTTCCTGCATTTTACCTCTCCATAACAAATAATCTCCCCCCGAAAGACAAGCCCTTGCAAAGCTGTATCCAGTCACTGGGTGTAAGATTGAGTTCTGCAAAGGATTCCAATAAAGCTATAGTGAAAGGAGCATGAGATCCATAGTCCATAACTGCTTCTTTTAACTGCTTAATATCCTTAAAGGCCAGGGGATTATGCTGCCTGATCCTCTGTCCTTGCGGATCAATAATTTCATCTGTGCTTCTAAGGCCAGGCACCTTCCTGTGCCAGTCAACATGCTAAGGTCACACTGGAGGGAAACCCATTACAATCCTGCATTTTACCTCTCCACAACAATCTCCTCCCAAAAGACAGGCTCTGCAAAGCTGCCTTCCTTCTTTTACTAACTTTTTTTATCAGTGCAATCTCCTTTTCCAAAGTTTCTTCTTTCTCTTCTATATTCCTTATAGTAGTCTTCCTTCTCCTCAAAACTCTTAATAGAACCTGCATTCTGAATCTCCTCAAAGGTTTTGTTCAAATTCTCTAATTGCTCTTTTACTTTACATCATCACTGAGAAGAGCATCTCTGGCCTAAGCCCAATAGTGAAAATATCGCTGTGGGAAATTCTTCTGGCCCTCACTCTTTCAATGCTTTAACCTTTACCTGCTCCCAATAAGAAGTAATATTAAAGCCCCCGGCATGTAGAAACCAGGGACTAAACTCTCTCAAAAAATTGGGCAACAAACTACCTTACACAAAAGAAAACTCTCTTAAGGAACTCTTGTGCTGTCTACTTTTAATACCGGTGCCTTCCTTGCCTTGCTTCTCTAAAAGCACTATCAATTGGCCCTTTATCAGCCATCAATACTGAAACAGAATTACTTGTACCCATTACCAATACACTCTCACCACTCAATTTCTTACCTGCTGGTCAGCCTTCCGAGGACGACCTCTCAGGGATCCCTACTTCCTGATCTCGCTGATGGGTCTCCAACTGTAGTTGCTGAATATCCTCCAATTGTAACCCAATTCTGTGTTACCCTCTCGGTACAGTTCACATGCCACTATACCGTATGCGAGTCGGGCAAGGGCCTGGAGATTGAAAGAACACACAAAGAGACCTAGGTCATTCGAAAGGAGATCAGCCGAATGCTGTTTATTTAATCTTGGGGAAATCCTTATATACCTCATTGCTGCACAAGGATTTCTGCCCAGGCAGGTGGGAAATTACCATACCAAAGATGGAGTCAACAATGCCCTACAGCTAATCACCAGGCTGGGCAGAGGAAGTACAGGAACAAATAGAATGTTTTAGCTGGCTGACCAGAAACTGTCCTCAAGATGAAGCCCATGAACAAGGGTAGATTTGGGCCCTACAGGTGAGGATCCAAACAGACTAGGTTCTCACAAAGCCAGTACATGCAGTAGAATCAAAACCCAGTGCCACTGTCCTTGGCTTCTCAGTCAGCCCTCCTTGTCAGCCACGATTTGATCATGTGCTCCATCAGTTCCAGTCCAGCTGGCCTTGGTGAGTTCCTATTAGATCAGCCCCACTGTCACAGTGGGTGGGCGACCCCTCGGGGGCCCTGGCTTCCTTGCTAACGTTCTCTCTCCTTCTCTTCCTTATTTGGACCTTGGCAGTCTAATGCTCCAATGTGAGTCTCTGTCTCTTATCTACATCCATCGCCAAATAAAAATTCTATAGTGATATGCAAGATATTCATCAGTGTGACTATAGTATAGGGCATGTTCAGGCACCCTCTCCTCAGCTGCTCAAGGAACAAGCTGGGGACATGTCCTTGGACACCTGGGAACCCCTCTAGAGTCCAGTCTCTTGCCAACTCTCAAATGGCTCCCTTAATTAAGATATATATTTCCCTGCTCCTATATCCACCTTGCCTTCATCCCAACTGTCCCATTCCCCCAAGCCCTCCCCGTCCTCCCCTTCTCACTTCTCTCTCCGCATCTCTCCTTACCCCATCCCACCCCCACCCCCAAGCTCTCAATTTTTGCCTGGAAATCTTGTCTACTTCCAATATCCAGAAAAACATGTTTTTCTTTGGGTTCACCTTCCTATTTAGCTTCTTTAGGATCATGAATTATAGGCTCAATGTCCTTTATTTATGGCTAGAATCCACTAATGAGTGAGTACATACCATATTCATCTTTTTGGGTCTGGGTTACCTCACTCAGGATAGTGTTTTCTATTTCCATTAATTTGCAAGCAAAAATTTAAGATGTCATTGTATTTTACCACTGAGTAATACTCTAGTGCATATATATTCCACACTTTCATTATCTGTTCTTCCATTGAGGGGCATCTAGGTTGTTTCCAGGTTCAGGCTATTACAAATAATGCTGCTATGAATGTAGTTGAACACATACTTTTGTAGTATGATAGGGCATTTCTTGGGTCTACTCCATAGAGTGGTATTGCTGGATCCTGGGGTAGGTTGATCCTGAATTTCCTGAGAAACCGCCACACTGATTTCCAAAGTGGTTGCACAAGTTTGCATTTCCACCAGCAATGGATGAGTGTTCCCCTTACTCTGCATCCTCTCCAGCAAAGGCTATCATTGGTGTTTTTGATTTTAGCCATTCTGACAGGTGTAAGATGGTATCTCAAAGTTGTTTTGATTTGCATTTCCCTAATGGCTAAGGAGGTTGAATGACCTTAAGTGTCTTTTGGCCATTTGAACTTCTTCAGTTGAGAATTCTCTGTTCAGATCAAGACCTTTTTTTTTTTTTTTTTTTTTTTTTGGTTTTTCGAGACAGGGTTTCTCTGCAGCTTTTTCAGAGCCTGTCCTGGAACTAGCTCTTGTAGACCAGGCTGGCCTCGAACTCACAGAGATCCACCTGCCTCTGCCTCCCGAGTGCTGGGATTAAAGGCGTGCGCCACCACCTCATTTTTTAATTGGGTTAATTAGCATTTTAAAGTCTAATTTCTTGAGTTCTTTATACATTTTGGATATCAAACCTTTGTCTGTTGAGGGTTGGTGAAGATCTTCTCCCATTCAGTGGGTTAATGACAGTGTCCTTTGCTTTACAGTGTCCTTTGCTTTCTCAGTTTTAGGAGGTCCCATTTATTCAACGTTGCCCTTATTGTCTGTGCTACTGAGGTTATACATAGGAAAAGGTCTCCTGTGTCTATATGTTGTAGACTATTTTCCACTTTCTCTTCTATTAGGTTCAGTGTGTTCAGATTGATATTGAGGTCTTTAATCCATTTGGACTTGAGTTTTGTGCATGGTCATAGAAATGGATCTACTTTCATTATTCTACAGGTTGACATCTAGTTTTGCCAGCACCATTTGTTGAAGATGCTTTCTTTCTTCCACTGTATACTTTTAGCTCCTTTGTCAAATATCAGGTGTTCATAGGTTTGTGGGTTAATATCCGGGTCTTCTATTCCATTTCATTGGTCGACTTCTCTGATTTTATGCCAATACCAAGCTGTTTTCAATACTGCAGCTCTGTAATTGAGCTTGAAGTCAGGGGTGGTAATGCCTCCAGAAGTTCCTTTATTGTATAAGATTGTTTGGGCTATCCTGGGTTTTTTGTTTTTCCATATAATGTTGACTATTGTTCTCTTAAGGTCTGTGAAAAATTTTGTTGGGATTTTAATGGGGATTGCGTTGAATTTATAGATTGTCTTTGGTAGAATTGCCATTTTTACTTTGTTGATCCTACCCATCCAAGAGTATGGGAGATCCTTCCATTTTTTTCTTCAAAGCCTTAAAGTTCTTGTCAAATAGATCTTTCACTTCCTTGGTTAGTGAAATTTCAAGATACTTTATGCTATTTGTGGCTATCATAAAATGTGAAGTTTCTCTGAATTCCATCTCTGCTTCTCTATCCTTTATACATAGGAGGGCTACTGATTTTTTTGAGTTGATCTTGTAACCTGCCACTTCACTGAAGTTATTTAGCAGCTGTAGGAGTTCTTTGGTAGAGGTTTGGAGTTACTAATGTACACTATCATATCATCTGCAAATAACGAAAGTTTGACTTCTTCCTTTCTGATTCGAATCCCCTTCATCTCCTGATGTTTTCTTATTGTTATTGCTAGAACTTCAAGAATTATGTTGAAGAGATATGGTGAGAGTGGACAGCCTTGTCTTGTTCCTGAATTTAGTGGAATGGCTCTGAGTTTCTCTCCATTTAATTTGATATTAGTGTTGGCTTCCTGTATATTGCTTTTATTATATTTAGGTATCATCCTTGTATCCTTAACCTCTCCAAAACTTTTATCATAAAGGGGTGTTAAATTTTGTCAAATGCTTTTTCCGCATCTAATGAAATGATCATATGGTTTTTTCTTTCAGTTCATTTATATGATGGATTATATTGATAGATCTTTGTATGTTGAACCAGCCCTGCATCTCTGGTATGAAGCCTACTTGATCGTAATGGATTATTTTTTTTAATGTATTCTTGGATTCTGTTTCCCAGAATTTTATTGAGAATTTTTGCATTGATGTTCATGAGTGAGATTGGTCTGTAATTCTCTTTCTTGGTTGGGTCATTGTGTGGTTTTAGAATCAAGGTGACTGTAGCTTTATAAAAAGAGTTTGGCAATGACTCTTCTGTTTTTATATTGTGAAATACATTAAGGAGTATAGGTATCAGCTTTTCTTGGAAGTTGTGATAAAATTCTGCATTAAAACCATCTGGTCCTAGGCTTTTTTTGGTTGGGAGGTTTTTTTTTTTTTATGATAGCTTCTATTTCCTCACGACATATAGGTCTATTTAAATTGTCCACCTGGTCTTGATTTAATTTTGGTAAATGGTACTTATCTAAAAACAAGTCCATTTCTTTTACATTTTCCAACTTTGTGGCATGAAGGCTTTTGTAGTAAGACCTAATGATTCTCTGAATTTCCTCTGTGTCTGTTGTTATGTCCTCCTTTTAATTTCTGATCTTGTTAATTTGCATGTTCTCTCTCTGCCTTTTGATTCATTTGGATAAAAGTTTGACAATCTTGTTGACTTTCTCAAAGAACCAGCTCTTTGTTTCATTGATTCTTTGAATTGTATTCTGTGTTTCTATTTTGCTGATTTCAGCCCTCAGTTTGATTATTTCCAGCCTTCTACTCCTCCTGGGTGAGTCTGTTTCTTTTTTTTCTAGAACTTTCAGCTGTGCAGTTAAGGCTCTAATGTGAGCTTTCTCCCTTTTTTTAATGTGGGCACTTAGTGCTATGAACTTTCCTCTTAGCACTGCTTTCACAGTGTCCCATAGGTTTGAGTATGTTGTGTCTTTATTTTTGTTGTATTCAAGGAAGACTTTAATTTTTTTCTTTATTTCTTCCCTGACCCAGTGGTGGTTTAATAGTTGACTGTTCATTTTTCATGAGTTTGTAGGCTTTCTGGGGGTAGAATTGTTGTTAAATTCTAACTTTATTCCATAATGATCCAATAAGAAACAGGTGGTTACTAAAATTTTTTTGTAACTGTGGAAGTTTGCTTGGTTACTGAGTAGTTGGTCAATTTTCAAGATGGTTCCATGTGCTGCAGAGAAGAAGGTATATTCTTTCTTATTTGGGTGTAATGGTCTATAAATGTCTGTTAAGTCCTTTTGTTTCATTACCTCCATTAAGTCTTTTATTTCTCTGTTAGGTTTCTGTCTGATTGACCTGTCCATTGGTGAGAGAGGAGTGTTGAAGTCTTCTACTATTAGTGTGTGTGGTTTGATGGCTGCCTTGAGTTCTAGTAATTTCTTTTATATAAGTGTGTGCTTTTATATTAGGGGCATAAAAATTCAGGATTGAGACTTCATCATGATGAATTGTTCCTGTTATGAGTATAAAATGTCCCTCTCCATCTCTTCTTGATGTGGGAGGGTCTTCTGTTTGTGTTTGTTAATAAAGAAACTGCCTTGGCCCATTTAATGGGCCAGCCATTAGGTGGGTGGAGTAGACACAACAAAAAGAAGGAAGTGAGGTAGATGGCTCAGTCAGACGCCACGCCTCTCCTAAGTGAGATAAATCGCCATGCCCCGTCTTTTTGGGGCAGACTGCTGTGCCTCTCCTCAGGGAGACATATGCGATGAAGCCAGCCACCAGGTCAGACATGCTGAATCTTTCCCGGTAAGACAGCATTCATGGTGTTACACAGATTATTAGATATGGGTTAGTCAAGATGTGAGTAAGAGGATGAAAGTAATGGGCCAGGCAGTATTTAAATGAATACAGTTTGTGTGTTGTTATTTCTGGGGCTAAGCTAGTCAGGCAGCCAGGAGCACGGTGGGAAAGCAGCCCGCAGCTCCTCACTACATCTTCTGATTGATTTTAGTTTGAAGTCAATTTTGTTAGAAATTAGTATAGCCACACCTGCTTGTTACTTAGGTCCATTTGCTTGATAAACCCTTTCCCAACCCTTTACTCTGAGTAAGTGTCTGTCTTTGTGGTTGAGGTGTGTTTCTTGTAAACAGCAGAATGTTGGACCCTGTTTTCGTATCCAATCTCTTAGCCTGTGTTTTTTATAAGTGAATTGAGTCCATTGATATTCAGTGATATTAATGACCAGGGGTTGATACCTCTGGTTATTTTTTTTTTTTGGTAGTAAAGTTTCTGTGTTTCCCTTCTTTGAGTTGAGCTGGTGTAGGGCATTTTGGACTCCTTGGTTTGTGATTTTCCTTCTATTACTTTCTGTAATGTTGGGTTTGTGGCTATATATTGTTTAAATTTGTTTTTATCCTGGAATATCTTGTTTTCTCTATTGATAGTAAATGAAAGCTTGGCTGGGTATAGTAGTCTGGGCTTGCATCCATTGTCTCTTAATTTCTGCAGTACATCTATCCATGACCTTCTGGCTTTCATGGTTTCCATAGAGAAGTCAGGTGTAAGTCTGATAGGTTTACCTTTATAAGTTACTTGTCCTTTTTTCCTTTGCACGTTTAATATTCTTTATTCTGTATGTTTTGTGTTTTGATTATTATATGGCAAGGGGATTTTTTTTTGGTCCAGTCTATTCGGTGTTCTGTATACTTCTTGAACCTTCATAGGGATATCTTTCTTTAGGTTGGTAAAGTTTTCTTCTATAATTTTCTTGAATATATTTTTTGGGTCTTTGCATTGTAATTCTTCTTCTTCTACCCCTATTATTCTTAGGTTTGGTCTTTTTATTGTATTCCAGATTTCCTGAATGTTTTGTGATGAGAATTTGTTGGATTTGCTGTTTTCTTTGATCAGAGCGTTTATTTTCTCTATGGTGTCTTCAGAATCTGAGATTCTTTCTTCTATCTCTTGTATTCTGTTGTTTATGCTTGTTTCTGCAGTCTCTGTTCATTTACCTAGATTTTCCATATCCAGCCAGCCCTCAGTTTGTGTTTTCTTCATTGCCTCTATTTCAGTTTTCAGGTCTTGAACTGTTTCCTTTATCTCTGATTGTTTTTTCTTGGTTTCTTAGGGTATCATTTATGGATTTACCCATTTCTTCAAACTTTTTGTTATTCTTCTCATCCATTTCTTTAAGGGATTTTTTTAACCTCCTGTTTAAGGGACTCTATCACTTTCATAAAGTCAATTTTTTCTACTTCTACTGGATTAGGGTGTTCAAGTCCTCCTGTTGTAAGTTCTCTGGGTTCTGGTGTTTTCATGTTGTTTTTCAGATTGTTGGAGGAATTCTTGCATTGGTGCCTGCCCATCTCTTCCTAGAAATGTTCCCTGATGGATCTTCTGGTACAGGATCAGGTCCCCTTGCTGGACAGGGACTTCACAGACAAAAGGCCTACCTTGCTGCAGGCAGGTTATTGCAACAAAGGAACTCCTTCCCGGTTGTGCTCACCACCCCGTCCCATGCCCAAATAGGCTGAGCTGTTGGATGTTATGGCCCCAAAGAAGGGAGGAAAAAGAAGGGGTAGCCTGGTTGCAAGCTGGGATGGGATAGGAAGAGAGAGGCAGTAGGCGGGGATAATAGCCCCTGCAGGAAGACTAGGATGTATAGGGGTTGAGGAATGTCTGTGTTCCATCTCCTGGGCTTCTGCCATGGGTCAGGAACTCACTCACCCCTCTGATGGATCTTCTGGTGAAGGATCAGAGTCCCTAACTGGCCAGGGACCTCACAGACCCTTTGACATTCTTGTCGAATTCTGAGCTGAAACCATCTGGTCCTGGGCTTTTTTTGGTTGGGAGACTTTTGATCATTGTTTCTATTTCTTCAGCAGTTATAGGTCTGTTTAATTTGCTTCTCTGGTCTTGATTTAATTTTGGCAAGTGATATTTGTCCAGAAAGTTGTCCATTTTCTTCAGGTTTTCCAATTTTCTGGAGTACAGCTTTTCGAAATATGACCTGATGATTCTCTTTCATGTATTTCTTCCATGTCTGTTGTTATATCCCCATTTTCATTTCTGATTTTTTTTCTCATGGTTTTTTTTTATATTTAAAAATTTCCATCTCCTTCTCTCCTCCTCCCCCCGATTTCTGATTTTGTTAATTTAGATATTCTCTCTCTGCCTTTTGGTTAGTTTGGATAAAGATTTGTCTATTTTGTTGATTTTCCCAAAAAACCAACTCATTGTCGCATTGATTCTTTGTATCATTTTCTTTGTTCCTATTTTGTTGATTTTAGCTCTCAATTTGATTATTTCCTGCCATCTAGTTCCCTTAGGTGAGTTTCTTTCTTTTTGTTCTTAAGTTTTCAAATGTTCTGTTAATTCAATAGTGTGAGATTTTTCCTGCTTCATTATGTAGGCACTTGGTGGTATGAACTTTTCTCTTAACATTGTTTTTATTATGTCCCATGAATTTGGGTATGTTGTGTGGTCATTTTCATTAAATTTTAGGTATTCTTTAATTTCTCCTTTATTTCTTCCTTGACTCATTGATGATTCAGGTGAGCATTGTTTAATTTCCATGCATTTGTGGGTTTTCTGGAATTAGTATTGCTGTTGACTTCTAGTTTTAGATAATGGTGATCTGATAAGGTACATTGGGTTATTCCTTTTTTTTTGTATTTGTTGAGGTTTGTTTTGTTACCGAGTATGTGGTCAATTTTCAATAAGTTTCCAAGAGGTGCTGAGAAGAAGGTATATTCTTTTCTGTTTGGATGGAATATTCTATTCTGTAGATGTCTGTTAAGTCCATTGGAGTCATAACATCTGCTAGTTCTCTTATTTCTCTGTTCATTTTTAGTCTGATTGTTCTGTCCAGTGGTGAGAGGGGAGTGTTGAAGTCTTCCACTATTAGTGTTTGTAGTTTAATATATGATTTAAGCTTTAGAATGTTTTTTTTGACATATGATGGTGCCCTTGTATTTGGGGCATAGATGTTCAGTATTGAAATTTCCTCTTGATGGATTTTTCCTGTGACTAATATTAAATGATGTTCTTCTCTCTTTTGCCTGATTTTAGCTTGAAGTCTATTTTGTTAGATATTAGGATAGCTACACCCACTTGTTTCTTAGGTCAATTTGATTGATTTTTTTCCAACCCTTTACTCTGTGACAATATCTGTCTTTGAGGTTGAGATGTGTTTTGTGTATTCAGAAGAAGGATGGATTCTGTTTTTGTATCCAATCTGTTAGCCCGTGCTTTTTCATAGGTGAGTTGAGTCCATTTACATTAAGGGATATTAATGACCAGTGATTGCTATCTCCTGTTAATTTAGTTTTCATTGTTGGGGATGTTAATTTGTATGTTTTCCCCTTCTTTGGGATTTGCTGCTGTGAGACCATCAGTTGTCTGTTTTTTTTTTTTTTTTTTTTTTTTTTTTTTTTTTTTGGTGTGGTCAACTTCCTTGAGTTGGAGTTTTCCTTCTAGTATTTTGGGTAGAGATGGGTTTGTGGCTAGGTATTGGTGAAATCTAGATTTGTCACGGAATATCTTGTTTTGTCCTTCTATGATGATTGACAGTTTTGCTGGGTGTAGTAGTCTAGGCTGGCATCCATGGTCTCTAAATGTCTTCATAACACTTGACCATGACCTTCTGGCTGATGGAGGAGTGTCTATGTGTTACTTTCATTATTAATAAAGAAACTGCCTCGGCCCTTTAAGATACAGAAAATTAGGTAGGTGGAGTAGACAGAACAGAATTCTGGGAAAGAGAGGGGAGACGCTTCAGGCAGTCGCCATGCATCTCCTCTCTGAGATGGATGCAGGTTAACACCTCTCCTGGTAAGCCACCCCTCGTGGTGCTATATAGATTACTAAATATGGGTTAAAGCAAGATATGAGAATCAATCAATAAGAAACTACAGATAACAGGCCAGGGGCCAGGCAGTATTTCAAAGAATACAGTTTTCGTGTAATTATTTTGGGTAAAGCTAGCCGGGTGGCGGGACATAGCCCACCGCTCGTTCTACATCTGGCTTTCATTGTCTCCAATGAGAAGTCAGGTGTAATTCTAATAGGTCTACTTATATGTTCCTTGGCCTTTTTTCTTTGCAGCTCTTAATATTCTTTCTTTACTTTGTATGTTTAGTGTTTTGATGTCCCAGACAAATGCCCGGACCCACAGAGGTCCTGGCTCATGCCTACTCCCTCTGAGGACCCAGACTCAAGCCTTGCCTCACCGAGATCTCTGGTTCCTGCCTATTCCCTCAGAGGTCCCAGGTTCACTCACCACAAGAACAATTTCTAAGGAATGTTTAGTTTGTTCTGCCTTCCTTGAAGACTGAAAATGGTATGAGATATGAAAATGCCAGGGAATGTTAAGAGCCTTAAAGTTTGAGCGATCTGGGAGGTAAACTTGGCTATTATCTGACTTTAGAGAGATTGGGATTCCAAACTGAAAGATAATTTCTTAGAGAAGAACATTGGAATCTGTCTGGGCTCTCTTGTTAGTGGTGGGGAATGCTTCAATCTACCCAGGCATGGTTTCCATAATAAAAAACCAGGATATATTTAACTCATCTGACTGTGGGCATATGAGTAAAATCAAGCTGCCAGTCACTTCCTAGAAAGGAGCCACTGGCCTGGTGAGTGGGAAAAGGAAAGCTATGATCTTTGGTCTTGGGATCTGACTTTTGACAGATTTTACAAGGAGCAGTTATAGCTTTTAAGAACTCTAAGTCCTGGGCTGAAGAAATGGCTCAGTGGTTAAAAGCATTGCCTGTTCTTCCAAAGGTCCTGAGTTCAATTCCCAGCAACCACATGGTGGCTCACAACCATCTGTAATGAGATCTGGTGCCCTCTTCTGGCTAGCTGTATACATAATAAATAAATAAATAAATAAATAAATAAATAAATAAATATTAAAAAAGAACTCTAAGTCCTTGGGGGTGGATTGGAGGTGAGCCTTAACAAAATGAGACAGAGCTTTGCTGTTAGGATGAAAAAGCTGATGAGCTGATGAGCTGATGTAGGTAGGACAGAATTTGCCAGGTGTCAGGGGGTGTCTACAAGAATGTGGGCTGTACTATAAACCCCCTCAGGTGACTGAGGTAATTTTGGGCTCTGGAATGCTGCTATTCTAGTTGCTTGGTCATCCCAGGTATTTTCCTTGGAAAATAATGTCAGTCTCTGATGAGACCCACAGTGAATAATTCTTATAGCTTTGAGGAGATGGGATGCTTTTAACAAGTTCATAATGTAACCTGAGTTAGTTATGGATCCTATTTTTGTTGTAAAAAGCCCACGCCCATTCCAGAAAGCTGTGTGGGAAAAGAGAATACAAAAGGCAACTTTTTTAAATTTAATATTTTAAAAATTTCCATCTCCTCCCCTCCTCTTCCCCCTCCCCTCCCCTCCCTTCCACCCGTACCCCCATTCCCTCCCTCTCCAGGCCAAAGAGCCATCAGGGTTCCCTACACTATGGTAAGTCCAAGGTCCTCCCAACTCCCCCCAGGTCTAGGAAGGTGATCAACCAAACTGACAAGGCTCACACAGAGCCCGTCCATGAAAAGGCAACTTTTGAATCTGTAAACACTTAAAAAATGCCTTTTTGCTAACTGGAAGGAACGGGCAAAGGCAATTAACTGCTAATTATTGGTATGAAAAGGGAGTACTTCTACCACCCCAGTGTCTGACATTATGGCATAGCCTGCTCTATGGGTTCCCTGACATAGAAAGGAGCTGCCATCGATGTACAAGGTATAAGTAGCCTGGGACAGTTTGCCCTCCCATATATTTGAGGAGTGGGGCAGTAGTATCCTATGCAGGAATAAGATGGGGAAATAATTAATGTTAGGTTGAGGTAGGAGATTTGAGATATTTGGGGTTGGGCAGGATTAGAAAGTGCATGTGGCATCTTCTACTAGTGCCACCTGGAGGGAAAGAACTCAGGAAGGGGTACAGTTTGTAAACCTTCATAAATTAAGAGATGGGACAGATTGTGGTGGGAGAAAACAGTGGATGGTGATCCAAGGGTTAGTTTCTCTGACTCACTAATAAGATGCCCGGTGGCCACTTAAATGTATATGCAGGGTGCCCAACTCTGAATGCTGAAGTCCAGTTTCTTTGACAGGTATGCTACAGGTGCAAAGAAAGGGCCCATCTGATGTCCTAGGACCCCACATACATATCCCTCCTCTGTTATATAGAGGGAGAAAAGACAAGTTAATTTTGGGAGATGAAGAGCTAGGGCCTGATAAGGACTTGGTAGGAGTCTCTGGGAGAGTTTAGTGATGGGATGGAGAAGGGGCTCATGCAGAAAGCTGAGAGCTGCCTCATATAAGGGGCTGTGGGGAGAGAAAAAGAGGGAATCCAGGAACACAGGAAGCCAGCTATTCCTAGGAATGATAAAACCTCTTCTTTTGTAGAAGGAACTGCAAGGGACTGAATTAGTTTTTTTTCTGACTAGGATAATAGCTTTTTGGGTTGGGGTAATAGTTAATCCCAAGTAAATGACATGGGAGGTAAATTGTTGGGCCTTAGAAGGTGAGATTCTATAGCCCTTTTTGGACAGGAAATTTAAAAGAGTGGAGGTATCAGTTTTGCTAATCTCCAAGGATGGACTGCTAAGTAAAATATCATCTACATACTGTATGAGTTTAGACTTAGGGAGAGACAGTCAGAGTAGATCAGAAGCTGTCCAAATAGGTGTGGGCTGTCCCGGAATCCCTGGAGAAGGATGGTCCAGGAGAGCTGTGTGGAGAGATGAGTACCAGGCTCAATCCAGGTGAAGGCAAAGATATTTTGAGATTGAGAGCTGAGAGGAATAGAGAAAAAAGCTTCCTTGAGATCTAGAACTGAGAAGTGGGAGGTTCCTGGAGGGATAGTGGAAAGAAGTGTGTAAGGATTAAGCACTAGAGGATGAAGAGGGACCACTACAGATTTAATGAGCTGGAGTTCTTGAACCAGGCAATAGGTTCCATTAGGTTTTTATTTTTTTATTTTTTTCTTTCCATGGTTTATTTATTTTTTATTAAAAATTTCCATTTACTCCCCTCCTCCTCCCCCTTCCCTCCCCTCCCCTCCACCCATACCCCCACTCCTCCCCTCTCCAAGCCAAGGAGCCATCAGGGTTCCCTAATCTATGTTAAGTCCAAGGTCCTCTCAACTCCCCTCAGGTCCAGGAAGGTGATCAACCAAGCTGACAAGGCCCACACAGAGCCCGTCCATGCTGTAGAATCCAAGCCCATCGCCACTGTCCTTGGCTTCTCAGTAAGCCTCCACCGTCGGCCACATTCAGAGAGTCCGGTTTGGTCGCATGTTCCATCAGTCCCATTCCAACTGGAGTTGGTGATCTCCCATTAGTTCTGTCCCACCATATCCATGGGTGAATGCACCCCTCACGGTCCTGACTTTCTTTCTCATATTCTTCCTCTTTGTGCTCCTCATCAGGACCTTGGGAGCTCAGTCCGGTGCTCCAATGTGGGGCTCAGTCATTTTCTTCATCCATCGCCAGGTGGAAGTTCTATGGTGACATGTAAGAAATTTATAAGTATGGCTATAGGATCTGGCCTTTTCTAGCTCCATCTCCTCAGCTGCCCAAGGAACTAGGTGAGGGCATCTCCCTGGAAACCCAGGAACCCCTCTAGGGTCATGTCTCTTGACAACCCTCAGATGGCTCCCTTAATTAAGATATATGGTTCCCTGCTCCCATATCCACCCTTCCTATATCCCAAGCATCCCATTCCCCCAAGCTCTCCCCATTCTCCCCTTCATGCCTTTCTCTCCCCATCTCCCCTTAGCCCCGTCCCTCCCCACCCCCAAGTTCCCAATTTTTGCCCAGCAATCTTGTCTACTTCCAATATCCAGGAGGATTACTATATGTTTTTCTTTGGGTTCACCTTCTTACTATCTTCTCAGGGATCCCAAATTATAGGCTCGATGTCCTTTATTTATGGCTAGAAACCGATTATGAGTGAGTACATCCCACGTTCATCTTTTTGGGTCTGGGTTACCTCACTCAGAATAGTGTTTTCTATTTCCATCCATTTGCCTGCAAAATTCAAGCTGTCATTGTTTTTTACCACTGAGTAGTATTCTAGCATGTATATATTCCACAGTTTCTTCATCCATTCTTCCACTGAAGGGCATCTAGGTTGTTTCCAGGATCTGGCTATTATAAATAATGCTGCTATGAACATAGTTGAGCAGATGCTTTTGTAGTATGATTGGGCATCTCTTATGGGGCACTGAACTGAACAGAGAATTCTCAACAGAAGAAGTTCAAATGGCCAAAAGACACTTAAGGTCATGCTCAACCTCCTTAGCTATCAGGGAAATGCAAATCCATTAGGTTTTTAACAGCAAGTATAGGGGTGTTAAAAGGTGGGGTAAAGTAACTTTTTTCTTAGAAAGTCAGAGATGATAGGCTTAAGTCCCCTAAGGCTCTGGAGAGAGAGGGGGTACTGAGCTTGGGTAATGTACTTAGTAGGATTTTGCAATCGAATAACAATGGGGGAATGATGCTTAGCAGCAGAGAGGTTTTGGGTGTCCCAGACTTGGGGGTCCACCTGAGAGGCTGGTAGAGGAAAGGACACAATGGAGCTGGGAGCTGGAAGGAGGAGGAGAGGAACTCTTGGTGAATCTGGGGTAAGGTGAATGGAAGGAGCAAAGGAGATGGAAGCTCCTACTTTTGCTAAAGAAAATCTCTTCCCATAAGAGGTACTGGGCAGGTTGGCTCGACTAAAAATGAATGAGTGAAATAAATAACCCTAAAAAACACAGTTAAGTGGTGGGGTCTGCTGAGGTAGATAAGGCTGTCCTCCTACCCTGACAATAGGGAAACTAGAGAGGTAGCATCCCAGAATTCCCTCAGTGCAGAGTATGTGGCTCCTGTGTCCAAGAGAAAGGAGATGGGCCATCCTGAAACCATGATGTTTACCCATGGCTCCCTGTTACAGATGACCAGCTTTACCACATTTGAAACACAGGCCTGGCGGTTCCAGCACTCAGGAGACAGAGGCAGGCAGATCTCTGTGAGTTCAAGTCTACCTTGTTCTACAAGAGCAGGGAAGGCTCCAAAGCTACAGAGAAACCCTGTCTTGAAAAACAAAAAACAAACAAAAAGACTTTCTACTTTTAGAAATCCCACAAAATAAGGATGTGTCCCCTGACAGTTTAAAGATATATTTATTTTTATATTTGGAGTGTTTTTGAGTATGAGTATTTTGCCTGCATGTATATATGAGTACCAATTATGTCATTCCTTTGGACTTCAGAAGAGAGTGTTGTGAGCCATTAGGTATGCTATTTGTGATTATTGTGAAAGGAGATACTTCTCTGATTTCTCTCTCTGCTTCCTTATCCTTTGTGTATAGGAGGACAACTGATTTTTTGAAGTTGATCTTGTATCCTGCCATGTTGCTGAAGGAGTTTATCAGCTGTAGGAGTTCTTTGGTGGAGTTTTTGGGGTCGCTAATGTACACTATCATATCATCTGCAAATGACGAAAGTTTAACTTCTTCCTTTCCAATTCGAATCCCCTTGATCCCCTTATGTTGTCTTATTGCTATTGCTAGAACCTCTAGCACCATAATGAAGAGATAAGGAGAGAGTGGACAGCCTTGTCTTGTTCCTGCATTTAGTGGGATGGCCTTGAGTTTCTCTCTGCTTAAATTGATGTTAGCTGTCTGCTTGCTGTAAATAGCCTTTATTATATTTAGGAATGACCCTTGTATTTCTAATCTCTCCAAGACCGTTATCATAAAGGGGTGTTGAATTTTGTCAAATGCTTTTTCAGCATCTAATGAGATGATTATATGGTTTTTATCCTTCAGTTTATTTATATGATGGATTACATTGATAGATTTTCATAAGTGGAACAAGCCCTGCATCTCTGGGATGAAGCCTACTTGATCGTAGTGGATAATTTTTCTAATGTGTTCTTGGATTCGGTGTGCCAGTATTTTATTGAGAATTTTTGTGTCAATGTTCATGAGTGAGATTCCGTAATTCTCTTTCTTGGTTGAGTCTTTGTGTGGTTTAGGTATCAGGGTAATTGTAGCCTCCTGAAAGGAATTTGGCAAACACTCTTCTATTTCTATATTGTGAAATACCTTAAGGAGTATAGGTATTAGGTCTTCTTGGAAGTTTTGGTAGAATTCTGCATTGAAACTTTGTGGTCCTGGGATTTTTTTTCGTAGGGAGATTTTTGATAAAAGTTTCTAATTCTTCTCGACTAACAGGTCTATTTAGATTGTTAACCTGGTCCTGGTTTAACTTTGGAATATGGTACTTATCTATAAAACTGTCCATTTCTTTTACATTTTCCAATTTTGTGTCATACAGGCTTTTGTAGTAAGATCTAATGATTCTCTGAATTTCCTCTGTGTCTATGGTTATGTCCCCCTTTTCATTTCTGATCTTATTAATTTGCATGTTCTCCCTCTGCCGTTTGATTAGTTTGGATAAAAGTTTGTCAATCTTGTTGATTTTCTCCAAGAACCAGCTTTTTGTTTCATTGATTCTTTGGATTATTTTCTGTGTTTCTATTTTGTTGATTTCTGCCCTCAGTTCGATTATTTCCAGTCTTCTACTCCTCCTAGGTAAGTCTGCTTCTTTTTTTTCTAGAGCTTTCAGGTTTGCTGTTAAGTCTCCAATGAGTGCTTTCTCCATTTCCTTTAAGTGGGCACTTAGCCCACTTTCCTCTTAGCACTGCTTTCATTGTGTCCCATAGGTTTGAGTATGTTGTGTTTTGTTTTCATTAAATTCAAGAAAGACTTAAATTTCTTTATTTCTTCCTTGACCCATGTGTGGTTCAGTAGTTGACTGTTCAGTTTCCATGAGTTTGTGGGCTTTCTGGGGGTAGCATTGTTGTTGATTTCTAATTTTAATCCATGGTGATCCGATAAGACACAGGTGGTTACTAATATTTTTTTGTAACTGTGGAAGTTTGCTTTGTTTTTGAGTATATAGTCAATTTTCGAAAAGGTTTGTGAGCCGCAGAGAAGAAGGTATATTCTTTCCTATTTGGGTGCAATGTTCTATAGATGTCTGTTAAGTCTATTTGGTTCATTACCTCCATTAAGTCTTTTAATTCTCTGTTAGGTTTCTGTCTGATTGACCTGTCCATTGGTGAGAGAGGTGTGTTGAAGTCTCCTACTATTAATGTGTGTGGTTTGATGGCTGCCTTTAGTTCTAGTAATTTTTCTTTTTCATAAGTGGGTGCTTTATATTAGGGGCATAGATACTCAGGATTGAGACTTCATTCTGATGGATTTTTCCTGTTATGAGTATGAAGTGTCCCTTTCCTTCTCTTCTGATTGATTTTAGTTTGAAGTCAACTTTGTTAGAAATTAGTATGGCCACACCTGCTTGTTTCTTAGGACCATTTGCTTGATAAACCTTTTCCCAACCCTTTACTCTGAGTAGATGTCTCTCTTTGTGATTGAGGTGTGTTTCTTATAACCAGCAGAATGTTGGATCCTGTTTTCTTATCCAATCTCTTAGCCTGTTCCTTTTTATAGGTGAATTGAGTCCATTGATATTCAGTGATATTAATGACCAATGGTTGTTAACTCCTATCATTTTTTTTTCTGGTAGTAGAGTTTGTGTGTTACCCTTCTTTGAATTGTGCTGGTGAAAGGTCGCTAGATGTCTGAGTTATTGTGGGCATTGTTGGATTCTTTGGGTTGTAATTTTTTTCTATTACTTTCTGCAAGGCTGGATTTGTGGCTATGTATTGTTTAAATCTGTTTTTGTCCTAGAATATCTTGTTTTTACATCAATGGTGAATGCAAGCTTTGCTGGGTATAGTAGTCTAGGCTTGCATCCATGTTCCCTTAGTGTCTGTAGCACATCTCTCCAAGACCTTCTGGCTTTCATGGTTTCCAGTGAGAAGTCAGTTGTAATTCTGATAGGTTTCCCTTTATATGTTACTTGACCTTTTTCCTTTGCCGCTCTTAATATCTGTTCTTTATTCTGTATGTTTTTTTGTTTTGATTATTATATGGCATGGGGATGCTTTCTTTTGATACAGTCTATTCGATGTTCTGTGGGCTTCTTGTACCTTCATAGGAATATCCTTCTTTAGGTTGGGTGCCACTGACCGGCTCAGGGGAGCCACTCAGACCGTGGGAGAAGCAGGGTCTTGGTAACAGGAAGGCACAAATTCGGCGAATGACAGACAGACACAACACACAAGAGAGTGCTCGGAATCTGCTGCAATTTTACTAAATTCATGTTTTCATTATATAGTATTCAAAGAACAAACCAGAAGGTCATGTGTCATCAGTTGGCACAGTATGAAAGCTTCTCTTAGTCACATTATCAGGGACAGGTGTTAGACATAAAACATCCTTAGAAAAGGAAATCTTGTCCTTGGGAATGTAAACCTCAGTCAAGTGGTTTCATCTTAAGAATAGAAAGTTTCTGTCTCATTATCATTATCATGGCCTTTCCTCTTTTTAACCCTTTCTTCATATCATCTAGTGACCAAATATGCCTAATCAGTTCTCTGCACCTGTGGTGATATACTTTTTAGTACCTTCTTATGCAGCAGATACCATGGGGGTTGGGATCTAGCAAGCCTATTCATAAAATTCAAAGTATAACATAACAGACTTTGTCCATCAACATTAACCCATCTATTCCCTTGCTCATCATACTCCCCGTGTATGACAAAGGTTCTGCTGTAGTCTCATACATTCCCATACTGTGCTTCCCTATCTCAAAGCTGTTCCTGAAGAGAATGATCCTTGTCTTGTATATGTAAAGACTATCATTATTATGAAAGAAATTGTGCAAAGCTTATATCCCGCATAGCCAGCTAATCAAGAAATCTGTCTATGCCCCAAGGGCAGCCAATACCGGGATGTCTGCCATTGACCTCCAGGAAGCATAGTCCCATGGGACAAGTCACTCCCATCCAGCATAATGACATATGTCATGTCACACAGATGACACTGGAGTTGGTGTGGCAGTTGGGGATTTGTTGAATATATTTTCTGGGCCTTTGAGTTGTAATTCTTCTCTTTCTTCTACCCCAATTATTCTTAGGTTTGGTCTTTTCATGATGTCCCAGATTTCCTGGATGTTTTGTGTTAAGAATTTGTTGGATTTGTTTTGTTCTTTAATCTGTGAGTTTATTTCCTCTATAGTATCTTCAGAGTCTGAGATTCTTTCTTCTATCTCTTGTATTCAGTTGGAAATACTTGTCATGAAGTTTCTGTTCGTTTACTCAGAATTTCCATTTCCAGTCTTCCCTCAGATTGTGTTTTCTTCATTATCTCCATTTCATTTTTCAGGTCTTGAACTGTTTCCCTTACCTGTTTGATTGCTTTTTCTTGTTTTTCTTGTGTATCTTTGAGAGATTTATTTATTTCATCTACCTTTTTGTTTGTCATCTCCATTTCTTTATGGCAGTTTTTTTTACCTCCTGTTTTAGGTCCTCTATTATTTTCATAAAGTACTGTTTAAGATTGATTTCTTCTATTTCTTCTGGAGTAGGGTGTTCAATTCTTGTTGTTTCAGGATGTCTGGATTCTGGTGATGTCATGTTGCCTTTCATGTTGTTGGAGGAGTTCTTGAATTGGCGCCTGCCCATCTCTTCCTTCAAATGGAGCCAGGAGGGACTTGTCTTAGACCAATCTTTGCTGTGACTGAATCTGGTTGGATCTCCTCAGTGCCAGAGCAGAAGCTATTCCTTGCAAAACAATCTGAAGGAGCCCACACTCCCTTTCAGGAATCATCAGACCTGTCTGGAGGGCAGCCTCTCACCGCTTTGGGTGGATGGCCTTAGTACAGGAGCAGGAAACTTGAATACACTAGGGAAAGCTTGGGAGAGGCAGGGACGTGAGAACCAAAGACAACACTGCACCAGGAGCTGGGGGAGGGGAGATGTGCTCGCTTCCAGGGCAGGTTGCCCCAGGGTCACACACACTCACCTGTCCATATGGAACTCCCTTATTTTGTAGTTTTAACCAATAACTACCCCCTTTACAACTGAATTCATATAACATTCATATTTTTTTCATACAATGGATTTAAACTGCTTAAAAAATGACCTGTTCCACTGCTTGAATTTCAGGGGAGATATGTTTAAGGTCAGAACTCTTCCTCAATGTTTGTTTTCAGGTGCTCTATTTCTATCTGCTGGTTTTGATTCTGCCATGTCTCATGGCTAGCCTTTCAGAGCAGCAAACTATGCTTCACTTTCACTTAGGCATTGCTAGTCTGGAGTACTGGGTGCTGAGAGGAATCTATAATTGAGTTTTGTGTTCACCATATATGGATCATTTCTCATCTATAATGTGCCCCTGATGCAACTTCATTTTCCAGGTGTCTTGATGCAGAATAAAGTTTTCATCAAAAACCACAGCTTTTAGTGGTCTGTTTTCAGTTGAGTGTTCTTGAATTTGTTCCCACAATATGTATCTTACACTAGGAAATAATCTATGGTAAGTTGTTTTTTGAAGCCTCTGGTACATCAAGGTGAACTTTGATTATCCTATCTAATATAAACCAATAACTATAGATTTGTGTAATTTTCCTAATAATCTAAATATTCTACTTTCTTCTGCCAACTGGGGTGTTCTGGAAGAGTTATAGACATTCTCTTTTCAAGCTTTGGCCATTCCACAGTAAATACAATTTACATTTAAACACATCTAATAATCTGAGCAAAGAACTTGAGTTAATATTGAGGCTCAGTGCTAGTAATCCTGATAGAATCTCAAAAAAGGCAGTGTGCTGAAAAACTAGGGTTGAATTACTGGTTCTTGGTCTGTGAGCTAATTTATTTACAGTCTCTGCACAGCCACCATCAGCATGAGTGTCCAAGAGGTAGACAAAACTTGTAGTGACTGAGAAGGCAGGGCTAGGACCTGCATTTGCAGAAGGCTTGGTCACATCTAAGGGATGATAGGCATTGCTTTGTTTTATTCACATTTGAACTTCACTGTAGTCAGGGATGAGGTGTCATCTTCTAGTCCAAAATAAAATCTTCAGGTAACATCTCAGTTTCTTGATAGAATGGTTTGGATCTGGCATTTTCAAATTCTTGAAAAAACAGTGAAAGAAAAAATGACTACATGCTTACAAGAGAGATAACTAACATCTCATACCAAAAGACTGATTAAATTGTGAAAACATCCTTTACTATATGAAATTTCCAAGATGCTTTTTTGGTACGCAAAATTAAAATATAAATTTGTAAGATTTAAAGAGAAATGAAAGAACAAGCATATATGTAAAGGTTGAGATTGCTATTTTTGCTATTTGGAAGATAAGTTTTTTGCTGGTGGTTAGTTCTTTGTCACTTAACACAAGGTAGGCTCATATGGGAACCCTTTATTGAGAAACTGCTTCTATATATTACCTGTAGACAAGTCAGTAGGGACATTTTCTTGATTAATGATTGATGTGTGAGGGTCCATCTCACTGGGAGCAGTTCCTTTCCTGTTGAAGGAATGGTGGACTGTGTTCCACCACCTGGCTCCTGGCTCCTGGCTAGCTTTATACCTGAAATAACAACACACAAATTGTATTCATTTAAACACTGCCTGACCCATTAGTTGCAGCCTCTTATTGGCTAGTTCTCACATCTTGATTGACCCATTTCTAATAATCTGTGTAGCACCATGAAGTGGTAGCTTACCAGGAAGATTCTAACCTGCATCCATCTCAGAGAGGAGAGCTATGGTGTCTGCCTCACTGCCTTCTTCCTCCCAGCATTCTTTTCTGTCTTCCCCACCTACCTATGTTCTGACCTATCAGGCCAAGCAGTTTTCTTTGTTAATTAACCAATGAAAGCAACAGATAGATAGAAGACCCTCCCACATCATTTCCCCCTTTTCTGTTTAAACAAAAAAGAAAGGCTTTAACTTTAACATAGTAAAATTACATGTAACAAAACAGTTATCAAGCAAGAATTATAATTACAATATTTATATCTATTTTATCTTTATCATAGTAATGGAAAACGATAAGTATAACTAACCATTCTTCAACTCCATCAAAGACTCCAGAACGATATAATATTACCTAAGCAAACAAGAAATAAGCAACTTCCAAACTCTAGAAATGACAGAGACATCTTGCTGCCTGTACAGTCACCCAAAGTTCCTCTGTACCATTGGGGCATCCATCTTTGGCCTTCAGGCCCATAGTATCCAGCATATATTTCCATGAAGCAGGAAATTTCAAAGAACTCAGTCACTTTCTGCTGTGTCCTGCAGAATGTCTCGTAGACTCTTTCATGAATCAGGAACCCCAAAAGACCACCTCACCTTTAGGCAAGTTCAGCAGTCCTCTCTCTGAGGGTTCTCTGTGTCCAGTTTATGCAACAGTCCAGGCAAGAGCAGTTTCTTGCCCAAATGGCTATCAAACTCCAAAAGGAGCTTCTTCAATGCCCATCTTCCTCTTGAAGTAGCTGGTGCTGCCAGGAGCAGGCATGTCTCATTGTCATGAAAAGCCCTAAGTTATTAATACATTAAATGCCATATTCTGTAGTCTTTGAAAGATATGAGGAATGCCTTTCTAACTGAAATATATCTCTACATACCTAGAAAATCTAACTAACATGAATACAAGCTTGACTATTATTGATGATTATTCATTAACAACCTATATTTCCTAATTATACACTACATTTTTAAATGAACTACACAATCACAATACCTCAATCAAGAGCAGAAACACATATACATATAACAAAATTGACCTTAACTTTATACCAATAAAGCAAAATTTATACCAATGTAAATTATTCATATCTATATCATATCCCCCTTTAAACACAAAAGAACACTTATAAACAATATTTGGGAATATGGACATAGTTATTTCCCTCCCAACTGCTTCGTGCTGAATGGGAGCACTGTTATTTAGGTCTTTCATGTCGGGGTCATCTCAGTCGGCAGTTGAGCGAAGTAATTTTTTGATGGTGTTTACAGCAACCTTTTAGGAGGGCGTGGTCTATCATACCATATTGGGATAAAAGCAATCCACAGGGTCTCATCTTCTGTGAAAACAAAAGAAGAAACTCTTTTCCAAAGCATGATATCCTTAGATCCAAATTCTGAAGTCAATATACCTTTAGAACATATATGCAGGTTCAGCTTAGTAGCACACACAATGAAATGTCTCTCTGTATTTAGCTCCTTCACAGTCAAAAAGTTCGAAGAAAATACAATATACAGAATCCAAACTCTGAATTTTCCATTTTTATGTGGCTTATTTTTCTTTATTTCTTTTAATCTATAACTATCTATACTCTGTCTCTTAAAGACTTTACCCTTTTTAAGGCATTAGCTTTTTTCTCTATATTCTTTTTCTTCTCTCTCCCAAGCCTATATTATGTCTAACACTATGACCCATTTAGAGGTCTTTTATGTCTGAATCTGTCCTATTGTGAATCTGTAACTTTTTACCGCCCAGGAGCACTTTTGATTTGTGCCTTTAAATCGCTAAGCACTTAAGAATCTAAGCTGTGACATTCCTAGGTCAAAAGCAGGTACTGTGGGCTTGCCTTACCCAGTCCAACATGGTGGAGCTGCTTGTGACTGAATCAGTTGTGCCTCTGAGCTGCAGAGTAGCAGGCTGCTCTGGATGTTGGCCCTACCTCTCTCCAATTTTAAAATGGTGAATGTACCATTTCTGGTAGCTCTGGGGCCACCAGGTAGGAGCCACACTCAGCAGTTTAACTCTGAGACTGAGCGTGCAGCACAGAAACTCTTTTTATCCAAGTTACAGCTAAATCTCACATGCAGAGCATTGCACAACCTAGAAACATCTCTCTGTATGGTGTCAGAAATCCACCATGCTCTCCCATCTGCCTAAGCCTGATCCCACAGTCTGCCCAGGTGCAGGTGGGGAGCGCTGAGCCATTGGCATGGTCTCAGAGTACTTTGTTCCTGATCCCAAGTGTGCACACAATCATCCAGTCTCATAAAAGCCATTGAAATGCTTTATAGCCAGAGTTTGTGCTAGCGGCACAGCCCAGGAAGCTGCATTTTAAAACCACGCAGCTTTTTTTCCTGCTATAGCTGCTGAGTTAGGGAAATTTCTCTGCAGCATGCCACCAACAAACAGCAAAAAGCTGTGTTAAACTTTCTCTCTCTCCTTTTTAAGCCCTCTCGGGTTTTTAAGTTGATTTAGTCCATTATGTTGGAGCACCAATTGTAGAAGGAACGGAAGGCTGCATCCAGTCGCCTGGTCCCTGGCTAGCTTTATACCCGAAATAACAACACACAAATTGTATTCATTTAAACACTGCCTGGCCCATTAGTTCCAGCCTCTTATTGGCTAGTTCTCACATCTTGATTGACCCATTTCTAATAATCTGTGTAGCACCACGAAGTGTTGGTTTACCATGAAGATTCTAACCTGCATCCATCTCAGAGAAGAGAGCTATGGCATCTGTCTCACTGCCTTTTTCCTCCCAGCATTCTTTTCTGTCTTCCCCACCTACCTATGTTCTGACCTATCAGGCCAAGCAGTTTTCTTTGTTAATTAACCAATGAAAGCAACAGATAGATAGAAGACTCTCCCACATCACTTCCCTGTGCAGGCTGTATAATGAAGCAAACTTAGCAAGCCATGAGGGACAAGCCTGTAGGCAGTACTCTTTCACAGCCTCTGCTTCAATTCTTGCCTCAAGTTTCTGCCCTGCTTCCCCAGTGATGGACTATAAAGTACACGCTGAAACCCAGTGTGGTGGTGTCCACCTTTAATCTTAATGGCAGCCTTTGTGAGGTAGAAACAAGCAAATGTCTGTGAGTTCAAGGCCAGCCTGGTCTGCATAATACATTATAGTACAGTCAGAGCTACAGAGTGATGTAGATGGAGTGGCGGGCTGTGTCCCACCACCCGGATAGCTTTACCCAAATAATTACACGGAAACTGTATTCATTTAAACACTGCCTGGCCCATTAGTACTAGCCTCTTATTGGCTAATTCTCATATCTTGCTTAACCCATATTTAGTAATCTGTGTAGCACCATGAGGTGGTCGCTTACCAGGAGAGATCTTAACCTGCATCTGTCTTGGAGAAGAGAAGCATGGCGACCGACTATGGTGACTGCCTGAAGCGTCTGCCTTCTCTCTCCCAGCATCCTGTTCTGTCTACTCCACCCACCTATGTTCTGACCTATTGGGCCAAGCAGTTTCTTTATTAATTAACCAATGAAAGTCCTCCATCAGAGTGAGACCTTGTCTCACAAAACTAAACAAAACAAACAAAACACTGCAAACATACACACACACACACACACACACACTCCTAAGCATACACTGAAATAAATACTTTCCTTCCAAATTCTTTTGGTCATAGTATTTATTACATCAATAGAAAACAAACTAAAACATTACTCAACATTAATTAATTCTTAAGGGTTAGTGCATTCTGTTATAAGGGCTATAAAATTATTTAATATGTATTATACTGTATATATATTCTAAAGTTATCAAAGATAAAACCAGTATTATTTACAAAAAGACAAGATTTAATTTAGGGATCTCTATATTCATTAAATTATTAGACACAATATTTATGTTTGAGGAATGGTGAGATAGCAGAGCAAGTAAAAGCATTTGCTGTACAAGCCTGACAGACCTGAACTCTGTCACTAGAATTCACAGTGGAAGAAGAGAGAAATGCCTCCTAAAAGTTGTCTTCTGACCTTCACACATGAACAATGGTATTTTCATACCCCATTCACATACATATATACACAATAGTAATAATTTTTAAGAAATTAAATATATCTTTGTTTTAGTAGAAAATGTTCTTGTGTTATATGTTATACAGTGCTCTTTGAATGGGTTCTGATATATACAACATGATGAAATGTCATAGGAAGTAATATTTTTAAAAATTTTCAAATATGCCATTTTTTAAAAATCTCTGTAAATATACAAATGCTGTAGGTCTGGTCTGCAACCATTGTTCCCAACAGAGATACTCCTGTCTAACTTGGAGAATAAAATTAACCATTTGCTAACTCCCTTAGTTTTTCAGACAAAAAGAAAGAGCTTTTATATCCAAAACTAATTACAGTGTCAACATTTGGAGAAATTTAGCTGTGTTTTTCCTTCCTGCCTTTTCTACTAAAATAAAATAATTGTTCAAAGTCCTTTGTTATCTTAGCTTACCCTCATAAAATTTAATGTCTGTAACTCTCAGGCTCTGGGAGATAATTTAAAAAAAGTTTAAAGAATCTTTTATTTTTTATTTTATTTTTTTATCTAAGCAGGTGCTAGAGAGATTACTCAGTGGTTAAGAGCCCTGATTGCTCTTCAGAGGATCCAGGTTCAATTTCCAGCACCCACATAGCAGCTAACAACCATTTGTAATTCCAGTCCCAGAGGATCCAAAGCCCTTTGGCCTCTGTGAGCATTGCATGCATGTGATGCACATACATGCGTGCAGACAAAACAGCCATATACATATAATTAAAAACCAAAAAGTATAAAAAGTAAAAACTAAAAAACCTTGGCAGCAATAAAGTCTGACTAATTCTTACAACAAACAAGAAACTTAGATTTCAACCATGTGTGAACAAGTTGTCCTAAGTTGGCTGTTACTTTATGTCATAAATGTAATTTAGATTGTTAGTAAATTTGCTTCTTATGTTGCTCTCTCCTATGGTATTAATATGGAGGTTTTTATGGTAAAGTAAATTTTCTTTCCTAAAGTAAAGGAATTTTTAACAGAAAAGTAAGAAAAAACTTAGAAGCTTACTTATGTCATTAGAAGATTAACAAAAGACTGAGATTAGAAATGTACACATTTGTTAGTTTACCATAGTAAAAAATATTAAAAATCACCCAGGCAGTGGTGACACAAGCCTTCTATCCCAGCATTCAGGAATCAGGGATAGGTGGATCTCTGTGAGTTTGAGGTCAACCTGGTCTACAGAGAGTTCTAGGATAGACAGGAATACACAGAGAAACCCTGCCTTGAAAAAAATAAAATATACATACATATGTACATACATATATATAATAGAGTACATGTTACTATGTTACATATTCTTTATATATTATACATTTTATATTATAACTTATAGATCAAATATATATTAAAAATCAGTTCAGTTAACACAATAGTTTACTTCCCAGTACCCATGTCAGGCTGTAACAACTGCAACTGCCTGTAACTCAGGTGTCAGGGAATCTGCATACACCCACACACAGAAACATCATTAAAAATTTTTGGTTTTTTAGCCGGGCGGTGGTGGTGCATGCCTTTAATCCCAGCACTCGGGAGGCAGAGGCAGGCGGATTTCTGTGAGTTCGAGACCAGCCTGGTCTACAAGAGCTAGTTCCAGGATAGGCTTCAAAGCTACAGAGAAACCCTGTCTCGAAAAACCAAAAAAAAAAAAAAAAAAAATTTGGTTTTTTTAAATCAATTTAGCCTGAAAGAAAAGGATCCTATTGGGTACTTCTAACCACTCCCTACACTATGCAACTTAAATACATGAACTCCTAGATTTGTAGGAGTTCAAACTTGTGCCACACTTCAAACTTGTGCCAGCTTCTAAGAAAATACCCACGTGGACTTATTTGGGTGAGACTCATCTTCCACTACATCACTAACTTTCACTTTTTATATCTCTTAAATCCTTTTATACTTAAATGTTTTAAAAATGAAAACTTTAAATTTTTCTTTGGCATGTTTTCCTGTTGTGAGACATAACAATGCTTTTGGTTTTAGGAAAACTACAAATGATGGTTGTGTTTGCTGTGATAGCTTACTGAGATCTTACAAAGATCTCTTGTTTTATTTAACTCAATTCTTCATGTTTACATAATTCAAGTTTCTCACTGCCTTCATAAAATCAATTACTCATCATTCAGTATGATTTGGACCTTAGTACACAGTTTTTGTTTTGTGTTTGTTTGTTGGTATTTTTTTGAGACAGGGTTTCTCTGTGTAACCTTAGCTGTCATGCACCTTGCTTTGTACACAATGCTGACCTTAATCTCACAAAGATCTGCCTGCCTCTGATTCCTGAGTGCTGGGATTGAAGGTGTATCCTACCACACCTAGTGATAAACAATTTTTAAATTGTCCTTTTTAATTTTTTTGGGGGGACAGGATTTCTCTGTAGCTTTGGAGCCTGTCTTAGAACTAACTCTTGTAGACCAGGCTGGACTTGAACTCACAGAGATTTGCCTGCCTCTGTTTCCTGAGTACTTGGATTAAAGGTATACATCACCACCACCTGGCTGCAGTTTTTGAATTGTCAAAGACTTACTTTAAAGTTTCCAAAAGAAACTCCATTTTAGGTATACCTTTATTTTAAACACAGATGTACAGAGGTATGGAACTCCCTACTTCCTACTAAGAAAAAAAAAGAAATGTAATAGTTGCATCCAACCCATTGGGTTACTGTGTCACTATGAATATTAACATGTTAGAGTAAACAAATTAAAAAACTCCTAACACACTGTGACTTCTCCAGCCCTGGGTTGACCTTTTATATTCAAATTTTACAAAAAAATCTCCAATGATAACACACTAATGTTTTTTTTTAACCTCATAAGAGTCCATGTTTCTTGATTGAGCCATTAGAGTTTCACAGTTACCCATAATTTTCAAAAATCAAACAATATTCATATTTTATCAGTGAAAGTAAATGGCAACTTTAGAAATTACTTCTATTGTAGTTCTAGCTTCTTTCTGATATTAAAAAAGAAATACAATTTGACCATGTCCACAAAAATCTATGGAAAACCTGTCTTCTCACAATTTTAATCTTTCCATCTCTGTCTTTGTTGACAGAGGCTGCTGTCCTGTCCTGTCCCACAGCCATTCAGTCCCAAAGAAACACACAGAAGTCTACATTAATTATAAACGGGTTGGACTATTAGCTCAGGATTCTCATTAACTAAATTAATCTTAAGTTAACCCATAATTCTTGTCTGTGTTAGCCACATGTCTTGGTAGCTTTTATCAATGGGGCATTCTTATCTTGCATCCTCTGTATCTGGGTGACGACTACAGACTTAGCCTTTCTTCTTTCCAGAATTTATTATTTTGGTCACCCCGCTTATACTTTCTGCATGGCTACTGGCCAATCAGTGCTTTATTAAACCAATACAAGTAACAAATCTTTCCAGAGTACAAGACCATTGTCCCACAGTATTTTCCCTTTATTTTTTCAAACAAGAACTCTGAATCTAATCTCCTTTGTTTAGCTTCTTTTTGACCATTATTTAAAACAACTTGTAACCAGCACTCTAAACAAAGACAAACATCTCTAATCCATTATTTTGGGAACATGGGCCTAGTTTTTTAGGCTACTTTTTGCTCATTAGGGGCACTGATAATTTAAGTCTTATGGAGACTTAAATAATATTTAGAATTATGGTCAAGACCTGACTGGAATATTCTGTGAGGATTGATCATCTTAGCCAGCATTCTTGAGGCTGTTCTGAAGGTAGAACTCAGAAAAAAACTCCAATAGAGGTCCTCTGAAATGTTGGATCATCTGGGCCATCTACTCCTATTGGAAATTTTGTGTGTGTAGTTGTTTGTTGTGTTTCTGTTTTTGTTTTTATTTTTTTTGAAACAGGGTTTCTCTGCATGAAAGCCCTGGCTATCCTGGAACTTGCTTTGTAGACCAGGTTGACCTCAAAATCACTGAGATCCACCTGCCTCTGCCTCCTGAGTACTGGGATTAAAGGTGTGCACCACCACTGCCCAATTTCCATTATGTTTTCTTAATAGACCACAAGCTTCTGCTAATCCAAAACATAAGAATGCCACCAGGCAGCATATGTCACTTATAATACTTTCCCTATTTTGCTATAATATGCCAGTATATCTGGTAAGTGCCTTAATTTGGTCTTTCTTTGTTGTGTGACTAAGTTACATAATAAAGTTTCATGTAACCCCTTCCATTGTGGAAGTCTTTTGGAACAACTTTAATCCATGTTTTAGACCATCACCTTTCATGTACCCATGGTCTAGAAATATGAATTAAGGTTACTTACACAATAAGAATGACCTATCTCTCTCTGGGTAGATGACTTAGCAGTTCAGATCTCTGGCTGCTCTTCCAGAGGACCCAGGTTTGATTCTCAGCACTCACATGACAATTCACAACTGCTTTTAAGAGGCCTAGTGCCAGGCCTGTAGAGATGGCTCAGAAGTTAAGGGCACTTACTATTCTTCCAGAGGACCTGGGTTCAATTCCCAGCAACCACATGGCAGCTCACAAATGTCTGTAACTCCAGTTCTAGGGAACCTGACACCCTAACATGGATATACATGTGAGGCAAAAAACCAATGCACATAAAATAAAAATAACCCCCCCCAAAGAGGTCTACTGCCCCTCTTTTGGGCCTCTGAGGGAACTGCATACATTGGTGCACACACACATACACAAAGAGAGGAGAGAGATGAGAGAGAAGTCGAGAGAGAGAGAGAGAGAGAGAGAACCTCTAAAGAAAGAGAGAAAACGGAGACTCCTAGGTCAGAGAGGGCTGGAGAAAACAAGCTCCACTAGGAGCAGAAGCCAGGAGCAAGTCTAGCCCTGGGAGCCAACCTAGTCCTGGGACACTGGCAGATCAGGATTGAGCCAGCAACCTGACTCAGAGTCTGCAATCTCCACTGGAACTGGAGTGGGACTGAACCAGTTAGCTAAGACACAAAGAGAACAAGCTCCACTAGGAGCAGAAGCCAGGAGCAAACCCAGTCCTGGGACATAGGTGGATCAGGACTGAGCCAGCAACCAGATTTAGAGTCAGAAATCTCCACCACAACAGGTACAACTCAAAGCCAGGGACTTCTGCATGAGGAGATCCAGACCAAGATTTACAGAAACAGATCAAAGCCAGCAGCCTAGGCCAAAGTAGACCTGAAGTAGCAAACTCCAAGATAGCAGACCAAAGCACAGGAGTGCTGAGCTATATCCAGGAACATGAATAACCAATGGGGTAACTAGAACTGTGACACTGAGTGTACCATGAGGAACAACCATCTGAGCTTTGGATTTACTGGCACCTAGAAGACTATTCAACAGAATCTCAGACAACCCCTATTAGAGGAAAAGATGAGCAGAAAATGTAAGATCATATGCTACAACACAAAGAGCAACACAATACCAGTAAAACCTAAAGACCCTAGAAAAGCAAGATCTGAACAACCAAATACGGATGACATAGGAAAAAAATGATCTAAAAAATAACCTCAAGAGAATGTTTGAAATTCTTAAAGATGAAATGAGAAATTACCTTAAAGAAATGGAGGAAAAAACAAACAAAAATTGGAAGATATCAGCAAATCACTTAAAGAAAACCAAGAAATGGAACTCAAACATATAAAAGAAACTATTCAGTACTTGAAAACTATGATAGAAAAAATAATGAAAACACAAGCTGAAGGAATTATAGAAACAGAAATTATGAGAAAAAGAGAAAAAACCACAAATGCAAGTATGAAAAACAGAATACAAGAAATGGAAGAGAGAATCTCAAGCACTGAAGATATTATACAGGAAATAGACTCATCAGTTAAAGAGAACATTAAATCTAACAAAAGCTTAACCCAAAATATCCATGAAATATGGGACACCATAAAAGGCCAAATTTTAGAAAAATAGGTATAGAAGAAGAAGTTGTTCAACTCAAAGGCACAGAAAATTTGTTTAACAAAATCATAGATGAAAACTTCCCTACCTAAAGAAAGATATGCCTATGAAGATACAAGAAGCTTACAGACCACCAAATAGACTGGATTTTAAAAAAAAGTCCTCTTGCCATATAATAATCAAAACACTAAACATACAGAGAAAAGAAAGAATATTAAGCTGCACTGAGGAGATCCATCCAGAGAGGTAAGTGTGTGTCCACTCAGCCGGCAGGCTGCCCCAGGAAGGGAGTACAAGCCCCCTCCAATTCCCTAAACGTTTCTGGCCATTCAGTGGGGCGTGTCCCCAGCTACTGGCTTTCTCTATTTATTCCATCCCAGCTTGCCCCCAAGCACCCCTTTCCATCTGCAGGTTGTAGGATCTCCCAACTCAGCCTGCTTTGGGGCTGAGGGTCTGGGGACCCAATGGTGAGTGCTCCTGCCACAGAGGTTTCTATATTCCACACGACCCTGCCTCCACCAAGTCTGCCCTTTTGTCTGCGAGGTCCTTGGCCAGCAAGAGGACCTGCTCCTGTACTGAAGGGATCAATCTGGTGGGGTAAGTGTATGCCCGCCTAGCTGGCCAGACAGCCTGGGAAAGGAGTACAGGACCCCTCCGGTTCCCTAAAATTACTGGCCATTCAGTGGGCCTTCTCCCTGGCTACTGGCTTTCTCTATTTACCCTATCCCATCTTGCCACCCAGCATTCCTTCCCATCTCTGGAGTCCTTAGATCCACCACTATAGCCTGCTTCAGGGCAGATGGGATCTGATAACCAACTCCAGTGCTGAAGGGACCTAAGAGAGGGCAGACCAAGAAAAACCCCCAAGTACACAGTCAGCCACAGCAAAGATTGGATCAACACGCCAAGATTCTCCTGACTGCATTTGAATAAAGAAATGGGCAGGCACCAATACAAGAATTTTTCCAACAACCTGAAAAGCAATATGATAACACCAGAATCCAGCGAACATGCAACAGGAAGACTTAAACACCCTAATCCAGAAGAAGTAGAAGAAATTGACTTTAAATGTAACATTATGAAAATGATAGAGACCCTTAAACAGCATGTAAAAAACTACCTAAAAGAAATGGATGAGAAGATGAACTAAAAGTTCGAAGAAATGAATAAATCCCTCAAAGATAGCCAAGAAAACCAAGACAGAGCAATCAAACAAGTAAATGAAACAGTTCAAGACTTGAAAACTGAAATGGAGGTAATGAAGGAAACACAAAGCGAGGGATGGCTGGATATGGAAAAATGTACAGGAATTCAGAGAGAAGTATAACCAACAGAATACAAGAGATAGGAGAAAGAATCTCAGATGCTAAAGATACTATAGAGGAAATAAACAAATAGACTGGCTCAAAAAAATTCCCTTGCCATATAATAATTAAAACACAAAACATACAGAATAAAGAAAGAATATTAAGAGTAGCAAAGGAAAAAGGTCAAGTAACATATAAAAGTAAACCTATCAGAATTACACCTGACTTCTCTATGGAAACCATGAAAGCCAGAAGGTCTTGGATAGATGTGAGACCATGGATGCAAGCCCAGACTACTATACCCAGCAATCAATGGAGAAAACAAGATATTCCAGGATAAAACAAATTTAAGCAATACGTAACCAAAAACCCAGCCTTACAAAAAGTACTAAAAGGAAAACCACAACAAAAGGAAGCAAACAACACCCATAATCCCATAATAAAACAGAAATCTGATAACCCTACACCATCACAACTCAAAGAAGGGAAACACACAAATAATACCACCAAAACAAACAAACAAACAAATAAATAAAATAACCCGAGTTAACAACCACTGGTCATTAATATTACTTAATATCAATAGTCTCAATTCACCTATAAAAAGGCACAGGTTAAGAGAATGCGTATGAAAACAAGATCCAACATTCTGCTGTTTACAAGAAACACACCTCAACCACAAAGACAGATGCTCAGGATGAAGTCTCATTCCTGAATATCTATGGCCCTAATACAAAAGCACCCACATATGTTGCTCTTGTTGTCTGTGCTACTGGGATTATATGTAGGAAGTTGTCTCCTGAGCTCATGTGTTGGAGTCTACTTCCCACTTTCTCTTCTATCAGGTTCAGTGTGGTCAGATTTGTATTGAGGTCTTTAATCCATTTGGATTTCAGTTTTGTGCATGGTGATAGATATTGATCTATTTTCATTCTTCTACAGGTTGACATCCAGTTATGCCAGCACCATTTGTTGAAGATACCCTCTTTCTTCCATTGCATACTTTTAGCTTCTTTGTCAAAAATCAGGTGTTCATAGGTTTGTGGGTTAATATCTGGGTCTTCAATTTGATTCCATTGGTCAACATCTCTGTTTTCATGCCACTACCAAGCTGTTTTCATTACTGTAGTTCTGCTATAGAGTTTGAAGTCGGGGAAGGTAATGCCTCCTGAAGCTCCTTTATTGTATAAGATTGTTTTGGCTATCCTGGGTTCTTGTTTTTCCATATAAAGTTGATTATTGTTCTCTCAAGGTCTGTGAAGAATTTTGTTGGGATTTTGATAGGGATTGCATTGAATTTATAGATTGCCTTTCGTAGAACTGCCATTTTTACTATGTTGATCCTACCCATCCAAGAGTATGGGAGATCCTTCCATTTTCTGGTGTCGTCTTCAATTTCTTTCTTCAAAGCCTTAAAGTTTCTGTCAAATCACTCTTTCACTTCTTTGGTTAGTGTAACTTCAAGATACTTTATGCTATTTGTGGCTATCATGAAAGGTGAAGTTTCTCTGATTTCCCTCTCTGCCTTTCTATCCTTTGAGTATAGCAAGGCTACTGATTTTTTTTAGTTGATCTTGTATCCTGTCACATCACTAAAGGTATTTATCAGCTGTAGGAGTTCTTTGGAAGAGTTTTTGGGGTCACTGATGTACACAACCATATCATCTGCAAATAACAAAAGTTCTTCCTTTCCAATTCGAATCCCTTTGATCTCCTTATGTTGTTTTATTGCTATTGCTAGAATATCAAGCACTATGTTGAAGAGATATGGTAAGAGCGGACAGCTTTGTTTTGTTCCTGTTCTTAGTGGAATGGCTTT
This sequence comes from Arvicola amphibius, assembly GCF_903992535.2. NCBI lineage: Eukaryota > Metazoa > Chordata > Mammalia > Rodentia > Cricetidae > Arvicola > Arvicola amphibius. The sequence goes on from NC_052052.2 coordinate 85,302,300, forward strand.
GAGTTTCTCTCCGTTTAATTTGATGTTAGCTGTTGGTTTGCTGTATATTGCTTTTATTATATTTAGATATGATCTTTGTATCCCTAATCTCCCCAAGACCTTTATCATAAAGGGATGTTGAATTTTGTCAAATGCTTTTTCTGCATCCAATGAAATGATCATATGTTTTTTTTCAGTTTATTTATTTTTTTAAAGAAAAAAGATCATATTTCTTTGTCTCGTTTTGCTGTATAAAAAAGATCCCAATATAAATCAGGGAGGGGAGAAGACAGATACACCCACCCTTTAGTTAGAGAATGGGGGTGGGCAAGAGGGTAAGCTTCCTAAGAAGTGGTGAAGGGAATGTCATTTAAGGCTTAAATATTCTCTCTAAAAAACTGGAGGAGTCTCCACAGACCTAAAGGAAGGCAGATGTTGAGAGTCTCGTGCTCGGTGTCCAGAAATGAGGAAAGGCAGCCAGCCACTCTTCCACTCTGGGTCACTTTCTTCCTTGTGTAGGTAAGAGTGCTGCAGGGCCTGGAAGGCAGAGGTCCGCTTATGTGGGTTAAAAGTCAGCATCTCCAGCAGCAGCACTGACTGTACTGGTCGAGGCCCTCTGGGGGGGAAGGGGGAAAGGCTCCTCGGGGCAAAAGGCTCCTCGGGGCAGAGAGACTCTCGAGGCCAGTCGTCTTCTGGAGGCAATCCAATGAGATCAAAGATTTTGCCCAACTGGTCAGCTTCTGAGTTTCCATACAAGAGAGGCTTTCGACGGAACATCTCCACGAAGATAGAGCCAATGCTCAAAATGTCCACAGGCATGGCATAGGTAGACTGCAGGAGGACTTCAGGGGCAAGGTACCAGAGTGTGACAACCACAGGGGTGAGGGCCATCTGGTAGCACTAGATTCTGGCTAAGCCAAAGTCAGCCAGCTTGACGGTCCATTGCTTGTCACCAGGAAGTTCTCTGGTTTTAGGTCTCCTATATCCATTTGAAGAAAGAGATGGGCAAGCGCCAATGCCAAAACTCCTCCAACAACATGAAAGGCAACATGACATCACCAGAATCCAGGCATCCCGAAACAACAAGAATTGTACACCTTATTCCAGAGGAAATAGAAGAAATCGACCTTAAACAGTACTTTATGAAAATAATAGAGGACCTTAAACAGGAGGTAAAAAACTGCCATAAAGAAATGGAGATGACAAACAAAAAGGTAGACGAAATAAATAAATCTCTCAAAGATACACAAGAAAAACAAGAAAAAGCAATCAAACAGGTAAGGAAAACAGTTCAAGACCTGAAAAATGAAATGGAGATAATGAAGAAAACACAATCCGAGGGAAGGCTGGAGATGGAAATTCTGACTAAACGAACAGAAACTACAGAGACAAGTATTACCAACAGGATACAAGAGATGGAAGAAAGAATCTCAGACTCTGAAGATACTATAGAGGAAATAAACTCACAGATTAAAGAAAAAAACAAATCCAACAAATTCTTAAGACAAAATATCCAGGAAATCTGAGACACCATGAAAAGACCAAACCTAAGAATAATAATGGTAGAAGAAGGAGAAGAATTACAACTCAAAGGCCCAGAAAACATATTCAACAAAATTATAGAAGAAAACTTCCCCAACCTAAAGAAGGATGTTCCTATGAAGGTAAAAGAAGCCTATAGAACACCAAACAGACTGGATCAAAAGAAAGCATCCCCATGCCATATAATAATCAAAACACAAAACATACAGAATAAAGAACAGATATTAAGAGCTGCAAAGGAAAAAGGTCAAATAACATATAAGGGGAAACCTATCAGAATTACACCTGACTTCTCACTAGAAACCATGAAAGCCAGAAGGTCTTGGAGAGATGTGCTACAGGCACTAAGGAAACATGGATGCAAGCCCAAACTACTATTCCCTGCAAAGCTTGCATTCACCATTGATAGAGAAAACAAGATATTCCAGGACAAAAACAGATTTAAACAATACATAGCCATGAATCCAGCCTTGCAGAGAGTAATAGAAGGAAAATCACAAAACAAGGAGTCCAACAATGCCCACCATAACTCAAACATCTAGCGAGCCTTCACCAGCACAACTAGAAGAAGGGTAACACACAAACTCTACTACCAGAAAAAAAATGCCCGGAGTTAACAACCACTGGTCATTAATATCACTTAATATCAATGGACTCAATTCACCTATAAAAAGGCAGAGGCTAAGAGATTGGATAAGAAAACAGGATCCAACATTCTGCTGTTTACAAGAAACACACCTCAACCACAAAGACAGATACCTACTCAGAGTAAAGGGTTGGGAAAAGGTTTATCAAGCAAATGGACCTAAGAAACAAGTGGGTGTGGCCATACTAATTTCTAACAAAGTTGACTTCGAACTAAAATCCACCAGAAGAGATGTAAAGTGACACTTTATACTCATAACAGGAAAAATCCTTCAGAATGAAGTCTCAATCCTGAATATCTATGCACCTAATATAAAAGCTCCCACTTATGTAAAAGAAAAATTTCTAGAACTCAAGGCAGCCATCAAACCACACACATTAATAGTAGGAGACATCAACACTCCCCTCTCACCAATGAACAAGTCAATCAGACAGAAACCTAACAGAGAATTAAAAGACTTAATGGAGGTAATGAACCAAATGGACTTAACCGACATCTATAGAACATTGCGCCCAAATAGGAAAGAATATACCTTCTTCTCTGCGGCTCATGGAACCTTTTCGAAAATTGACCATATACTTGGTAACAAAGCAAACTTCCACAGTTACAAAAAAATATTAGTAACCACTTGTGTCTTATTGGATCATCATGGATTAAAATTAGAATTCAACAACAATGCTACCCCCAGAAAGCCCACAAACTTATGGAAACTGAACAGTCAACTACTGAACTGTACCTGGGTCAAGGAAGAAATAAAGAAAGAAATTAAAGTCTTTCTTGAATTTAATGAAAACAAAACACAACATACTCAAACCAATGGGACACAATGTAAGCAGTGCTAAGAGAAAAGTTCATAGTACTAAGTGCCCACTTAAAGAAAATGGAGAAAGCACTCATTGGAGACTTAACAGCAAACCTGAAAGATTTAGAAAAAAAGAAGCAGACTCACCTAGGAGGAGTAGAAGACTGGAAATAATCAAACTGAGGGCAGAAATCAACAAAATAGAAACACAGAAAACAATCCAAAGAATAAATGAAACAAAAAGCTGGTTCTTGGAGAAAATCAACAAGATTGACAAACTTTTATCCAAACTAATCAAACGGCAGAGGGAGAACATGCAAATTAATAAGATCAGAAATGAAAAGGGGGACATAACCATAGACACAGAGGAAATTCAGAGAATCATTAGATCTTACTACAAAAGCCTGTATGACACAAAATTGGAAAATGTAAAAGAAATGGACATTTTTTAGATAAGTACCATATACCAAAGTTAAAGCAGCACCAGGTGAACATTCTAAATATACCTGTTATTCGCGAGGAATTAGAAACTGTGATCAAAACCCTCCCTACCAAAAAGAGCCCAGGACTACACGGTTTCAATGCAGAATTCTACCAGAACTTCCAAGAAGACCTAATACCTCTACTCCTAATGGTATTTCATAATATAGAAACAGAAGAATCATTGCCAAATTCCTTTTATTAAGCTACAGTTATCCTGATACCTAAACCACACAAAGACTCAACCAAGAAAGAGAATTACGGACCAATCTCACTCATGAACATTGACACAAAAATTCTCAATAAAATACTGGCAAACCGAATCCAAGAACACATTAGAAAAATTATCCACTATGATAAATTAGGCTTCATCCCAGAGATGCAGGGCTGGTTCTACATATGAAAATCTATCAATGTAATCCATCATATAAATAAACTGAAGGAAAAAACCATATGATCATCTCATTAGATGCTGAAAAAGCAATTGACAAAATTCAACACCCCTTTATGATAACGGTCTTGGAGAGATTAGGGATACAAGGGTCATTCATAAATATCATAAAGACTATTTACAGCAAGCCAACAGCTAACATCAAACTAAATGGCGAGAAACTCAAAGCCATTCCACTAAATGCAGGAACAAGACAAGGCTGTCCACTCTCTCCTTATCTCTTCATTATGGTGCTTAAGGTTCTAGCTATAACAATAAGACAACATAAGGGGATCAAGGAGATTCGAATTGGAAAGGAAGAAGTTAAACTTTCGTTATTTGCAGATGATATGATAGTGTACATTAGCGACCCCAAAAACTCCACCAAAGAACTCCAACAGCTGATAAACTCCTTCAGCAACATGGCAGGATACAAGATCAACTCCAAAAAATCAGTTGTCCTCCTATACACAAAGGATAAGGAAGCAGAGACAGAAATCAGAGAAGTATCTCCTTTCATGCTAGCCACAAATAGCATAAAATATCTTGGGGTAACTCTAACCAAGGAAGTGAAGGATCTATTTGACAAGAACTTTAATTCTCTGAAGAAAGAAATTGTAGAGGATACCAGAAAATGGAAGGATCTCCCTTGTTCATGGATTGGGGGTATCAACATTATAAAAATGGCAATTCTACCAAAAGCAATCTATAGATTCAATGCAATCCCCATCAAGGTCCAAACAAAATTCTTCACAGACCTTGAGAGGACAATAATCAACTTCATATGGAAAAACAAGAAACCCAGGATAGCCAAAACAATCTTATACAATAAAGGAACTTCTGGAGGCATTACCATCCCTGACTTCAAACTCTATTACAGAGCTACAGTATTGAAAACAGCTTGGTACTGGCATAAAAACAGAGAAGTCACCCAATGGAATAAAATAGAAGACCTGGATATTAACCCACAAACCTATGAACACCTGATATTTGATAAAGTAGCCAATAGTGCACAATGGAAAAAAGAATGCATCTTCAACAAATGGTGCTAGCATAACTGGATGTCAACTTGTAGAAGAATGAAAATAGATCTATATCTATCACCATGCACAAAACTCAAGTCCAAATGGTTTAACCACCTTAATATTAATCTGAACACACTGAGTTTGATAGAGGAGAAATTGGGAAGTACTCTACAACATATGGGCACAGGAGACCGTTTCCTACGTATAATCCCAGCAGCATAGACAGTAAGGGCAACATTGAATAAATGGGACCTCCTGAAGCTGAGCAGCTTCTGTAAAGCAAAGGACACTGTCACTAAGACACAAAGGCAGCCTACTGACTGGGAAAAGATCTTCACCAACCCTGCAACTGACAAAGGTTGATCTCTAAAATATATAAGGAACTCAAGAGACTAGATTTCAAAATGCCAATTAACTCATTTAAAAAATGGGGCTCTGAACTGAACAGAGAATTCTCAACAGAAGAAGTTCAAATGGCCAAAAGACACTTAAGGTCATGCTCAACCTCCTTAGCTATCAGGGAAATGCAAATCAAAACAACTTTGAGATATCATCTTACACCTGTCAGATTGGCTAAAATCACAAACACCAATGATAGCCTTTGCTGGAGAGGTTGTAGGGTAAGGGGTACTCTCATCCATTGCTGGTGGAAATGCACACTTGTGCAACCACTTTGGAAAGCAGTGTGGTGATAGTTTCTCAGGAAATTAAGGATCAACCTACCCTAGGACCCATCAATTCCACTCTTCTGAATTTACCCAAGAGATGCCCAATCATACTACAAAAGCATTTGTTCAACTGTGTTCGTAGCAGCATTATTTGTAATAGCCAGAACCTGGAAACAACCTAGATGCCCTTCAGTAGAAGAATGGATGAAGAAAGTGTGGAATATATACATATTAGAATACTACTCAGCAATAAAAAACAATGACATCTTGAATTTTGCATGCAAATGGATGGAAATAGAAAACACTATTCTGAGTGAGGTAACCCAGACCCAAAAAGATGAACATGGGATGCACTCACTCATAATCAGTTTCTAGCCATAATTAAAGAACTTCGAGCCTATAATTAGTGATCCTTGCAAAGATAATAAGAATGTGATCCCAAAGAAAAACATACAGTTATCGTCCTGGATATTGGAAGTAGACAAGATTGCTGTGCAAAAACTGGGAACTTGGGCATGGGGTGGGATGGGGAAGGGAAGATGGGGAGAGAAAAGCGTGAAGGGGAGAATGGGGAGAGCTTGGGGAAGGGGATGCTTGGGATATAGAAAGGGTGGATATGGGAGCAGGGAACCATATTTCTTAATTAAGGGAGCCATCTGAGGGTTGTCAAGAGACTTGACTCTAGAGGGGTTCCCAGGTATCCAGGGAGATGCCCCCAGCTAGTTCTTTGGGCAGCTGAGGAGTCAGAGGTGGAAAAGGCCAGACCTATAGTCATACTGATCATTATCTTGCATATCACCATAGAACCTTTATCTGGCGATGGATGGAGATAGAGACATAGCCCCACATTGGAGCACCCGACTGAGCTCCCAAGGTCCTGATGAGGAGCACAAGGAGAGAGAACATGAGAAAGAAAGTCAGAACCATGAGGGGTGTGCCCACCCACTTAGACGGTGGGACAGAACTATCAGGAGATCACCAGGTCCAGTTGGAATGGGACTGATGGAACATCCAACCAAACCGGACTCTCTGAATGTGCCTGTCAGTGGAGGCTGACTGAGAAGCCAAGGACAATGGCCATGGGCTTGGACTCTATGACAAGGACGGGCTCTGTGTGAACCTTGTCAGTTTAGTTGCTTACCTTCCTGGACCTGGGGATAGTTGGGAGGACCTTGAATTTAACATAGTGTAGGGAACCCTGATGGCTCTTTGGCCTGGAGCGGGAGGGAGTGGGGGTATGGGTGGAGGGGAGGGGAGGGAAGGAGGAGGAGGAGGGGAGGAGATGGAAATTTTTAATAAAAAATGAGAAAAAAAATGTTCTTTTGGGCACAGTAATCTGGGCTTGCATCCATGGTCTCTTATTGTATCCAGCCCATCTATCCAGGACCTTCTGGCTTTTATGGTTTCCACTGAGAATCCTGATAGGTTTTCCTTTATATGTTACTTGACTTTTTCTGTTTCAGCTCTTATTATTCTTTCTTTGTTCTCTATGTTTTGTGTTTTGATTATGATATGGCTAGGGGAACAGTAGATTCAGACACAGCCACTGTGCTGGAGATAAAACAACAGCAAAGTCTTTCCATCAAACCCAGACTTCACCAATGTGGCTAGTCTTTTTATCTAGTTTGCTATGCAGACTCCCTATCAGGCCTTTCAGAACTGGAATTACAGATAGGCCTCCATTCCTTGCATTTATGGACTTTCTAGAGATCTGAACTTCTGTTACATTTAGAAATAAGCTCTAGGGATATAGACCTTTCCTTTTTATTCTCTGTGGCAATATCAATTGATGGAGGATTCTCATTGGCTAATAAACTGCCTTGGCTTTTTGATAGGGCAAAATTTAAATAGGTGGAGTAGACAGAACAGGAAGAAGGAAGTGAGGTAGATGGCTCAGACAACTGCCCCGCCTCACCTCTCTCGGGCAAATGCCATGCCTCTCTAGTGAGAGAGATGCCAGATGCCATGAAGCCAGCTACCAGGCCAGATGTGCTGAATCTTTCCCGGTAAGACACCACTCGTGGTGTTATACAGATTACTAGATATGGGTTAGTCACGATGTGAGTAAGAGGCTGAAATTAATGGGCCAGGCAGTATTTAAAAGAATACAGTTTCTATGTAATTATTTTGGGGCACAAGCTAGCCGGTGGCTGGGAGCCGGCAGGAAGCCGGCTCACTGATCCCCACTACAATCAATGACTACAGCAATGCCTGGAAAACCTCAGTAAATATTTATTTCAGTATTGAATGACACAATAAGTTCATTTTTGTTTCATTGGCTGTTAGTTGTTTTTACATAATTAATTACCCCACCAAGCTTTAGAGCTTAAAACAATGTGTTTCGTATCTCACCATTTCAAGAGATCAGGAATCCAGAAGCAGTGTACCTGGGTTTTTTGCATTGAGATATCTTAGAAGGCTTTAGACACCTCAGGATTGACTCATAAAAGTCATCTTTTGAGGTTCACTCATAGTAAAAGGAAAGTCTCAGTTGTTCACTGTATGAAGCTCTCTACAGGCTGCCTGGGTGACTTCAGAACTTGCCAACTATCTGCCTTCCCCTCAAGAAACCCCTCCAAGAAAGCAAGTAGCTTTCTTCAGATAGTGTGATAAGAGACCGAGACTGAGATCCAGACACACACAAAACAGAAGCTGAAGTCTTTTTGCCTCGAAAGTGAAGTCATTGCAATAACCACTATCAAAAAACAGCAAGGGTAGTGTCTGCAACTACCAAGCCCGCCTTTTGTCTGTGAGGTCTTGGCCAGCAAGAGGCCCTGCTCCTGTACAAGGAGATACATGTGGAGGGGTGTGTGCCCGGCCGGCCGACAGCCCCAAGAATGGAGTACAGGCCCCCTCTAATTCCCTAAACATTACTGGCCATTCAATGGGGTGTCTCCCCAGCTACTGGCTTTCTTTAGTTACCTGTAGTGTGGAGCTGCAGGCTGTGTTCCTGCCACCTGGTTCCCACACGGCTAGCTTTACACGTGAAATAACAACACACAAACTGTATTCTTTTAAACACTGCCTGGCCCATTAGTTTCAGCCTCTTACTCACATCTTGACTAACCCATATCTAATAATCTATGTAACACCATGAGTGGTGTCTTACCGGGAAAGATTCAGCATGTCTGACCTGGTGGCTGGCTTCATTGCGTCTGTCTCCCTGAGGAGAGGCACAGCAGTCTGGTTCAGAGAGCAGAGGCATGGCGATTTATTAACTTCCCTTCCCAGCATTCTGTTCTGTCTACTCCACCCACCTAAGGGCTGGCCAATCAAATGGGCCAGGCAGTTTCTTCATTAACCAATGAAATGAACTCAAACAGAAGAACCTCCTACATCATTTCCCCTTTTTCTGTTTAAACAAAAAAGAAGGCTTTAACTTTAACATAGCAAAATTACATATAACAAAACAGTTATCAAGCAAGAACTACAGTTACAATATTTATATCTACTTTATCTTTTATCATAACTAAGAAACAATATAACCATCTATTCTTCAACTCCATCAAAGACTCTAGAAGGACACAATATTACCTAGGTGAACAAGAAGTAAGCTACTTCCAAAACTCTCGAAATGACAGAGACATCTCGCTGCCTGGACAGTCACCCAAAGTTCTTTTTGTACTGTGGGGTCATCCATCTTCGGCCTACAGGCCCCATAGTATCCAGAAGACTTTTCCATGAAGCAGGAAATTTCAAAGGCAGTTCAGTCAGTATCTGCTGTGACCTGCAGAATGTCTCACAGACTCTTTCATGAATCAGGAACCCCAAAAGATCACCTCACTTTTAGGCAAGTTCAGTAGTCCTCTCTCTGAGGATTCTCTATGTCCAGTTTATGCAATAGTCCAGCAAGAGCAGATTCTTGCCAAAATGGCTATCAAACTCCATAAGGAGCCTCTTCGATGCCCATCTTCCTCTTGAAGTAGATTGATGCTGCCAGGAGCAGACATGTCTCATTGTCATGGAAAACCCTAAGTTATAATTAAATCACTTCCATCAACAAAGAAAATGTATTCTGTAGTCCTTGGAAGATATGAAGAATTCCTATCTAACTGAAATATATCTCTATATATCTAGAAATTCTAAACTAACATGACTATAAGCTTGACTATTATTCTTCTTATTATCCATTAACAACCTATATTTCTTAATTATACATTACATTTTTAAAATGAACTACACAATCACAATACCTTAATAAGATCAGAAGTACATATACATGTAATAAAATTGACCTTAAATTTAAATCACTAAAGCAAAATCCATATCAATGCAAATATTTCATCTCCATATCATATCCCCCTTTAAATGTAAAAGAACATTATAAACAATATTTGGGAATATGGGCACAGTTATCTCTCTCCAAACTGCTTCCTGTTGAATGGGGGCATTGTTAATCAGATCTTTCATGGTGTAACCTGTGTTGCCAGGTTCATCTCAGTCATCAGTTGGGTGAAGTAATTTTCTGAAGGTGTTCACAGCAACCTTTCAAGAGGGCGTGGTCTATCATACCATATTGGGATAGAAGCAATCCACAGGGTCTCATCCTCTGTGAAAACAAAAGAAGAATGTCTTTTCCAAAGTATCATATCCTTAGATCCAAATTCTGAAGTCAAGGTATTTTCAAAATATCTATTTTGGATTAGTTCAGCAGCATTTGTAAACAAATATCTTTTAGTATCTGTTGCTCCTTCCTCAGCATTCAAACAATTCAAAGAGAGCATAATAGCATACAGTATCAAGATTCTCTGTGTATTTTCCATCTTTGTGCAGCTTTGTTTTAACCTCTATTTTGTTTATTTTTACTTTAACGTTTTGCTTTTTGAGACAGGTTCTCTGTATATCTTTGACCTAGAATAACTCTTTAGACCAGGCTGTCCTTGAACTCAGAGATCCACTGTCTCTGCTTCCTAAGTGCTGGGATTATGGTGTGTGCTAGAACACCTTGAAACTCATAGAGATCTGTCTGTCTCTGCCTCCCAGGCATTGGGATTAAAGGTGTGTGCTACCACACATTGAAGTCAAAGAGGTCAATCTACCTCTGTCCCTTGAAGTCTCAGAGGTCAATTATCCTTGCCTCCAAGTGTTGGATTTAAAGGTGTGTATAATACCACACCCTAGATACTTCCTTTTTTTACTTTAAGAACTTTAACTTTAGCCTGCATATATTTTCAACACTTTATAAACCATTTAGATGTTTCTTCAACTTGAATCTTTCTTTTACTGTATATATCTCCTTTTGTGACCACATGAGCTTTAATTTACCAAACAATATCGGTAGGACTAAAGCCATGGACTTTGCCAGCTAGATTCAAGCCCATTCCCTTAGCTTTCCAGCCTCATGGCAGAGGTACTGCTGTAGCCATGTTATCACCACAAACCTCTGGCGGTTCAAAGTCCCCTGCCAGCAAGCAAGCTGAAACAGTGTTAAACAAACAATCAAAGGCTCCATAGTCAGAACTGCTTGCTTGAAAGAGTCAGAGTTTGCTCTGCAGGATGGCCCAGAAAGCCGGCACTTTTAAAACAGCACAGCTTTTTCCTGCTAAGGCTGAAACCGAAAAAACACATGTTCAGACCCAAGAAATTGCTGCTACCAAGAAGCCACGCTTTACTCTATTCTTTCCCAAGCTTTCTCAAGCTTTCTGTGGATTCAGTTATCCACGTGGGCGCCATTCTGTAGTGTGGAGCTGCGGGCTGTGTTCCTGCCACCCACTCCCACATGGCTAGCTTTACACGTGAAATAACAACACACAAACTGTATTCTTTTAAACACTGCCTGGCCATTAGTTCAGCCTCTTACTCACATCTTGACTAACCCATATCTAATAATCTATGTAACACCCATGAGTGGTGTCTTACCGGGAAAGATTCGCATGTCTGACCTGGTGGCTGGCTTCATTGCGTCTGTCTCCTGAGGAGAGGCACAGCAGTCTGGTTCAAGAGCAGAGGCATGGTGTTTTATTAAACTTCCCTTCCCAGCATTCTGTTCTGTCTACTCCACCCACCTAAGGGCTGACCAATAAAATGGGCCAGGCAGTTCTTCTTCATTAACCAATGAAATAACTCAAACAGAAGAACCTCCCACATCAGTTTACCCTATCCCATCTTGCCCCCAAGCACTCCTTTCCATCTCCGGGGAACTTAGATATACCACCACATCTTACTTCAGGGTGGAGGGGATCTGAGAGCCAACTCCAGTGCTGAGGGGACCTAAGAGAGGGCAAACCAAGAAAAACCTCCCAAGTATACAGTTAGCCACAGAAAAGACCAACATGCCAAAGACTTTCCTGACTGCACTTGAAGGAATAGATGGGCAGGCATCAATGTAAGAATTGCTCCAACAACCTGAAAAGCAATATGATAGCACCAGAATCAAATGAACATACAACAGGAAGACTTGAACACCATAATCCAGAAGAAGTAGAAGAAATAGACTTAAAATGTAACTTTGTAAAAGTGATAGAGACCCTTCAACAGGATGTGGAAAACTCCCTTAAAGAAATGGATGAGAAGATTAACAAAAAGTTAGAAGAAATGAATAAATACCCTTAAAGATGCCCAAGAAAAGCAAGAAAAAACAATCAAACAGGTAATGGAAACAGTTCAAGATTTGAAAACTGAAATGGAGGCAAAAAAAGAAAACACAAAATGAGGGATGGCTGGATATGGAAGATCTGGGTAAATGAACGGTAACTACAGAGACAAGTATAACCAACAGAATACAAGAGATAGAAGAAAGAACCTCAGATGCTGAAGATACTATAGAGGAAACAAATTCATTGATCAAGGAAAACAGCAAATCCAACAAATTCTTAAAACAAAATGTCCAGGAAATCTGGGACACCATGAAAAGACCAAACCTAAGAATAATAGGGGTAGAAGAAGAAGAAGAATTCCAGCTCAAAGGCCCAGAAAATATATTCAACAAATTATAGAACAAAACTTTCCCAACCTAAAGAAGGATATTACTATGAAGGTACAAGAAGCAAACAGAACACTGAATAGACTGGATCAAAAAAAATCCCCTCGCCATATAATAATCAAAAACATGAAACATACAGAATAAGAAAGAATACAGCTTTATTCTTTCTTATTTACAGAACAAATAAAGAAAGAGCTGCAAAAGAAAAAAGGACAAGTAACATATAAAAGTACACCTATCAGAATTACACCTGACTTCTCATGGAAACCATGAAAGCCCGAAGGTCTTAGATAGATGTGCTACAGACACTAAGAGACCATGGATACTAGCCCAGACTATTATACCCAGCCAAACCTTTCTTTCACCATCAATGGAGAAAACAAGATATTCCAGGAAAAAAAACAATTTAAACAATACGTAGATACAAACCAAGCCTTACAGAGAGTATTAAAAAGGAAACATTGACCCAAGAAGAAAACAACAACCATAATAACACAGACATCTAACAAACCTCTACCAGCACAACTCAAAGAAGGGAAACACACAAACACTACCACCAAAAAAAAAGAAAATAACTGGAGTTAACAACCACTGGTCATTAATATCATTTAATATTAATGGACTCAATTCACCTATAAAAAGCACAGGTTAAAGGAATGGATACAAAAACAGGATCCAACATTCTGTTTGTTTACAAGAAACACACCTCAACCACAAGACAGACATTACCTAAGGGTAAAGGGTTGGGGTAAATTTTTTCAATCAAACAGACTTAAGAAACAAGCAGGTGTGGTTATTCTAATATCTAACAAAATTGACTTCAAACTAAAATCAATCAGAAGAGATGGAGAAGGACATTTTATACTTAGAACAGGAGCAATTCATCAGGATGAAGTCTCAATCCTGAATATCTATGCCCCTAATATAAAAGCACCCACATATGTAAAAGAAACATTACTAGAACTCAAAGCACACATCAAACCCCACAAACTAATAGTAGAAGACTTCACACAACTCCTCTCTCACCAATGGCCAGGTCAACCAGACAGAAACTTAACAGAGAAATAAGAGAACTAACAGAGGTAATGAATCAAATGGACTTAACAGACATCTATAGAACATTCCACCCAAATAGGAAAGAAAATACTTCTTATCAGCATCTCATGGAACCTTCTCAAAACTTGATCACATACTTGGTAACAAAGCAAACATCCACAGATACAAAAAAAATGTAGTAAACACCTGTGTCTTATCAGATCACCATGGAATGAAGTTAGAATTTAACAACAATCCTACAAACTCATGGAAAACTGAACAATCAACTACTGAACCACCTGGGTCAAGGAAGAAATAAAGATATTACAGTCTTCCTTGAATTCAACAAAAATAAAGACACACATACTCAAACCTATGGGACACTATGAAAGCAGTGCTAAGAATAAAGTTCATAGCACTAAGTGCCCCCATTAAAAAAAACTGAAAAGCTCACATTAGAGACTTAACAGTACAGCTGAAAGCTCTAGAAAAAAAGTAGACTCACCCAGGAGAAGAGGAAGACTGAAAATAATCAAACTGAGGACTGAAATCAACAAAATAGAAACACAGAAAACAATCCAAAGAATCAATGAGACAAAGAGCTGGTTCTTTGAGAAAAATCAACAAGATTGACAAACCCCTATCCCAACTAATCAAAAGACAGAGAGAATATGCAAATTTAAAATATCAGAAATGAAAACAGAGACATAACAACAGACACTGAAGAAAATTCAGAGAATCATTAGGTCTTACTACAAAAGCCTGTATGCAACAAAGTTGGAAAATGTAAAAAAAGGACATTATTTTAGATAAGTACTATATACCAAAATTAATCAAGACCAGGTGAACAATTTAATAGATCTATAAGTCATGAGGAAATAGAAGCTGTCATAAAAACAAACCTCCCAACCAAAAAAAGCCCAGGACCAGATGGCTTTAGTACAGAATTTACCAGAAATTCCAAGAAGAGCTGATACCTATACTCCTGAGATATTTCACATAATAGAAACAGACGAGTCATTGCCAAACTCTTTTTATGAAGCTACAGTTACCATTATACCAAAACCACAACAAAGACTTAACGAAGATAGAAAATTACAGACCAATCTCGCTCATGGACATCAATGCAAAAATTTTCAATAAATACTGGCAGCCAAATACAAGAACACATCAAAAAATTATCTATTATGATCAAGTAGGCTTCAATCCCAGAGATGCATTGGCTGGTTCAACATACGAAAATCTATCAATGTAATCCATCATATAAATAAAACTGAAAGAAAAAAAACGATATGAACATTTCATTAGATTCTGAAAAAAGCATTTGACAAAATTTCAGACCTCTTTATGATAAAGGTCATGGAGAGATTAGGCATACAAGGATCATACCTAAATATAATAAAAGCAATATACAGCAAGCCAACAGCTAACATCAAATTAAATGGAGAGAAACTCAAAGAGATTCCACTAAAATCAGGAACAAGACAAGGCTGTCCACTCTCACCATATCTCAACATAGTGCTTGAATTTCTAGCAATAGCAATAAAACAACATAAGGAGATCAAAGGGATTCAGATTGGAAAGGAAGAAGTCAAACTCTCTTTATTTGCAGATGATATGAGAGTGTACATAAGTGCCCCCCAAAACTCTACCAAAGAACTCCTACAGCTGATAAATACCTTCAGTGATGTGGCAGGATACAAGATTAAGTAAAAAAAAAAATCAATAGCCCTGCTACACAGAAAGGATAGAAAAGCAGAGAGGGAAATCAGAGAAACTTCACCTTTCACTATAGCCACAAATAGCATAAGTATCTTGAGGTTACACTAACCAAAGAAGTGAAAGAGCGATTTGACAGAAACTTTAAGCTTTGAAGAAATAAATTGGAAGAGGACACCAAAAAAATTGAAGGATCTCCCATGCTCTTGGATTGGGAGGATCAACATAGTAAAAAATGCCAATTCTACCAAAAGCAATCTATAGATTCAATCCAATCCCTATCAAAATCACAACAAAATTCTTCACAGACCTTGAGAGAACAATAGTCAACTTTATATGGAAAAACAAAAACCCAGGATAGCCAAAATAATCTTACACAATATAGGTATTTCCAGAGGCATTACTATCCCTGACTTCAAACTATATCACAGAAGTACAGTAATGATAGCAGCTTGGTTTGGCATAAAAACAGAGACGTTGCCCAATGGATATTAACCCACAAATCTATGAACACCTGATTTTCGACAAAGTAGCTAAAATTATACAATGGAAGAGAGAAAGCATCTTCAACAAATGGTGCTGGCATAAACTGGATGTCAACCTGTGGAAAGATGAAAATAGATCCATATCTATCACCATGCACAAAACTCAAGTCCAAATGGATTAAAGACCCTCAATATAAATCTGAACATACTGAACCTGATAGAAGAGAAACTGGGAAGTAGACTGCAATACATGGGCACAGAAGACCACTTCCTACATATAATCCCAGAAGCACAGGACAATAGGAGCAACAATGAATAAATGGGACCTCCTGAACTGAGAAGCTTCTGTAAAGCAAAGGGCTGTCATTAAGACAAAAGGGCTACCTACTGACTGTGAGAAGATTTTCATCAACCCCACATCAGAGAAAGTCTGATCTCCAAAATATATAAAGAACTCAAGAAAACTAGACATTAAAAATTTAAATAACCCATTCAAAAATGGGGTACTGAACTGAATAGAGAATTCTCAACAGAAGAAGTTCACATGGCCAAAAGATATTTAAGGTCATGTTCAACTTCCTTAGCAATCAGGGAAATGCAAATCTAAATAACTTTGAGATACCATCTTACACCTGTCAGAATGAATAGAATCAAAACACCAATGATAGCCTATGCCTGAGAAGATGTGGAGTAATGGGAACACTCATCCATTGCTGATGGGAATGCAAACTTGTACAGCCACTTCGGAAATCGTCACGGCAGTTTTCTCAGGACATTGGGAATCAACCTACCTCAGGATCCAGGCAATACCACTCTTGGAGTATACCCAAGAGATGTCCAATAATACTGCAAAAGCATTTGTTCAACTATTTTCATAGCAAGCACTATTTGTAATAGCCAGAACTTGGAAACAACCTAGGTGCCCCTCAATGGAAGAATGGATAAAGAATGTGTGGAACATATACACATTTGAGTACTACTCAGTGGTAAATAAACAATGGCATCTTGAATTTTGCATGCAAATGGATGGAAATAGAAAACACCATCCTGAGTGAGATAAGCCAGACCCAAAAGATGAATATTGGTATGTACTCACTCATTAGTGTACTCTGGTCCATAAACAAAAGACACCGAGCCTATAGTTCACAATCCTAGACAAGCCAAATAATAAGGTGCACCCAAAGAAAACATATGTAAATCCTCCTTGGAAATTGGAATCAGACAAGATTGCCAGGCAAAAGTTTGGAATCATGGGCTGGGGGTAGGTGGGGGGGAAGGGGAGAGGAGGAGAGCGAAGGGAAAAAGGAAGGGGGAGTGGGAGGGTTAACATGCAGGAAGGGCCTATATAGGAGCAGGGAAGAAGATATCTTAATTAAGTGAGCCATTTTAGGTTTGGCAAGAGACTTGGCTCTAGAAGGGATACCAGGTGTCCACATGGATGTGTCCAGCCAGGTTCTTGGACAGCAGAGGAGAGGGTGCCTGAACTGGCCTTGTCCCATAGTCACACTGATGAATATCTCAAATATCACCATAGAACCTTCCGATGGATGGAGATATAGACAGAGACCTACATCAGAGCACTGGACTGAGCTCCCAAGGTCCAGTTGAAGAGCAGAAGAAGGAGAAGAGGGAGAAGATGAGCAAGGAAGTCAGGACCATGAGGCATTGTGTCCACCCCTGAGACAGTGTGCCTGATCTAATGGAGCTCAAAAAGCCAGCTTGACTGGGACTGAATGAGCATGTAATCAAACCAGACTCTCTGAATGTGACTGACAATGGGGGCTGACTAAGAAGCCACTGATAATGGCACTGGGACTTGTTTCTTCTACTGCATACTACTGGCTTTTGGTACCCTAGTCTATTTAGATGCATACCTTCCTAGGCCTGGATGGAGGGGGGAGGGCCTTGGACAGAGTACCCTGCCCTCTCTTAAGACTGGAGGTGGAGGAAACAGGAGGAGTTGGGGAGTGTGAGGGAACGGGAGGAGGGGAGGAAGTGGAAATTTTTGAATGAGAAAAATAAAAAAAAAAGCAGCAAGGGTAATTTCTCTGTAGTAATGTAAAACAGGACAACCACTATTGAAACATTTTGGGAATCCTCAAAAGAGGAAACTAGTATGGCATATTAGCTTATAATTCCACATCTAGGGTATAAACTGAGAGAGTTAAAATCAAGATCTTGATGTCATATCAGTATACAATGTTCTTGGATGTAATTATCACAGTAGGCAATAGGCAGAAATAATGCAAATTGAGAAATAGTAGACAGAATAAACAAAATGTTATATATATATATATACATATATGTATCTTGTCTTAGGATTTCTATTGTTGTGATAAAATAGAATGCTTAAAAGAACTTGGGGAAGAAAGGGCTTATTTCAGCATACCCTTCCACCTCACAGTCTATCACTAAAGGAAGTCAGGGCAGGAATTCAAGGCAGGAATTTATACAAAGACCACAGAAAAGTATTACTTATTTGCTTGCTGCTCATGGCCTGCTCAGTCTGCATGCTTATATAACCTAGGATGACCTGACCAGGAATAAGCCTTCCCACAGCAATAGCTAAAAAAAGGTCCTGCAGGCTTGCCTATAAGTCAATATTATGGAGACTTTTTTTCAATGTGATTCCCTCTTCCCAAATGGCTCTATGTGTGTCAAGTTGACAAAGTACTAATCAGCATACATATAGAGGAATATTTATTTTTAAAAATTTGGGAGGAAATTCTGACATTTTCTCCCAATGAATGAACTATGAAGACATTGCTCAGTCAGCAGTTTCCCAATCTTGGGTCACAGCCATCAGAAAACACATATTTCTGATGGTCTTAGGAACTGAGACATTGCTCAGTAGAAAAAATTACAGTTATGAAGTAGCTATGTAAATAATTTTATGGTTGGGAGTCACCACAACATGAGGAATTGTATTAAAGGGTCATAGTATTAGGAAGGTTGAAAACCACTGTACTGAGTAAAATAAGCAAGGCCACAAAGGTACCAGTAGCATATCATGTATGTCATCTAAAGTTGTCAAAACTGCCTACGTAAGACTCAGGAAGTAAACAACTCAGGAATCTCAGGAAGTCACTGAAGGTGATCATACATATAAGGCTCCTTTCTTTCTAAGGTTATACAAGCCAAGAGGATTGCTTAGGAGACAGAGGATTCATCAATGTTCCTGGAAGAGAGAGCTCCCAAATTGACTGGAAGAGAATCACACCAACTAAGATGTCGAGAAGGGATGCTTTACGACCTGGTGAGCTGCCAGCAGGTTTTGTAGAGAACTTCAGGTACCAGCTCTCATGAGTCTTCACCCATGCTAGGGTGGGCTTGGGTGATGTAACTGCTTTTGAGTTATTTCTGTCTCTCAAGCAGGCCCAATAAAAGTCTATTGGTTCACCAATTACTTTAAGGTGGTATCCTAATCTTGGTCCCTTGTTGGTTCCCTATCTGAGGTGAATAGACATTTGTTCTGTCTACCCAGTAATAGTGTTACCAAATAGATGTACCATTAAAAAGTAAGCCAACCAACAAACTTATAGAAAGAGAAGAAATCACAAAACTAGTACTTGATGGTGAGGGAAATAGAAGGAAAGGTAACTAGAAAACCTATGTATAGATCTTCAAGGACAAAGGAGAAGACACAGTCTTTGAGATGAACCAGATTGTTCGCTTTACCTCTAATGCATGATGTTGAGCATTTGAATTTATGCCTTGCTTATAAGAAAAAAATGTTAACAAATAATTGTTTCAGAGTTCCTACTCTGCTTTAATGCTGGTGACAATGAGCGCTGAAGGCCTGTGTTTTTCTTTTCTTTTCTTTTTTTTTTTTTTTTTTTTTTTTTGGATTTTCGAGACAGGGTTTCCCTGTAGTTTCTAGAGCCTGTCCTGGAACTAGCTCTTGTAGACCAGGCTGGCCTCGAACTCAGAGATCCGCCTGCCTCTGCCTCCCGAGTGCTGGGATTAAAGGTGTGCGCCACCACCGCCCGGCAGGCCTGAGTTTTCTTAAGACACTGTATCAATCTTTTCCTTGTTGTGATGACCAAATGCCTGAGAAGAAGCAACTTCAGGGAGGAAGGGTGGTTCCTAGGGTAACAATTTATCGTGGCAAGGAAATCATACAAGCATGAGTGTGAGGCAGCTGTATACAGTCACGCTGCATCTGTGGTCAGGAAGCAGAAGGCAATGAACTCTGGCATTCAGCTTTGCTTTTTTCTTTTTATTTAGTCCCAGAGCCTGGTCAGGATTAGCTTTCACTGCCAACTGGGACCACAGCCTAGATCACCTGGGAAGACAGGCTCAGTGAGGTATTGTCTACATCAGGTTAGCCTGTGAGCATGTCTTGAGGGTTGTCTTGAGTTAATTGACATGGGAGGATGCTGTAGGGAGTCTTACAGCTTGTGGTTACCTGCCTACTTGGGCATGACCTCTTATACTATATATGCTTATGCAGAGCCTGCATCCACCTCTTCTTCCCCAGCTGCTCTTTCGGATTGCTGGATTCAATCTCTGTTGTCTGTTCAAGCAGAGAATTCTGATTTGTGAGTTTACACCTAAATAAATAATTATCTTTTCTCAATTCTGAGCTAGTGTGCAATTTCTTTTAAGCTTCCATTCCACATTTGATGGCCACGTGGAATGGACTCCATGCCTACCCAGTAGATGGCCTTAGCCGTTCCACGGCCTGGACACTCTCCCAACCCTTCCTGCTTGGCTCACTTTTACCTAAGCGGGTTTTTTTTTTTTTTTTTTTTTTTGTGTAGCATTCCCCACCACACCACCACAGCAGAGTTTACTGCATGTGGTAACTTGGAAATTTTCCAAACATTCCCTGCTGCATTCCCTGGGTCCAGTTGCTTGCCGCGTGGTGACTTGTGCAGCTTCCGGTTTCTGCTCCCTACCCATGAGTTCTGGGTTTCTTGCTCCTTGTATGGAATTGATTTAATTGCTTTTAATTTTCCAAGCAAAGCATATTTCTCAGTATTTAACCAGTACCAAGACGGAAAAATAAAGCAGCCCAGGACCATTCCTGTTGCCATGGTTGCATTGCTTCTAGTTGCAACTCTGCAAACCACGACATCTGCTGGACAATAAAGATTGCAGTTTACTAGTTCACATAACAGGTAATTAATAAATCGATATTGCAGACTTCATTAATATTGCAACTTTTAGTAACTTTTTTGCTAAAACTATAAATTATATTATGTAAGGCTTATATGGCTATGGTGATATTTCTTTTCTTTTTTAAGTGAATTTTTTTATTAAATTATATAATTTTACAAATTTTCACCTCCTCCCCCTCCTCCCATTTCCCTTCCCCTTCCCCATACTCCCTCCCCCTCCCTATCCAGTCCAAGGAGCAGTCAGGGTTCCAGGCCCTGTGGGAAGTCCAAGTTCCTCCCCCATCCATCCAGGTCTAGGAAGGTGAGGATCCAAACAGACTAGGCTCCCACAAAGCAAGTACATATAGTAGAATCAATACCCAGTGCCATTGTCCGTGGCTTCTCAGGACTATGGTGATATTTCAATTTATTGGGTATTGGGTTTCAGTTTAAAATCTTTACAAACTAATAATGAACAGCTAGTTGACAGGATTAATACCATTGAAAATCAAAAGTTATATGAAAAAGTTAACACTATTACAGACTTACAGACGAAATTGAATCCATATCTAAGGGTAATAAGAAGTTATCTGAAAGATTTCATACTGTTGAATCTGATAATCAAATTTGTCAAAAAGCTATGATAAGTTAGCAGAAAGACTGTCTCTAAAGGGTGGCAATCTGCACACTATTCAAGTAATGTCCAAGGAGGAGATGTTATCTTTAAAGGAGAAACTTCAGACCTTGGAATCGCATGTGCAGAATGAGGACCAGAGGCTAGGTGCCTCAATGAAATTACTAGAAATATATACAGGCCAGGAGGTTCAGGCTTTACAAAAGACAATAATAAAAAGATTTGATATAATTGAGGGAATTATTGGAGTTGAAGAGCAGGGAAAGAAGGTACAAGGACAGGATTCAACATCACCAGTAGCTGTCAGAGATGACTTACCCAGGGTTTTAGCTTCCTACCTTGTAATGTACTCTGACAAAGCATCAAGTTCTAAAGGTCTATAAAGATCCAAAGAAGATAGATGGATACCTATAGGAATGAATGATCTAAAAGAAATTAAGCAAGCTGTTGTAACTTATGGCTTGCATTCCACATTTGTTAAGAAGATGATAAAGACTTGGACTTCTAATATCAAAGAAACACCACATGATTTTTTTCAGTCAGTTTCAGCAGTCTTGGATGACTGGCCTCTATTGATGTTTAAAATTTATTTCAGAGAGGAGTCCAAAATTTTGGGACAGCAAGGAAAAGCAAAAGGCCTTGAGATCAAATTCTTGGTGAAGGCCCTTATGCTGACCCACAGCTTCAAGCTCTTTACAATGAAGACATCTCCCTATGCCACAAAGCAGCCTTAAATGCTTGAGACAGGATTCAAGAACTAAAAAAAAGAATTGAATCATATACCAGGGTTAGACAGGGACATAGAGAACCCATTACTGACTATTTACAAGGATTAAGTAAGGCTGTACAAATAGGAGTAATAGACCCAGATGCTAGATGAGTACTTACTGAATCTCTGGCATTTGAAAATGCCAACTTAGAATGCAAAAGATACTTGGGCCTTTAAATTTTAGATCAACACCTATGGATGAATGGATTCTGCATATAATGAACATTGAGACATGTGACTACACTACTGAATCTTTGGTAGAAAAAGCAATTTCCAAAGGAACAAGGAGACATCAAAATGCCAAATGTTTTAATTGTGGTAGGACATCTGAGAAGCAATTGTAGACAAGGAATTCCTAGGAATAATATCTCCTCTGGGAATGGCAAAAATAGGAGGACTCGGCCTTCAGGTATATGTAGAAGGTGTGGCAAAGGCCAAAATTGGACCAATGAATGCAGATCAACAACAGACAGACAAGGCAACCTGAAACCATCAGGAAACTCCTTGAGAGGCCTCTTGCAGGCCCCCAAGCCAAAAGTGGCCCAGTTATTCCCAGTGAATGTGGAGAACATGTCTCACCAGGAAAATTAAAAAATCCAGAGCCTTCTATAAAAGACCATACTGTTCTGAATGATGGCATAAATATGGAGGTTAAGTAAAAAATTCCAACAGGAAATAAGAAATGTATATTCTGGCAGACTTCTATAAAGGAGCAAAGAGCAAAGCTAAGAGTTAGTATAAATGGCATCGTAATTGTTAGTTTGATAGACACAGGTGTGGATGTGAGTATCATTACTTCAGAATCTTGGCATCCAAATTGGCATCTTCAAGAGGCAGATGTTCAATTACTAGGAATTGGAACCATATCTCATGTTAGAGAAAGCATGGGATGCGTTGATTGTATTGGGCCAGAGGGTCAAAGAGGGAAGCTGAGGTCATATGTGGCTAACATAGCAATAAATTTATGGGGTTGTGACCTACTGCAGAAATGGAATACCCAGATTAACATTCCCACAGTCCCAGGAACTTATGATTCTGGGAAGGATGTTATAAATTACTATACACAAAGGTCACCAGCCATTGACTGTACAAGAACATAAAGCAACTAGAAAACCTTTAGAGGCACCAACAGCCCTATCTTTAAAATGGTTACCAGAGAAACCAATATGGGTTAAGCAGTGGCCTCTAGCTGAAGATAAGTGGCAGGCTTTAGAACAACTGGTACAAGAGCAACAAGATCTCACCATATTGAAGAATCAACCAGCCCTTGGAATTCTCCTGTATTTTTTGTAAAAAAGAAATCTGGTAAATGGAGAATGGTGACAGATCAGAGATCTGTCAATAAGGTTATTCAACCTATGGGCCCTCTACAATCTGGAATTTTTCTGCCTTCTCTATTACCAAAAGGATGGCCTCTTATTGTTATTGATTTGAAAGATTGTTTCTTCACTATACCCTTACAAGAAAAGGATAGAGAAAAATTTGCCATCACAGTGACTACTTATAATAATTCTCAGCTTATTAGAAGATATCAATGGATTGTTTTCCCACAGGGAATGTTCAATAGCCACACATTTTGCCAATTCTTTATAAGTAAGCTATTGGAAATAATATGTAAACAATTTCCTAAGTCTACAATTTACCATTACATGGATGACATTTTGCTATCTGATTCAAACATGGATATTTTAGAAAGAATTTTGAAGAAGTAAAGAAAGTTTTGCCAAAGTGGGGATTACAAATTGCTCCAGAAAATATACAGAGAGGAAATTCTGTCAGTTTCCTTGGTTATAAAATAGGTTTGCAGAAAATTAGAACACAAAAGGTACAAATTAGGAGAGACTGACTGTGGACTCTTTTTTTTTGTTTGTTTGTTTGTTTGTTTGTTTTTCGAGACAGGGTTTCTCTGCAGCTTTTTTTAGAGCCTGTCCTGGAACTAGCTCTTGTAGACCAGGCTGGCCTCGAACTCACTTAATGACTTTCAAAGATTGTTAGGAGACATTTCTAGTCTATGATCAGCAGAGATTATAGTGCCTTTCACTATTGATGAAAAAAGTTATGAGAAGACCACCTCTAAAATATTCATTGCTTGAAGACTACTCTCCAACAGAGATGGCTCCTAACTGAATTTAGCCAAAACCTGTCTCCTTGATATAGCTATGTACTATAGATGCTGGCTCCTTGTTTATCTGTATGTAATAACTCCACCTCCTCTCTCAGCTGTATATAATAAATTTGTTGAACTTCCTGGGTGCTGTGAATTCTACATCAGAGTACCCAGTCTTCTGATCCCAGGATTTTCCATGTCTATGTATCTGTTTTTACCCCCTCATTCCCTTGCTACCCCAGTCAGGTAAAGTCCCTGGAGCTGTAAGAGTAAATATAGTACCAGTAGCTCGCAAGTTGCAACAGTCCACCCTGAGATTATAGTCATGCCTGACCTGGTTATTTTTAATGTAAGTACTGAGAATTTAAGTTCAGGTCCTCATGTTTATGTGCAAAACACTTTTTAAAAAATTTCTTTTCTTTTAAAAAAAGAAACCAAACTGTCTTTTTTCATTTTACATACCAATCCCAGTTCCCACCCCCTCCCCTCCTTCCATTCTCTCCACCTACCCCACTCCCCGGACCCACTTCCCATTCATTCCACAGAGAGGGTAAGGCATATTGCTTTGGGGAAGGTCCAAGGCCCTCCCTACTATATTTAGACTGAACAAGATATCCATCCAAAGAGAATAGGTTCCCAAAAAGTCAGTACAAGCGGTAGGGATAAATCCTGGTGCCACTGCCAGTGACTCTGCAGTCTGCCCCAGCCACACAACCATTACCTACATTCAGAGGGACTTGTTTGGCCCTATGCTGATTCCTTCTCTGTCTGGCCAGAGTTGGTGAGCTCCCATTAGCTCAGGTAAACTGTTTAAGTGGGTGTACCCATCATGGTTTTGACCTCTTTGCTCATATTCTTACTCCTCCCACTTTTCAACTGGACTTTGGGAGCTCAGCCCAGTGCTCCACTGTTTCTGTTTCCATCAGTTGCTAGATGAAGGATTCATGGTGATATTTAAGATATTAATCAGTCTGACTACAGGTCAAGGCCAGTTTGGATATCCTTTCCTCTATTGCTGGAATCTTCCAGGTAGATTCCTGGGAATTTCTCTAGTGCCAGGTTTAGTCATCAGGGAGATGCAAATGAAAACAGCTCTGAGATACCATCTTACACCAATCAGAATGACTAAGATCAAAAATACCAATGATAGCTTGTGCTGGAGAGAATGTGGAGTAAGGGGAACACTCCTCCATTGCTGAAGGGAATGCAACCTTGTACAACCACTCTGAAAATCAGTATGATAATTATTCAGAAAATTGGGAATCAATCTACCTCAGGACAACTCAGCAATACCACTCTTGGGCATATACCCAAAAGATGCTCAATCACACCACAAAGGCATTTGTTCAGCTGTGTTTATAGCAGCATTATTTGTAATAGCCAGAACCTGGAAACAACCTAGATGCCCCTCAACTGAAGGATGGATAAAGAAAATGTAGCACATTTACACATTAGAGTACTACTCAGCAGTAAAAAAACAATGGCATCTTGAAATTTGCATGAAATGGATGGAACTAGAAAAAAACCTTCCTAAGTGAGGTAACCCAGACCCAGAAAGATGAACATGGTATGTACTCACTCACAAGAGGATACTAGCTGTAAAGCAAAGGATATTGAGCTTATAGTTCATGATCCTAGAGAAGCCAAGTAACAAGGTGAACCAAAAGAAAAATATACATAGATACACCTAGAAGGGGGAACAAAATTGCCTGACAAAATTGGGAGCATGAAGGTGGAGGAAAAGGAGAGTGGAAGGGGAAGGGGAGGGGTAAGGAGAACTTGAGGGAACAGAAGAGATGAGATGGAGGAAGGACAGAGATGAGAGCAAAGAAAGAGACTTCTATTGAGGGAGCCATTATGGGGCTAGCAAGAAACCTGGCACAAAACACTCTTGCTTGCTGTGCTGGACAGTTTTGTGTCAACTTGACACAGACTAAAGTCATCTGAGAAGAGGCTAGCTCAGTTAAGTAAATGCCTCTATAAGACCATGATGTATACAAGCCTGTAGGGATTTTTTTTAAGTTAATGATTGATTAGGGAGGGCCTAGCCTATTGCAGGGGGTGCTACTCCTGGGGAGGTGGTCCTGGGCTCTACAAGAAAGTAAGATGAACAGAATGGGAAAGATCTTCACTAACCCCACATCAGACAGAGGTCTGATCTTCAAAATATACAAAGAACTCAAGAAATTGGTCATCAAAAGAACAAATAATCCAATAAAAGAACTCTCAACAGAGCAATCTAAAATGACTGAAAGACACTTAAGGAAATGTTCAACATCCTTAGTCATCAGAGAAATGCAAATCAAAACAACTCTGAGATTCCATCCTAAACCTGTAAGAATGGCCAAGATAAAAAATGCTGATGACCACTTATGCTGGAGAGGTTTTGGGGTAAAGGGAACACTCCTGCTTTGCTACTGGGAATGCAAGTTGGTACAGCCCCTTTGGATGTCAGTGTGGTGATTTCTCAGAAAATTAGGAAATAACCTTCCTCAAGACCCAGTAACCACTTTTGGGTATATATCCAAAGGATGCTCAATCATGCCACAAGGATATGTGCTCAACTATGTTCATATCAGCATTGTTTGTCATAGCCAGAACCTGGAAACAACCTAAATGCCCCTCAACTGAAGAATGAATAAGAAAAATGTGGTACATTTACATCATAGAGTGCTACACAGGAGAAAAAAAAATAACATCTTGAATTTTGCCGGCAAACGGATGGAGCTAGAAAACATTATTTTGAGTGAAGTAACCCAGGTACAGAAAGACAATTATCACATGTACTCACTCATAAATAATTTTTAAACATAAAGCAAAGAAAACCAGCCTACAAACCACAATCCCAGAGAACCTAGACAACAATTAGGACCTTAAGATACACATACATTGATTTAATCTAAATGGGAAGTAGAAAAAGACAAGAACTCCTGAGTAAATTGGGAGCATGGAGACCTTGGGAGAGGGTTAAAGAGGAGGGGAGAGGCAGGGATGAAAGCAGAGAAAAATGTAGAGCTCAATAAAAATCAATAAAAAAAGAAAGTAGGCTAAGCAAGCCAAGTGAAACAAGTGTGTAAGTCACACCCTTCCATGGCTTATGCATCAGCTTCAGGTCTCTGCCTTGATTGAGTTCCTGTCCTGACTTCCTTTGATGATGAACTGTAATGTGGAAGTGTAAACCAAATAAACCCTTTCCTCCCCAAGTTTCTTTGGTCATGGTGTTCCCTCACAGTAATAGTAGCCCTAACTAAAACACTTGCTGAGCCATTTCTCCAGCCCTACTTTTTTTCTTGTGTACATAATTCTCTAAATACGAGACAGAGTGACTTTCTTAAATTTTAAAATTGTAATAAAATTCATGTGATTCTTGTGTTTTTACGCTTAACCATATTTAAGTTTTAGTTCAGAAACTGTCATATTGTTGATAAACAAATCTCAAGAACTTTTAAAAAATATTTATTTATTATGTATACAATATTCTGTATATGTGTGTATGCCTGCATGCCAGAAGAGGGCACCAGACCTCATTACAGATGGTTGTGAGCCACCATGTGGTTGCTGGGAATTGAACTCAGGACCTTTGGTAGAGCAGGCAATGCTCTTAACCTCTGAGCCATCTCTCCAGCCCCCTCTCAAGAGCAGCTTTTTATTTTGCAAAACTGGAGCTCTAAATACACCAAAACTCCCTATTTCTCCTTACATAGTGAATTCCTGGCCAGCCAAGGATGCACAATGAGACACTGTCTTAAAAAGAAACAAATAGAGGAGTATTCCCCTTGATTTACATCCTTGACAGCATGAACTGTCACTTGTTATTGATCTTAGCCATTCTGACATATATAAGATGGAATCTCAGAGTTTGGAGCTACATTTCCTTGATGGCTAAGAATATTGAACATTTGTGTCTTGGCCATTTGAGATTTCTCTAATGAGAATTCTCTGTTTAAATCTGTATCCCACTTTTCAATTAGATTGCTTGATTTGATGATGTCTAGTTTCTTGAGTTCTTTATATATTTTGGTATTAGACTTCTACAATATGTGGAGTTGGTGAAAATCATTTCCCATTCTGTAGGCTGTCATTTTGTCCTATTGATGATACATTTTGTGTTACAGAAGCTTACATGAGGTCCCATTTATTAATTGTCTGTCTTAGTGCCTGCACTATGGATATTCTGTTTAGCCAATGTCTTCAAGGCTGTTCCCTCCTTTCTTTTCTATCAGGTTCAGTGTGTCTGGTCTTATGTTGAGGTCTTTGATCCTCTAAGACTTGGGTTTTGTGCAGGTTTGTAAATATAGATTTATTTGTATTCTTCTACATGAAGACATCCAGTTATAGCAACATCATTTGTTGAAGATGCTTTCTTTTCCCATTGTTTATTTCTGTTTTTTAAAACAATTTCTGGCTTCTTTATAAAAAAAATCAGGTGGCCATAGGTGTTTGGATTTATGTCTGGATTTTCAATTCAACTCCATTGATTAATCCGTCAGTTTTTATGCCATGTGGATTTACTACTATGGCTCTGTAGTAGAGCTTGAAATCAGGGATGGTGATATCTTCAGACATTCTTTCAATGTTCAGGATTGTTTTAGTTATCTTGAGTATTTTATTTTTCCACCTGAAATTGAGCATTGTCCTGTTAAGTTCTGTAAAGAATTGTGTTGGAATTTTGATGGGATTATGTTGAATCTGTAGACTGCTTTTGGCAAACTCGTACACACTGTGTAAATCAATATTGCAGTTTCTTACAAAATTGGGAATTGATCTACCTCAAGATCCAACTATATCACTCATGGGCATTTATCCAAAAGAATCCTATCCTACCATAAAGATATTTGCTCAACCATGCTCATAGTGGCTTTATTTATAAACACCAGAGACTAGAAACAACCTAGATGTCTCTCAATTTAAAAATGGTTAAAGAAAACGTGGTACAATTACACAGCTGTTAGGAAACACGACATTATGAAATTTGCAGGCAAATGGATGGATCTAGAAAATAAAATCATCCTGAGCAAGACAACCCAGACCCAGAAAGACAAACACGGTATATACTCACTTTTAGGTGGTTATTAGTGGTTAAGTAAAGAATAATCACACCATAATCCACAGACCCAGAGAAGTTATATAAAGAGGAGAGGTATATGGGGAAAGTAGAATAGATTTTGAGGGTAGACTGGGGGCAAATGAGAATGGGAATGAAGGGTATCAATGGAGAAGGGAGTGATAGTGGGAGAGAATATAGGGAGAGATTACTGGAATGGGTGGGCATTTAGATGTGATGTGGAGACCCAGTGCAATAGAAACTTTCTGGAACCTATGAAGGTGATCCTAGAAGGACTCCTAGTAATGGATGATCTGGGAACTGAATTATCCATCTTCTGTAGCCAGGCATGGCTTCCAGTGATGGGGCTAGGACACCAGCCCAGTCATAAAACCCACATCCTGTCCTGCCTGCAAGATATGCTGGGACAGGTGATTCAGAGCTTGTGCAAGTAGCCAAGTAATGACTTGTCCAACCTGAGGCCTGTGCAACTTGATGGAGCTCTTGCCTGACACTGCCTGGAAGGCCAGGATCCAGAAGCAGGATGGCTCAGAGACCGAGGGTAGAACCAAACAAAGCCAATGAAATAATTCCTGCTATAGCTGAGTGTCTAGCTAAGTCATCATCAGAGAGGCTTACAGATGCAGAGACCCACAGCCAAACATTAGGCAGAGCCCAAGAAATCCCTCAGAAGATGGGGAAGAAGGATTGATTGTAGGAGCCAGAGGAGTTAACGACATTAGGAGAACATGTCCCACAGAATCAACCAAGCAGGGCCCACAGGGGCTCAGAGACTGAAGCAACAACTATGGAGCCTGCCTGGGTCTATACAGGGCCCTCTGCACACATGTTGTGGTTGTTTAGCTTGGTTTCTTTGGTGTTTATTTGTTTGTTTGTTTTTGAACTCCCGACAGTGGATGTAGGGGTGTCTATGACTCTTTTGCCTGCCCATTGAACCCTTTTCTTCCTACTGGGTTGCCTTGTCCTGATTTGATATATGGTTTATGCCTATTCTTATTTCATCTTGTTATGCAATGTTTGGTTGATTCTGTGGTGGTCTGCTCTTTTCTAAATGGAAACAGAAGAGAAATGGATCTGGGAGAGAGAGAAGCTGGGTGGGGGACATTGGGAGGTGGGGAGGAAAGGGAAGCTGTGGTAAAGATATATTGTATGAGAGAAGAAAGAAAAACAAATAAAATTAATAGATGTCTGAGTAAGTGTGGTGGCACATCCCTTCAATCTTAGCATTCAGAAGACAGAGGCAGGAGTGTTAGTTTTACTGCAAGTTCAAAGCCATCCTGAACTTCTCAGCAAGTTCCAAGCCTTGGGTTTGTAGTTCAGGGCTTGAGCATGTGCTGAGCAGTGGAATCAATCACCATAATCACATATGCATATATGTATGCACAAACACACAACCATGCTTTTGTACATATAGACAGGTAGCAAAGGAAAAAAATCTTCCATTTAGTCATTAGGGAATTGCAAGTAAAAAATACAAAGGGTATTAGATATCAGCAATATGACTGACTAGGAGGTCTCTCCTTACTCAGGGGGACACTGATTCTATAGTGATAGGATCAATTCCTCCTGAGAAATCTAGAAGTCAGTTAATATACATTACTACAGACCAGCTTCATGGAAGCCTCATAGGAGATTGTGGCACCAACTATTTTGCTGACATAGAATGATGTGATCAGGAGAAAATGCTCAGATCCTACTTCTCCCTGGGGAGGGAGAGAGGTAAGTAAAACACACGTTCAGGAATTAGAAATTTAGGGGACTGTCATGGAGATGATGGCTGTGGTGTTGAGCAGGGGCAGGAAGGGACAGCAGCTAAGGGATGCTAAGAACACAGGCAAAGCTTAGGCATCATGTCCTTGCCTGTGTGCACTGTGATCAGAAGAGCCTGGAACTCAGAAGTGTAGCACTTGCCTAACTTAACTGAAGCAATTGGTTGTGGCTGCAAGCCCGAAAAAAGAGGAGAAAAAGAAAACCCTGTGAAATGAACCAACTATATACACCAAAGCAATCTGGAAAGGAAACTAAGAGAAAAATCTTGTTTATGACTACGTAAGAAGAACAATCCCAGTGGGAAACTGGGGTGGATCAAAAGGGAGCAAGAGGTGGGGGTATGAATATGATCAAGAATGTGATTTACACACATGAAGATGCCACAATGAAACCCACTCCTGGACTGCAGGTTATACAGCCCTTTCCTAGTATGTGCATGGATCCCAGCCCTAGTGCCACACACACACACACACACACACCAAAACAAATCACATTTTTTGGCAAAATTCACACATGCTAATAAAAATGAAAAACCTCTGCAAATAGTCAGGAAAACTAGGAATATAAGACAACCTCTTGAACAGTGGTGAGAAAACTGGATGGCTATATATACAACAGAAGAGGGAAACTAGCCTGCCTCTCACCTTGCACAAAAAATCAAAAAAAAAAAAAAAAAAAGAATCAAAAGCCTTAACATAAGACCTGAGGTTGCTAGAGGAAGACACAGATCTGGAGACTTTAAGATCAAGGGATTGGCGAAAACCTTTCTAAGCAGGACTCTAGCAACACAGGAAATGACCCTTAGGCTGAATGACAGATGGGGAATTACAGGAAATTTAGAAGCTTCTGCTTATGCAAGCAAAGTTCATCACCAATGGTGAAAAGACAGTCCACAGGATGCAGAAAACACTCTTGCCAACCTCACATCAGATAGGTCATCACTAATATTCAGAATAATAAGGGATTACAAAAATTTAACACCAGTCCCCAAAACCATCCAATCAATAAGTGAGCTAACAAGTGGAATACATAATATCTAAGAAGTATAAATGGCCAGTAAATATGAAATGATAGGTTCACTATCATTGGCCTTCATTCAAATGCAAATTAGGATGTGTTTGAAATTCTACTGTCAGAATGGCTATCATCACGAAAACAAGTAACAAATGCTGATCAAGGCATAGAGAAAGATAAACCCGTGTAACTAGTTCAGCCACTATGGAAGTCAGTGGTAAGTTCCTCATAAAAATAGGACTAGGGGGCAGGGATACTGCTCAGCGGGAAAAGGCCCTTGCTGCCAACCCAGACAAATTGGGTTCAGTCCTGGGGATCCACATGGTGGAAGAGAGAACTGACTCTCACAAGTGATCCTCTGACCTCGACACCCATGCTAAACATTAACGCATGACAGAGAAATATTCCATGTGACCTTACGAAATCTAAAAGTAGAATTCTATATGACCCAACTCTACCACTCCTGGATATATTCCCAAGCACTCTTAAATCATCTTGCTACAGAGATATACATGCATACCTATGCTGTTGAAGCTCTGTTCACAATAGCACTGGGATTTTTTTCAGTTTAAGTAAAAATGAAATCATGACATTTCCTGGAAAATGCATGGAATTAGGGATCATTACAGACTCAGTCAGTCTCAAAAACACAAATACCATATTCCCATATTCTGCTCATTTGCAATCTAGACTTAAGTTGTTTGCCCTTCTCTCTCTCTCTCTCTCTCTCTCTCTCTCTCTCTCTCTCTCTCTCTCTCTCTCTCTTTCTCTCTCACACACACACAGACACACACACACAGACGCACACACACCACATGCACACCGTGTGTGCATTATGTGGTGGTGGGTTGAAAAAGAGGATAATTGCATATTAGCAGAATGAAACAGACCATCGAGGGAAATGGAAAGGAATATGGGGAAGGGGATGAATAAGAGCAAATAAAAATGATATAGGCCTAAAATGCTACAATGAAACTTTGTATGCTAACTTTAAAATTAATTAAAATTTTGCTAAAGAATATGATACTGAGGGAAACTTTTAAGGAGGAAAACAACTTATGCATGGAAAACCGCAAAACATCATTAAAATAGATTACAGACAAAACCAATAGAAGAATAGTCCATATTCATGGATGGGCAGACTTTGCATTGCTAACACATCTCTGCTATCTCAGCTCTTTCAGACTTCCAATTACATCTTTGAAGGAAAAGAAAAATCAGTCTTTGAAATTCATATTTAGCCATAAAAGATCCTGAATATTATTGAGATATCTCTCCATTTCTCTTTCTCCCTCCCCCATTTCCTTTTATTTATTTACTTCAAAGAAAGACCCCAATTTTTGAAACAACAACCAACCATAAAAAAAGACCAACCCCTTCCAGACCTACGTTAATCACAGTAGTGCAACACTGACATGAGGACATTCACACAAACTAAAGCAATAAAACAGAGCACCCAGAATCAGCCCACAGAACTATGTAATCTTGACAACAGCTTCAAGATACTATGGTAGGAGAAAGATCTCCTCTTCAACAAATGGTGTTGGGAAAGAATAATATCACAACAAATGGATAAAACTTGACTCCTACATCAAGTACCCCTCCCCCCACAATAACTAAAAACCAATCAATGATATAACACAAGACCTGCTGCTATGAGACTCTGAGAAGATGCTGGAAAAGCCATGGGCCATTACCTTGATTATTTCTTGGTTACAATTCCAGAAGCATAAGTAACAAAGCAAATATGAACCAGTGGGATTGAGCCAAGTTAAAGAAGCTGCTTTGGCCCAAGAGAAGCAAACAGTAGAAGGTAACCTACAGACTAGGAAAACAACCGGATTTAAAAAGGGGGAAAGAGTGGAGCAGTGATTTTTCCAGTGAAGGCATGTATGCACCGGCATCACTAACCATCAGCAGAAATTCTAAATGAGTAATTATTTTATGTTTTAGGGAATACCAAGAGAAGAAAGAGTTTTTTTTATTATTTTCATGTCAAAAGTTTCATTATACAAAATAACTTTAAACATTTATTTTATTTCTCTATTTTGATAGGTATGAAGATGATTTGTGTATTATAGATATTTATTGTATAAAGCAGAAATCCAGACAGAGACACAGTAATGCTAGAAGAATAGTACTAAACTAAACTTAGAACATGCTTGAAAAGCAATTTGAGGGACTTGGTTTTTGTTTTGTTTTTTGTTTTTGTTTGTTTATTTTTGTTTTTTTTAACTTTGTTTTTGTTGTGATCCTGGCATGAAATTCAGGGCCTTGAGGATGTTAAACACACACTCTGCAACAAAAATATACCCCCAGCCCTTGATGGTTTTGCAATGACAAACTGACTCAGTCTACCAAAGTGGCCTCTGCCTGTGTACATTTGTTTAGTCATAATTGGAGGAAGAAAGACAAATATTATTATTATAAGGGATAGATCTGAATAGAAAGGAGAGAATTTTGAACTGGAAGTTAAAAAAGTGGGCATCCACAATGTACTGATAATTATTCAGAAGAAGTGGAAAGTCATTCATTAAAGTACGTGGTCCCTGTTCATACCTCAGCTCTGTCATTTCCTGGTGTGTGTGTAGACTTAATGTTTCTGGGTATGTTTTCATATTTAGAAAAGTAGAAAATATTTGCTTGCAGATTGGGATTGTTGGGAATAGAAAATGTAAATACTTATACAATTAAGATGATCAGGGTTCTCCGGGAGTTCAGACTATGGGAACTGAGCAGGTGATCTGTGGTTTTGGGGTTTGAATCAAAGAGAGACAGATATATCACTTTTGTGAGAGTGTGAGAGGTAAAGGAAGGCTGAAGACAACAAAGTCAATGCAGAGAATCACCCACTTTCCTGCTCTATATGAACTCTTTTTATATGGTTAATTTTCTATTTTAATGTAATTTTTAATAATATTTTTATTTTATGAAATTATAGTTTATAATTACAAGTCAATTTTTCCACTTCTCTTTTCCTCTGTTCAACCCTTCCATGTATTCTCATTCTCTCTAGAAGTCAAATGACCTCCTTTTCTTTCTTTAATTGTTGTAAGAGTAATATATGGCGTGTGTGTGTGTGTGTATGTGTGTGTTTATGTGTTGTAGCACCAAATATATATTCTTCATATATACATGTAATAGGCCTAAATGTAAATACAAACCTTCTCAGTTCAATATAATGTTACTTTGTATATATGATATATATAATAATATGTATATTATTATTATTCATGGCTGGTCACTTGATATTAGATGGCCAACTGGGGGTGGTTCTTCCCTGGGGAAGACTATTTCTCCAGTTCAATATTCCTTAGTTTACTGTAGTTCTTTGTGCAGAGTAGGCCTTATGAGCTTTTCATTCTATGTTAGGATTTCTATTGGTATCATCATTGATCAGGTCTTATTTAGTCAGCCATGATGATGAAACTTCATGCGTGTGGTTTCTCTGACATCTCTTGGAGACATAGTTTCACTACACACTTCCTGTACCTCTGGCTCTTAAAGATATTTCTGCTTCCTCTTCCAGAATAATCCCTGAGCCTTAGGTTTGACTTGTAAGAATTTACATTGGGACCGGGTAGAACACAATTTTTTGTTCTCTGCATTTTTTTAACCATTTGTGGTTTTCTGTAATGGTCTATGTCTGTTGCAAAGAGAAGTTTCCTTGATGAGGGGTGAGAACTACACTTATCTGTGGGTATCAGGATAAATGCTTAGAATATAGTTAGCAATTATACCAGTTTAGGGGAATGGCAGTTATGGGTTTCCTTCAATATCCACAACTTCTCTAGTTTAGGTAGGCACAATTTCCCATTTGTTGGCAGGCCTTAAGTTCAATTAGAGGGTTGTTGATCACATCCAAGGTGTAAATGCCACTACTTTGAAGTTATAGGTTTGTTCATGGACATCATACCTGGGTAGGACTATTAATTACTTTGCTCCCTTGGAAGTTTGCATGGTGTCCTCTGACACTAGGAAAGCTAATCTTCATCCAGAGATGAAACTTTTAGGTTAGATTCAGTTCAGGTTCCCTGGATCCTGTGTCCAAATGATATGCTGTCTTCACCAACAGAGACTTACATACCTCTGTGAGGCAGCCAAGGACAGCAGCAAAAATGTATGTTTGGGTCGTCTCTGAACAACCCTGACCATACTCAAAAGTGTCCTTATTTTGGTTACATAGCCCATGGGAAATTTTGTTTAAATTACATATGTAGACACAGAATTTTGTATTGTATCTGTAATATTAGGTAGATGCATAATAATAAGATTTGTTATGCTTTTCAGACATAGCTGCTATTTATTATACTGTCTTCCTTCTTCTGTCCTTATATCACTCCCCTGCCCAATTACCCCTTACGTCACTTGTACACTGCTATTCCCCCTTTCTATTGCTTCTCCCACCTAAAGTCCCTTTATAACTTTTCTTGTTTCTGAAATTACTCCAGCTTATTTTAGTCACATCTGAAGATTCTGAGTTAGGAACTTCAGATGAAAGAGAACATGTAGCACTTGTCTTCCTGGGTCTGGGTTACCTTGCTCAATATGAATCCTTTTCTGTTCCATCTGTATTATCTGCAAAGTTCATGATTCCCGCTTTTCTTACAGTTGAATAGAATTCCATAGTACACTTGTGGCCATGCTTCCACTATTCATTCATCAGCTGAAGGGGCATTGGGTTGTTTTCATCTCTACGTGAGGAGAGTGGCAATGAACATGACTGAGCAAGTATCTGTGAGTAGGATGTCAAAGTCTCTTGGCATATGCCAAGGAGCAGTATAGATGGCAAAGCGTTTGAGGTTTCTCCACACTGGCTTTCAGAGTGGCTACTTTTCAATCCTATCCATAGTGAGTGAAGGTTTCCCCTCCACCACAATCCCATTCAGCACTAATTGCTAGTTATTTTGTTGATTTTTGTCTGGGGTAAGATGAAATCTCAAAGCTGCTTTGGTTTGCGTTTCCCTAACTTTGGGGAAAACAAATATATTTTTAAACTAACTTCTTAGTTGTTTTATTGCTTATTTGGAAACTAACTGTTTCAGATACCAAGCTCATTTGTTTTGAACAGGTTGTTTGTTATTTGAGTTCTTTATGTAGTTTAATTTTTTTAATTTTTAATTTATTTTATTGAGCTATACATTTTTCTCTGCGCCCCTATCTTGCTCTCCCCCTCCACTTAAACACTCTCCTATGGTCCCCATGTTCCCCAATTTACTCAAGGTAGATCTTGTCTTTTTCTATTTCCCATGGTAGATTAGATCCATGTATGTCTCTATTAGGGTCCTTATTGTTGTCTAGGTTCTCTGGGATTGTGAATTGGTAGGGCTGATTTTCTTGCTTTATGTCTAAAAGCGACTTATGAGTGAGTACATATGAAGAATTGTCTTTATGGGTCTGGGTTACCTCACTCAATATGATGTTTTCTAGATCCAACCAGTTGCCTGCAAATTTCAAGATGTCATTATTTTTTGTTCTCTGCTGTCTAATATTCCATTGTACCAACATTTTTCCTTATCCATTCGTCGAAGGAGGATCATTAGGGTTGTTTCCAGGTTCTGACTATGATGAACAATGCAGTCTATGAATATAATTGAGCACATGTCCTGGTGGTACGATTGAACATTCTTGAATATGTACCCAAAAGTGGTGTTGCTGGTCTTGAGGAAGGCTGTTTCCTAATTTTCTGAGAAATTGTCCATACTGATATCCAAAGAGGCTGTACCAGCTTGCACTCACACCAGCAATGAAAGGAGTGTTTTCTTTACTCCACAACCTGTCAAGTATAAATTGTCATTAGTGTTTTTGATCTTGGCTATTCTTACAGGTTTAGGATGAATATCTCAGAGTTGTTTTGATTTGCATTTCTCTGATAGTTAAGGAAGTTGAGTATTTTCTTAAGTGTTTTTCAGCCATATATATTCCTCTGTTGAGAGCTCTCTGTTAAGGTCTGTAACCCATTTTTTATTGGATTATTTGTTCTTCTGATGACCAATTTTTTGAGTTCTTTGTATGTTTTGGAGATCGGTTCTCTGTCCTATGTGGGGGTTGGTGAAGATCTTTTCCCATTCTGTAGGCTGTCGTTTTGCCTTGTTGACTGTGTCCTTTGCTTTACAGAAGCTTTTCAGATTCAGGCAGGCGTCCCATTTATTAATTGTTTCTCCTCAGTGTCTGTGCTACTGGAGTTCTATTAGGAAGTAGTGTCCTGTGTCAATGCATTCAAGTCTCTTCTATGAGACTTAGGTTCTCTTCTATGGAGGTTATGTTGGCTTTAGGTTGAGGTCTTTGATTCATTTGGACTTGATTTTTGTGCAGGGTGATAGATATGGATCTGTTTTTCATTATTTTAAATGTTGGTATCAAGTTACCAGCACCACTTGTTAAATATGCTTTCTTGTTTCCCATTTATAGTTTTGCTTCTATGTCAAAAATAAGGTGTTAGTACATGTGTTGATTAAAATCTGGGTCTTCAATTTGGTTCCATTGTTCCTTCTGTCTATTTTTATGCCAATACCAGGCTGTTTTCAGTATTGTACCTTTGTAGTAGAGTTTGAAGTCAGGGATTGTGATACCTTCAGAAGCTCTTTTATTGTATAGGATTCTTTTGGCTATCCTGGGGTTTTTTGCTTTTCCATATAAAATTCAGAACTGTTCTTTCAAGGTCTGTGTAGAATTTTGCTGGGATTTTGATGGATATTGCATTGAATCTGTAGATTGCTTTTGGTAAGATTGTCATTTTACTATGTTAATTTTACCTACCTACCCAAGAGCATGGGAGATCTTTCCATTTTTTGTTGTTTACTTCAATTTCTTTCCTCAAAGATTTAAAGTTCTTGAAATACGGGTCTTCCACTTTTTTGATTAGAGTTACTCCGAGATACTTTATGCTATTTGTGACTTTTGTGAAGGGTGAGTTTTTCTGATTTCTTTCTCAGCCAATTTATTATTTGTGTAAAGAAGGACTACTGATTTTTTTTAGTTAATCTTTTTTTATTTTTTATTTTTAAGTTTTTATTATTAAAAATTTCTGCCTCCTCCGCACTTCCCATTTTCC
Source organism: Arvicola amphibius (assembly GCF_903992535.2). NCBI lineage: Eukaryota > Metazoa > Chordata > Mammalia > Rodentia > Cricetidae > Arvicola > Arvicola amphibius. Next base: position 85,341,548 of record NC_052052.2, read on the forward strand.
TCCCCTTCTCCCCACTCTCCTTCCCATCCCTTTAGTTAATCTTGTATTCTGCTACATTACTGAAAGTGTTTATGAGTTGTAGATGTTTCTTGGTAGAATTTTTGGGGTCCCTTATGTAAACTATCATATCATCAGCAAACAGTGAGAATTTGACTTCTCTTCTGATTTATATCCCCTTGATCTCCTTTTGGTATTTTATTGCTCTAGCTAGGACCTCAAGAACTTATTGAATAAATATGGAGCAAGTGTACAACATTATCTTGTTCCTGATTTCAGTGGAATCCACTGGGACTTTCTCTCCATTTAGTTTGATTTTGGCTGTTGTCTTGCTGTATATTGCCTTTATTATGTTTATATATATTCCTTGTATTCCTGCTCTCTCCAAGACACTTACAATGAAGGGATGTTGTATTGTGTAGAAAGCTTTTATAAGCACCTAATGAGATGATTATGTGGTTTTTGTTTTTCAGTTTGTTTATATGGTGAATTACATTGACAGATTTTCATATGTTGAACCATCCCTGCATCTCTGGGATGAAGCTGACTTAATCATGGTAGATGATTTTTTAGATGTGATCTTGGATTCGATTTGCCAATATTTTATTGAGTATCTTTGCATCAATGTTCATGAATGAGATTGGTCTGCAATTCTCTTTCTTAGTAATGTCTTTCTGTGGTTTGGGTATCAAAGTAATTGTAACCTTATAAAAAGAGTTTGGCAATGTTCCCTCTGTTTCTATTGTGTGGAATAATTTGAAGAGTATTGGTATTAGTTCTTCTTTGAAAATCTTGTAGAATTCTGAGCTGAAACCATCTGGTCTCGTGCTTTTTTTGGTTGGGAGACTTTTGATGACTGTTTCTATTTCTTCAGCAGTAACCTATTTAATTTGTTTATCTGGTCTTAATTTAATGTTGGTAAGTGATATTTATCCAGAATGTTGTCCATTTTTTTTAAGTTTTCCAATTTTATAGAGTACAGGTTTCGAATTATGACCTAATGATTCTCTGTATTTCCCTCTATGTCTGTTGTTATGGTCCCCCTTTTTTCATTTCTATTTTGTAAATTTGGATATTTGGTTAGTTTGGATAAAGGTGTTGTCCTATTTTGTTGATTTTCCTCGAAGAACCAACTCTTTGTCTCATTGATTTTTTGTATTATTTTCTTTGTTCTAGTTTGTTGATTTTAGCTTTCAATTTGATTATTTCTTGCCACCTAATTTTCTTGGGTGAGTTTGCTTCATTTTTGTTTCTAAAGTTTTCACATGGTTCTGTTAATTCACTAGTGTGGGATTTTTTTCAGCTTCTTTATGTAGGCATTTAGTACTATGAACTTTCCTCTTAACACTGCTTTCTTTGTGTCTCATAAATTTGGGTATGTTGTGTGGTTATTTTTATTAAATTTCAGGAAGTCTTTAATTTCTCCCTTCATATATATTCATTGACCCATTGATGCTTCAGGTGAGCCTTTTTAATTTCCACATGTTTCTGGGATTTCTGGAGTTAGTGTTGTTGAATTCTAATTTTAAGCCATGGTAATCTGATAAGATACATGGGGTTATTCCAATTATTTCTATCTGTTGAGGTTTGTTTTGTTTCCTAGTATGTGGTCAATTTTTGAGAAGGTTTCATGAGGTGCTGAGAAGAAGGTGTATTATTTATGTTTGGATGGAATGTTCTATAGATGTCTGTTAAGTCCATTTGAGTCATAACATCTGTTTGTTCCCTTCTTTCTCTGTTGATTTTCTGGTTGACCAACCTATCCTGTGATGAGAGTGGGGTGTTTAAGTCTCGCACTATTAGTGTGTAGGGTTTAATGTGTGATTTAAACTTTGGAAGTTTTTCTTTTACATATGAGGGTGCCCTTGTACTTGGGGCATAGATGTTCAGTATCGAGATTTCTACTTGATGGATTTTCCTGTGACTATATGATTGGTTGATTTTAGTTTGAAGCCTATTTTGTTAGATATTAGGATAGCTACACCAGCTTGTTTTGTAAGTCCATTTTGATTAGGAAATTTTTCCCAACCTTTTACTCTGAGGCAAATAGTTGTCTTTGAGTTTGAGGTGTGTTTCTTGTGTGCAGTAGAAGGATGGATTCTGTTTTTATATCCAATCGGTTAGCCTGTCTTTTCTAGGTGACTTAAATCCATTTATGTCAAGGGATATTAATTACCAGTGATTACTAGTTGCTTTTATTTTAGGTTTTCATTGTTGATAATGTTACTGTATATATTTTTCTTTCTTTGGGATGTGGTGTTATGAGATCAACAATTGTATGTGTTTGTGTTGATCAAACCAACTTCCTTGGGTTGGAGTTTTCCTTCTAGTACTTTGTGTAGGGCTGGGTTTGTGACTAGGTAACAATTAAATCTGGTTATGTCATGGAATATCTTGTTTTGTCCTTCTATGGTGGTTCAAAGCTTTTCTTGGTATAGTACTCTGGGCTGGCATCCATGGTCTCTTAATGTCTGTATAACACTTGACCATGTCTGTATAACACTTGAATGGCTTTCATTGTTTCCACGGAAAAGTCAGGTGTGATTCTGATAGGTCTACCTTTATATGTTACTCAGATTTTTTCCTTTGCAAGTCTTAATATTCTTTCTTTATTATGTATGTTTAGTGTTTTGATTATTATATGGTGTAGGGACCTTTTTTATCCAGTTTATTTGGTATTCTGTAAGCTTCTTGTATCTTCATTTGCTTATCTATCCTTTGGTTGGGAAAGTTTTCTTCTATGATTTTGTTAAATATATTTTCTGTGCTTTTGAGTTGAACTTCTTCTCCTTCTATAGCTATTATTCTTAAGTTTGGTCTTTTCATGGTATACCATATTTCCTGGATATTTTATGTTAAGCTTTTTGTTAGATTTAATGTTTTCTTTGAATGATGAGTTTATTTCCTCTTTTGTATCTTCCATGTTTGAGATTCTTTTCTTCATCTCTTGTATTCCCCTGTTTATGCTTGCAATTGTGGTTCCTGATCATTTTCTCACAATTTCTGTTTCTATATTCTCTCAGTTTTTGTTTCCTTTATTGTCTTTATTTCAGTTTTCAAGTCTTGAATGGTTTCTTTCATATGTTTGATTGCTTTTCTTGGTTTTCTTTAAGGAATCTGTTGATGGTTTTTGTTTGTCTTTTCCTCCATTTCTTTGAGGGAATTTTTCATTTCCTCTTTAAGGGCCTCAAACATTCTCCTAAAGTTATTTTTAGGTCATTTTCTTCTGCTTCATCTATACTTGGTTGATTAAGTCTTGTTGTTGTAGGGCCACTAGTTTTTTTATTGGTGTTATGTTGTTCTTTGTGGTATTGTGTATGTTTTTACCTTGTCTACTCAAACTTTTATCTGATTGGTATAGTTGGGGCTGTCTATGTCTTTGTGTTGCAAGAAGGGCCGTTGTTGGTCCTGGACACCCAGAATCAAAATAACCACACAGAAATCATATTATTTAAATCACTGCTTGGCCCATTACCTCTAGCTCCTTATTGGCTAACTCCTACATCTTAATTTTACCAATTTCTATTAATCTGTGTTTTGCCTCATGGCTGTGACTACTGGGTATAATTCCCAGCTTCTATCTCTGGTGGCTCCATGATGTATCTCTCTCTGTTTTCCTTTTCCCAGCATTCAGTCCAGTTTTTCCCATGCCTGCCTAAGTTCTGTCCTAGACAGTTTCTTTATTCATTAACCAATAAAAGCAACACATAGACAGAAGGACTTCCTACATCATCTCTGGTGATCAATCTTCTTGGTAACAGTGGATACAAGGCTAAGATGGTTGCTCCTCAAGGTGCAGTCAGGGCCATGGTTTCAGCCACCCCACTGATCACTCTGTTCCTGGAGATTGCACAGTGTTCCCGGGCAGTTGCTCTGCAATACTGGATGCTGTTCAGTCCTGCTCCCATGGAAATAGTTTGTTTGGGGCTATTTCTGTTGAGGTTGTTGCCTTGGGCCTGCTCTGGTAGAGGTTGCTGTCTCAGGCTTGCTCAGGCAGTAGTGGCTGGATCAGGCCAAGACTCCAGCACAATGTTGCTGGCTCAGGTCTGTTGCCTCAGAGTTATGATTCACACCCTGTCTGGCAGAACTCTCTGGTTCGGGGCCTGTGATGGAGGAGTGGTCTATGTGTTTATCTTTCCTTGGTCTTAATAAGAAACTTGCCTTGGCCCCTTTAATAGGACAGAAAATTAGGTAGGCGGAGTAGACAAAACAGAATTGTGGGACAAAGAACACCAAGTCAGGCAGATGCTTCAGGCAGTTGCCATAGTCAATCGCCATGCCTCCTCCTCTCTGGGACAGTTGCCATGAAGCCAGCCACCAGGTCAGACATGATTGAATCTTTCCCAGTAAGACACCACTTTGTGGTGTTACAACAGATTATTGGAAATGGGTTTAATTAAGATGTGAGAATTAGACAATAAGAGGCTGGAACTAATGGGCAGGCACTGTTTAAATGAATACAATTTGTGTGTTGTTATTTCGGGGAATAAGCTAGCCAGGCAGCTGGGAGCAGGGTGGCGGGAACACAGCCTGCAGCTCCATACTACAGGCCTGTTCCCTCAGAGGTGTCTCCCTTGTACCAGCTCCTGTGGAGTTTGCTGCCTCGGGCCTTCTCTTGTGGAGGTTGTTGGCTCAGACTTCTTATTCTGGATATCAATCTTCTGTCTGATGTAGAGCTTGCAAAGATTCTCTCTCATCCTGTGGGATTTTTCTTCACTCAGTGGATTATTTCTTTAGCTGTGCAGAAATATTTTGGTTTTTTGGAGGCCCCTCTTATGAATTGTTGGCCTCAATTCTTGGGCAAATAAAGTCCTCTTCAGAAAGTCCTTCCCTACACCTATGTCCTGTAGGGTACTGTCTTTGTGCTCTTCCTACAGTTTCAGTGTTTCCCATTAAGATCTTTAATCCATCTTGTGCTAATTTCTGTGCAAAGTGTTAGACATAGGCCTAATTTAAACTCTTCAACATGTGGACAAACCTGTTTCCCCAGCACTGTTTGTTGAAGATGCTGTCTTCCCTCCAGTGCATGTTTTTGGCACCTATGTTGAATATTATACAGCTGTAGTTCCTGTGCTTGTGTTTCCATTTTCTGTTTTATCCCAGTCATCTTCACATCTGCTTTTGTGTTGGTCCCATAGTATATTATTATCACTATACTTCTGTAATATACCTTGAGATCTGAATGGTAATCCCTCCAGGATTGTTTTATTGCTCAGGATTGTTTAGGATACCTGGTTCTATATAAATTTTAGGACAGTTTATTCTAGTTTTTCAAGAAAATAGGGATTTTGGATATTGGGATTGAATTGAATTTGTAACTGGCTTTTGGTCAAATCGTCTTTTTCACAATGATTTTTTCTATCAATCCATGAGCATGTGTATTTTTTCAGTTTCTGGTAACTTTTTTTCTCTTTTTTTTATTAAAGATTTCCATCTCCTCCCCTCCTCCTCCCCTTCCCCTCCCCCTTCCACCTCATAACTCCCCTACATCCACCCCTCTCCAAAGACAAAGAGCCATCATGGGTTCCCTTCACTAGTGTTAAGAGCCAAGGTCCTCTCAGCTCCCCCTAAGTCCAGGAAGGTGAGTAACCAAATTGACAAGGCTCACAGTGAGCCCACCATCCATGCTGTAGAGTTCATGTTCATTGCCGTTGTCCTTGGGTGTTCTCAGTCCTCTTCCACAATCAGCCACATTCAGAGAGTCCTGTTTGGTCCCCTGTTTCCATCAGTCCCATTCCAACGTGACTTAGTGGTCACCCGTTAGATCTGTCTCCAACCAGTCTCAATGGGTAAATGCAACTCCTCACTGTCCTGACTTCCTTGCTCATGATCTCCCTCCTTTGCTCCTCATCAGGACCTTGAGAGCTCAGTCTGGTGCTCCTATGTATGGGGCTCTGTCATTTTTATCTATCCAATGCCAGGTTGAAGGTTCTATGGTGATATGCAAGTATTCATCGAGTATGGCAATGGATCTGGACATTTCTGGCACCCTCGTCCTCAGCTGCCCAAGGACCTAGCTGGGGGCGTATTCCTGGACACCTGGGGGAAACCCCTCTAGAGTCAAGTCTCTGCCAACCCTAGAATGGCTCCCTTAACTAAGATATATAATCCTTGTTCCCATATCCACACCTTCCTATATCCCAACCATCCTATTCCCCCAAGCTCTTCCCATCCTCCACTTCACACTTTTCTCTCCCCATACCCCCCATCCCCCAATCCCACCACACCCCCATGTTCCCATTTTTTATCCAGCAAACTTGTCTACTTCCAAATATCCAAGAGGATAACTATATGATTTTCTTTGGGTTCACCTTCTATATAGCTTCTCTAGGATGTTTTTAACGAAGTATTAGGCTCGATGTCCTTTATTTATTTATGGCTAGAAACCAATTATGAGTGAGGTACATCCCATGTTCATCTTTTTGGGTCTGGGTTTACCTCACTCAGGATGGTGTTTTTCCTATTCCATCCATTGCATGCAAAATTCAAGATGTCATTGCTTTTTAACCGCCGAGTAGTACTCTAATATGTATATATTCCACACTTTCTCTTCATCCATTCTTCCACTGAAGGGCATCTAGGTTGTTTCCAGGTTCGGGCTATTACAAATAATGCTGCTATAAACATAGTTGAATAAATGCTTTTGTAATATGATTGGGCATCCCAATCCCAAGAGTGGGATTGGCTGGGTCCTGGGGTAGTTGATCCCAATTGATGGAGGAAAGTTATCTGTCCTATGTTAATTTCATTGGTTAATTAATAAAGAAAACTGCTTGGCCCTTTAAGAGACAGAAAATTAGGTAGGTTGGAGTAGACAGAACAGAATTGTGGGAACAAGGAAGTAGAGTGGGGGAGACGCTTCAGGCAGTCACCATAGGAGTTCCATGCTGCTCCTCTCCGAGATGGACGCAGGTTAAGATCTCTCCTGGTAAGCCACACCTCGTGGTGCTACCCAGATTACTAAATATGGGTTAAAGCAAGATATGAGAATTAGCCAATAAGAGGCTGAAACTATGGGCCAGGCAGTGTTTTAAAAGAATACAGTTTCCGTGTAATTATTTTGGGTGTAAAGCTAGCCGGCAGCCGGGTGGTGGGACGCAGCCCCGCCGCTTCACACTACACCAAATTTCCTGAGAAACCTCCACACTGCTTTCCAAAGCGGTTGCACAAGTTTGCATTCCCACCAGCAATGGATGAGTGTACCCCTTACTCCACATCCTCTCCAGCAAAACTATCATTGGTGTTTTTGATTTTAGCCATTCTGACAGGTGTAAGATGGTATCTCAATGTTGTTTTGATTTGCATTTCCCTGATTGCTAAGGAGGTTGAGCATGCCCTTAAGTGTCTTTTGGCCATTCGAACTTCTTCTGTTGAGAATTCTCTGTTCAGTTCAGTGCCCCATATTTTAATTGGGTTAATTAGCATTTTAAAGCATAGTCTCTTAAGTTCTATATATATTTGGAGATCAGAACCTTTGCCTGTTTGCGGGGTTGGTGAAGATCTTTTCCCAGTCAGTAGGGAGCTGCCTTTTTTTTTTCCCTCATGGTTTATTTTTTTTTATATTTAAAATTTCCATCTCCTTCCCTCCTCCTCCCCCCTCCCTCCCTCCTCCTCCTCCTTCCCTCCCCTCCTTCTCCCCCTTCCCTCCCCTTCCCTCCCCATACCTCCCCTCCCTCCCTCTCAAGGCAAGGAGCCATCAGGGTTCCCACTCTATGCTAAGTCCAAGGTCCTCCAACTCCCCCCAGGTCCAGGAAGGTGATCGACCAAGCTGAGAAGGCTCCACAAGAGCCCGTCCATGCATGAAGAATCAGAGCCCAGTGCCATTGTCCTTTGCTTCTCAGTCAGCCCCGCTCTGTTGGCCACATTCAGAGAGAACGGGTTTGCTCGCATGATCCATCAGTCCCATTCCAACTGGAGGTGGTGATCTCCCTTTAGTTCTGTCCCACCGTCTCCATGAGTGAACGCACCCCTCACGTTCCTGACTTTCTCCCTCATGTTCTCGCTCCTTCTGCTTCCTCATCAGGACCATTGGGAGCTCAGTCCAGTGCTTCCAATGTGGGGCTCAGTCACCTTATCCATCTGGTCGCCAGCTGGAGGTTCCCTCACAGTTCCTGACTTTCCTTTCTCATGTTCTCTCTCCTTCTGCTCCTCATCAGGACTTTGGGAGCTCAGTCCGGTGCTCCAATGTGGGGCTCTGTCATTTTCTTCATCTATCGTCAGGTGGAGGTTCTATGGTGATATGCAAGAAATTCATCAGTATGGCCTATAGGGAACTGGCCTTTTCAGGCTCCCTCTCCTCAGCTGCCCAAGGAACTAACTGGGGGCGTCTCCCTGGAAACCTGGGAACCCCTCTAGGGTCAAGTCTCTTGACAACCCCTCAGGTAGCTCCTTAAATTAAGATATATGCTTCCCCTGCTCCATATACACCCTTCCTATATCCCAAGCACCCCATTCCATCCCGAGCTCCCCTCATTCTCCCCCTTCACACTGTTCTCTCCCCATCTTCCCTTGGCCCAGTCGCGCCTCAACCCTCAAGTTCCCAATTTTGCCTGGCAATCGTGTCTACTTCCAATATCCAGGAGGATTAACTATATCTTTTTTGGGAGTTCACCTTCTTATTATCTTCTCAAGGATCCCAAATTTATAGGCGCGATGTCCTTTAATTATGGCTAGAAACCGATTTTAGTGAGTATACATCCCATGTTCATCTTTTTGGGTCTGGGTTACCTCACTCAGAATAGTGTTTTCTTTTCCATCCATTGCCTGCAAATTCAAGATGGTCATTGTTTTTTACCGCTGAGTAGTATTCTAGCATTTATATACTTCCACAGTTTTCTTCATACATCTTCTTCCAACTGAAGGGCATCTAGGCTGTTTTCCAGGATCTGGCTATTACAAATAATGCTGCTATGAACATAGATGAGCATATGCTTTTGTTGTATGAATTGGGCATCCTCTTGGGTAGATTCCCAATAGTGGAATTGCTGGGTCCTGGGTAGGTTGATCCCGAATTTTCCTGAGAAACCTCCACACTGCTTTCCAAAGTGGTTAGCACAAGTTTGCATTCCCACCAGCAATGGATGAGTGTAACCCCCTTACCCCACAACCTCTCCAGCAAAGGTTATTATTGGTGTTTGGATTTTAGCCAATCTGACAGGTGTAGATGAGATCTCAAAGTTGTTTGATTTGCATTTTCCCTGATAGCTAAGGAGGGTTGAGCATGACCTTAATGTCTTTTGGCCATTTTAAACTTCTTCTGTTGAGAATGCTCTGTTCAGTTCAGCGCCCCATTTTTTAATTGGGTTAATTGGCATTTTAACCATCTAGTCTCTTGAGTTCCTTATATATTTTAGAGATCAGACCTTGGTAAGTTGCAGGGTTGGTGAAGATCTTTTCCTCCAGTCAGTAGGCTGCCTTTGTGTCTTAGTGACATGTCCTTTGCTTTACAGAAGCTGGCTCAACTTCAGGAGGTCCCATTTATTCAATGTTGCCCTTAATGTCTGTGCAGCTGGGGTTATGCGCAGGAAATGGTTCCCTGTGCCCATTTGTTGTAGAGTACTTCCCACTTCTCCTCTATCAAGCTCAATGTGTTCAGATTAATATTGAGGTCTTTATATCCATTTGGACTTGAGTTTTGTGCATGGTGATAGATATGGATCTACTTTCTTCTTCTACAGGTTGACATCCAGTTATGCCAGCACCATTTGTTGAAGATTGCCCCTCTTTCTTCCATTGTGTACTTTTGGCTCCTTTATCAAAAATCAGGTGTTCATAGGTTGTGGTTTAAGATCCGGGTCTTCTATAACGATTCCATTGGTCAACTTCTCTGTTTTTATGCCAATACCAAGCTGTTTCAATACTGTAGCTTTGTAATAGAGTTTGAAAGTCAGGGATGGTAATACCTCCAGAAGTACCTTTATTGTATAAGACTTTTTTGGCTATCCTGGGTTTCATTGTTTTTTCCATATAAAGTTGATTATTGTCCTCTCAATCTCTGTGAAGAATTTAAATGGGACCTTGATTGTGATTGCATTGAATCTATAGATTGCTTTTGGTAGAATTGCCATTTTTACTATGTTGATCCTCCCAATCCACGAGCAGGGGAGATCCTTCCATTTTCTGGTATCCTCTTCAATTTCTTTCTTCAAAGACTTAAAGTTCTTGTCAATAAATCCTTTTGTGTTTGTGTTGTTTCCCTTCTTCTAGTTGTGCTGGTGAAGGGGTCGCTAGATGCCTGAGTTATTGTGGGCATTGTTGGACTCCTTGGTTTTTGTGATTTTCCTTCTATTACTTTCTGCAAGGCTGGATTTGTGGCTGCATATTGTTTAAATCTGTTTTTGTCCTGGAATATCTTGTTTTCTCCATCCATCAATGGTGAATGCAAGGTTTGCTGGGTATAGTAGTCTAAGGCTTGCATCCATGCTCCCTTAGTAGTGTCGGTAGCACATCTATCCAAGCTCTTCTGGCTTTCATGGTTTCCATTGAGAAATCAGGTTGTAATTCTGATAGGTTTCCCCTTATATGTTATTTGACCTTTTTCCTTTGCAGCTCTTAATATCTGTTCTTTATTCTGTATGTTTTGTGTTTTGATTATTATATGGCATGGGGATGCTTTCTTTTGATCCAGTCTGTTTGGTGTTCTATAGGCTTCTTTTACCTTCATAGGAACATCCTTCTTTAGGTTGGGGAAGTTTTCTTCTATAATTTTGTTGAATATGTTTTCTGGGCCTTTGAGTTGTTAATTCTTCTCCTTCTTCTACCCCAATTATTCTTAGGTTTGGTCTTTTCATGGTGTCCCAGATTTCCTGAATGTTTTGTGTTAAGAATTGTTAGATTTGTTTTAGTTCTTTAATCTGTGAGTTTATTCCTCTATAGTATCTTCAGAGTCCGAGATTCTTTCTTCCATCTCTTGTATTCGGTTGGAAATACTTGTCTCTGAAGTTTCTGTTCGTTTATTCAGAGTTTCCATTTCCAGTTGTCCCTCAGATTGTGTTTTCTTCAATACCTCCATTTCATTTATCAGGTCTTGTACTGTTTCCCTTACCTGTTTGATTGCTTTTTCTTGTTTTTCTTGTTTTTCTTGGGTATCTTTGAGAGATTTATTTATTTGGTCTACCTTTTTGTTTGTCATCTCCATTTCTTTATGGCAATTTTTTACCTTCTGTTTAAGGTCCTCTATTATTTTCATAAAGTACTGTTTAGAGGGTCGGATTCTTCTATATCTTCTGGGGTAGGGTGTTCAATTCTTGTTGTTTCGGGATGTCTGGGTTTGTGGTGATGTCATGTTTGCCTTTCATGTTGGTTGGAGGAGCTCCTGCATTGGCGCCTGCCCATCTCTTTCCTTCAAAAGGAGCCCGGAGGCGGCTTGGTGTCCTAGACCAATCTTTTCTGTGACTGAAACTGGTTGGATCTCCCCCAGTGTCAGAGGAGGGACCTATTCCTTGCGTCACAACCTGAAGAAGCCCGCACTCCCTTGCAGGAATCCCCAGACCTGCCTGGAGGTCAGAGTCTGATTCCTCTGGTAGATGGCCTTAGAAAAGGAGCAGGACACCAGTTCAGGTGGAACTGAACTGGTGGAATACCACACAGCGAACCTGGCAGCACAATCTATGAAGGACCCGCCGACCCTCCTCGCAGGAATCCTCAGACCTGCCTGGAGGCCAGAGTCTGACCCCTTTGGGTGGAAGGCCTTAGAACTGAGAAGAACACCTGAGAACAACTTAGAAAATATCACTGGTGCTACTGTGTTGAGAGGGTCAGCGAGGTATGAAAGTGCATCTTCAGAAGGCATCATCAGGACTGCAGTGTCCCAAAGAATGATGGATCCTCTGGCAGACTGTCAGGGTCCACTTGCAGGCCAAGCAGCTCTCAGACAAGGCCTACCTTGCCACCAGGGCAGGCCAATGTAGGAGGGGACCTCACACCGGCCTGGGTGCACTCAATTCCAGGTCCCCAGAGCCCAACAGGCTGAGCTGTGGGATTTTGTGGCCCCAAAGACGGGAGGATGAGGCGGGGGGTGGGTAGGGGGGGAGGATTCTGGGTGCAAGCTGGGAAGGGACGGTGAGAGAGAGGCAGTATCTCGGGGAGAATAACCCCTGCAGGAAGAGCAGGTAGTGGCAGGTGGCAGGGGGAGTTGTGGGACGTCGGTGGTCCCTCTCCGGGCAGCTGCCACGTTCGGGCACTCACTCCTTCACTCACCCCAAAGAATGATGATCCTCTGGCAGACTGTCAGGTCCCCTTGCAGGCCAAGCAGCTCTCCTAGGCTGCCTTTTTGTCTTAGTGACAGTGTCCTTTGCTTTACAGAAGCTGCTCAGCTTCAGGAGGTCCCATTTTATTCAATGTTGCCCTTAATGTATGTGCTGCTGGGGCTATACGTAGGAGCGGTCTCCTGTGCCCAAATGTTGTAGAGTACTTCCCACTTTCTCCTCTAACAGTTGAGTGTGTTCAGATTGATATTGCGGTCTTTAATCCATTTGGACTTGAGTTTTGTGCATGGTGATAGACACGGATCTACTTTCATTCTTCTACAGGTTGACATCCAGTTATGCCAGCACCATTTCTTGAAGATGCTTTCTTTCTTCCATTGTGTACTTTTAGCTCCTTTATCAAAAATCAGGTGTTCATAGATTTGTGGGTTAAGATATGGGTCTTCTATTTGATTCCATTGGTCGACTTCTCTATTTTTATGCCAATACCAAGCTGTTTTCAATACTGTAGCTCTGTAATAGAGTTTGAAGTCAGGGATGGTAATGCCTCCAGAAGTTCCTTTATTGTATAAGATTGTTTTGGCTATCCTGGGTTTCTTGTTCTTCCATATAAAGTTGATTATTGTCCTCTCAAGATCTGTGAAGAATTTTGATGGGATCTTTAAGGGGATTGCATTAAATCTATAGATTGCCTTTGGTAGTATTGCCATTTTTACTATGTCGATCCTCCCAATCCAAGAGCAAGGGAGATCCTTCCATTTTCTGGTATCCTCTTCAATTTCTTTCTTCAAAGACTTAAAGTTCTTGTCAATGGACTTTCACTTCCTTGGTTAGAGTTACCCCCAAGATATTTTATGCTATTGTGGCTATCGTGAAAGATGACGCTTCTCTGATTTCTTTCTCTGCTTCCTTATCTTTTGTATATGGAGGGCGACTGATTTTTTGGAGTTGATCTTGTATCCTTCCATGCTACTAAAGGAGTTTATCAGCTGCAGGAGTTCTTTGGTGGAGTTTTTCGGGTCGCTTACGTACACTATCATATCATCAGCAAATAACGAAAGTTTAACTTCTTCCTTTCCAATTCGAATCCCCTTGATCCCCTTGTTTTGTCTTATTGCTATTGAATGGAACTTCAAGCACTATTGAAGAGATAAGGAGAGAGTGGACAGCCTTGTCGCGTTCCTGAATTTAGTGGGATGGGCCTTGAGTTTCTTCCCATTTATTCGATGTTAGACTGTTGGCTTGCTGTAAATAGCCTTTATTATATTAGGAATGGCCCCTGTATCCTTAATCTCTCCAAGACCTTTATCATAAAGGGGTTCTGAATTTTGTCAAATGCTTTTTCATCATCTAATGAGATGATCATATGGTTTGTTTTTCCTTCAGTTTATTTATATGATGGATTACATTGATAGATTTTTGTATGTTGAACCAGCCCTGCATCTCTGGGATGAAGCCTACTTGATCATAGTGGATATTTTTTCTAATGTGTTCTTGGATTCTGTTTGCCAGTATTGTATTGAGAATTTTTGAATCGATGTTCATGAGTGAGATTGGCCTGTAATTCTCTTTCTTGGTTGAGTCTTAGTGTGGTTTAGGTATCAGGGTAATTGTAGCTTCATAAAAGGAATTTGGCAATGACTGTTCTGTTTCTATATTATGAAATACCTTAAGGAGTATAGGTATTAGGTCTTCTTGGAAGTTCTGGTAGAATTCTGCATTGAACCCATCAGGTCCTGGGCTCTTTTTGGTAGGAAGGTTTCTGATAACAGTTTCTAATTCTTCGCGACTAACAGGACTATTTAGAGCATTTACCTGGTCCTGGTTTAACTTTGGTATATGGTACTTATCTAAAAAAGTGTCCATTTCTTTTACATTTTCTAATTTTGTGGCATACAGGCTTTTGTATAAGATCTAATGATTCTCTGAATTTCCTCTGTGTCTGGGGTTATGTCCCCTTTTTTCATTTCTGATCTTATTAATTTGTGTGTTCTCTCTCTGCTGTTTGATTAGTTTGGCTAGGGGTTTGTCAATCTTGTTGATTTTCTCCAAGAACCAGCTTTTTGTTTCATTGATTCTTTGGATTGTTTTCTGTGTTTCTATTTTGTTGATTTCTGCCCTCAGTTTGATAATTTCCAGTCTTCTACTCCTCCTAGGTGAGTCTGCTTCTTTCTTTTCTAAAGTTTTCAGGTGTGCTGTTAAGTCTCCAATGTGTGCTTTCTCCGTTTTTTTTTTTAAAGTGGGCACTTAGTGCTATGAATTTTCCTCTTAGCACTGCTTTCATAGTGTCCCATAAGTTTGAGTATCTTGTGTGTTTGTTCTCATTAAATTCAAGAAAGACTTTAATTTCTTTCTTTATTTCTTCCTTGACCTAGGTGTGGTTCAGTAGCTGACTGTTCAGTTTCCATGAGTTTGTATGCTTTCTGGGGGTAGCATTATTGTTGAATTCTAATTTTAATCCATGGTGATCCGATAAGATGCAGGTGGTTACTATTATGTTTTTGTAACTGTGGAAGTTTGTTTTGTTACCGAGTATGTGGTCAATTTTCGAAAAGGTTCCATGAGCCGCAGAGAAGAAGGTATATTCTTTCCTGTTTGGGTGGAATGTTCTATAGATGTCTGTTAAGTCCATTTGGTTCATCACCTCTATTAAGTCTCTTAATTCTCTGTTAGGTTTCTGTCGAATTGACCTGTCCATTGGTGAAAGAGGAGTGTTGAAGTCTCCCACTATCAGTGTGTTTGGTTTGATGGCTGCCTTGAGTTCTAGTAATGTTTCTTTTATATAACTGGGTGTTTTTGTATTAGGGACATAGATATTCAGGATTGAGACTTCATTCTGATAGATTTTTCCTGTAATGAGTATAAAGTGTCCCTTTCCATCTCTTCTGATTGATTTTAGTTTGAAGTCAACTTTGTTAGAAATTAGTATGGCCACACCGGCTTGTTTCTTAGGTCCATTTGCTTGATAAACCTTTTCCCAACCCTTTACTCTGAGTAGATGTCTGTCTTTGTGGTTGAGGTGTGTTTCTTGTAAACAGCAGAATGTTGGATCCTGTTTTCTTATCCAATCTCTTAGCCATTGCCTTTTTATAGGTGAATTGTGTCCATTGATATTAAGTGATATTAATGACCAGTGGATGTTAACTCCGGTTGTCATTTTTTATTTGGTAATAGAGATTGTGTGTTTCCTTTCTTTGAGATGTGCTGGTGAAGGGTCACTAGATGTCTGATTTATTTTGGGCAATGCTGGACTCCTTGGTTTGTGAATTTCCTTCTATTGCTCTCTGTAAGGCTGGATTTGTGGCTATGTATTGTTTAAATTTGTTTTTATCCTGGAATATTTTGTTTTCTCCATTCATAGTGAATGAAAGCTTGGCTGGATATAGTAATCTGGGCTTGCATCCATGGTCTCTTAGTTTCTGCAAAACATCTATCCAGGACCTTCTGGCTTTCATGGTTTCCATAGAGAAGTCAGGTGTTAGTCTGATAGGTTTTCCTTTATATGTTATTTGACCTTTTTCCTTTGCAGCTCTTAATATTCTTTCTTTATTCTGTATGTTTTGTGTTTTGATTATAATATGGCGAGGGGATGTTTTTTTTTTTTTGATCCAGTCTATTTTGTGTTCTGTAAGCTTCTTAAACCTTAATAGGAATATCTTTCTTTAGGTTTGTGAAGTTTTCTTCTATAATTTTATTAAATATATTTTCTGGGCCATTGAGCTGTAATTCTTCTCCTTCTTCTACACCTATTATTCTTAGGTTTGGTCTTTTTATTGTGTCCCAGATTTCCTGAATGTTTTGTGATGAGAATTTGTTGGATTTGCTGTTTTCTTTGATCAGTGCATTTATTTTCTCTATGGTATCTTCAGAATATGAGATTCTTTCTTCTATCTCTTGTATTCTGTTGGTTATGCTTGTTTCTGTAGTCTCTGTTAGTTTACATAGATTTTCCATATCCGGCTGGCCCTCGGGTTGTGTTTTCTTCTTTGCCTCCATTTCAGTTTTCAAGTCTTGCACTGTTTCCATTATCTGTTTGATTGTTTTTTCTTGGTTTCCTAGGATATCATTTACGGATTTACTCAATTCTTCAAACTTTTTGTTATTCTTCTCGTCCATTTCCTTAAGGGAGTTTTTCACCTCCTGTTTAAGGGACTCTATTACTTTCATAAAGTCAATTTTTTCTACTTCTTCTTGATTAGGTTGTTCAAGTCCTCCTGTTATAAGTTCGCTGGTTTCTGGTGCTTTCATGTTGTTTTTCAAATTGTTGGAGGAATTCTTGCATTGGCGCCTGCCCATTTCTTCCTCTGAATAATCTCCTTTGGGTCTTCTTTTAGAAGTTCAATTCCCCCCAATGAATTCAATTCACTCACCCCAATGAATGATGGATCCTCTGGCTGACTGTCAGGCCTCTTGCAGGCCAAGCAGCTGGCTGACAAAGGGCCTACCTTGCTGCAGGCAGACTAATGAAGGAAGGGACCTCCCACCGGCCTGGGTGCACTCAATTCCAGGTCCCCGGCGCCCAAACAGACTGAGCTGTGGGATTTTGTGGCCCCAAAGACAGGAAGATGAGGCGGGGTTGGGGGTTCTGGGTACAAGCTCGGAAGGGACAGGAAGAGAGAGGCAGTATCTGGGGAGAACAACCCCTGCAGGAAGAGCAGGAAGTGTGCGGGTGGGGTGGGGGAGAGTTGGGGAATGTCGGTGGTCCCTTTCAGGGGGGCAGCTGCCGCGGTTCAGGCACTCACTCCTCACTCACCCCAATGAATGATAGATCCTCTGGCAGACTGTCAGGTCTCCTTGCAGGCCAAGCAGCTCGCTGACAAAGGGCCTGCCTTGCTGCAGGCAGACTAATGACTCTGGTGTCTTTTATGTCTTTTTCTTTGGAGATTTAGGTTTTTCACTGCCTCGATTAAGTTTGTTTCTAGACATCTGTGGTAGTTTGAGTATAATTGGCCCCCCAAATCTCATAGGGAGTGGCACTATTAGGATGTATGGCCTTGTTGGAGAAAGTGAGTCACAATGGGGGTGGGGTTTGAGATTTTCTATGCTCAGGATACCACCCACTGTCTCTGTTGACTTCCTATTATCTGTAAGATGTATCACTCTCAGCTACTTCCAGTACTCCATCTGCCTGCATGTCACCATGCTCCCTGTCATAGATAATGGACTGAACCTCTGAAACTGAACTGAGCCACCGTTAAATGTTTTCCTTTAAGAGTTTCCTTGGTTACGGTGTCTCTTCACAGCAATAAGAACCTTAACTAAGACAATATTCTTTTCTTTGAAGCTATTGTGAATGGGAATGTATCCATGATCACTTTCCCTATGTGTTTGTTGGTATGTAGAAAAGGTACTGCCTTTTGCAAGTTGATTCCGTATCCTACCACTTTCCAAAAATTGTTTCTAAAGTTGTTTGTAAGAAGCTTTGATATCTCTTAAATACAATATAATTTTATTTGCAAATAAACAATTGTATTTTAACAAGCAATATTATGGTGAAAATTCTTAAATCACATGAGTATGGGTGGTGTTAAGTGTGTCCATGTGTGCACGCAGATGAGCATGCACATGTATAAACCCCTGTAGATGCTAGATATTGAGATAAGAAATCTTCCTTAATCACTGTCCACCTTGTTTATTTCAGACAGGGTCTCTCCCTGAACCTGAAGCTCACAGATTTAGGAAGGCTGGCTGTCCAATAAAATTCAAGGATCTACCAGCCGCTGCCCTCTTCCACAATGGTGGGGTTATAGGAATGTGCCACTGTGCCCAGATTTTTACATGGATTCTGGTTACCTGAACTCAGGTCCTAATGCTTGTACATCAAACATCTACTGATGACACACCTCCCCAACCATGGATTACCATATTTGTGAACACTAGTATTTTTACAGCCTGAGGCAAGAATAAGCAAGCAAGTATGATGACCATATTAATTTGTGATAAACATGGAATAACTGCTTTCTACAAGTTATAGCACTGTACTCTTCAGCCATCAGTATACACAATGATTCGTTTCTCTGCTTTTACCTAAAATAGATAATTTAAATTTTTCTCATTGAACAGGTTTTTAGAACTTATCTTTGATTACCGAACTAGAGCATAAGAAAGGCTTTACCCAAAAGGACCCACCAGTCAACCAAACAGCATGAAACCCCACATTATTAATTTCTAAATTTTAATAGGAATTTCTCAGTCTTGTCATAATATTGAGGTATACCAGAGTCTCACTTTTACTGTCCATAGTACTTCATTGTGTCTTTATTTTGAACTGAGAGTATAGGAAAAATAAGTTTGACCTCCCTTGATTTCCTTCTGATTAAATTCTGGAGCCTTTGAGAACACTTCAGTGCTGAGGGGAGCCATGTACTGGCTGTGGCAGGCATAGAAGCTCCATCATTACAACATGAGATATAGGGTTCTTCTTTTTCTATATGTCTCATATCTCTCTCTAGGACACCAGTGGTACAGACTGTAAGGACTTAGTCTGTATCACAGACTGAACCTGACACAGAAGTGCCAGGGTTAAGAGAAACCAGCATACTCAGCCACATTACTCACTTTAGACTTTCCAACTGGCTAGTGGATAGAACTTATGTTACTTGTAACCATGCTCACCCTCTGCATGAAAGATAAGAATGACTTTATCTGTCCATTGATATTTTCTTTCTTTCTGTTTTGGGAAATAATAACCCAAGCTCTTTGTTATAAAATTATTAAATTAGTTACTATCAGTTTTTATAAATTATATTCATTTGAATTACTATTGTTGTCCAGAAATGGATTACAGGAATGGAAGAAAACCTCTTCCAAATTTCAATTTGTCTGTATTTTCCTGTTTTCTTTATCTGCATCTTTCTTTATCTTCTTTGTGTGTGTCTCCTGTGTTCTCTTGCCTGTACCTTCTTGCTTTCCTTTGGTGTCATCCTGTTCCCCTCCACTGAGAGTTTTCTCATGTGTCATTGCAGATACATCCTAAACTCAAGAATGCTGTGAACACGTTTCCTAGAACTCTTCCAATTCTGCCAGCTCAGAGCTGGAAGCAACCAGAGACCAAAACAGAACTCAGAAGAAGGACCCACTCATAACCAGATCTGCTAGTTCATGTTACTGAGTGTTTTCAGAACCCAGTAGAATATGTGTTCTAAGAAATCCTCAATGTTCTTCAGCATTATAATGAAAACCAATTTTTAGGACAGACAT
Source organism: Arvicola amphibius (assembly GCF_903992535.2). Classification (NCBI taxonomy): domain Eukaryota; kingdom Metazoa; phylum Chordata; class Mammalia; order Rodentia; family Cricetidae; genus Arvicola; species Arvicola amphibius. The sequence continues at coordinate 85,360,951 of NC_052052.2, forward strand.
GATTACACGTAGCTTTAATCCTAGCACTTGGCAAGCAGGTAGATTTCTGTGAGTTTGAGACCAGCCTGGTCTACATAGCAAGTTTGAGGTTCTGGGGCTACACAGCGAAAATCTATCCTCAAAACAAAAGGAATCCATTACTTTGGGCACTCTGTCAGAATGAAGAAATGTATACAAGATAGAAAGAAGGGGCCAATGGACCTATCAGTACCACTCCTCAGTGATGTGGTTATTCTTTGTTCTAGCTTGCTTTACATTTTCCTGACCAATGATGGACAAGTGACTCAAACTTGGACAGTTCTCTAGGATTTTATGTTAATACACACACACACACACACACACACACACAGAGAGAGAGAGAGAGAGAGAGAGAGAGAGAGATGATCTCTTGCCTTTAGTGACAGAAAAAAATTGAAATTACAGAAGTCTAATAGAAGTCTATCTGATTCTTTCTAATCCCACCTGATTTGTAGTGGGCTCCCAGCATGGTAGAGACAGAGTATGTGCATGGAGTTGCAAGAGACCAGTAATAAGGAAAAGTCAAGAATAAATTCTAGATTTCTACTGAGTTTCCAGAAGAATGAGCTCCCATTGTTAACACTGGGACACAGACAGAAGTGGGATACATGAAGGCAGCACTTTGAGGTGACAATCAGGGGTGACAATCTTTGAATATATTCAAAGAGAAGAGGGTCCAGAACTACACTTTGAGAAAGATCACACTTTGTGAAGGAGAATTTAGCAAAGGAGGCTTTTATAAAGAGGTTTAGAATGTGGGAAAAGTAAAATGGGAATAGTCATGGAATGAGAAGGAGTCTCAGAAAGAGGTGGTGCTCAGCCAAGGCAAAGGATGCTGGAAATTAGGAAATTTGAGATCAGAGACATATTCATTGGATGTGGCCAATATGGAGGACATGTGGTAAAGTTTAAGAAGGACATTTTAGGTCATGGGCATGAAAGCTAGTTGTTAGAAAGGTTAAAGAAATGGTGATAGCCACCGGTGTAAATGACATTGTGAAGTTCCTGAGGTGTTTATCATTCTGTCCTTTTGACAGAGAACCATATAGATAGTGCCCCCTCCCTTTCACACACATATTCACATACATACACATGACACACAAAGGTTCCTTAAAAATTCTTCTGCCACATAGTCATCTACAGAACAAGCCCTCACCTGCCAGTTCACAACCCTTCATGTTGTGCCACCATTTGAAATGCACTAGGCAAGAGTTTCATACTGTCTTGATCTAGATGTTGTATTAATTTATGTGTCACATGACTGGGCAATGGGTATCAGATGCTTGGCTGTCCTGTCTGTAAAGATGTTCCTGAGACTTTTCTGTTACCATTGTGCCATTAGACCTAACATCGCAGGTTACCAAGTAAGAATTCCCTGCCATGCCTCACTGCCCTTAGGCGAAACATTTTCTGTTGTCATTGGTGTTTGAATGAAACTTGTACAAGTGGCTCTCCCAGGTGTTGTAGAGTACTAGAATCACACCACCAGCATCCTGGGTCTAGCTCCTCTATTGTAGGAGGCCGCTGGTTTGTTTCCAGACTGATCTGACTTGGAAATAATCACTCAGAAACTATATTATTTAAATCACTACTTGACTAATCACTTAAGGGTATTTCTAGCTAGCTCTTATATAGTTGGTTAACCCATTTTTAATCTATGTATTGCCATGTGGCTATGGCTTACCAGTAAGGTTCCAGCATGTTTGTCTCTGATGATAGCTGCGTGTCTTCTATTTGATTCCACCTACTCTCTCTATATATTTTTTCCAGCCTGGCTATATTCTGTTAAGCCATTGGTCAAAAGCAGCTTCTTAGTCATTAGCCATAACAGCAACACATATACAGAAGGACTTCTCACACAATTTTCCCTTAGAAATTCTCTACACACACACACACACACACACACACCACAAAGAAAGTTTGTAGCCACAATTTCTTTCGGCTTGCAGTATGCCACAGCTCTCTTAAGAGAGATATTCCTTATTCAGCAGTATCAGAAATAAACAAACAAAAAAAAACCCACACGATTTCAAACCGGGACTTCCTGGGTTTGTGCTGCCACACATTTAAATCTGTTCATGAACAATGTGTTTCAAACTGCTTTAGTAGAGTGACATAGACTGCTGCATACTTGGAACTGGGGCAGTGTACAACAGCTTCCAGAGGCAGTGAACATGCTTCCACCATGTTGGACTGGACAGAGCCAAAAGACAAAGCAGAGCCATGGCTTAGCATTTTAAGAAGCACCTCTGAACAGAATAGAATTTCAAATACACAACAGGACAGATTCAGACATAAAAGACCTCTAAATGAGACACAGTGTGTCTAAAATATGTACATAGGCTTGGGAAAAGAGAAGAAGAAAAGTAAAGAGACAATAAATGTAATATAAAAGATTACAGATAGATTAAGGAGTAAAGCTAATAAAATATTAAACATGTAGAATAACTAACAGAGTAAGAAAAATAGCCATGTAAAGATAGAATATACACAGAGTTTAGATTATACATATCCTTGTGCTTTCCTTTTAAATTATTTGCCTATGAGGGGCTAAGTACAGAGAGACATTTCATTGTATGGGCTGCTAAGTTAAACCAACATATATTTCTTAAAGATATCTTGACTTCAAAATTGGATACTAAGGTTTTGTTCCTTGGAAAAGAGATTTCTGCCTTTGATTCCACAGAAGATGAGAAGCTATGGATTCATTCCAGGCTAATGTGGTTTGATGGACCAAGACCCTCTGAAAGGTCACCATGACACCCCCCCCCCAAAATTACTGTTTGCCCAAAAAATAGCAAGAAACAGTCTGGAGAGAACTATGCCCAAATTCCCAAATATTGTTTTATAAATGTTTGTTTACATTTAAAAGGGTATATATATATATATATATATATATATATATATATATATATGCTATGGAGATTTACATTGGTATGGATCTTGATTAATTGATAAAAATTTAAGGTGAATTCTGTTATATGTATATTTCTGCTCTTGATGAAGGTATTGTGTTTGTACAGCTCATTTAAAAATGTAATATATAATTAATAAATATAGGTTAATAGATAATCATCAATAATAGTCAAGCTTTAGTCATGTTAGAGTTTCTAGATGTACAGAGATACATTTCAGATGAATAGTTAATCTTCAAACCTTTCAAAGACTACAGAATATGGCTTTTAAAATATTTTAATAACTTAGGACTTTCCATAACAATGAGGCACATCTGCTCCTGGCAGCACCAATCTACTTCAAGAGAATAATGGACATCAAAGAGGCTCCTTATGGAGTTTGATAGCCATTTGGGGCAAGAAACTCTTCTTGCCTGGATTGCTTGATGTTATTGTGTATGAACTGGATATGCAGGACCCACAGAAACATAACTGCTAAACTTGCCTAAAGGTGAGATGGTCCTTTAGGATTCCCACTTCTAGAAAGAGTCTGCCAGACATTCTGCAGGACAACAGAAGAAAGTGATTGACACATTGCCAATAGAGCCTAAAAGTCTTTGGAATTTCCTGCTTCATGGGAAAGTCTGCCAGATACTATGGACCTGTGGGCTGAAGATTGGATGCTCAACAAAACAGAAGATTTTGGGGTAACTGTCCAGGTAGTGAGATGTCTCTCAAGTCTAGAGTTTTGGAAGTTGCTTACAATGCACTTCCTGTTTACTTAGGTTATATTATATCCTTCTGGAGTCTTTGATAAAGTTGAAGAATAGATAGTTATAATTATAGTTTTCTTTAGTTATGATAAAAGATAAAGTAGATATAAATATTATAACTGTAATTCTTTCTTAATACCTATTTTGTGATATGTAATTTTACTAAGTTAAAACCTTCCTTTTTACTTAAACAGAAAAGGGAAAATGGTGTGGGATGTCCTATGTATGTGTTGCTTTTATTGGTTAATGAATAAAGAACCTACTTGAGCCTATAACAGAGTAAAACAGAGCTGAGTGATTATTTTGAGTCTGAGTACCCAGGAATGAACAAGCAGCCTCTGACAACACTCTACCATCTGCATAACTGTATGAATCAGTTAATTTTAATCTTACTTTAGATAATTGGTAGAGAGACCAATAGCATTTCTTGATATACTGTAATAAGTTTTCTATTCACTTCATTTCTCTGAAGAGTCCTATTATCTGGAGTGATGCAACCTCAATTTCTTTTTAATAAAGGTCACATATACAACAGGGATTGCTTTTTCTTTTACGAATGTACTGTCTTGTAGATTCCTTAACATTGATCTCATGGCCAACAGCATTGTAACTCATGCCTGAATAAAGCTCACTTGATATATCTGAATTCTCTATAGGTATATTGTAGTATTCTTGTGCCCAACAACAATAGAGATCATTTCAGATCTGTGTTTTTTATGTACCATTGTAAGCAAAATCAACAACAAGCACAGAAATATCAATAAACATAAGGATACATAGACCAAAAATGATGCTTTTTATAATATTTGCTCTGTAACAAGAAGGCAGAGTATTAGCTATTCAGCCTGAGCTAGAAACATATTCACAAAACACTTAAAATTGTTGAGGGTTTTTTTGCCATCCTACATATACCCTTAAGTAATCATGAAAGTGTTACCACTGTTGATTTTAGAATTACAAGCATATTTTCTCATAGAGATAACTTTGTAAATATGAATCCATTAATGATAAAGACTGGTACCATACCCTGATATTAAGGCAGTCTCTACACCAAATCCTGCAGACACTACACCAAAAAGCAAGGTTGGACTATGACATCAGTATTTTCCCAGGTGGTACTAGCATATTATGCAGACCCACATTCAACTCAAGTTCTAGCCTTTCCTATCAATTAACTGGATAAATAAATTCACTCTCAGTGTTTTGAGATTGACAGCAGAGGACAGGGGTATCCTGCTAGGAAATGAGGTATTTGCTTATGCAGCCTATTTGTGTCTTGAGAACTCGTTTATTTTGGAGTAGGTATTGGATGCTTCCATGTAGCAATACTTCTGGGAACCTCAATTCTTTTGTCATAGGTTTCTTAGTCCCCATAGTCATTCATGTCCAGAGTCAAATATTTCATTTCTAAGTTGGGTCTGGTAGCAATAGGAGATGTTTCTCAAAATGTAAGTTGTGGATGACATAAAAATGAATGAGTTTTGTTCTCAGGTCATCTACTTCCAGCTTGGCTTTTCTTTTTCTCAAGGCCAGATCAAAAATGTAAATGAATGTTCAGTTCACTCAACATTTGTGCTACAGAGAGAGACCAAACTTCCAATTAAGTAGTGTCCCAAATACACAAAAAGACCTAACAGGAATTGTGCCTCTTTTTCAATAATCGTAAGTCCATGTGTTTATGGTGTTATCTTTCTACACTTAGCAGGCATGTATCTTACTTCAAAATCCAAGGAACTTTCTAATCCTTGTTCATCAACATAGATGTCAAAGAAAATGGTGGGCAAGACATATGGTAAGGATTTCAAATTTCCCCAAAATCCCCTTGCATAAGCCAGGGAAAAAATAATAAGGTATCCTGCTGTACCTGTCAGGCAGAAGCATATTGTCTCTGAATTTCTTTGTTACTTGAGCCATGACAGGGAATATTTCCTAAATATAGCAGCATCTTAGATATCTGTGACTATGCCACTTTGCTGCAATAAAGAGATCATATCAAAATACCAGTTGTATTAAATTCTCTTCCTAATTAGTCTTACAACGTACATTGTTTTTTTTTCCAAAATTGTCCCTTTTTGTGGCTCTGTGGAGGAAGTATATAGGAAATAAATTGGAATAACCAACTCTACATCTTTCAAAGCTTTGGGAGGATGTACAAATTCCTACAGAGCCTCGAAAACATGCCATTGTTCTTTGAAATCTTTTACTAGAAAGGAAGAATTCAAAGGGTTTTTATTTTCTCCATCTCATCACACATTTTCTTACTCCACAGGTCAGAGAGTGATGGGGAATTTCCCCATTGCTGACAGTAAGACTAAAGGAGGAGGTTTGTTATAAGCTTTGTCCATCTACCTCTTTCATTCAGAATGCAAGAACCTGCTTAGATTCCTAGCCTGTTGACACTTGTTTCATCGGCAGAATCTTGCTGCTGACCCTTAACTGCAAAGGAGACTAAGAAATGAAGTATTCAAAATTGTCAGTTCATCTAGTAGAAGGCATGGGAGGAAGCTCTGTGGAATGCTACAATGGTCTTCTCCCAGGTTTTCACAAGCCGGGCCTTTTTACGGCTTGGATACTAGGACCTTTGCTAAGGGTTCATGCCTGTTATTCTCTGGCTTGCATGAACATTCCAGTTTATATACGTGGCCTTGTGTTCTGAAAGCTTAGAGTCCTGTCAGAGGCAAACTAACACTTTGTGGGAAAAGTTCTGCTTGTTAAGCCATGTTTTTCTATTCTTTTACTTTATTCTCTTCCTCTCAATATAAAAGGAGCAATGACTTTCTGTTGTGCTTTTCCGTGGAGGAAGGGTGGATGCAGCTCAGTGCAAGTCATCACTCAGCTCTGAGCTTCAAGATGAGATTTTTACTCCTTAGCTAACACATGGTCTAAAGACATGTGCTTTTGATTTTCACAAAGAAGGCCTGATTAAGAAAGTAAATATACACCTTAGAAAACTACAGATATAGAAGCTAAAGGAGGGGGACATAGATTTTTATTAAAAATCAGCTCAATGAGGATAATAACTGTTATTTCTTCACTTGGTGGAACAAATTTGAAGAGATTAAAGGAGGTTTGAGAAAGTTAGGTGACCCAGGAGCACCATCTTAACTTGCTGGTTAATCCCACCCTTCTGCAATAAGCCTGGAAGGAGCAATAGCAATCTTCCGAGAGGTCTGGGACAGCCTCAGGGAGGCACTCAGGGTCTTCATTTCAAGTAGCTTGTGAGACTGGTGTTGCCCGAGTAGCTGATGGAATAGGCCTCCTGTATTGTCTCAGTAGAGGGACTGTAGAGTGACCCCATCAAGTCCAGTGCCCTCATAGTGGACAAAGAAAGCAGGAGACAGTGGGAGAGTAAGTGCTGGGAAGATGACATGAGTACAAAGCCAGGGTGTGTGGTGGAGATAAGGAGTTTGACTGGGGCTGGTGGTGTAGCTCACTGGTAGAGTGCTTGGCTAGATGCCCAAAGCAGGTTTGATTCCCCACACACACCCGCTGCAAAAACTGCATGTTGCGGCACATGTTTGTAATCTCAGGCCTAAGGGGGAGGACTGGAGGAGTAGAAGTTCAGGATCATCCTCAGCTATATAGCAAGTTCTGGCCAGTTTGGGATACATAAGACCCTCTCAGAAACAACAACAAAAACCAAAACCAAAAATGAGTAGACCCAGTAGTATGGCTAGAGGCCATGTCCCTAATGATGTTTATCAGCAATTGATGCCAGTTCTGAATGCCTAAAGTCAGGTGGAATTTCCCTTCTCTTAAAAAGCCAGCAAGAATCAGAGAAAACACACAACACCTCACACTCCATGCCTCAATGTAGGCTGTCATGGAACTCACCCAGAAGCACGGATTAAACAAAGAAATGGGAAGTGGCAGAAAAGAGGTTAGGGTCTTAAAATTACTCAAAAATAAAAACAATCCACAGGTAAAGCAGCCCCAGTGTGTGTTTCCAGATGTGTATAGGTGTTATGGATCAGTGGCTAGGTTGAGTGGGCTTTGGTTGTTGATGCTCTTTTTTGTTTGTTTTTCCTGCTTTTTTCTTGTGCTGGGGGTAGAACCCAGGGTCTTGCACATGTTAAGCAAACACTCTACATCTCTAGCCATAGTTAAGTTTTATTACAAATGGTACAAAAGTTTCTACTATATTATAAACAAATTGTGACTATTAACCTCAGTCCTTCATCACAAACATGTGAACCATTAACTACAATTAATGTGCAACATGGACAGAGGGAGCATGATTAGAAAGTAGCATGAACCTAGAAAGGGGAGTCAAATTCTTTCTGGAAAAAAGAGGAAACCTTTCAAAGAAGAAATTGCATTTGAGCCTCATTTTTATTTTTAGCTGAATACACAGCTTTTTATTTCTTTACTTTCTCTAGTTTTGGAAGCTTTGTGATCTAGTGATAGATGGATGATAGTCAGTTTTCCAGCTTAAAATACTTGTGCATCAAGGTCATCTCAATACTTTAATAAATTATACAAAAAGATAATGAGACAACACGTGTGTACTCTTGGAACTAATGGTCGGTCCAGTCAGAGCCTGACAAGGGACCTCCTCTACCCCTGAGGACACAGAGCAGTCCTTGTTTATACCAACACACCATCTTTCCAACACAGCCAGCCTCTGTCCTTGATGATTTCCAGCTGTGCTGAATGTGCATGGCCAGTTGTTAAAGTAGATGTTCACTTTCCTTACCCACCCACCAGCAGCTGGCCAGGGTCTTGCTGCTAATTCACAGAAACCATTCTCTGATTGGTGGTGGTGCCCCTCCCCCACTCTCTTCTGAAGTCAGACACACTTCTGTGGTTGCTCCCTTTTTCACATATTGCTGAAGCAGTTTTGAAGCTCATAACCATGAACTTGGCTTTTATTAGATATCAGAAATAGTTTCCTTGGGGACTGACTTCAGCTCTCTGTCTTTTGGCCATTGGCGAAGTTTTACGGACTTTGAGGGAAAAAAAAACCAAATAGGCACTGTCTTAGTCACTATTCTATCACTGTGAGGAGATACCATGACCAAAGCAATTTATTAAAGGAAGCATTTAACTGGGGGCCTGCATATACTTTCAGTGGTTTAGTCTGTGAGCATCATGACAGGGAGAAAGATGACAGGCGGGCAGTACGCATGGTACTGGAGCAGTAGCCAGGCAGAGGATGAGCTCTCAGCTACTTCTCTACCAAGGCCACAGCCCCTAATCCTTTCCAAACTTTTGCCCATAAACTGGAAACCATTCAGATATATGAACCTATGGGGCCATTCATTAAAATTGTCACAGGTACTCAGGAGTTTGGGTTGTACAAAGCATCCTTTCCAGATTAAACAATGAGTAAATCTTGCTTCTTGAAATGCACTACAAAGATGAAAGCTTCAGCTGTGTAAGTTTCTTCAAACTCACATCAGTATTTAAAATTCAATGTTTGTTAAATTTTCAGCCTCATCTTTTTTTTTCCTTAGAGGTTTTAAAATTAATTCGAGTGAGATATCAATGACTGGAGCATGTATTTGTTGTCCTCCCTGAAATTCTAAGTTTGGTTCTCAGAATTCATATTGGGTGACTGTAACCCAGCTTGGATCCTCTTCTGGCCTCCGTGGCCACCTGTACACTCATGGCATGTCTACACACACACATACATAAAAATAAAAACATTTTTAAACAAAGTAGACTGCCCATTTTTCTTTGATTTTTTTTCATAGAATTCCTAATTTACTTTCCAAAAATTTATGGATATCAAATATTCACCACTGAGGAGATGCATAGCTAAGCTACCTTCAGTTAGGTTCTATCTATCTATCTATCTATCTATCTATCTATCTATCTATCTATCTATCATCTAGCTATCTATCTAGCTATCTATCTAGCTATCTATCTAGCTATCTATCTATCATCTATCTATCTATCATCTATCTACCTATCTACCTATCTATCTATCTATCTATCTATCTATCTATCTATCTATCTATCTATCTTTTGGAGGCCCAAAAATATGAGCCTATTTCCACCTTGTCTGACAGAGAGTTGGAGGTTGCTGTAAGTGCCTGACAAGAGTAGTTGCACATCCCAACTCAGGATGTAATTGCTTTTGACATTAAAATAGCTCATACAAGTAGTCCAAGCAAATGTACTTCTGTTCCTTCTTTTGTAACAATGAGGTCACCTTGGGAGTGGCTGCCTTCAGGATACTTGGTCTAGGGCAGCTTCACTGCCTAAACAACAGAATGCTAATGATTTGATGTCTCACAATGTTACAGCATTTGTTTAATTGTCCTTTGTATCATGTTAATAAAGTCTTTTGTTACATTCCCCCCCCCTCCACATTTGTATTCAGGTATAAAAACATATGGAAAAATAAATGTAGGTGATTTTAGTATTCACTCAATACCATCCTGGTATTTTTTATGGTTTTAGTTTTATTATTTTCACATGTCTCCATATTCTTTACTATTATTTCTAAATTCCCATGTCACTACCAGGGGTATTTTTGTCAAGGCTGGTTCATGGTTTTTCTTGGTCTGCTCTCTCTTAGGACCCCTCAGTGCTGAAGCAGGCTCTCAGATCCCCTCAGCACTGACGAAGGCTGTGTTGCAGGGTTCCAATGACCTCATAGGTGAAAAGGCAGACTCTCCAGTCCCCTCAGTATGGGAGCAGGGTCTTCTTCAGGGTTCCAAGGACCTCACAGATGAAAAGGCAGGATTTGGGGCAGGATGGAATGGGAGAAAGAAGGCCCAGTGGCAGAAACTCTCCCTGCTGGCACTCTGGTCCCCTTGGCCCTGAATCAGGCTGTTTTGGAGGTTCCAAGGACCTCCCAGAAGAAAAGGTAGGCTTGGGAGCAGGGTGGGATGGGGTAAAGAAAGTCAGCATCAGGAACACACTGTTGTCTGAGGTTTTCTGTCTTGCCCAGTTCTGAAAATGTTAAGTTCCAAAGAAATCACACAGAGGCCTACATTAACTATAGTTAACTGATTGGACCATTAGCTCAGGCTTCTTATTAACTATTATAACTTATATTAGCCCATTATTCTAGTATATGTTAGCCACATGTCTTGGTACCTTATTCAGTGAGGCAGTCACATCTTGTTTGTTCTGTGGCAGGGTCAGGAGCTGGGCAGGACAGAAAACCTCAGTTCAACAGAATGGTGCCCAACTACATCCACATAAGCCTAAAAGAGTTCAGTAAGTAATTCTAGACATAAAATAATAGAGTTAAGCACGGCTTGTTGATAGCAGAACTTTCTCAGGTGGGCTCTGCTTGTTACAGGTAAGCACTCTCATTTAAGAGAGGCTTCTTGACTCAACTTTAGCTGTAAAACCTTGCAGCTCTTTTAAGAGATTTTGCCACAAAACACTTAAATGGTGTTGATGAAAATCTGACTGCATGCTTGCTTTTGGTGGAAGGGACCATAAGTTGTGGCAATAAACATGGCTTATTTTTAATTCCATGAGGATGGAATCTCAAAAAGCTTTAAAAAAATGGGCTGGATCCAGCCATCAAAACCACGGCTTTAATCCTACCCATATTGCTTAGCAAATTAAAGACTCATGTGGTCAGAGAAAAGGAGAGATATACAGTAAAGAAAGATTCAAAGACAAAGAAAACCTCTAAATGTTCTACAGTGTGTTAAAAATATATGCAAGCTTGGGAGAGTAAAGAAAGGGATTAAAGTTCTTAAAATAAAAAAGAAAGACAGTAACTGGGTTTGCTGGCACATGCCTTTAATCCCAACACTTGGGAGACAGAGGCAGGTGGATCTCTGTGAGTTCATTGACAGACTGGTCTACAGAGGGAGTTCCAGGACAGCCAAAGATACACAGAGAACCTGTCTCAAAAAGCCAAAAATTAAAAGTAAAAATAAAAGAAATAGAGGTTAAAATAAAGCCATGTAAATATGAAAAATACACAGAAAGTCTGGATACTGTATGTTATTATGCTCTCTTTGAATTTTTTGAATGCTGAGGAAGGAGCAACAGCTGCTTATTTATATTTATTTATAAATGCTGATGAATTAATCCAAGATATTTTGAAAATACCTTGACTTCAAAATTGAAGTCAAAAGGTATGTTACTTTGGAGAAGAGTATTTGTTTTTGTTTCCATGGGAAATGAGAGGCTGTGGGTTTATTCTGAGTCAAGAAAAATCAGGTTTAATCAAGGACGACCACCTGAGAAATCTCTGGCAGGAACACATGGCCCAGATGTCAGAGTTCTACATCCGGAACAGATTCAAGATGCTGCCTGAAATGATCAAGCCTCACATGATACTCTAGTCAGGACTTGATCATAATTATAAATTTTCTTTAGGTTCCCCATTAGATTATCAGTGCCCCCAACCAGCAGGAAGTAGCTTAGAAAACTATGTCCACATTTCCCCCCAAAATGGACTATGGGTATTTTCCTTTGTTTTGAATGTTGGTTACAAGTTGTTATGGCAAATAGTCAGGAGAAAAGCTAAAAAAAGGATATTAGATTCAGAGTTCTTGTTATTTAAAATAAAAGAGGGGTAAGTGGTGTAGGACAAATGTCTATATTCTGTGGATTATATTTTAAATAAACGCTGATTGGCCAGTAGCCAGGCAGAAAGTATAGGTGAGACAAACAGACAGGAAGTAGAGGCCTGTCAATGAGAACAGGAGAATTCTGGGAAGAAAGAAGCTCTTTCTGCAGTTGAGACCCTGACACAAAACAAGCAAGATGTGACTGCCTCACTGAAAAAAAATACTGAGCCATGTGGCTAACACAGATAAGAATAATGGGCTAATATAAGTTATAAGAACTAATAAGAAGCCTGAGCTAATGGAACAATCAGTTTATAATTAATATAGAACTCTGTGTGATTTCTTTGGGACTTAACAATTGTGGGAACCAGGCAGAACAGAAAACCTCAGATAACAAATACACCTTGCTGGATGGCCAGAGAAGATTAGGGAATTGTGGGGGCTAGATTCTGTCTCTCTGGTAAGGTCTCAGAGAGTAGCACTTCTAGCTGTCTGGCCATGTGGTCTGCTCAACATGAGAGCAGGGTCTCTTGCAGGGTTCCAAGGACCCTGCAGACAAAAAGGCAGGCTTAAATCATGTGGTTTTTATTTTTCAGCTTCTTTATATGGTGGATGACATTGACAGATTTTCATATGTTGAACCATCCCTGCATCTCTGGGATGAAGCCAACTTGATCATGGTGGATGATAGTTCTGAAATGTTCTTTGACTCAGGTTGCCAGTATATTTTTGCATCAATGTTCATGAGTAAGATCGGTCTATAATTCTCTTTCTTAGTAATGTCTTTCTGTGGTTTGGATATCAGGGTAATTGTAGCATGATAAAAAGAGCTTGACAATGTTCCTTCTGTTTCTATTGTGTGGAGTAATTTGAGGAGTATTGGTATTAGCTCTTCTTTGAAAATCTTGTAGAATTCTGAGCTGAAATCATCTGGTCCTGGGCTATTTTTGGTTGGGAGACTTTTGATGACTGATTCTATTTCTTTGGCAGTTATAGGTCTGTTTAATTTGCTTATCTGGTCTCAATTTAATTTTGGCAAATGATATTTATCCAGAATGTTGTCCATTTTTTTAAGTTTTCCAATTTTGTGGAGTACAGGTTTTTTAAATATGTCCTGATGATTCTCTGTATTTCCTCTATGTCTGTTGTTATGTCCCACTTTTCATTTCTGATTTTGTTAATTTGGATATTCTTTCTCTGCCTTTTTGTTAGTTTAGATAAAGGTTTGTCTATTTTGTTGATTTTCTCAAGAACTAACCCTTTGTCTCATTGATTCTTTGTATTGTTGATGGAGGAGTGTCTATGTGTTACTTTCATTGATTAATAAAGAAACTGCCTTGGCCCTTTAAGAGGACAGAAAATTAGGTAGTCGGAGTAGACAGAACAGAATTGTCGGAGAAAGGAAGCAGAGTTGGGGAGAAGCTTCAGGCAGTCACCATAAGCAGTTGCCATGCCTCTCCTCTCCAAGATGGATGCAGGTTAAGATCTCTCCTGGTAAGTGACCACCTCGTGGTGCTACATGGATTACTAAATATGGGTTAAAGCAATATGTGAGAATTAGATAATAAGAGGCTGAAACAAATGGGCTAGGCAGTGTTTAAATGAATACAGTTTCCGTGTAATTATTTCGGGTGTAAAGCTAGCCAGGTGGCGGGATGCAGCCCCGCAGCTCCTTCTACATATTGTTTTCTTTGATTCTATTTTGGTGATTTTGGCTCTCAATTTGATTATTTCCTGCAGTCTAGTTCTCTTGGGTGAGTTTGCTTCATTTTGTTCTAAAATTTTCAAATTTTCTGTTAATTCACTAGTGTGAGATTTTTCCAGCTTCTTAATGTAGGCATTTAGTGCTATGAACTTTACTCTTAACACTCTTTTCATTGTGTCCCATAAATTTGGGTATGTTGTATGGTCATTTTCATTGAATTTTAGTAAGTCTTTAATTTCTCCCTTTATTTCTTCCTTGTCCCATTGATGATTCAGGTGACCATTGTTTAATTTCCATGTTTGTGGGCTTTCTGGATTTAGTATTGCTGTTGACTTCTAGTTTTAAGCCATGGTGATCTGATAAGTTACATGGGGTTATTCCATTTTTTCTATCTGTTGAGGTTTATTTTGTTTCCTAGTATGTGTTCAATTTTTAGAAGGTTCCATGAGGCGCTGAGAAGAAGGTATATCCTTTTCTGTTTAGATGGAATATTCTATAGATGTCTGTTAAGTTCACTTGAGTCATAACATCTGTTAGTTCTCTTATTTCTCTGTTCATTTTTTGTGTTTTCTTTACATACAAGGGTGCCCTTATATTTGGGGCATAGATGTTCAATATTGAGATTTCCTTTTTAATGGATTTTTCCTGTGACTAATGTGAAATGTCCTTCTTGACTCTTTTGATTGATTTTAGTTTGAAGTTTATTTTGTTAGATATTAGGGTAGCTACACCCTCTTGTTTCTTAGGACCATTTGATTGGAATATTTTTCCCAACCCTTTACTCTGAGACAATGTCTATCTCTGAAGTTGAGGTTTGTTTCTTATATGCAGAAGAAGGATGGATTCTGTTTTCATATCCGGTCTGTTAGCCTATGCCTTTTTATAGGTATTTTGAGTCCATTTATATTAAGGGATATTTATGACCAGTGATTGCTATGCCCTGTTAATTTAGTTTTCATTGTTGGTAATGTTAATTTGAGCATTTTCTCCCTCTTTGGGATTTGGTGTTATGAGACCATCAATTGTCTGTGTTTTTGTTGATGTATCCAACTTCCTTAAGTTGGAGTTTTCATTCTAGTATTTTGTGTAGAGCTAGTTTTGTGACTAAGTATTGGTTAAATCTGGTTTTGTCATGGAATATCATGTTTTGTCCTACTATGGTGATTGAAAGTTTTGCTGGATAGAGTAGTCTGGGCTGGCATCCATGGTCTCTTAATGTCTGCATAATGCTTGACCATCACTTTCTGCCTTTCATTGTCCCCAATGAGAAGTCAAGTGTAATTCTGATAGGTCTGCCTTTATATGTTACTCTGTAACATGGAGGGCTGGCTTGTTGGGGTTTCTGTCCTGCCCAGTTCCTACAGCAGGCAAGCCCCAAAGAAAATCACACAGAGATCTGTTATAAAACTGATTGGACTACTAGCTCAGTCTTCTTATTAGCTCTGGTAGCTTATATTAACCCATTATTCTTATCTATGTTAGCCACGTCGCTCGGTACCTTTCTCAGCAGGGTAGCTCACATGTTGCTTCTTTGGTGGTCTGGGCTGGACTGGGAGTAATGGGCTTCCTTCTTCCAAGCATTCTCCTATTTTTATTGCCCCACCTCTACTTCCTGTCTGGTTGACCCACCTATACTTCCTGCCTGGCCAATCAGCATTTATTTAAAACATGATTGACAGAATACAGACAATTCTCCCGTACCATTGCTCCACCTTTTTCCTTTTCAGCTCTTAATATTCTTTCTTTACTCTGTATGTTTAGTGTTTTGATTATTACATGGCAAGGGGACTTTTTTTGGATCAATTCTGTCTGGTGTTCTATAAACTTCTTGTATCTTCATAGACATATCTTTCTTTAGGTTGAAAACGTTTTCTTCTATGATTTTGTTACATAAATTTTCTGTGCCTTTGAGTTGAATTTCTTATCCTTCTTCTATCCCTATTATTCTTAGGTTTGGTCTTTTCATGGTGTCCCATAATTCCTGGATATTTTATGTTAAGCTTTTGTTAGATTTAATGTTTTCTTTGACTGATGAGTCTATTTTCTCTATTATATCGTCAGTGCTTGAGATTCTCTTTTCCGTCTCTTGTATTCTGCTGTTCATGCTTATATTTGTGGTTCCTGATCATTTTCTCATGATTTCTGTTTCTATAATTGTCTGCTTGTGTTTCCTTTATTGTCTCTATTTCAGTTTTCAAGTCTCAAATAATTTCTTTCATATGTTTGGTTTCTTTTTTATGGTTCTTTTTAAGGGATTTGTTGATATCTTCCAATGTTTTGTTTGTCTTTTTCTTCATTTCTTTGAGGTAATTTTTCATTTCCTCTTTAAGGGCCTCAAAAATTCTCCTAAAGTTATTTTTTAGGTCATTTTCTTCTGCTTCATCTATATTTGGTTGGTCAAGTATTGCTGTTATAGGGTCTTTATGTTTTACTGGTGTTATGTTGCTCTTTGTGGTGTTGAGTGTGTCCTACCTTTTCTACTCATCTTTTCCTCTAATAGATGTAGTTGGGGCTATCTGTGATTCTGTTGATTAATCTTCTATGTGCCAGTGAATCCAAGGCTCAGATGTTTGTTCCTTGTGGTACAGTAAGTGCCACGGTTTTAGTTACCCTGTTGGTTACTCTGTTTTCCTGGAGGATGCTCAGTGCAGTGCTCCTGGGCTTTGCTCCACTTCCTTGGAGTTTGTTGTCTCAGGCCCGCTCTAGCCTAGGTTGTCAGCTCAGACATGGTTTTGTAAATGTCCCTGGACTAAATCCACTGCTGTTCCTGTGGAGCTTGCTTTCTCGGGCCTACTCTGGCCTAGGTAGCTGGTTCAGTCTCATTCCTGTAAAATTTGTTGCCTCAGGCCCACTACAGTCTAAGGTTGGAGTGCCTTTCCTCAGGCCTACTTTGGCCTAAGTTAAAGGCTTTGACCTTGTTCTGTAAATCCTGGTCTGGATCTGCTCTTGCAGAGGTCCCTGACTTGGAGTTGGTCCTGCAAAAGTCTCTGGCTTCGGTCTACTTCCTTGGAGTTCCCAGGCTTGCATGCACCCAGACCCACAGAGGACCTCACTCAGGCCTACTCCCTCAGAGAGGTCCCAGATTCATGCTAGGACCTGAAGAGGTTTCAGGTGCCTGCCTATTCTCTTTGATGCCCCAGACCAACGCCCAGATCCACAGGCCTACTCCCTCTGAGGTCCCAGACTCAAACCTGGACCTTCAGAGATCTCTGGTTCCTGCCTCTTCCCTCGGAGGTTCCAGATTCATGCCCAGACCCACAGAGATCCTGGTTCAGGCCTAGTTTCTTGGAGGTCCTAGACTCATGCTCAGATCCACAGGCCTCCTGAGTTAGGTCTACTCCTTTGAATGTCCCAGATTTACATCTGGACCCTCAGTGGTCTCTGGCTCTGGCTCTGGCTCATTCACTCAGCAGTTGCTCCCCTGTACCTGTTCTGGTAGACTTTGCTGTCTCAGGTCTGCTTTGGCCCAGGTTGCTTGCTTAGTCCTCTCTTTGGAAATTTTATACATGTATACAATCTACCATCTAGTTTCATTTCATCCACTCTAACCTCCTCCCCACTTGCTCAGAATCTCTGAAAGTTTTGTGGAAGCATCCTACTGAGGCCTCATTGCTCAATATATGTAGATACGGTAACCCCTACTTGTTTCCTGTATAGTAAAGATTCTATGAATTGTCATTACACAAAACACTGTAGTGCTCACTTATGATCAGTCCATCTTTTGTTGCCTTTATAAATTTTAGATTAATAAGACTTTATTTTAAAGATGTCTATCTTCAATGAAGCTTGACTACAGGTGTCATAAGATTGTGGTGTTCACAATGGTTAGAACAGTCAGTCGGGCTGGACCAGAAAGCCAATCTAATGTTCATCTCTGTCTTGGTGGATCCACCAGAGCAGATTCCAGAAGAGCTCAATAGTTCTCATGGACACTGTGACCCTCGAGATAACTCACTCCTTAGAAACACAAACAAGAAAATACTGATTATCATAAAATTTCCAGCATAACAAAAGAAACTTTAGTCTTGCTTTGATCACACTGCCACAGCTTGCAGCTGGCTACCATGCCTTCCCACCATAACTCAATTTTTGCCCTCTGGAATTGTAAACCAAAATAAACTCTTTCTACCTTAAGCTGTCTTGGTCATGGTGTTTTATCATAGTGACAAAATAGTTAATTTGGGTATGTGCCTTGTCTTTATAACAGCACAATATCATATCAGTAGACCATAGTAATAACTGAATCTTTGTTCTCAAGAAAGGGCCCATTTTCTGATTCATACTGAAGAAAGAGCCTATACATACAATTCACAGATTTTTCAATTGCTATGCCTTATTCTGTGGAGCCTTCTTTTCATATTAAATTATCTGCATCTGGAGACAGAAAAATAGTTGTTCAGGGTATTGCAGTTTCTATAGAGCCAGTGAAGGCATGGAATATGAATGGGGCTCTAATCAATGCATCTGAATCAGAATGGTTTGTTGATCCACTGGAACCATTAAGTGTTCTGTGTTCCACAACACTTTCCATTCTGCAAGAATGCCACTGGTGTTTTTATTGAGAATAATAATGAAGACACACATTCTTCAGATTGAGTTATATAGAGAGACACATATATACATATATATTTGCATTGATGTGAGGAAGATAAAATGACAGTACAAGTAGTTAAATTGGATAGAGGTGAACTAAGCAGTTGCAGAAAGATGACTGATGATAGTGTCCATTACTGCACAGGTTTACCCCCAGAAAGATGTGTGAAACCAGAAAAAGAATGATGTTAATTATATCATTAAGAGTTCATGTTCCCAAAAAGAAGACCTTACTTCAGACTTGGGATACCCTATGAGGTGCCTAATATGCTTAGACATTCCATAGAAACTAAATCAACATACTAAGACATTGAAGAGAAAATGCATTTTAGACATAAGAGGACACATCAGTATTTGGGGTCTGATGATTGTCTTGAATTATTTTCAAAGTGTTTTGTCTTGGTAACATATCTGATGTGTCTCTTCCCCTTCTCTTTCATATCCATGTTACTTAAGGGAGAATTTATTCTGTATGCTCCTCATTCAATTATACTTGACTCATCCCAGCATCACTTTGTGAAAGCAATTTGAATGCCAAGAATCTTGTGTGTTTCCTGACAAACTCTGAAAGGCTTTATTCCCCTCCCCCAGGAACTAAGAAAATCAGTATTTTTTTCACCTAAAATTCTGAGAAATTTTTTAATGTGCTATTTCTTTTATATGTATATATGTATTTCTTTATGTATTTTATATACATTTATGAATATATTTATAAAATTATATTTAAAATATATTTAAATATATTTATAAAAGAATATAATATATAAATATAAATTTATAAATATTTCTTTTATAAATACTAAAAAATGTTATTATTTACTTACAACTTGGGATGATAAGTGTTCAAAATGATGAGGTAAATGAAGTAGCACTAAGTTTTGGTGTTTTCCGATTGCATAACTGTTTCCAAAGATAGTGACTTTGAAATGAGGTCATTGCTGGAATTAAACTCTGAGAAGTATTCTTCATGGTCTCCCACCAATTAAACATGTGAGTATAAGGATGTCCAGGCTGCTCCTTGCAGGACAGACAAGTTTTTGGATATTTATCCCATTCTCCAGTTAAGTGCCTCCTTACTATTCACCAGGGTGCCTTTTGCCATGCGTTGATTATTGAACTGGGTGGGCACTTAACTGGAATGGTGTCCTTCAGAGTCTCTTACTGGCAGTCTGAAGTAGGAAATGGGGGATAAAAGGAGGAAAGAAGCAAGAGGGAGAGAAAGAAAGATAAAAAGAAGGGTTTGTTTTATGTGTTTATGTGATTCCTGTCTGTACACAAGAACCAAAAGTAGACACTGATGCCACTGTGTGCATGACACAGAGAAGTCAATACATCAAAACCTAGCACAGAATAAACCAAAATGCAATGGGTGTAGTGAAAGTGAATGTTTCTGACCCATTAATGTAGTCAGTTCATTCTAGAAGCTGAGAAATTCATTGTGCAGTGTTACATTTGGATGAAATCACAAAGATGTTATTTTCTCTTCAGGAAATGGAGACTAATGTAGTAGTGCTTTCTCATCGAGACTGTCAGCCTCAAATAGAGGCTTATTATTTGATGTGGGATTCCCCTCTCTATGCTGTGAATCCATTGGTTAATAAAGAAACTGTCTTGGGCCTACACAGGGAATAGAGGGAGGCAGGGAAAACTAAACTGAATGCTGGGATATAGGAGGCAGAGACTCCATGTAGCCCTGCTGGAGACAGACAGACAAAATTTTACCTGGTAAACCGCTGCCACGTGACAATGCACAGATTAATGGAGATGGGTTAAATTAATATGTAAGAGCTAGCCAATAAGAAGCTAGAGCTGATGGGCCAAGCAGTGTTTTAAATAATACAGTTTCTGTGTGATTATTTTGGGACTGAACAGCCAGGAAACCAACAAGCAGTCTTCCTCCAGTAATTATTAATTATGAAAGCTCGACCTTTAGTTTAAGCTGTCCCCAATGAGCTCTTACAACTCAAATTAACATGCTACTACTAATCTGTCATGTGGCTTTTACCTTTCCTCAGTATGGCACATCCGACTTGGCACCAAGTCTGCAGGTGAAATTTTCTTTCCTCTTCCCAGAGTACCCTCTCTCCATAGAAGTCCCATTTATTCTTTCTTGCCTAGCTGTTGGCCATTTAACTCTTTATTTAATCAATCAGAAGGTGCCTTAGGAAGAGACACATCTTTACAGTGTGTGTAACCAAATATTCTGCAACAGACTAATGCTAACTCATATTGGTTTTGATGTATAAAATATAATTTGTCATAAAAGCACTGAGAGTACATTAGCCTCCTTTAATTCAATAAAGGGAACAAGATATACATAGCATGAAAATTTCAACACACACAGTCAAAAGAATGATGTTCATTTGTAGAAACAAGAATTAACAAAACAAAACATCACAAACTAAGCTCAGTTAGTCACAGGCTGAGCCACACCCACTGTTGAGCTTCCCACGCCATGACAGACAAGCCTCTCTGAAATCATGAGTCCAAACAAACCTTTCACCCTGTAAAAATAAATTCTATTGATAGAATTCCATAAGGTACAAGTGGATTGGAATTCCAGGAAAAAGAAACCTGGCAAGATGAGCTTAATACTTCCCACAAAATCATCATCTTGCCAGAATCCCAATGATTGTATGGCATCTGTCATCTCATCTCTCAGCATGTCACTATAGAAACTTAGCACTGGGATGGGCTAACAGAATGGCATATAATTTCTTCTTCACATCCAGATATAAAGATAGCTAAGACAGATATGAGTGAAATAAGTACTGCACATTTCTCTCATGACATTCTCCAGGAGAATGAAGGTAGAGTCATCACTGTGACCAGAAGTTTTAAACAGATTGAGGGGTAAGTCAGAGACTCATACCTGAAGGAAGTTCTAATAATTAATCATTGATTAATGATGCCTCAGAGAAATGGCAGAATAATGTCCCAAGTAAGCCAGGAACATGGTGGTAAGAGGAGTAAACCAGGTAATGAACTTGCGACTGGAGACCGTAGTAAAAGACTGCCTAATGGTGACATCATTCTGGCTCACTCCAAGCTCTTGTGTCTTCAGAGGAGTAGCTCCATACACTATCTTTCATATATACATTGTTTTTAAGCATTTGTTTCCACCTCAGAAAATGTGTTAATTTGAAAGTCTGAAAGAACATTTTAGGATTTCCCAAAAATATATTAAGACTGAAGTCTGGATTATTAGCTATGTTGATGTATTTATTTATGTTTATTTATTTAGATCTTATCTTGCTACTTGAATTTTTATTGTTTTTTTTTTCTGGTTTGAGACAGGGTCTTATTTGTCTCAGGCTGTAATGGAACTCAAGACCTTCTGCTTCCTTCATGAGAGTGCTGGTTAGGCTGCCACTCTCTTAGCTCGAGCAAAGATTACTATGAGGCTCACAGGTAGATTTTACAATCCTTCAGAAAAAGTTTTACCCCTTCCAATTGCAAAAATTTTATATTTCAAAGTATGAAAATGTACTGATCTGATTATGCCTTTTACAATTATTCTAAGTTCATTATGTTGAATCAGCTTCATTGGTTATGAGCTCATTTTTGTCCTATGCTCCTGACCCACACCTCTGAGCCACACCCATTCTGTGGATTTACATGTAGGTCCTTCCTTCAGGATTCTCTGCCCCTGTATTAGTGTTCTCTAGAGTCACAGAACTTACAGAATCACTCTCTCTCTCTCTCTCTCTCTCTCTCTCTCTCTCTCTCTCTCTCTGTGTGTGTGTGTGTGTGTGTGTGTGTGTGTGTGTGAATTTACTGGAATGGCTTACAGGTTACAATCCAACAATGGCTAGTTTGAATGGAAAGTCAAATCCAGTAGTAGCTGCTCAGTCCCACGAGGATGGGTGACTCATCTGGTCTTCTGTATATTCTGGAATCCTCAAGAAGCAGGCTCCAATACCAATACAAAATGGGTGTGTTGACAAGGTGAGGATAAGCAGAAGGACAAACCACTTCTTTCTTTCGTCTTCCAGCAGAAGGTGTGGCTCAGATTAAAGGTGTGCCTACCAACCTCAAGGTCTGAATTAAAGGTGTGTGTCACCAAGGTCTGGATTAAAGGTGTTTGTCATCCATCCTCAAGTTCCTAATCAAAGACATGCTGTTTTCTTGCCTCAAAATCCAGATCCCAAGTGTGCCTCCATTTCTGGATTATAGTTAATTCCAGAGAGAGCCAAGTTGACAACCAAGAATAACCATAACAGTCAGTAACTGAGTATCTCTCAGCTGTTTTCCTCTAATTCATCAAATGCCCTCTAGGTCCTTTGATCTCTCTAGGCTCCTAGTGCTGAGTCTCCAGTTTAAGTCACATTGGAAACAGGAAACAGTCCCTCACTTTTGCCGCTAGAGGGAGCACAAGTACTTCTCAAACAGCTTCCCCCTTTTCCCAGCCTTGTTATTTAGAGGGTTTCTTTTTAAAGCTCCTTTGGACAGACACCATCTGTGCAGGGGGCAGTCTGTCATTCAAGCTTCCCATCTGGCAGAGGGGCAATCACAGCACACAAGCTTAATATTGTTTAATCTCCAGCTGCAAATGTTTTATACTTTCAAAGACAAAACAGCTTGTGAGCAAATGCACTACAAGTTCTGACACGGTGATCTCACTTTCACTTTGTCTGCAGTTAGAGGCTAGAGGAAAATGCACACACAGAATGATTCTCATTGTTGTTGTTGTTGTTGTTACACTTATGGAAAGAAGAGGAGGGATAGACAACAGTGGTAACTTTAAATTTTCCTAGGTGTCTATAGTGAGTGCTCATCAGGACCCAACTCTTGAGCATTCTTGTGTTAGAGAGCCAGGGGATGCTGTGTTTTCCCAGATGCTTTATAGGAGTTGGTGGAGATAATGAAAAGACTTTGCTTCTATCCCAAAAGCTGGGAAGATGTAAATTTGAGGTGTCCTTAACCTGTACAAGAAGAAACTTGTTCCTGGCAGTGGTGGCCCATGCCTTTAATCCCAGCACTCAGGAGGCAGAGGCAGGCAGATTTCTGTGAGTTTGAGGCCAGCTTGGTCTACAAGAGCTAGTTCCAGGACAGGCACCAAAGGTACAGAGAAACCTCGTCTTAAGAAAATGAAGAAGGAGGAGGAGAAGGAGGAGTAGGAGGAGGAAGAGGAGAAGGAAAAAGAGGAGGAGGAGAGGAGAAGGAAAAGAGCGTGAGGAGTCTTAGGGGAGGAAGAGAATTCCGCGCCGTTCGGACCCTCCGCCCGAACCAAAAAGAAAGAGAAGAAGAAGAAGAAGAAGAAGAAGAAGAAGAAGAAGAAGAAAATGGGCTCCTGGGTCCAGCTGGCTCTAAATTTGGTGTGCACCTTCCTGGCAATTCTTTTCACACTATTCTAGCTCTCTGCCTGGCAAAGTAATGGCTTACTTTTGGTATATAAACAAAAGAGTGTACCAAAGTCTTCTTTGGAAGTATTTTTAAACCTACTCTTCCTAAAGAGGAAAAGTAAGATTGATGAACATTGATCATGTCTGTCCTACCATCAAAGACATGTGACCAGGCCATTCTGCTGTCCTTTGAGACCAGTTGCAGGGGAATGGCCTAGAAGATGGGCCACAAATGCAGACTTCTGAATGAGACTTTGTGCTAGTTTCTTATTGCTGCAAGTTACTCAGGAGTGGGTGCTGTCCTCATTACCTCAACTCTAGTAACCAATTGGCCCACGCTGCCACTGAGTAATTTGCAGCATGCTGCCCACAAACCTCATTCAAGTGCTAAGCCTCCAGAAAGAGCCAGAGTTCTGCCCGAACCAGGAAGTTACCATTTTTTATTCTGAGGCAGTAAACCTTTTCTTAAAGAGCCGCAGAGCCTTGCTTGCCATCAGCAAACAGTGCCCATTCAAAAAGAAAAGTACTGGCTACCAAGAACCTGCACTAAACTCTGTTTTGTTGTGTCTAGAATTATTTTCCAAGCTCTCTCAGGTTTTACGTGGATGTAGTTGCCTACATTGTGGCTCCAATCTGTAGGTGGAGGCTGCTTATTCATTTCCCAGCTGCTTAGACCCAAAATAATCATACAGAAACTTTATTATTTAAACACTGATTGGCCTATTAGGTGTATTGCTAGCTAGCTCTTATATCTTAAATTAACCCATTTCTGTTATTTTATATTTTACCACATGGCTTATGGTTTACTGGTAAGGTTCTGGCTGGCAGCTCGTGTCTTTCTCCTTCAGCAGCTACATGGAGTCTCCCTGACTCTACCTACTTTCTCTATATATCTCTTTCAGCATGGTTATATTTTACCCTTTTAGAGGCCAACAAGGTTTCTTTTATAACCAATGATAATAAAATACATTCACAACATACAGAGGGGAATCCCACCTCAGGTAGGTGGAGAGGTGGATGGATGGAGGGGTGGATGGATGGCTAGATGGATGATGGTAGGTAGATAGGTAGATGGATGGATGGGTAGGTGGAGAGGTGGATGGATGAAAGGATGGTGGTAGATGGGGGATGGATGGATGCATGCATGATGGTAGGTAGAGAAGTAGATGAATGGATAGATGGTGGGTAAGTGCAGAGGTAGATGGATGGATAGTGGGTAGGTGGAGAGGTAGATGTATGATGGATGAATGGATGGATGGATGATAGGTAGGTGAGAGAGGTGAATGGATGAATGGTAGATAGGTGGAGAAGTGGATGGATAGGTGGATGGATGGATGGATGGATGGATGGATGGATGGATGGATGGATGATGTGTGGGTGGAGAGGTAGGGTGACAGGTGGTTGGGTATATTCCCCAAATAGTCTTTGTTTTCTTTGCTGACACTAGAAAGCTGTGGCTTTCCATGTGATTTGTTTAGACTCTGGTCTGCTAGACACTCCTAAAAGTTTCTTAGCACTTCAAAACTCAAGAGAACCAAACAGTTAAAGACAAAGCAGAAAGTGATTAGACACAGAGTGAAGGTCACATTTACCCATTCCCGAACAATTGTTCCAGAAGTAACAGCTGTTATGTAACTAATTTTAGAATTTAAAATTTGCCTCAAAAACTGAAAGGACAAAAGCCCATTTTCCACGAAACAGACCTTTTCCATGCATGTTCATATGTGTGTACATGCATCTGCTTGTGTGCATGTCAAAACCTCATATGCACCTATGACAGAAGACTCTGAGGCATATAGAATTTTACCCCATGATTTTGTAGGAACAGAATGTTCCTTCTGTGCCAAAAACTAAAAAATTCCAAGCAAACCTGGAAAAAATCTGTTTTTGTCTGAAACGTCTTAGAACACTTTCTCAAGGATTTATGATTTCTGAGAAATTTTATACTTTGAGACACTTAAAGCCAAGATGGACAAAAGTTGGGAGTCATTGGGAAAAATTCTCCCTCTCTATGCCGTGCTACCTCCAATTTGTTATTTAATATGGGTCTAGAAAAATATATTTTAAAAAAATCTGAATTACAGCAAGGTTGCCAGCCATGGTGATGTGTCCCAACATGGAGAAGGTGCAGGCAGGAAGATCACAAGTTTGAGGTCAGCCTGTGCTGTATAACAAGAGTTTGTCTCAGAAACAAAAAAGGAGAGAGAGAGAGAAAGAGAGAGAGAGAGAGAAAGAGAGAGAGAAAAAGAAAGAGAATTAGCAGCAAGGTGGTTGTACAGAAGGGAAAAATAACTTATAATGAAGCCACATATTCAGTCCAGGAACAGCAGGAAGGGAAACACATCAAGAGAAGTAGCCCTACATGACGACAAAGAACTTGATGCTTTGGAGAAAGGTCCTAGGTTCAATTGAGCCCAGACCTCCAGCTATGGTTCCTACTCTTCCTTAGTCCCCATCTCCTTCCTTAAGATGGAATGATAACAATACACATTTTATTACAGTTGCTATGACAATAAAAAAAAATAAAAGTAGTACACACAAGTGCTTTAGCATGGAGTGTCTTTTTAGATAGCACACAGGATACCATGGGTCTCAGTTTATATAGGCATGACAGGCCTAGCTTGGGCCCATGTTTCAGAAAACTTATTTGAGCAATGCACGTCATTTAAAATATTTCTAGTAAGCCAGATATGGTGGCTCATGCCTTTGATCCCACCACTCAGGAGGCAGAGGCAGGAGGCTCTCCATCACATTGAGATTAACATACATGGCGAGTTCCAGGCAAGGCAGGGCAAAACAGCAAAATAAATATTGTCTAGGAGCCACATTAAAACATGAACAGATGAAATTAACTTAAAAGAATGCGTTTTATTTCATTCAGTGTATCCAGAAAACTATCACATCAGTAGATAATAAGCATGAATAACTAGCTTAGCAAAGCATTTTCGTTTGTTTCTTCCATGCTGGAGCTCAACCCCTTACGTGTTCAGTCCATATCAATTCAGATAGGTCACTTTTTATACAAAATCAAGGCCACCTGTGGTCAATGACTACCGAATTGGGCAATGCAGATCTCACATCTAGGCCTGCAGTGATCTTCCCGCAGTGCACACAACTCCTTTTTGGCAATCAGTCACACAAAGTTCAGATGCAAACACCTCTACACTCAACACGGTTCTCATCTAACAACAGAAAACACTGACATGAGGGTGAGACATCTTCTTGTTTCCGTTCCTGGTCTGCACAGACCCTCTGCAGAGAATGCCTTTGCTTCCTTTCAGCTTCAGGGAACCTGTTCCCATTTAATAGCATAAGAGTGTATTGTTGCTTTACTCGGGAATTCTTCAAGGAGTCAGAGACAGAACTACGCTACATAGAACCAAGAGAAAAAGTTTTTCCACTGCCTTCCCGGAGTTTAGATTAACTCGTCTGGGAGATTAGAGAAAAAAAGTAGATGTTTCTTTCTCTATTAAAGGTGAGTGGGGGGAATAAATGGATAATAAACACATTCATGCATGAGTGGGTTGTTTGCTGGCTAGGTGACTTATTTTAAAATAGTTTTCTGAGAAATTACAGGAAAAGTCACTCCCCCACTCCCCCCTCCTTCGTGTTCCATTTCTTTCCCATAAATGTTGGTGGGAATCAGTAGGTGGCAGTCTGGTGCTTCAGATTGTACATTCAGCCATTGGACCAGGGGAAGAACAGTTGTCAGCCCTCCACTTATGAGAAGGGCAGTGGTCAGTGTTTGGTTTGCTTGGAGTTTATAATTACAGAAGCACAACACCATTAACGATGAAGTGTAAAGAAAACTCTACCTGCACTCGCTTAAAATCTTTGCTTCTTATTTTCACTTAAATTTTTTTGAACTGCTTTTTGAGTTCTTTTTCTATTTCACATTTTATTTATTTGTGTGTGAGGGGGTGTGTATGTGTCACCACAGGGACAAGGAGATGAGAGAATAATCAGCAGGAGCTTGTTTTCTCTTTCCTTCGTATGCATTCTAGGTTTGTTGCTCACACTTACTTTGGTTTGTTTGTTTAGTTAGTTAGTTAATTAGTATCCCCATGGGTGCATATGCCACAGCACAAGTGTGGAGGACAGAGAACCACTTGTGATAGTCAATTCTCTCTGTGCACAATGTGAGCTCAGGGAAAGAAATTCAGATCCCCAGGACTGCTGGCAAATGCCTTTGCCTGCTGCTGCCTCTCGCCAGCCCTCACATTTGCTCCTCCTGCTCAGGAGTTTATCCACTTGATTTGAATTGCTAATCCACACACAAGGAGAATGGTATGTTTCCCCAGTTAGTAGCTTCCCCATCTTGTTAGCTTTCTGACAAACTGAAGGAGTGTTTCAAGAAACACTTTGAAAACTCTGAAACTTGGCTGAACCATATTATCCTCAAGGCAAGGTGCATTTTAAGCAGTGCACCTGCCCATGGCTTCTTCACAACTGCACTGAGATTAGTGTTGGTGAGAGACCTGAAACCCCAGCAGGCAGTGTGGACCCAAGCAGGGAGTATGGATGAGAAACCTGCCCACCCATGTAGACAAAGCCTTAGAAAGAACCGTTTACTAATGTCACACTTTATATTTTGTCAAAACGTGCTGTCTTATTTTAACTCAATAGAATAATTAGGTAGCATCTAGAATACTGCCTGAATATATTGGTTCATTATTTTGGTTAATGGACAGGCAGATAATTTACATATGGTTCCTTAGAAAATTTCAAATAGAACTTAGAAAAACTAGGTGGAAATTAGTAAACACTATTTCTAGAAAGGTAGAACAATGAGGGCTCCTGATCTGCATTCTTATTATATCACTAATGAATTTCTCACTCAAGTCTTCTGTGCATTGATTATCTGCTCAGTTACTTGCTTGCTTGATTTTGGTGAACAGCAAGTGTTTATTCTGTAAAAATCAATATGCGAGGCATGATGAGGAGAGGAAGATGAAGAAGGAAAGCTTTTTTCAGATTCAGTGAAGAACGCTTAATTGTCGTATCCCACATCTTAAAAGATAAATGCCTGCTCTGTAATGGCAAATAAGGTATAACAAACAGTTTGAAATTATTAGCCACAAAAGGGAGGGGAGTCTGAAAGCAGCAACTATGTGGCTTGAAAATATTGAGCTAAGTGAAATCAGCTACTTGGATGGCTTATTTCTCTGTGATGGTAAAGGTTTAATTGGGAATGTTTACAGAAAAGTTTCAGGATGAGGTCAACATTGAGTCAGTGGACTAAGTGCAGTAAGCATTTCTGCCCAATGTGGAAGGACCTCATCTGTCCACTGAGAGCCTAAACAGAGAGAAGACAGAGGAAGAAGAACTATGGCAATCTTGCTTTCTGCCTGTGTGAGCTGGGACCTCATTCTTCTGTGCTTGAACTGGGACATACTCTAAACCATCCTCTCCCTTCTCATCTTCTATAGTCACATGGGAAATATCCATAATAGATACATTGTCTCTCTGATACATCTTGACAAATACATAGATGCCGAAGTCAAATCTTACATGATTCTTCTTAGGCAATGTTCCCCCAATGGTTAAATACACAGAATCAAAAGTCAGATTTAGAAGTCCAGGTGAGGGGAAACAGATAATTACTGTTTAGTGTTCAATGTGTAGCATTTCTGTTTTGAATGATAGCTCTGTGTAGAACAGGCTGGCCTCCAATTCACAGAGATCTGCCTGCCTCTGCCTGCCGAGTGCTGGGATAAAAGGTATGCACAACAATGCCCAGTGAATGATGGCTTTAGCAATGGATAAGGAGGCAACTATACAACTCTGTGAATGCATTGGATGACACTGAATTAGTGAAAATAATTTAAATGATAAAATCTACATTAAATATATTTACCATTATTTTTATTTTTTTTGATTTTATTTGAGTTACATATTTTTCTCTGCTCCCCTCCCTTCCACCTCTCCCCTTCTATTTTTTCCCATGGCCCCCATGTTTCCAAATTACTCAGGAGATTTCGTCTTTTTTTTCTTATGTATATTCATGTTTTTCTCTCTTAGGGTCCTCTTTGTTGACTAGGTTCTCTGGGATTGTGGATTATAGGCTGATTTTTCCTTACTTTATGCCTAAAAACCACTTATGAGTGAGTACATTTTATATTTGTCCTTCTGGGTCTGGGTTACCTCACTCAATATGTTTTTCTTCAGATCCATCCATTTGCCTGAAAATTTCAAGATGTCATTTTTTTAACTACTGTGTAGAACTTCATATGTACCACACCTTCTTTATCAATTCTTCAGTCGAACATTAGGTTGCTTCCAGAGCCTTACTATTATAAATAATGCTGCTATGAACATCGTTGAGCACATGTCCTGGTGGTATGATTGAGCATTTTTTGTTTTATTTCTTTTTAATTGATTTTATTGAGCTATAAATTTTTTTTCTGCTCTCCTCCCTTGCTCTCCACTCCGCTTAAATACTCTCCCATGGTACCCTTGCTCCCCCAGTTTACTCAGGAGATCTTACCTTTTTCTACTTCCATTGTAGATTAGATCTATGTATGTCTCTCTTAGAATCCTCATTGTTGTCTAGCTTCTCTGGGATTGTGATTTGTTGGCTGGGCTTTTTTTTTTGCTTTATGTCTAAAAACCACTTATGAGTGAGTGCATATAATAATTGTCTTTCTGGGTCTGGGTTACTTCACTCAAAATGATGTTTTCTAGCTTCATCCATTTGCCTGAATATTTCAAGATGTTGTTATTTTCTGCTGTGTAACACTTCATTGTGTAAATGTACCACATTTTCATTATCTATTCTTCAGTCAAAGGGCATTTAGGTTGTTTCCAGGTTCTGACTATGACAAACAATGCTGCTATGAATGTAGCTGAGCACATGTCCTTGTGGCACAATTGAACATTCTTTGGGTATATACCCAAAAGTGGTATTGCTGGGTCTTGAGGAAGGTTGTTACCTAATTTTCTGAGAAATCACCATACTGATATCCAAAGTGGCTTTACCAGCATGTACTCCCACCAGAAATGGAGGAATGTTCCCTTTATCCCACATCCTCCCCAGCATAAGTTGTCATCAGTGTTTTTTATCTTGGCCATTCTTACCGGTATAAGATGGAATCTCAGAGTTGTTTTGATTTGCATTTCTCTGATGACTAAGGATGTTGAGCATTTCCTTAAGTGTCTTTCAGGCATTTTAGATTCCTCTGTTGAAAGTTCTCTGTTTAGATATATACTCCATTTTTTATTGGAATATTCTTGTTTTGATGACCAGTTTCTTGAGTTCTTTTATATTTTTGAGATCAGTCCTCTGTCTGATGTGGGGTTGGTGAAGATCTTTTCTTATTCTGTAGGCTGCTGTTTTGTCTTGTTGACCGTGTCCTTTGCTTTACAGAGCTTTTCAGTTTCAGGAGGTCCCATTTACTAATTGTTTTTCTCAGTGTCTGTGCTACTGGGGTTCTATTTAGGAAGTGGTCTCCTGCACCAATGCATTCAAATGTACTTCCCATTTTGTCTTCTATGAGGTTCTGTAGGAGGAGGGGGCCGCTTGCTCTTGCCTGCTGTCTGTCTAGCTTACACACAAAATAATCACACAGAAACTGTATTAATTAAATTGCTGCTTGGCTCATTAGCTCTAGTTTCTTATTGGCTAACTCTTATATTAATTTAACCCATTTCTATTTATCTATATATTGCCACATGGCAGTGGCTTACTGGCAAAGCTTTGGCATGTCTGATTCTGGCAGCTCCATGGTGTCTCCCTGACTCTGCCTTCTTCCTCCTAGCATTCAATTTCATCTTCTCTGCCTACTTAAGTTCTGCCAAGGCCAAGGCAGTTTCTTTATTCATTAACCAACAAAAGCAACACACTAACAGAAGGACCTCATACAACATTTCCTCTTTAACATACTAAAATTACATATATCAAAGCAGATATCAAGCAAGAATTACAGTTACAATATTTATATCTACTTTATCTTTTATCCTAACTAAGAAAAACTATAACTATAAATTCTTCAACTCCATCAAAGATTCCAGAAGGATATAATAGTACCTAAGTAAACAGTAAGTTCATTGTAAGCAACTTAAAAAATTCTACAATTGACAGAGACATCTCGCTACCTGGACAGTCACCCAAAGTTTTTCTGTACTGTTGGGGCATCCATCTTCAGTCTACAGGCCCATAGTATCCAGCATACTTTTCTATGAAGCAGGAAATTTCAAAGACAATTCAGTGACTTTCTTCTGTATCTGCAGAATGTCTGGCAGACTCATTCATGAAGCTGAAATCCCGAAGGATCATCTCACCTTTAGGCAAGTTCAGCAGTCATTTTTTTGTGGGTCCTGCATGTCCATTTCAGCAGTCCAGACAATAGCAGTTTGTTGCCCAAATGGCTAACCAACTCCATAAGGAGCCTCTTTGATGCCTATCCTCCTCCTGAAGTAGCTTGGAGCTGCAAGGAGCTGATGAGTCTCATTGTCATGAAAAGTCCTAAGTTCTTAAAACATTTAAATGAAGGTCTCTGAAAGATTTGAAGAATATCTATCTAACTGAAATATATCTCTATACATCTAGAAAATCTAACGAACATTTTGTCTTTCTTTTTTATGAATAATAAAAGGGTTATTTATTTAAGGGAAAACTTACAAATCACTGTCCTAGATAACAGTCCTCTGTACAAATAGAAACAGTCTAGCAACCGGAAGTTGGAACCGGAAACAAGAGAGGGCAAGCGCACATTTACAGTTGCTTTTACAGTATAACAGACCACACCCAAGTAGGCTGGTATCTTAAAGGCTATTGGCTGAAGGAGCAGAATGTGCTCCACAGCACATCCCCCATTTGTTTAAATAAGAGTGTTCCAAACCAATACAAAATTATATACACTAGGAACAGATATCAAATATAATTAGAATTACAACAAGCACAAACAATAATAAGCAAGAAACATATGATAAAAGTTTTAATAAACAGTCTATCCTATGGAGTTAAAGACTTGTATAAGCAATGGCTTGGCTGGGTAATAAGAGTACAGTAACTATGACTATCTAATCATCAACCCCATCAAAGGCTTGAGAAGGGAAATAATATTACTTGAGCAGGCAGAAAGTACAAACAAGCAGCTTCCAAAGCAAGCAATATATGATGGAGCCAATTAGTTACCTGAGCAATCACCCAAAGTGTCATTTTGCAATATTGAAGTAATAAACTTTGACTAAGGCCTAGCATAATTGACAGATCATTTTCAGAGGCAGGAAAGTTTTCAAAACCGTCTTACCCTGTCTTGGCAAGATTTGACAGTCCTACTTAACCATTTCCAGAATCCATGTACCTTGTCAGTGGTTGAGGCATGAGCAGTTCATTGCCCAAAGGCCAGTTTCGCAAAGAAGAAAACAAACTTCAAGTGGGGTATCTTCGGTGTTCAACATTCTCTCAGGAATAGATTGGTGCTGTTAGGAGAAATCATGTCAACAGTACCCTAAGTTATTTACATGCCATTTTCTATAGATCCTTGAAGTGGTTGAAGATTACCTATCTAGACAGAATACAATCTTTATGTATCTAAAGAACCTATTGATATGACAGTATGTACAACAAACATGAACAATTATTGACCTATAATAATTAATACCTGTATAACTTAAAGACTAAAACTTCATGTCAGAATATTAAATAATCTGTAAACAAATGTGCAACAAATGAGGAGACAATGAACTCAAAATGTAAACAATCTATGAGTATCTTGATCAGAGGTAGGAGTAATATATAATGCAATATGACAGTATTTCCTAAAAGTTGTATCAATATACAAATGTCCTAAACAGAGGTAAAAACATGCATATATACAATCTGACAAAATAACTTTGTGTAGGTATACAAATTATGTAAAAAATAACAAATATAACTTGAACTTTTATCAATATACAAAAACTATACCAATGTAATGTAAATTATCCATAAGTAATAGCTCACAAGAATTCACTCTATTAACCACTATTATTATCTCTCCCTTTTAAACAAACATAGTTGTTACCCCAACCCTCTATCTAGTACAAATAATAATCAACAATCCCTAAACAGTGTTCTCAACCCTAAGGACAACTTGGGGATGGGGGCATCATCCTATAGAATTGCTTCCCTCTATCATACGGCAATGTTCTCTCTTTGATTTTTGATTTCTACCTTTCTTTTTTTTTCCCCCATGGTTTATTTATTTTTATTTTTTTTATGGCTCTACTTCTTTTTTTTCTCGTTTTTTTTTATTCAAGATTTCCATCTCCTCCCCCTTCCCTCCCTTCCCTTCCACCCATACCCCCACTCCACCCCTCTCCAAAGACAAAGAGCCATCAGAGTTCCCTTCACTATGTTAAGTCCAAGGTCCTCCCAGCTCCCCCTAAGTCCAGGAAGGTGAGCAACAAAACTGACAAGGCTCACAGTGAGCCCGTCCATGCTGTAGAGTTCATGTTCATTGCCATTGTCCTTGGTTTCTCAGTCCTCCTCCGCCGTCAGCCACATTCAGAGAGTCCGGTTTGGTCCCCTGTTCCATCAGTCCCATTCCAACTGGACTTGGTGGTCTCCCCTTAGATCTGTTCCACCGTCTCAATGGGTAAAAGCACTCCTCGCGGTCCTGGCTTCCTTGCTCATGATCTCCCTCCTTTTGCTCCTCATCAGGACCTTGAGAGCTCAGTCTGGTGCTCCTATGTGGGGCTCTGTCATTTTCTCCATCCAATGCCAGGTGAAGGTTCTATGGTGATATGCAAGAAATTCATGAGTATGACAATAGGATCTGGAGATTTCTGGCACCCTCTCCTCAGCTGCCCTAGGAACTAGCTGGGGTCGTCTTCCTGGACACCTGGGAACCCCTCTAGAGTCAAGTCTCTGCCAACCCTAGAATGGCTCCCTTAACTAAGATATATAATTCCTTATTCCCATATCCAACCTTCCTATACCCCAACCATCCTATTCCCCCAAGCTCTTCCCATCCTCCACTTCACCCTTTTCTCTCCCAATCTCCCCATCCCCCCATCCCACCCCATCCCCATGTTCCCATTTTTTGTCCGGCAATCTTGTCTACTTCCAATAACCAGGAGGATAACTATATGTTTTTCTTTGGGTTCACCTTCTTATATAGCTTCTCTAGGATTTTTTACGAATTATAGGCTCGATGTCCTTTATTTATGGCTAGAAACCAATTATGAGTGAGTACATCCCATGTTCATCTTTTTGGGCCTGGGTTACCTCGCTCAGGATGGTGTTTTCTATTTCCATCCATTTGCATGCAAAATTCAAGATGTCATTGTTTTTTACCGCTGAGTAGTATTCTAGCATGTATATATTCCACACTTTCTTCATCCATTCTTCCACTGAAGGGCATCTAGGTTGTTTCCAGGTTCTGGCTATTACAAATAATGCTGCTATAAACATAGTTGAATAAATGCTTTTGTAATATGATTGGGCATCTCTTGGGTAAATTCCCAAGAGTGGGATTGCTGGGTCTTAAGGTAGGTTGATCCCAAATTTCCTGAGAAACCTCCACACTGCTTTCCAAAGCGGTTGCACAAGTTTGCATTCCTACCAGCAATGGATGAGTGTCCCCCTTACTCTACATCCTCTCCAGCAAAGGCTATCATTGGTGTTTTTGATTTTAGCCATTCTGACAGGAGTAAGATGGTATCTCAGCGTTGTTTTGATTTGCATTTCCCTGATTGCTAAGGAGGTTGAGCATGCCCTTAAGTGTCTTTTGGCCATTCGAACTTCTTCTGTTGAGAATTCTCTGTTCAGTTCAGTGCCCCATTTTTTAATTGGGTTAATTAGCATTTTAAAGTCTAGTCTCTTGAGTTCCTTATATATTTTGGAGATCAGGCCTTTGTCTGTTGTGGGGTTGGTGAAGATCTTTTCCCAGTCAGTAGGCTGCCTTTTTGTCTTAGTGACAGTGTCCTTTGCTTTACAGAAGCTGCTCAGCTTCAGGAGGTCCCATTTATTGAATGTTGCCCTTAATGTCTGTGCTGCCGGGGCTATACATAGGAAGCGGTATCCTGTGCCCAAATGTTGTAGAGTACTTCCCACTTTCTCCTCTAACAGGTTCAGTGTGTTCAGATTGATATTGAGGTCTTTAATCCATTTGGACTTGAGTTTTGTGCATGGTGATACAGACGGATCTACTTTCATTCTTCTACAGGTTGACATCCAGTTATGCCAGCACCATTTCTTGAAGATGCTTTCTTTCTTCCATTGTGTGCTTTTAGCTCCTTTATCAAATATCAGGTGTTCATAGATTTGTGGGTTAAGATCTGGGTGTTCTATTTGATTCCATTGGTCAACTTCTCTATTTTTATGCCAATACCAAGCTGTTTTCAATACTGTAGCTCTGTAATAGAGTTTGAAGTCAGGGATGGTAATGCCTCCAGAAGTTCCTTTATTGTATAAGATTGTTTTGGCTATCCTGGGTTTCTTGTTCTTCCATATAAAGGTGATTATTGTCCTCTCAAGATCTGTGAAGAATTTTGATGGGATCTTTAAGGGGATTGCATTAAATCTATAGATTGCCTTTGGTAGTATTGCCATTTTTACTATGTTGATCCTCCCAATCCAAGAGCAAGGGAGATCCTTCCATTTTCTGGTGTCCTCTTCAATTTCTTTCTTCAAAGACTTAAAGTTCTTGTCAAATAGGTCTTTCACTTCCTTGGTTAGAGTTATCCCAAGATATTTTATGCTATTTGTGGCTATCGTGAATGGTGACGCTTCTCTGATTTCTTTCTCTGCTTCCTTATCCTTTGTGTATAGGAGGGCGACTGATTTTTTGGAGTTGATCTTGTATCCTGCCACGCTACTAAAGGAGTTTATCAGCTGTAGGAGTTCTTTGGTGGAGTTTTTCGGGTCGCTTATGTACACTATCATATCATCAGCAAATAATGAAAGTTTAACTTCTTCCTTTCCAATTCGAATCCTCTTGATCCCCTTGTTTTGTCTTATTGCTATTGCTAGAACTTCAGGTACTATATTGAAGAGATAAAGAGAGAGTGTACAGCCTTGTCGCATTCCTGAATTTAGTGGGATGGCCTTGAGTTTCTCTCCGTTTAATTTGATGTTAGCTGTCGGCTTGCTGTAAATAGCCTTTATTATATTTAGGAATGACCCCTGTATCTCTAATCTCTCCAAGACCTTTATCATAAAGGGGTGTTGAATTTTGTCAAATGCTTTTCCAGCATCTAATGAGATGACCATATGGTTTTTTTCCTTCAGTTTATTTATATGATGGATTACATTGATAGATTTTTGTATGTTGAACCAGCCCTGCATCTCTGGGATGAAGCCTACTTGATCATAGTGGATAATTTTTCTAATGTGTTCTTGGATTCTGTTTGCCAGTATTTTATTGAGAATTTTTGCATCGATGTTCATAAGTGAGGTTGGCCTGTAGTTCTCTTTCTTGGTTGAGTCTTTGTGTGGTTTAGGTATCAGGGTAATTGTAGCTTCATAAAAGGAATTTGGCAATGACTGTTCTGTTTCTATATTATGAAATACCTTAAGGAGTATAGGTATTAGGTCTTCTTGGAAGTTCTGGTAGAATTCTGCATTGAACCCATCAGGTCCTGGGCTCTTTTTGGTAGGAAGGTTTCTGATAACAGTTTCTAATTCTTCGCGACTAACAGGACTATTTAGAGCATTTACCTGGTCCTGGTTTAACTTTGGTATATGGTACTTGTCTAAAAAAGTGTCCATTTCTTTTACATTTTCCAATTCTGTGGCATACAGGCTTTTGTAGTAAGATCTAATGATTCTCTGAATTTCCTCTGTGTCTGGGGTTATGTCCCCTTTTTCATTTCTGATCTTATTAATTTGTGTGTTCTCTCTCTGCCGTTTGATTAGTTTGGATAAAAGTTTGTCAATCTTGTTGATTTTCTCCAAGAACCAGCTTCTTGTTTCATTGATTCTTTGGATTGTTTTCTGTGTTTCTATTTTGTTGATTTCTGCCCTCAGTTTGATAATTTCCAGTCTTCTACTCCTCCTAGGTGAGTCTGTTTCTTTCTTTTCTAAAGTTTTCAGGTTTGCTGTTAAGTCTCCAATGTGTGCTTTCTCCGTTTTTTTTAGGTGGGCACTTAGTGCTATGAATTTTCCTCTTAGCACTGCTTTCATAGTGTCCCATAAGTTTGAGTATCTTGTGTCTTTATTTTCGTTAAATTCAAGAAAGACTTTAATTTCTTTCTTTATTTCTTCCTTGACCCAGGTGTGGTTCAGTAGCTGACTGTTCAGTTTCCATGAGTTTGTAGGCTTTCTGGGGGTAGCATTGTTGTTGAATTCTAATTTTAATCCATGGTGATCCGATAAGATGCAGGTGGTTACTAATACGTTTTTGTAACTGTGGAAGTTTGCTTTGTTACCAAGTATGTGGTCAATTTTCGAAAAGGTTCCATGAGCCGCAGAGAAGAAGGTATATTCTTTCCTGTTTGGGTGGAATGTTCTATAGATGTCTGTTAAGTCCATTTGGTTCATTACCTCTATTAAGTCTCTTAATTCTCTGTTAGGTTTCTGTCGAATTGACCTGTCCATTGGTGAAAGAGGAGTGTTGAAGTCTCCCACTATCAGTGTGTTTGGTTTGATGGCTGCCTTGAGTTCTAGTAATGTTTCTTTTATATAAGTGGGTGCTTTTGTATTAGGGGCATAGATATTCAGGATTGAGACTTCATTCTGATAGATTTTTCCTGTAATGAGTATAAAGTGTCCCTTTCCATCTCTTCTGATTGATTTTAGTTTGAAGTCAACTTTGTTAGAAATTAGTATGGCCACACTGGCTTGTTTCTTAGGTCCATTTGCTTGATAAACCTTTTCCCAACCCTTTACTCTGAGTAGATGTCTGTCTTTGTGGTTGAGGTGTGTTTCTTGTAAACAGCAGAATGTTGGATCCTGTTTTTGTAACCAATCTCTTAGCCATTGCCTTTTTATAGGTGAATTGAGTCCGTTGATATTAAGTGATATTAATGACCAGTGAATGGTAACTCCGGTTGTCATTTTTTATTTGGTAGTAGAGATTGTGTGTTTCCTTTCTTTGAGATGTGCTGGTGAGGATCACTAGATGTCTGAGTTATTTTGGGCAATGCTGGACTCCTTGGTTTGTGAATTTCCTTCTATTACTTACTGTAAGGCTGGATTTGTGGCTATGTATTGTTTAAATTTGTTTTTATCCTGGAATATTTTGTTTTCTCCATTTATAGTGAATGAAAGCTTGGCTGGGTATAGTAATCTGGGCTTGCATCCATGGTCTCTTAGTTTCTGCAAAACATCTATCCAGGACCTTCTGGCTTTCATGGTTTCCATAGAGAAGTCAGGTGTTAGTCTGATAGGTTTTCCTTTATATGTTACTTGACCTTTTTCCTTTGCAGCTCTTAATATTCTTTCTTTATTCTGTATGTTTTGTGTTTTGATTATAATATGGCGGGGGGAAGTTTTTTTTTTTTTTTGATCCAGTCTATTTGGTGTTCTGTAAGCTTCTTGAACCTTAATAGGAATATCTTTCTTTAGGTTTGTGAAGTTTTCTTCTATAATTTTATTAAATATATTTTCTGGGCCATTGAGCTGTAATTCTTCTCCTTCTTCTATGCCTATTATTCTTAGGTTTGATCTTTTTATTGTGTCCCAGATTTCCTGAATGTTTTGTGATGAGAATTTGTTGGATTTGCTGTTTTCTTTGATCAGTGCGTTTATTTTCTCTATGGTATCTTCAGAATATGAGATTCTTTCTTCTATCTCTTGTATTCTGTTGGTTATGCTTGTTTCTGTAGTCTCTGTTCGTTTACATAGATTTTCCATATCCGGCTGGCCCTCGGGTTGTGTTTTCTTCCTTGCCTCCATTTCATTTTTCAAGTCTTGCACTGTTTCCATTATTTGTTTGATTGTTTTTTCATGGTTTCCTAGGATCTCATTTACGGATTTACTCAACTCTTCAAACTTTTTGTTATTCTTCTCGTCCATTTCCTTAAGGGAGTTTTTCACCTCCTGTTTAAGGGACTCTATTACTTTCATAAAGTCAATTTTTTCTACTTCTTCTTGATTAGTGTGTTCAAGTCCTCCTGTTATAACTTCGTTGGTTTCTGGTGCTTTCATGTTGTTTTTCAAATTGTTGGAGGAATTCTTGCATTGGCGCCTGCCCATTTCTTCCTCTGAATAATCCCCTTTGGGTCTTCTTTTAGAGGTTCAATTCCCCCCAATGAATTCAATTAACTCACCCCAATGAATGATGGATCCTCTGGCAGACTGTCAGGTCTCCTTACAGGCCAAGCAGCTCGCTGACAAAGGGCCTACCTTGCTACAGGCAGA
Source organism: Arvicola amphibius (assembly GCF_903992535.2). Lineage (NCBI taxonomy): Eukaryota > Metazoa > Chordata > Mammalia > Rodentia > Cricetidae > Arvicola > Arvicola amphibius. The sequence continues at coordinate 85,401,059 of NC_052052.2, forward strand.
CTAATGAAGGAGGGGACCTCCCACCGGCCTGGGTGCACTCAATTCCAGATCCCCGGTGCCCAAACAGGCTGAGCTGTGGAATTTTGTGACCCCAAAGACGGGAGGATGAGGCGGGGTAGGGGGTTCTGGGTGCAAGCTGGGAAGGGACAAGAAGAGAGAAGCAGTATCCGGAGAGAATAACCCCTGCAGGAAGAGCAGGGAGTGTGCAGGTGGGGGGGGGAGAATTGGGGATTGTCGGTGGTCCCTCTCCGGGCAGCTGCCCGGTTCAGGAACTCACTCCTCACTCACCCCAATGAATGATGGATCCTCTGGCAGACTGTCAGGTCTCCTTGCAGGCCAAGCAGCTAGCTAACAAAGGGCCTGCATTGCTGGAGGCAGGCTAATGAATGAGGGGACCTCCCACCGGCCTGGGTGCACTCAATTCCAGGACACCGGAGCCCAAACAGCATGGTTTATTTTTTTATATTTAAAAATTTCCATCTCCTCCCCTCCTCCTCCCCCTTCCCTCCCCTCCTCCTCCCCCTTCCCTCCCCTCCTTCTCCCCCTTCCCTCCCCTCCTTCTCCCCCTTCCCTCCCCTCCCCTCCACCCATACCTCCCCTCCCTCCCTCTCAAGGCCAAGGAGCCATCAGGGTTCCCTACTCTATGCTAAGACCAAGGTCCTCCCAACTCCCCCCAGGTCCAGGAATGTGATCGACCAAGCTGAGAATGCTCCCACAGAGCCCGTCCATGCAGAAGAGTCAGAGCCCAGTGCCATTGTCCTTTGCTTCTCAGTCAGCCCTCGCTGTTGGCCACATTCAGAGAGACGGGTTTGGTCGCATGATCCATCAGTCCCATTCCAACTGGAGGTGGTGATCTCCCATTAGTTCTGTCCCACCGTCTCCATGAGTGAACGCACCCCTCACGTTCCTGACTTTCTTTCTCATGTCCTCTCTCCTTCTGCTCCTCATCAGGACCTTGGGAGCTCAGTCCAGTGCTCCAATGTGGGGTTCAGTCATTTTCTTCATCTATCGCCAGATGGAGGTTCCTTCACGGTCCTGACTTTCTTTCTCATGTTCTCTCTCCTTCTGCTCCTCATCAGGACCTTGGGAGCTCAGTCCGGTGCTCCAATGTGGGGCTCTGTCATTTTCTTCATCTATCGCCAGGTGGAGGTTCTATGGTGATATGCAAGAAATTCATCAGTATGGCTATAGGAACTGGCCTTTTCAGGATCCCTCTCCTCAGCTGCCCAAGGAACTAACTGGGGGCGTCTCCCTGGAAACCTGGGAAACCCTCTAGGGTCAAGTCTCTTGACAACTCTCAGGTGGCTCCTTAAATTAAGATATATGCTTCCCTGCTCCCATATCCACGATTTCTGTATCCCAAGCATCCCATTCCTCCGAGCTCCCCCCATTCTCCCCTTCACACTGTTCTCTCCCCATCTTCCCTTGGCCCAGTCTCGCCCAACCCTCAAGTTCCCAATTTTGCCTGGCGATCGTGTCTACTTCCAATATCCAGGAGGATTACTATATCTTTTTTTTGGAGTTCACCTTCCTATTATCTTCTCAAGGATCCCAAATTTATAGGCTCGATGTCCTTTAATTATGGCTAGAAACCGATTATGAGTGAGTACATCCCATGTTCATCTTTTTGGGTCTGGGTTACCTCACTCAGAATAGTGTTTTCTATTTCCATCCATTTGCCTGCAAAATTCAAGATGTCATTGTTTTTTACCGCTGAGTAGTATTCTAGCATGTATATATTCCACAGTTTCTTCATCCATTCTTCCACTGAAGGGCATCTAGGCTGTCTCCAGGATCTGGCTATTACAAATAATGCTGCTATGAACATAGATGAGCATATACTTTTGTAGTATGATTGGGCATCTCTTGGGTAGATTCCCAATAGTGGAATTGCTGGGTCCTGGGGTAGGTTGATCCCGAATTTCCTGAGAAACCTCCACACTGTTTTCCAAAGTGGTTGCACAAGTGTGCATTCCCACCAGCAATGGATGAGTGTACCCCTTACCCCACAACCTCTCCAGCAAAGGTTATTATTGGTGTTCTGGATTTTAGCCAATCTGACAGGTGTAAGATGATATCTCAAAGTTGTTTTGATTTGCATTTCCCTGATAGCTAGGGAAGTTGAGCATGACCTTAAGTGTCTTTTGGCCATTTGAACTTCTTCTGTTGAGAATTCTCTGTTCAGTTCAGCGCCCCATTTTTTAATTGGGTGAATTGGCATTTTACCGTCTAGTCTCTTGAGTTCCTTATATATTTTAGAGATCAGACCTTGGTAAGTTGCAGGGTTGGTGAAGATCTTTTCCCAGTCAGTAGGCTGCCTTTGTGTCTTAGTGACAATGTCCTTTGCTTTACAGAAGCTACTCAACTTCAGGAGGTCCCATTTATTCAATGTTGCCCTTAATGTCTGTGCAGCTGGGGTTATGCGCAGGAAATGGTTCCCTGTGCCCATTTGTTGTAGAGTACTTCCCACTTTCTCCTCTATCAAGCTAATGTGTTCAAATTAATATTGAGGTCTTTAATCCATTTGGACTTGAGTTTTGTGCATGGTGATAGATATGGATCTACTTTCATTCTTCTACAGGTTGACATCCAGTTATGCCAGCACCATTTGTTGAAGATGCCCTCTTTCTTCCATTGTGTACTTTTGGCTCCTTTATCAAAAATCAGGTGTTCATAGGTTTGTGGTTTAAGATCCGGGTCTTCTATACGATTCCATTGGTCAACTTCTCTGTTTTTATGCCAATACCAAGCTGTTTTCAATACTGTAGCTTTGTAATAGAGTTTGAAGTCAGGGATGGTAATGCCTCCAGAAGTTCCTTTATTGTATAAGATTTTTTTGGCTATCCTGGGTTTCTTGTTTTTCCTCATAAAGTTGATTATTGTCCTCTCAATCTCTGTGAAGAATTTTAATGGGACCTTGATTGGGATTGCATTGAATCTATAGATTGCTTTTGGTAGAATTGCCATTTTTAGTATGTTGATCCTCCCAATCCACGAGCAGGGGAGATCCTTCCATTTTTTGGTATCCTCTTCAATTTCTTTCTTCAAAGACTTAAAGTTCTTGTCAAATAAATCCTTTTGTGTTTGTGTGTTTCCCTTCTTCTAGTTGTGCTGGTGAAGGGTCGCTAGATGCCTGAGTTATTGTGGGCATTGTTGGACTCCTTGGTTTTGTGATTTTCCTTCTATTACTTTCTGCAAGGCTGGATTTGTGGCTGCGTATTGTTTAAATCTGTTTTTGTCCTGGAATATCTTGTTTTCTCCATCCATCAATGGTGAATGCAAGGTTTGCTGGGTATAGTAGTCTAGGCTTGCATCCATGTTCCCTTAGTGTCTGTAGCACATCTATCCAAGCTCTTCTGGCTTTCATGGTTTCCATTGAGAAATCAGGTGTAATTCTGATAGGTTTCCCCTTATATGTTATTTGACCTTTTTCCTTTGCAGCTCTTAATATCTGTTCTTTATTCTGTATGTTTTGTGTTTTGATTATTATATGGCATGGGGATGCTTTCTTTTGATCCAGTCTGTTTGGTGTTCTATAGGCTTCTTTTACCTTCATAGGAACATCCTTCTTTAGGTTGGGGAAGTTTTCTTCTATAATTTTGTTGAATATGTTTTCTGGGCCTTTGAGTTGTAATTCTTCTCCTTCTTCTACCCCAATTATTCTTAGGTTTGGTCTTTTCATGGTGTCCCAGATTTCCTGAATGTTTTGTGTTAAGAATTTGTTAGATTTGTTTAGTTCTTTAATCTGTGAATTTATTTCCTCTATAGTATCTTCAGAGTCCGAGATTCTTTCTTCCATCTCTTGTATTCGGTTGGAAATACTTGTCTCTGAAGTTTCTGTTAGTTTATTCAGAGTTTCCATTTCCAGTTGTCCCTCAGATTGTGTTTTCTTCAATACCTCCATTTCATTTATCAGGTCTTGTACTGTTTCCCTTACCTGTTTGATTGCTTTTTCTTGTTTTTCTTGTTTTTCTTGGGTATCTTTGAGAGATTTATTCATTTTGTCTACCTTTTTGTTTATCATCTCCATTTCTTTATGGCAGTTTTTTACCTCCTGTTTAAGGTCCTCTATTATTTTCATAAAGTACTGTTTAAGGTCGGTTTCTTCTATATCTTCTGGGGTAGGGTGTTCAATTCTTGTTGTTTCGGGATGTCTGGGTTGTGGTGATGTCATGTTGCCTTTCATGTTGTTGGAGGAGCTCCTGCATTGGCGCCTACCCATCTCTTCCTTCAAAAGGAGCCCGGAGGCGCTTGGTGTCCTAGACCAATCTTTGCTGTGACTGAAACTGGTTGGATCTCCCCAGTGCCAGAGGAGTACCTATTCCTTGCGTCACAATCTGAAGAAGCCCACACTCCCTTGCAGGAATCCTCAGAATTGCCTGGAGGCCAGAGTCTGACCCCTTTGGGTGGATGGCCTTAGAACAGGAGCAGGACACCTGAGAACACTACGGAAAGCTTGGGAGAGACAGGGGCGGGAGAAACAGAGACAAGCCTGCAGAGGGAGCTGGGGGGAGGGGGTTTGTGCTCTCTTCCAGGGCAGGTTGCCCCAGGGTCCGCATTCACTCACCAGTTCAGATGGATTGTCAGTGCACAGGATCAGGGATTCCAGGCAGCCCAGGGTCGCTGCCCAGACAAAAGGGCCAAGGTGGGGGCATTGCGGGATGGAATATCACACAGAGAACCTGGCAGCACAATCTGAAGGAGCCCGCACCCCTCTGCAGGAATCCTCAGACCTGCCTGCAGACCAGAGTCTGACCCCTTTGGGTGGATGGCCTTAGAACAGGAGCAGGACACCTGAGAACACTAGGGAAAGCTTGGGAGAGACAGGGACGGGAGAAACAGAGACAAGCCTGCAGAGGGAGCTGGGGGATGGGGGTCTGTGCTCTCTTCCAGGGCAGGTTGACCCAGGGTCTGCATTCACTCACCAGTTCAGATGGGATGTCAGTGCACAGGATCAGGGATTCCAGGCAGCCCAGGGTCGCCGCCCAGACAAAAGGGCCAAGGTGGGGGCAAGGCGGGATAGAATATCACACAGAGAACCTGGCAGCACAATCTGAAGGAGCCCGCACCCCTCCGCAGGAATCCCCAGACCTGCCTGGAGGCCAGAATCTGACCCCTTTGGGTGGATGGCCTTAGAACAGGAGCAGGACACCTGAGAACACTAGGGAAAGCTTGGGAGAGACAGGGACGGGAGAAACAGAGACAAGCCTGCAGAGGGAGCTGGGGGGAGGGGGTCTGTCGGCAATGTTCTCTTAATGGGATCCTGCAAAAATTAAGTGGTGGTTAAGTTCCAAAATCATTGTCTAGTATAGTTGCAAACAATTTCTGAGCAGTCAATAGGGTTTTTTTTTTTTTTCGTTCTTATTTGGAGTTCTCGCCAGAACGTCATGAGAAGGTGCACCATTTCAGTAGCTGGTACCACCCCCCCCCAGAAAAAAATGGTCTTATAGTAGTGTTGTCAGCATCACGATGTCATCTCAACTAGATGGAATTGTTGCTGTGGGGCCCCATCTTCTTCCTGGAAACTTCAAAGATTGCTGCAGAAAAAGGATCTGTAGGAAAATCTATTGTTCATCGTGGAAAACTTAAACATCATTCATATAAACATACATTCAATGAAGAATACAATATAGACAAAATAGGCATGGAGAAAGTAAAATTTTTCCTAAAGCATTCCTTCTGCTCCATACCAAATGGCTCCTGATATGAGACAGAAACTCTGAATCTTCCTTTTAACAACAAGCTTGGATTTAGAAAAGTACTCAGACATTGTCCAATTCCAAAACCAGCTGAATATATTAATGTGTGTGTGTGTGTGTGTGTGTGTGTGTGTGTGTGTGTGTGTAAATGTAGGTGTAACCAGTACCTGGATTAATAGACCATATTCTATTTTCTAGATCCTCCTTAGTGGATATTTTTCCTTCTGTCAGCATTCAAACATCTAGGGTCTCTTTAACCAAAAAAAGCAACACACAGACAAAAGGACTTCCCACAACAAGGTTCAGTGTGGCTGGCTTTATGTTGAGGTCTTTGATCCATTTGGACTTTAGTTTTGTGCATAGTGATAGATATAGATCTACTTTCATTCTTTTGCATGTTGATATCCATCCAGTTATGCCAGCACCATTTGTTAAATATGCTTTCTTTCTTCCCATTTTATATTTTTTGCTTTTTTTCTAAATTAGGTGTTTGTAGGTGTATGGATTAACAACTGGGTCTTTGATTCAGTTCTATTGGTCCTCCTGTCTGTTTTTATGCCAATGCCAGGCTGTTTTCAGTACTGTAGCTCTGTAGTAGAGTGTGAAGTCAGGGATTGTGATGCCTCCAGAAGTTTCATTATTATACAGGATTGTTTTGGCTATCCTGGTGTTTTGCTTTTCCATATGAAGTTCAGAACTATTCTTTTGAGGTTTGTTAAGAATTTTGCTAGGATTTTGATGGGCATTGCATCGAATCTGTAGATTTCTTTGTTAAGACTGCCATTTTTACTATGTTAATTCTACCTACCCATCCAAGAGCATGGGAGACCTTTCCACTTTCTGGTGTCTCCTTCAATTTCTTTCTTCAAAGATTTAAAGTTCTTGTCATACAGGTTGGTTTTCTACATTTTTGGTTAGAGTTACTCCAAGATATTTTATACTACTGTGGCTACTATGAAGGGTGATGTTTCTCTAATTTCTTTCTCAGCTTATTTATCATCTGTGTAAAGGAGGGCTACTGACTTTTTGATTTAATCTTGAATCCTGCTACATTACTGAAAGTGTTTATGAGTTGTAGAAGTACCTTGGTAGAATTTTGGGGTTGCTTATGTAAACTATCAGCAAATAGTAAGAGTTTGACTTCCTTTCTGATTTGTATTCCCTTGATCTGCTTTTGTTGTCTTATTGTTCTATCTAGGATCTCAAGAACTATATTGCGTAGATATGGAAAGAGTGGACAAGCTTGCTTTGTTCCTGATTTCAGTGGGATTGCTATGAGTTTCTCTTCATTTAGTTTAATGTTAGCTGTTGGTTTGCTCCATATTGCCTTTGTTATGTTTAGGTATGTTCCTTGTATCCCTGCTCTCTCTAAGACCTTTATCATGAAGGAATGGTGTAACATGTAGAAAGCCTTTTGAGCATCTAATGAGATGATTATGTGGTTTTATTTTTCAGTTTGTTTATATGGTGGATTATGTTGACCAATTTTTTATGTTGAACCATCCTTGCATCTCTGGGATGAAACTGACTTGATCATGGTGGATGATGGTTCTGATGTGTTCTTGGATTCAATTTGCCAATATTTTGAGTATTTTTGCATCAATGTTCATGAGTAAGATTGGTCTGTAATTCTCTTTTTAGTAAGGTCTTTCTGTGGTTTGGGTATCAGGGTAATTGTAGCCTCATAAAACAAGTTTGGTAATGTTCCTTCTGTTTCTATTGTGTGGAACAATTTGAAGAGTGGTAGTATCAGTTCTTCTTTGAAAGTCTTATAGAATTCTGAGGTGAAACCTTCTGGTCCTGGGCTCTTTTTGGTTGGGGGACTTTTGATGACTGTTTCTCTTTCTTGAGCAATTATAGGTCTCTTTAATTTGCTTATCTGGTATTGATTTAATTTTGGTAATTGATATTTATCCAGAAAGTTGTCCATTTCCTTTAAGTTTTTCAATTTTGTGGAGTAAAAGTTTTCAAAATATGACCTGATGATTCTCTTTATTTCCTCTGTGTCTGTTGTTATGTCTCCCTTTACATTTCTAATTTTGTTAATTTGGATATTCTCTTTCTGCCTTTTGATTAGTTTTGATAAAGGTTTGTCTATTTTGTTGACTTTCTTGAAGAACCAACTCTCGGTCTCATTGATTCTTTGTATTTTTGTTTGTTTGTTTGATTGATTGATTAAATTTGTTAATTTTAGCTTTCAACTTGATTTCCTGCCATCTTGTTCTCCTGGGTGAGATAGCTTCTGTTTGTTCTAAAATTTTCAATGTTCTGTTAATTCACTAGTGTGGGATTTTTCCAGCTTCTTTATGTAGGCATTTAGTGTTATGAACTTTCCTCTTAACACTGCTTTCATTGTGTCTCATAAATTTGGGTATGTTGTATAGTCATTTTCATTGAATTTTAGGAGTCTTTAATTTCTCCCTTTATTTCTTCCTTGACCCATTGATGCTTCAGGTGAGCATTAAACAATGTGCTTGTGGGCTTTCTGAAGTTAGTGTTTTTGTTGAATTCTAATTTTAAGCTATGGTGATCCAATAAGATACATGGGGTTATTCCAATTTTTTCTATCTGTTGAGGTTTGTTTTGTTTCCTAGAATGTAGTCTATTTTGAGAAGGTTCTATGAGGTGCTGAGAAGAAGGTATATTACTTTATGTTTGGATGGAATGTTCTATAGGTGTCTTTTAAGTCCACTTGATTCATAACATCTGTTTCTTTCCTTCTTTCTCTATTGATTTTCTGTCTGACAGACCTGTCCAGTGGTGAGAGTGGGATTTTGAAGTCTCCCACTTTTAATGTGTGGAGTTTAATGCGTGATTTAAACTTTAGAAGTGTTTCTTTTACATATGAGGCTGCCTTTATTTTCAGGGCATAGATGTTCAGTATTGAGATTTCCTCTTGAATGGATTTTTCCTGTGACTAATATGAAATGTCCTTCTGTTTCTCCTTTGATTGATTTTAGTTTGAAGCCTAGTTATTGGTTAAATCTGGTTCTGTCATTGAATATCTTGTTAGATATAAGGATAGCTACACCAGCTTATTTCTTAGGTCCATTTGATAAGAAATTTTTTCCCCAATCCTTTAATCTGAGGCAATGTTTGTCTTTGAGGTTGAGGTGTGTTTCTTGTATGCAGCAGAAGGATGGATTCTGTTTTTATATCCAATCTGTTAGCCCATCTTTTCTAGGTGACTTGAGTCCATTTATATTAAGAGATGTTAATTTCCAGCGATTGCTAGTTGCTGTTATTGTAGGTTTCATTGTTGATAATGTTGTGTATATTTTTCTTTCTTTGGGATTTGGTGCTGTAAAATCATCAATTGTCTGTGTTTTTATTGATGGAACCAACTTCCTTGGGTTGGAGTTTCCTTCTAGTACTTTGTGTAGGGCTGGGTTTGTGGCTAGGTATTGGTTAAATCTGGTTCTGTCATTGAAAATCTTGTTTTGTCCTTCTATAGTGATTGAAAGGTTTTCTGGGTATAGTATTCTGCGCTGGCATCCATGGTCTCTTAATGTCTGTATAACACTTGACCATGACCTTCTGGGTTTCATTATTTCCATGGAAAAGTCAGGTGTAATTCTAATAGGTCTACCTTTATTTGTTACTCGGCCTTTTTCCTTTGCAGTTATTAATATTCTTAATATTCTTTCTTTATTCTGTATGTTTAGTGTTTTTATTATTATGTGGCAAGGGGATCTTTTCTTGATCCAGTTTATTTGGTGTTCTGTAATCTTCTTTTATCTTCATATGCCTATCTGTCTTTAGGTTGGGAAAGTTTTCTTTTATGATTTTGTTAAATATATTTTCTGTGATTTTGAGTTGAACTTTTTCTCCTTCTATCGCTATTATTCTTAGGTTTGGTCTTTTCATGGTGTACCACATTTCCTGGATACTTTGTGTTAAGCTTTCATTAGATTTAATGTTTTCTTTGAATGATGAGTCTATTTCCTTTATTGTATCTTCCATGCTTGAGATTTTCTCTTTCATTTCTTGTATTCTGCTGTTTATGCTTGCATTTGTGGTTCCTGATCATTTTCTCATGATTTCTGGTTCTATAATTCTCTCAGCTTGTGTTTCTTTTATTGTCTCTATTTCAGTTTTCAAGTCTTGAATGGTTTCTTTCATATGTTTGATTTCTTTTTCATGGTTTTCTTTAAGGGATTTGTGGATATCTTCCAATTTTTTGTTTGTCTTTTTCTTGATTTCTTTTTTTTACTTTCAAAGAAAAATATCTTTTTATTATTTTTTTATTAAAAATTTCTGCCTCCTCCCCTCCTCCCATCAAAAATTCTTCTAAAGTTATTTTTGAGGTCATTTTCTTCTGCTTCATCTATATTTGGTTGTTTGAGTCTTGCTGTTGTTGGGTCACTAGTGTTTACTTCTGTCAAGTTACTCTTTGTGGTGTTGTGTGTGTTCTTACGTTGTCTACGCATTTTTTTATCTGATTGGTGTAGTTGGGGCTGTCTCTGACTGTGGTGATCAATCTTCCAGGCAACGGTGGATATAAGGCTCAGATGGTTGCTCCTCGTGGTGCAGTCTGGGTCATGGTTCCAGTCATCCCATTGCTTAATCCATGTTCCTGAAGATCACATCTCACTCCTGAAGTTTGCTCTGCTCCTGTGGAATTTGCTGTCCTCAGGCCTGCTCTAGCCTAGGTCTCTGTCTTAGTCCTGTTTCTATATATGTCCCTGGTTTGAATCCACTTCTGTGGAGGTCCCTGGCTTAGGCTTGGTACTGCAAAGATCTCTGGTTCTGGTCCACTCCCTTGGAGGTCTCAAACTCAAGTGTGTAGGACCCACAGAGGTACAGGCTCAGGCCTACTCCCTAAGTGGTCCCAGACTCATGTCCAGACTTGGAGAGGCCAAGCATCATTTTTTAATTGAATTATTTGTTCTTTTGATGTCACATTTCTTGAGGTTTTTTCTATATTTTGGAGATAAGTTTTTGTCTGATGTGGGGTTGGTGAAGATCTTTTCCCATTTTTTAGGCTGCTCTTTTTTTTTATTGACAATGTCATTTGCCTTACAGAAGCTTCTCAGTTTCTCTCAGTGTCTGTGTTACTAGTGTTATATTTAGGAAGTGGTTTCCTGTGCCAATGTGTTCAAGTGTACTTCCCACTTCTTCTTTTATGAGGTTCAGTGTTTACTACCATTTTTAAAATGCAACAAAAACCAAGGCTCTGAAAAGATGATTCAGCAGTTGGTAGCACCTGTTGTTCTTCAGAGGACATGATTTCCTTTCCCAGCACCCACTTATAGACTCACAGCCATGAGTAGGCCCAGTTCCTGGGGATAGAGTGTCTTTTTTTTTTTACCTCTATAGACACCAAGAACATACATTGAGCACATACACTCAGGCAAAACACTCACACAAATCTCTCTCTCTCTCTCTCTCTCTCTCTCTCTCTCTCTCTCTCTCTCTCTCTCTCTCTCTCTCTCAAAAGATAAGCAGTAATGTCCTCAGTTTTCAATAGAGTGTTCTGAACAAAAGAAATGGTGTCACTAAAGGCTTAGGCCAAAAAAAGTACAAGGAACTATGAAATCACAGGTCCCTTATGTAAAATTTTAGTAACCCAATGCTGACAGGGAAAAGGGCAGGTCTGGAAAGCTAGTATGAAGTGGGAATCCAGGGTCAGCATAAAAAGGTAAGTACTTCAAGTCACTGTATCCTTAGGTCTGAAGGTCCTTGGGCAGCAGTTGGGGAGTTCAAGGAGGTGCATTTTAATGAGCATGGCTGTAAAATGCACTGCTAGTGTAGTGTGCTGCAGCAGTGAGGGGCTGCAGAGAGTCAGCATCCTTTCTGATAGGAACAGAAATGTGGGAGATGAGCCCCAAAATGAGGTCACCTCTAGCCTAGAAGAGAGCCTGGCAGTGCTAACTGAGCCTCCTTCCAGAATGGATGGCTGTTAGGGTTGACAGCTTCTGAGGGCTGGTGGGCAATGCTCAGGAGTCAAGCACTCTGCCTATGCTAGTGGACTTGTACCACCAATAAGATTGAATGCCTACAATGTGCTAAATAGACAAGAGAGAGTTGAAGACTTTTGTGTCAGCTGACCATGGGCCAGGGGTACCTGTAGTTTTGCAGTTTGCTCATAAAGTGCACAGATTCTTGAGTCAGACAGTCTGGATTCAGATCTCACTCAGGTCAGCTGCTTCCTCTCTCTGAGACTCTGAGAACTCTCCTAAATTCAACTGTATCTCAAGTTTCAGTCTGTGTACAAATGTGACCATGACATTAACAAAACCTATTGAGTTAATTTAATGAGGACTAAAAATGACTGTCCTGTGTGTAACCATTTTTGATCCAATGTGTGAAAGATAATTTTGGGATTCTCTTTCTTTCTTTCTTTCTTTCTTTCTTTCTTTCTTTCTTTCTTTCTTTCTTTCTTTTTCTTTTTCTTTCTTTCTTCCTCTCTCTCTCTCTCTCTCTCTCTCTCTCTCTCTCCCTTCATTCCTTTCTTTCCTCCCTCTTCATCCTCTTTTTTGGCATGGATCTATAGGGTATGTCCATATGCATGTGGACACATATGTGTGGGTTCACATGTTCATATGTACATGTATGTGGAAGACAGAGGTTGATGAAAGGTGACTTTTTCGGTTCTCTACACTTTATTTGTTGAGACAGGGTTTCTTGCTGAACCCAGGACTTGCCAGTCCTGCTAGTCTAGATAGCCAGTTTGCTTTGGGGATCTTTCTACCACCTCCCTCTGCTTGACTTACAAGCAGGCTGCCACACCAGCCCAGTGGTTAGGTGGGATTTGGGGTCTGAACTTCAATTGTCATACTTACAGAACGAACTCATTACTCCTGAGCCACCTCTCCAGCCTCTGCTTTTTCTTCATTAGTCTTATTATCTGAAAATGCATTTATTACATACAAATATGTTATGTATATGCATATGTTAGTATAATAAACTAATGTATTGTGGACTGACCTTGTACTACCAAAACTTCAGTGTTATGAGAATAGGGACTTTGGTGTTCAGCTGGCATTGTGTGCATACCTATAGTCCCAGAGCTTGGGAGGCTGATGCATGAAAATTATAAGTTAGAGACCAGCATGAACTACATAGTGAAGAACCTGTTGGAGGTGGGGGTGAGGAAAGCATGAATAATTACTTAAAAATGTATTAATTAATTGGTGGGGAAGTTGGTTCAGAATTGAGGCCATGTTCCACAGGACAAGGAGAGCAGGTAAGAAGGGAAGGGAAAGGAAGGGAAGAGGAGGAAACACAAAGGAAGGGAAGGGAAGGGAAGGGAAGGGAAGGGAAGGGAAGGGAAGGGAAAGGAAAGGAAGAATGGTGACCTAGAGAGAGAGCTGTGCTGGAAGGTGGAGTATGACCAGGGGAAGAGGTGGATGAAAGCAGAAGGAAGCAGAGGTTAGGAGTTCAGGCTACAGAAACATCAACAGGACTGATTTGGATCCAGGCCAGGGAAACACATTCTCAGTCCATTCCAGTTTTTCACCTCTGCTATTGATTTTTGGAAAAGTACATTTGTCTAGGTTAGAGTATATTAAATTCAAAAAAACTATCTGTAAAAAGTCTCATATGTTTATTCCACTGCCTTATTCAGGGGTTGTGCTATGTAACATTTTTCTTATTAAATAAGCCCCACTTGATGTACTCATTCATTTAAATTACATCCAAGAGCTGGGCATGGTGGCTTATATCTGTTATCCCAGCACTCAGGACTAAGGCAGGTTGATCACTGTGAATTCAAGGTCAGCCTAGGGTACATAGTGAGTTCTAGGACAGTCTGGATTATAGGGTGAGATATGGTCACCAAAGAATGTTGTTGTTTGTTGTTGTTAATGATGATAAAATAAATAATGTCCTGTTTTGTGGTTAGTAAATTGCTTACATACAAATTATTTTCTGTCTTCTGATATCATTTGATATTTTATTATTTCTTTTCTTCTTTCACAGAGTTCTGGGTGCTTAATAATTAAACAAAAATATAACATTTGTTGGTCGTTTTCCTAGAGCCTTGACAGACAGAGGGCAACGAAGAGGGCCAGACAGACATCCATAGCTTCCACTCTGTTTCATTTTGTAATTTAAACATAGCCTTCTTTGATTCACTCTGGTCCTTTCTCTCTCCTCATCCAGGTGCATTGCCAGACTGCACTTTGGTCTGAGAGATGGGTTTCCCACCTGTGATATGCAGGCTAAAAGCTTCACAGTGACAGAATCAGGGTCACTGAAACTGTGTGTCACCTCCTAGCTGAATGAGCCTTATTAGGTCATTTGGTCTAAGCCTAAGTCACACCACCTACTCGATGTGGCAAGTGACATCCTCTGCTTTAAAAAGCAGTGGGACTTCGTGTTGCTGTGGTCAGAGGGCCCTGACAGAAACAACTCCAGAGAAGAAGGGTTTATTTTGGTTTGTGTTTGCAGGGGGTGGAGTCATCCCAACAGGGAGGGCTTGGTGGCTTGGTTCAGTTTGTGGTGGAGGGGTGGAGACTGTTCACAACATGGCAGACCAAGAAGCTGAGAGTAGCAAGAACTCTAGGCCAGGCTATAACCTTCAATGGCCTTCACCTAGTAATCTGCTCCCCCAAAGTCCATCTCTCAGGGGTCCTCAGATGCCTAAGTATTCTTACCAGCTACAAACAAGTCTGTAAGGGACAATACAGAACCAGACCTTACCAGGATGTTCACTAATTGGACTTGTTATATTTTTTGAAGGACATTTGCACATAGCTTTTGAACTTTACCTATATAGTACATTGTGGCTTAAATACTTTTCTTAGTTTACAATAAGGACAATGTAGACATGAAGGTATTACATTGAATATCTGTGAATATAATTGATTTCCTCAAGCTCTGTCATATGCTTTCTCTAAAATAAGCTAATCTTAGCAAAAATTTAGAATCCATGAGTGTTTGCTTAGACTACACAAACACCACTTACCCCTGCTGTTTTCCCGCTAGAATTTTTACATATATGGTTTAATATGTTACTCTTCCCATTCTGATTTTGTATTTTCTAAATAAATTCTTAGATTAGAAGGCCTTTAAGAAGTGAGGATAAATCTCTAAGGCTAGAAGGATAGTGTGTAAGCACTTTCTCTTCCTGTTCTGTGGAACACGGAGTAACACCAACCAGAGATGCTCATGTCTAGTCCCTGAATTTGCAATGTCACCTCCCAGAGTTGTCCATGTTTAATCCCTGAAGTTTTCCATGTCACCTCACATGTAAAACGGTCTTTACAGATGTAAATAAATTTAGGCCTTGGGATGGAGATATTATTTTTTTTCTTCTGAAAGTTTCATTAGCCATGAGCTGAAGCAAACCTTTTTTCTTTGTAAGTTTATTACCTTAGATATTTTGATAGAGTGATGGAAAGCTGGATCACTCATGTTTATCAAGGTAAATGTTTATACCATCATTTCCAGATGAAACTCCATTTTGATTCAATTCCCCCACTTGAATGATTGGGGGAAAGTCACCCTTAGTCTTTTCCTAAGCACCTGAATAATCTTCCATTTGCTTGCCATAATTTCTGTGTTTCCAAACTCTCTCCAAAATTCCCATTTAGTCAGGTCTTATCCTTTCAGATGCTACCTCATTTCTTTTATAAAGTTGGAGTCATTCCAACACTTTTGATTTGGGTTCTTACATTAAGAGCATGTTTGAGGGGCTGGTGATGGTTCTATGTTAAGGAGAACTTGCTGCTCTTCCAGAGGATCAATGTTCTATTCTCAGTATCTACATCTGGAAGCTCACAATCACCTCTAACTCCAACTTCAAGGGTTATTATGTCCTCTTATGGCCTCTACAGGCAATGCACTCACATTCACATGCTCACACACAGCCACACCACACACACGCACACACACACACACACACACACACACACACACACCTAACATGACTACAAGCTTGACTATTATCAATGATTATTCATTAACAACCTATATTTCCTAATTATACATTACATTTTTAAAATGAACTACACAATCACAATACCTTAATCAAGATCAGAAATATATATACATATAACAAAATTAACCTTAAATTTAAATCACTAAAGCAAAATCCGTGTCAATGCAAATTATTCATATCTATATCATATCCCCTTTAAATGTAAAAGAACATTCATAAGCAATATTTGGGAATATGGGTGCAGTTGTTTCTCTCCAAATTGCTTCCTGCTGTATGGGGGCGCTGTTATTTAGGTCTTTCATGGTATAACCTGTGTGCCAGGTTCATCTCAGTCGGCAGTTGAGTGAAGTAATTTTTTGAAAGTGTTCATAGCAACCTTTCAGGAGGGCATGGTCTATCATACCATACTGGGATAAAAGCAATCCACAAGGTCTCATCCTCTGTGAAAACAAAAGAGGAATCTCTTTTCCAAAGTATCATATCCTTAGATCCAAATTCTGAAGTCAAGGTATTTTCAAAATATCTATGTTGGATTAGTTCAGCAGCATTTATAACCAATATTTTTCAGCAGCTGTTGCTCCTTCCTCAGCATTCAAACAATCCAAAGAGAGCATAATAGTATACAGCATCAAGATTCTCTGTGTATTTTCCATCTTTATGCGGCTTTACTTTAACCTCTATTTTGTTTATTTTTACTTTTATTTTTGAGACAGGTTCTCTGTATATCTTTGTCCTGGAATAACCCTGTAGACCAGGCTGTCCTTGAACTCACAGAGATCCATCTGCCTCTGCCTCCCAGGCATTGGGATAAAAGGCATGTGCCACCACACCTTGAAATCACAGAGATCTGTCTGTCTCTGCTTCCCAGGCATTGGGATTAAAGGTGTGTGCTACCACACCTTCAAGTCACAGAGGTCAATCTACCTCTACCTCCCAAGTGTTGAGATTAAAGGTGTGTACTACTACACCCAACTACTTCCTTTTTTTCTTTTTTACTTTTAAGAACTTTAACCTTTAGCCTGCATATATTTTTAACACATAGTAAACCATTTAGACATTTTCTTCAACTTTAAATCTTTCTTTTACTGTATATCTCTCTTTTTGTGACCACAGGAGTCTTTAAGGAGAGGATTAAAGCTATGGCTTTGATGGCTGGACAGCCCATTCCTTAGCTTTCCAGCCTCATGACAGAGGTACCCACAGGAGCCATGTTTATCACCACAACTCTATGACATTTCAAGGTCCTTGCCAGCAAACAAGTTGAGTGTTGTTTAACACTCAAAAGCTCCGTAGTCAGGACCGCCTGCTTGAAAGAGTCAGAGTTTGCCCTGGCAGGACGGCCAAGAAAGACAGCATTTTAAAATGGTATAGTTTTGTTTTGTTGTTGTTGTTGTTTGTTTTTTTTTTTTTTTTTTTTTTTTTTTTTTTTTTGCTACGGCTGAAAACTGAAAAGCATGCATCATCAACACCACTTAAGTGTTTGGTGGCAGGACCTCTTAAAGAACTGCAGAGTTTTGCAGCTAAAGCTGATTCAGAAAGCCTCTCTTAGATGAGAGTGCTTGCTTGTCTCTAGCAAGCAGAGCAGACCCGAGAAATTGCTGCTACCAAGAAAACATGCTTTACTCGTCTTTCCCAAGCTTTCTCAGGCTTTCTGTGGATCCAGTTATCCATGTGGGCACTATTCTGTAGTGATGAGGCGAGCAGGCCTGCCCCCCATCCTGCCCGGATCCCACACGACCAGCCCCACACTCATTACTACAGAAGAAATTTATTATCACTTCCACTTTCTTCATAACACAGGAGCTAGGATGATTGCTCAATAGTTAAAGTATTTGTCACATGGCATGAGAACTAGGTTTTGGTCCCCAAAATCCATATAAATGCTGGATGGACATAGCAGTCAGCCGGCAGTTCCAGTGCTCAGAAGGCAGAGATGGCATCCCTGAAGCGAGCTGGCTAGCCAGACTAAGTACATTGGCTAGCTCTGGCTTCAGTTGAAGTTCATTATTCCCTCACTGAATAATGGGAAGAAGAATCAAGAGAGACACCTGATGTCAACCCCAGGTCGCTACATGTACTGGAACACAGGTATACTTATACACCAGACACATTTGCCCTCGGGAACTACATATACACATTGATGCATATCACACACATGCATAGAAGGAGAAAGAAACATATTAGACTTCTATAGATATCCTCAATCAAACTATGGAATGGTTATAATGGAAAATTTTTGTCTTATTGGGAATTGTTTTAAAATCCAATCAACACATAATATTCAACTACAGAAGGTTCCAAAAAGCTCAGTGGGGTGTGTGTGTAAGAACAAAGTGATCTTTGCAATTCTCAAAAGAATTCTGAAAAGAAAATGATATATAATATAAAACAGTACTAATAGTAACTGCATATTACTACAGAGAATGATTTTCTCCTATTACTTCATTAAAACTTGAATGACTGGATTTATCATTGAAACTCTTTCATCATAAAAGTCAACAGGTTAAAATTTTCTTAGTCCTCCTATATTTAAAATTTGTGTATCTAGAGAAAATCTCATTTTCCATGAAGTGAGACAGGAAGCAGAGAGCAGTTTAGGTCATTTGGGCTGTCAGTCCTCATCAATCTCCTTGTTTGAAACAGGGTCTTTTATTGTTCACTGCTGTGTACAGAGGAGACTCTCCTGTCTCGGCTTACCTCCAGGTTCAGGAACACCCCTGAGGACAGACACTACTGCACCAGCTTTTACAAGGATTCTGGAGATCTGAACTCATGTCACCAAGCTTGCACAAGTATACCAAGCTTTTTCTTTTGAACCACCAGCCAGCTCCCAAATCATGACATGGAGACTTCTTATTAGTTATGAATGCCCAACCTTAGCTAAGGCTCATTTCTGGCTAGCTCTTTTAACTTAAATTAGCCTGTTTCTCTTTATCTACCTTTTGCCTCAGGGCTTTTTACTTTTCTTTCCTTCTGTATATCTTTCACTGTTTTTCATGTCTGCTGGCATGCAGCTGCCTGGCTTCTTGCCCTGGGTGTGTCCCTCCTTCTTTCCTCCTTCTCTCCCTTCTCTCTTCTATTTGTTCTCTCTGCCCACCAGCCCCACCTATCCCTCGCCTGCCTAGCTATTGGAAATTCAGCTTTTTATTAGACCAATCAGATGCCTTAGGCAGGAAAGGTGAAAGAAATGCAATACATCTTTACATAATTAAGCAAATGTAGCATAAATGAAAGTAACACAACTTTACACAGCTAAAGTAATATCCCATAACATAAACAAATGTAACACATATTTAACACATAATTAAACATACATCCTGACATCATTTAACAAATGCAGCACAAACAAATGTACCATACCTTTATACAGTTAAAATGTAGTTACACAATTAAATACTCCACAGTACAAACAAATGTAGCACATCTTTGTCTAGTTAAACTAATATTTCACCACACACAAGCTCTGTACCCACTGAGTCATCTCCTCAGCCCTACAGTAAGAGGACTAAGGCTCATCATGGGCAAAGATCATCTAAAGACATATTGCTAGTAAATGATGGAGCTGACAAGTGGGCCTGGGATCACTACTCTTAAACTGAGGTTCATGAGGAGAGTGGGAAAAATGAAGCTAGGGAGAGAGAATAAAATCACAACTTGGAAGAATATGCACAAAAGCATATTTTCTTCTGTACTGAATAGCTCAGGGTAGAGCGAGGATACTAGTGTAAATAATTTATTCTTACAAAAGCTGTGGGGTGGAGTGAGATAGTGAACCAGGGAGTGCTGTAAGACAACAGGCATGGCAATTATTGACTAGAGACTGAACTCAGGCAGCCTCAATGATGGGCCACCTCAAGAGAAACCTCACTGTGTCAAAAAGTTATGAATAGCTCATACAGTCCATAATAAAGCTCCCAATGGGGCTGGGCAAATGAGTAGAAAACAATTGAAGTGTACAGAAGGACTCTGGGCCACACAACAGCACATGCCTGCTCATGCCTCTATCTCTGGGCCACTAGCAGAAGATTCAATTCATATTTAGGTTATAGACAATTGTAGGCAGCATGTCAAGGTCCTAGTTCTGAAAAAATAAAAGATGTCCTATAATCCTCTATGCATTTGGGAAGAACTACATGGTGGCAGATACATGTAGTGGAGGAAGCGCTCTTTACCTCATGGCAGAAAAGAAGCAGAGAAGAAAATAAAAGGAGTCATGGTGAAATAAAGCCCCACAGACAAGGTCCCATGTCCACTTCCTCTAACACCAATTTCCAATAGTGCCTTTATATTATTATTAATTCACTTAGGCATTAACCCCTTTATTAGGTTAGAGCCTGAGTGACTTAATTGTCTCTGCAAATGGCCTCACAGACACACCCAGACTACACTAATTGCTTAGGCATTCCTTCATCAAATTTTCAATCATACTTGGAATTCGGTGGGAGGTCAAAGGCCATCTCCTGGGAAGACTTATTAACAGAAAGATTTCCCTAAGTCAGAAAAATATTCAAATCCTAAGAACAGGTACATAAGGCTTTCTGAGAAATCAGAAGGTAAACTAGACACAAAACAGTACAGCCACTCATGGGAAATATAGTTTAAAGACTTTGAAAAGTTCTAGGCTATAGCTATGGATGCATTATTGGTACATTAGATGTAGTCTAGTGTACCAATAGTCTAGATCAGCTATCTGAATACTTCTGTCCTACAAGACAGTTTAAATATTTAGAATGCAACTGTCCTGTCCTTGAAAATAAAATTCAATAGGGTTTTCCTTCCTCCTACTCTTATAAACCCAGGACTTTTTAACCTCTGCCCTCACCCTGTAGACTTTTAACCTCTGCCCTCACCCCGTATCTCTGGATTGGCATAGGTACACAGTAGTCAGCAGTTCATCTTCCCATTCTTCCTCAGGTTAGTGGTTTCCTCTGAATTCTTGGTCTCTGTTTGGCTCTTATCACTAAGTATAGCTCATTTGTTGTAAAATGATTTCAAAGTGTATCCTCGTTCTAGAAACAAAGAAATTAAAGATGACAAAGGCCAAAATCCTTGTCCATGGCAAGAACTCAAAATAAACTCAAGCCTTGGAACTTAGCGGCACAAAGATGAAACATTTTGAGGAAAATCAGCCAGCTGGAAATGCACTGGGGCTGGAGGTGGGGAGGTTGAACTGCAGCTACTGGTTGTTTGCTGAAAACCCATCTTGGGAATCCTCCCAGACTCACCATTAGCAGTCCTGACTCTCGGTCATCTGACATAATTTTTGACTCCAGTGTTGTGAGACTGAGACACATTCAACAAAACCATACTTTAGGTTTTGGTCTTTTCCTAGGCTGATGACCTGGTACAGCACTCTCTTGCCATGCCAAGGCAATCATGCAGTGCATTTTCCTTTGAAATAGGTAGTTCATAAATTAACTGATATGTTAAATATTTTATTATACAATATATGTTGTGTTAGATAATATTTTATGTGCCAAGGAGGATATTCAAGTGATGGTGTTTCTGCCTCTACCTTCTGAGTATGAGGAACTACAGACATGTACCACCATGACCAGTTTGTGTAGTGCTGGGAAGTAAATCCAGGTTTTCATGCATTCTAGGAAAGTAGTCTATCTACCAGCAGAGCTACATCCGCACCTCACTTCTGAGTTTTGATATTCAGTTTCACCGTGCAGTCTTGACTGGCCTGACAATTACTATATAGCACAGGTTGTCCTTGAACTTTGGAGGGGTCTCCTACTTCTGCCTTTCAAGTGCTAGTACAATAGGTGTGTGTTGGCATGCTAGTGTTCTCAAGTTCTCTCTCTCTCTCTCTCTCTCTCTCTCTCTCTCTCTCTCTCTGTGTGTGTGTGTGTGTGTGTGTGTGTGTGTCTGTATCTGTGTGTCTCTGTGTGTGTGGTGTGTATAGGTCAGAGATTGACTTCAAGTATCCTTTCTGTCACTATCCACATTACTTTTTGAGACAGTCTTGTCACTGAATCTGATGCTCACTGTTTTGACTGACTGACTAGTAGCAAGCACCAGAGATCTTGCTGTCTCTGCTCCCCAACATTGGGTCACTGGTGGTGTCTCTTGGTTTTTGTCTACATGACACAAGAATAGACAGAATCTCAAATGAAGAATTGCCTGAATAAGATTGGCCTATAAGCAAGTCAGTCAAGCGTTTTCTTGATTAATAATTGATTTGGGAGTTCCTATCCCATGGGAGCTGGTACCATTTCTGGGCTGTTGGTCCTTGGTTGAAGAAGGATGCTAAACAAAAATCCCATATTAGCTCAGAATTGAGTATAATAAAGGGTTATTTATTTAGGGGTAGAGTCACAGATCAAAGTCTTCTGCTTGAACAGGGGAACAGCAACCCAAGCTTGAAAACAAGAGTGAGTGTGTACTTTTCATCAGCATTTATAGTATAAGAGGTCATGCCCAAATGGGCTAGTAACTTAAAGGTTACTGACTGAAGGAGTTCCTGTAGCATCTCCCGTTTTGTCTAAATAAGAGTGTTCTAAGCCTATTACAAAATTATATACAATAAGAACAAATAACAAGTATAGAAATTAGAATTACAACCAGCATAAACAATTTCAAACAAGAAACATGTGATAAATGTTTCAATAATTATCCTATCCTAAGGAGTCTAAGTCTTGTATTATAAATAACTTGATGAAGTCATGGGAGAAAAGTAACTATGACTATCTAGTCTTCAACTCCATCAAAGTCCTAAGAAGGGAAATATTATTACTTGAGTAAACAAGAAGTGCAATGAAGCAAATTCCAAAATGTGCAATAAATGACAGAGACAACTGGCTACCTAGGCAATCGCCCAAAATTTCATTTGCAATGTTGGAACATTTTGACTAAGGCTGAGAATAACTGATGGATCATTTTCAGAGACAGGAAAAATTTCAGAACTGTCTTGCTCTGTCTTATCAAGATTTGACAGTCTTTTTTTCTTATATCCTGCTTGTCCTGTTCGGAAACCATGCATTTTTCAGTGGTCAAAGCATGGGGAGTTCCTTGCCCAAAGGCCAGTTTTTCCAAGAAGAAAACAAGCTCCAAGTGGAGTGTCTTTGATGCTCAACATTCTTTCTAGAATAGATTGATGCTGCCAATTGCAATCATGTCTCACATCAACAGAACCTTAAGTTATTTAAATGCCATATTCTACAGCTCTTTGAAGTGGTTGAAGATTACCTATCTATGAAGAATGCAATCTCTATGCATCTAAAGAACCTGATTAATCTAACTTTATGTATGACAAACATGGATAACTATTGACCTATAATTCTTACCTGTATAGCTTAAAGATCAAGACTTCATATTATAATATTAAACAATCTTTAAAAAACTGTGCAATAAACGAGGGAAATGACCTCAAAATGTAAACAATGTACAAGTATCTTGATATGTATAGAATAATATGATAAATACATCCTAAAATTGTATCAATATACAAAATGTCTTAAGCAGAGGTAGAAGCATGCATGCATACAGAATGACCTTTGCCTAGGTGTACAAATGTTGTAGACATAAATAGGAACATATTCAATATAATATGAATTTGTATCAATATACAAGAACCTATACCAATGTAAATTGCCTATAAATAATAGCTCACAAGTATTCACTCTACTACTCACTATTATTATTAGTGTGAATAAGCTCACATTAATCTACCTATTCAATTTTCCCTTTTTTTCCAACCCTATACCAATGATAATTAATCCCTAATTGATGCCCTTAACCCTTAGGACAAACTTTGTTGGGAGAGGGGATGTCATCCTCTAGAATTACTTTCAGCTGTCATTGGGGCAATGTTCTTTCTATGGGATCCTGTGAAACTAAAATGATGGTTAAGTTTCAAGATTACTCTCTGGTATAATTGCAAATAGTCTCCGTGTATTCAGCAGGAATTTTCTGAGGTTCCTATTTGGAGTACTGGTCAGAATGTTGTAAAAAGGTGGACCATTTCAGCTAACCAAGTTGGAACCATCTTGAGCAGCTAGTACCCAAAACTGGTCTTATAGTAGCACTTTCAGCATTATGACATCATATCAACCAGGTGGAGTCATTGTTGTGGGGCCCAGTCTTCTTCATGGAAACATCAAAGATTACTGCAGGAAAATTCATTGTTCATAGTAAAAAACTGTGTAGTAAGGAGGCCCTCTTGTTTGTCCTGACTACCCGGCTTGCTTAGCCCCAAAATAACCACACAGAAACTGTATTAATTAAATTACTGCTTAGCCTATTAGCTCTAGCCTCTTATTGGCTAACTCTCACATCTTGATTTAAACCATTTCTATTAATCTGTATATTGCCACATGGCAGTGGCTTACTGGAAAAATTCAACATGTCTGACTCTGGTGGCTCCATGGCAGCTCTCTGACTCTGCTTTCTTCCTCCCAGAATTCAGTTCTGTCTTCTCTGCCTACCTAGTTCTGGCCTATCAGGTCAAGGCAGTTTCTTTATTTGTTAACCAATACAAGCAACACATAGAAAGAAGGACCTCATACACCAAAACTTAAACATTATTTATATAGGCATATATTCAATGAAGGGCATGATAGAGAAAAAAATAGTTATGGAGAAAAGTAAAATTTTTTCTAAATTCTTTCTTCTTTCTGTCCCATACCAGATGGCTCCTGACATAAGACAGAAACTCTGAATTAACAACATACTTGGATTTAGAGAAGAATAGAGCCTTTGTCCAACTCCAAAGCCAGTTTTGATTTTTAAGTGAGTCATGAATAATATTCTAGTAGGTGGCATATATATATAATATATAATATATATTATATATATATTATAATAAGCAATAAACTGTTTCATTTTCTTAGAGACACATGTTGGAACATTATCTGTCTTTATTTGTGCAGGTATACCCATGATGGTCATAATTTCTAATAAATGCATGATTCTGAATCACCCTTTTCTGAGCTCAAAGTAGTTGCCATTAAAAACCTGAATAAGTATCAATGGTGATTTGTACATATTTTAATTTTCCAAAATCTACAAAGTAGAACACATCCATCTGCCAGATTTCATTTCTTTGAGTACCCTTTGAGTTATTCCATACAGGTAGTGGTGTTTGATTATAGAAAGAGCAAGTAGGATGTCTCTTTATAATTTCCTTAGCTTGTTGCCATGTAAATGAAAACTCTTTAACCCTTTGTTCTTGACATGATTATTTTTATGAAATTCTGAGGACAAATGCTGTCAGCCTTACAATGCTCTTTCAAACTGGTGCCTCTCCAAGTGAGTTCTTCATGGTTCACTGCCTGCTCATGGCCCTAGCCTCATCTTTTAAGATTTGTTTTAGATGATGGTGACCTGCAGAGATCTCTGCTTCTTGCTACACAAGGGGTTTAGTCATTGTAGAAGTTTTAGAAAAGTTAGGTAACATGCTCTTACTGGTTTCCATAACAATGTATATTCGTTTAAATTTTGATACTTATCTGTAAGCGTGACCAGAAGGGATCTCTTTGGGTAAAATCTAGAAAAGTGTTAAATCACAAAATGAAATGTGTGTGTGTCTGTGTGTGAGAAAGAGAGAGAGAGAGAGAGAGAGAGAGAGAGAGAGAGAGAGAGCACATATATATCATGAAAGAGAAGCTGAAAATCTTAATAAAAATGTTTTGGTAACTTTTGGTGATAGGACTTCTTAGTAAAATAAAATAAATCTTTAGCAAATTAACTCCTGAAATACTTGGATGATAAAAATGACTTCCTCATTTCTATTATGTTGTTCAGCAATGAACTTTCAGTCTTTAAAAATGTTTTATTTTATTAATATATGGTGAGTGTGAGTATTGTGACATATTTGTGGAGGTCAGAGGGCAAGCTTGATGAGTTGGCTCTGACTTTTAACCCTGAGATCTCTTGTTTTTGCTGTATTGCCTATTTCTGGCCTGCTGGCTGTCGGTTGCTGGCTGTCCCTGGGGTAAAACACCATGATGGTAGAACACCATGAAGGGCCGACATACAGAAGGAAGAGTTTATTTTGGTTTATGGTTCCAGAGGGAGAGTCTATGGTGGCAGAGAAGGTATAGTGGCGGGAAGCTGAGAGATCACAGCTTCAACCGCAAAAGCTGAAAGTAGAACAAAGCTACGAACTCTTGGAATAGGCCTCTAGACTCATACTTCCATCAAGGCAGTACCACTTTCTCGAACAGCACCCCCAACTGGAAACCAAGTGTTCAAATACCTGAGCCTATGGGAGATATTTCTCATTCTACTCTCTACAGATGGTCTGTTGTGGGAAGTCCTGTATATGTGTTGCTTTTATTAGTTAATGAATAAAGAAGCTGCTTTCAGCCAATGGCTTAACAGAGTATAGACAGGCCAGAAAAGATAGAGTAGGAGAAGCCAAAGAGATGTCATGGAGCTGCCAGAGGAGAAAGACTCAAGTCACTGGCTGGAACCTTGCCAGTAGGGCATGAGCCTCGTGGTAAAATATAAAATAATGGAAATGGGTTAAATTAAGATGTATGAGTTAGCCAATAATAAGCTAGAGCTAATAGGCCAAGTGGTGGTTTAATTAAAACAGTTTCTGTGTGGTTATTTCAAGTCTGGGAAGCCAGGAACAAACACGCGGCCTCCTACTACACTGGCCTGTGGACCTCTGGGTGATTCTCTAGTTCTTGTCTTTTATATTGTAGGAGTGCTGGGATTATAGATGTGTGCTGAATTTTTATATGGGTTCTGGGAATCAAACTCAGGCCATTAAGCTTGTTTGGAACATATATCTTTGGTGAGCTATCACCAATGCTTGGGTGGACTTCAGTAATTTAGTTGTCTTTGAGTCTGCTCCTACAAGAAATCCTTATTTATATTCTTGCAAGTAACTCCAATAAAGCTCTTTGGTTTACTAGGTTGGACATTTGCGGTATCCTCTTACTTTCCTCTGTCATTGGTTTCCTATATAAGGTGAGTTGACATTAAAAATAATGTCACACAACATTTGTGTACCAACTGCTGACACACACACACACACACACACACACACACATATATATATATATATATATATATGGAGAGAGAGAGAGAGGAAGAGAGAGATAAAATGGTAATCAGAAGAAACTCTTGTGTGCAGATATTTATGCATATTGATATATCTGAGGCTGTCTGTGCAGGCAGTGATCTTTAAACTGTTGTATCTCTCCTAGACTCCAAAGTCACAAACTTGGCCCAGTTTTAGTCAAAGTGGCCTTACCTCCAAATGACCAACCAAAGTCATTTGAAACTAAATTCAAAATCTCTCCTAACTTTGCTATTTTAGGCTATTGCCAGTGTCTTGCAAAGGATCTTTTCTCTCTGCAATGAGTTCTTACCAACACACTGATGCTGTACCTCCTTCAGCCAATGACCTTTACAAGGCTGGACCAGGTTAGGGCATGAGTTTTGGGTATCCAGAGAAAACAGCCATTCCACCCAGGGCTCTCTCTCCCTCCCTCTGGTTCCCTCATTATACACCTGAAGTTAGACTTCTCCTTTCTATTCCATGAGTTTGCCCCTTATAATAAAGGATTATAACTGGAATATTTTGGAGTTAGCTTGGGATTCTTTGACTCACATCCTCACCCCCATTTTTAGCAATAACACACCTTTAATAATAGGTTATTTGGGGCTATTTGAGGAGTTTCAATTCCCTTAACTTGTGGATTCTACCTTCTATGTGAAGATAATACATTGTTATTTTAAATTCAAAGAACACAGGAAAGGTGGAAGGCAAAACAATAGCTGGCCAGCAAAATCTTACTTCTTATTAGCAACTGAGAGCACTGACAAAAGGCCCATGCCTTGCTCTTCTAGTGACAGAAAGCCCTTATATCCTTGTCCTCTTCCTCTCCATGCTTATGTAAGTAGTAGAGAGTAGACAAGCCTCCCAGATCATCCCCCCACCCCTCCGTATGCTAATAGTGTCTGTTTCTACATGTAATGTTTGGGAAAAGATTGTGGAATGACACAGACAATTCAGACAGAGTGGAGCACTAGTCATGTTTAGAGATAAACTGTTATTTAGAGTGACATGATAGTAGACTGATGATGAACCTTCAAAATATGTGCAACAACAAAGAAATGCATCTTCTAGGTTGCCCCTTCTACTGTGGCCTTGTTGGGTTTCTAAGGAGTGGCACATTAGTTGGGCTAGTATTCTCATGATTTAGATGCTCCAATTTGGTCCTCATGGCTTTCCAAGTGATGTCATCTGAATATATAATGCATGTCACGCAGTCATGACTAATAGTTGGTCCCTGATGCTGGTTTTGTTTGGTGAAGTGCTGGAAATTTGAAAGGTGAGGCCTAGGTGAAGAAAGTAGGTCACTGGTACAAGGTCCTTGGCCATGACCTCTGGTTGCTGCCAATCTTGTGCTTTGCTTCCTCACCCATCATGCCATACCATCTCTGCCATGATAGACTGACTCTTGAATAAGCCAAAATAAACTTTTTCTTCTTGTGAGTTCTTTCTGTTGTGCATTTACTCACAGTGATGTATAAGTAAGCAAGAAATGAAGCCTCTGCCATAGTCTTTAATTTAAAAATTAAATTAAGGCCTTTTTGTCTGCGAGGTCCTTGGAGCCCAGCAAGAGGCCCTGCTCCTGTACTGAGGAGATTCAAAAGTTGAGTGAGTGGCCACAAAACCGGTTGGTCCCTGGGAAGTGAGTACAGGACCCCTCCAATTCCCTAAGATTTTCTGGCCATCCAGTGGGGTGTGTTCCCTGCCACTGGCTTTCCTTACCCCATTCTACACTGCTTCCAAGCACTTCTTTTCATCTGCAAGGTCCTTGGATCACCCAACTCAGCCTGCTTTGGGGCAGAGGGGTCCTGGAGTCAGCGGGGAGCAGCCTACCACTGGGGCTTCTTTGTTCCATCCCATTCTGCCTCCCAAGCCCGCCTTTTTGTCTGCAAGGTCCTTGGAGCCCCACAAGAGGCTCTGCTCCTATGCTGAGCAGATCAAGAGAGAGCAGATGGGATCTGAGAGGCTGTTTGAGTGCTATGGGGAACTAAGAGAGGGCAGACAAAGAAAAACTCCCAAGTACACAGTCAGCCACAGATTAGACCAAGATACCAAGACTTTGCTGGCCTCATTTGAAGGAAGAGATGTACAGGTGCCAATGCAAGAATTCCTCCAACATCCTGAAAAGCAACATGATAACACTAGAATCCAGCAAACACTCAACAAGAAGACTTAAACATCCTAACCCAGAAGAAATAGAATAATTCGGCCTTAAATGTAGCCTTATGAAAATGATGGAGACCCTTAAACAGGAAGTGAAAAACTCCCTTAAAGAAATGTAAGAGAAGACAAAGAAAAAAAATAGAAGAAATTAATAAATCCCTCAAAGATACCCAAGAAAACAAAGAAAAATCAATCAAACAGGTAAAGAAAACAGTTCAAGACTTGAAGACCGAATAGAAGTAATGAAGAAAACAGAAAGCAATGGGTGGCTGGATATGGAAAATCTGGGTAAATGAAAAGGAATTATAGAGACAAGTATAACCAACAGAATACAAGAGATAGAAGAAACAATCTCAGGCACTGAGGATACAATAGAGGAAAAAGACTCATTGATCAAATAAAACAGCAAATCCAACAAATTATTAGCACAAAACATCCAGGAAATCTGGGACACCATGAAAAGACCAAACCTAAGAATAATAGGGGTAGAAGATGTAGAAGAATTAAAACTCAAAGGCCCAGAAAATATATTTAACAAAATTATAGAAGAAAACTTCCCAACCTAAAGAAGGATATTCCTATGAAGGTACATGAAGCTTACTGAACACCAAATAGACTGGATCCAAAAAAAAAATCCCCTCACCATATAATAATCAAAACACAAAACATACAGAACAAAGAAAGAATATTAAGAGCTGCAAAGGAAAAATGTCAAGTAACATATAATGGTAAACCTATCAGAATTACACCTGACTTCTCAATGGAAACCATGAAAGCCAGAAGGACTTGGATAGATGTGCTTCAGACACTAAGAGAGACCGTGGATGCACACCCAAACTACTATACTCAGCAAAGCTTTCTTTCACCATTGGTGAAGAAAACAGGATATTCCATGACAAAAACAGATGTAAACAACGTGTGTCCACAAACCCAGCCTTACAGAAAGTATTAAAAGGAAAACCTTAACCCAAGGAAGCCAACAACACCCACAATAGCCCAGGCATCTGACAACCCTCCACCAATACAACTCAAAGAAGGGAAACACACAAACACTACCACCAAAAAGAAAATAACTGGAGTTAACAACCACTGGTAGTTAATATCACTTACTATCAATGGACTCAATTCACCTATGAAAAGGAACAGGTTAAGAGAATGGATATGAAATCAGGATCCAACATTCTGCTGTTTATAAGAAATACACCTCAACCTCAAAGACAGACACTACCTCAGAGTAAAGGGTTGGGAAAAGGTTTTCCAAGCAAACGGACCTAAGAAACAAGATGATATGGCTATCCTAATATCTAAAAAAATTATTTCAAACTAAAAAATCAGTCAGAGGAGATGGATAAAGATATTTTATACTCATAACAGGAACAATTCATCAAGATGAAGTCTCAATCCTGAATATCTATGCCCCTAATATAAAAGCACCCACATATGTAAAAGAAACATTACTTGAACTCAAAGCACACATCAAACCCCACACACTAATAGTAGGAGATTTCAACACTCCTCTCTCACCAATGGACAGGTCAACCAGACAGAAACTTAACAGAGAAATAAGAGAACTAACAGAGGTAATGAATCAAATGGACTTAACAGTATCTATAGAACATTTCACACAAATAGGAAGGAATATACCTTCTTCTCAGCATCTCATGGAACCTCCTCAAAAATTGATCACATACTCAGTAACAAAACAAACATCCTCAGATACAAAAAAAATGTAGTAACCACCTGTGTCTTATCAGATCACCATGGAATAAAATTAGAATTTAACGCCAATTCTACCCCCAAAAAGCCTACAAACTCATGGAAACTGAACAGTCAACATCTGAACTACCACTGAGTCAAGGAAGAAATAAAGAAATAAATTAAAGTCTTCCTTGAATTCAACAAAAATGAAGACACAACATACCCAAACATATAGGACATTATGAAAGCAGTGCTTAAGAGGAAAGTTCATAACACTAAGTGCCCACATAAAGAAAACCAAGAAAGCTAACATTAAAGACTTAACAGCATACCTAAAAGCTCTAGAAAAAAGGAGCAGACTCACCCAAGAGGAGTAAAAGACTGGAAATAATCAAACTAAGGGCTGAAATCAACAAAATAGAAACATAGAAAACAATTCAAAGAATCAATGAGACAAAGAGCTGATTCTTTGAGAAAAATCAACAAGATTGACAAACTCTTATCCAAACTAATCAAAAGGCAGAGAGAGAACGCGCAAATTAACAAGATCAGAAATGAAAAGGGACATAACAACAGACACTGAGGAAATTCAGAGAATAATTAGGTCTTACTACAAGAGCCTGTACACCACAAAATTGGAAAATGTAAAAGAAATGGACATATTTTTAGATAAATATCAAATACCGAAATTAAATCAAGACCAGGTGAACAATTTAAATAGACCTATAAGTCACGAGGAAATAGAAGCTGTCATCAAAATCTTCCCAACCCCAAAAAGCCGAAGACCAGAAGGTTTTAGTGCAGAATTCTACCAGACCTTCCAGGAAAAGGTGATACCTATACTCCTTAATGTGTTCCACATAATAGAAACAGAAGAGTCATTACCAAACTCTTTTTATAAAGCTACAATTTCCATGATACCAAAACCACACAAAGACTCAACCAAGAAAAAGAATTACAGACCAATCTCACTCATGGACATCATTGCAAAAATTTTCAATAAAATACTAGCAAACCAAAGCCAAGAACACATCAAAAATATTATCCATTATAATTAAGTAGGCTTCATCCCAGAGATGCAGGGCTAGTTCAACAAACAAAAATCTAATAATTTAATCCATCATATAAATAAACTGAAAGAAAAAAATGATCATTTCATTAGATGCTGAAAAAGCATTTGACAAAATTCAAGGCCCCTTTATGATAAAGGTATTGGAGAAAGTAGACATACAAGGATCATATCTAAATATAATAAGAGCAATATTATATTTAACATCAAATTAAATGAAGAGAAACTCAAAGAGATTCCCCTAAAATAAGGAACAAGACAAGGCTGTTCACTCTCTCCATATCTCTTCAATATATTGCTTGAAGTTCTAGCAATAGCAATAAGACAACATAAGGAGATCAAGGGAATTCGAATTGGAAAGGAAAAATAAAACTTTCGTTATTTGCAGATGATATGATAGTGTACTTATGTGACCCCCAAAAATCTACCAGAAAACTCCTACAGCTGATAAATAGCTTCAGTGATGTGGCAGGATACAAGATCAAGTAAAAAAAATCACTAGCCCTCCTATACATAAAGGATAAAGAAGCAGAGAGGGAAATCAGAGAAACATCACCTTTCATGATAGCCACAAATAGCATAAAGGATGTGAAAATCTAATTTACAAGAACTTTAAGTCTTTGAAGAAAGAAATTGAAGAAGATACCAGAAAATGGAAAGATCCCCCCATGCTCTTGGATTGGTAGGATAAACAGAGTAAAAATGGGAATTCTACCAAAGGCAATCTATAGATTCACTGCAATCCCCATCAAAATCCCAACAAAATTTTTCAAACCTTGAGAGAACAATAATCAACTTTATATGGAAAAATGAAAAACTCAGGATAGCCAAATCAATCTTATACAATAAAGGTACTTCTGGAGGCATTACCATCCCTGACATCAAACTCTATTACAGAACCACAGTAATGAAAACAGCTTGGTATTGGCATAAAAACAGACGTTGACCAATTGGAATCGAGTTGAGGACCTGGATATTAAGTCACAAACCTATGAACACCTGACTTGACAAAGAAGCTAAAATTATACAATGGAAGGAAGAAAGCATCTTTAACAAATGGTGATGGCATAAATGCATGTCAACCTGTAGAAGAATGAAAATAGATCGATATCTATCTCCATGCACAAAACTCAAGTCCAAATGGATTAAAGATTTCAATTTAAATATGACCACACTGAACCTGATAGAAGAGAAACTAGGAAGTAGACTGCAATACATGGGCACAGGAAACAACTTCCTACATATAACCCCAGTAGCACAGACAATAAGAGAAACAATGAATAAATGGGACCTCCTGAAACTGAGAAGCTTCTGTAATGCAAAGGACACTGTCATTAAGACAAGAAGGCAACCTACTGAATGGGAGAAGATCTTCACCAACACCACATCAGACAAAGGTCTGATCTCTAAAATATATAAAGAACTCAAGAAACTAGACATTAAAATTCTAAATAACCCAATTAAAAAATGGGGTACTGAACTGAACAGAGAAATCTCAACAGAAGAAGTTCAAATGGCCAAAAAATACTTAAGGACATGTTCAACTTCCTTAGCAATCAGGGAAATGCAAATCTAAACAACTTTGAGATACCATCTTACACCTGTCAGATTGGCTAAAAATCAAAAATACCAATGATTGCCTGGAGAGGATGTGGAGTAAGGGGAACACTCATCCATTGCTGGTGGGAATGCAATTACTTTGGAAATCAGTGTGGTGGTTTCTCAGAAAATTGGGAGTCAACCTACCTCAGGATCCAGCAATTCTACTCTTGGGAATATACCCAAGAGATGCCCAATCATACTATAAGAGCATTTGTTCAACTATGTTCATAGCAGCATTATTTGTAATAGACAGAACCTGGAAACAACCTAGATGCCTCTCAATGAAAGAATGGGTAAAGAAAGTGTGGCACATCTACACATTAGAGTACTACTCAATGGTAAAAAAAAAGACATCTTGAATTATGCATGCAAATGGATGGAAATAGAAAACACTATCCTGAATGAGATAACCCAGACCCAAAAAGATGAATATGGTATGTACTCACTCATAAGTGGATTCTAGCCATAAACAAAGGACATTGAGCCTATAGTTCATGATCTTAGAGAAGCTAAGTAATAAGGTGAACCCAAAGAAAAACATATATAGATCCTCCTGGAAATTGGGAGCAGACAAGATCACCAGGCAAAAGTTGGGAGCATAGGGGTGGAGGTAGGGTGGGGGTAAGGGGAGAGGGGGAGAGAGAAGGGAGAAGGGAAAGATTGGGGAGAGCTTGGGGGAGTGGGATGGTTGAGATCGAGGAAGGATAGCTATGGGAGCAGGGAAGAAGATATCTTAGTTAAGGGAGCCATCTGGGGGTTGGCAAGAGGCTTGGCTCTAGAGGGTTTCCCAGGTGTCTACGTGGATGTCCCCCAGCTAGGACCCTGGGCAGAGGAGGAGAGGGTGCCTATACTGGCCTGGCCTTGTCCCATAGTCAGACTAATGACTATCTCGAATATCACCATAGAAACTTCCTCTGGCAACAGATGGAGACAGAGACAGAGACCCACATCAGAGCAGAGGACTGAGCTCCCAAGGTCCAGTTGAAGAGCAGAAGGAGGGATAAGATGAGCAAGGAAGTCAGGACCATGAGGGGTTGGTTCACCCACTGAGACAGCTTTATCTAATGGGAGCTCACCAAATCCAGCTGGAGTGGGACTGAACAAGCATGGGATCAACTGGACCCTTTGAATGTGGTTGACAATTGGGACAGACTGAGGGGCCAATGATAATAGCACTGCATGTACTAGCTTTTTGGAATCCTAGTCTATTTGGATGCACACCTTCCTAAGCCTGGATGGAGTCGGGAGGGCCTTGGACTTCCCACAGGGCAGGGTATCCTGCCCTCTCTTAGGACTGGAGGGGGAGGAGGAAGGTTGAGTGGGGCAGAGGGCTGGAAATGGGAGGAGGGGAGGAAGTGGAAATTTTGAATGGTATTATTTATAAAGTAATAAAAATTATTAAATACAAATAAAAATAAACAGCTATAAAAACTGAAAATTACACAGAATGACATAAGGCCCACACATACTCAACTTTGTAAAATCTTAGTCTTTTGTCATGTTGTTGAATAAATTTTAAAAATTAAAAAAATAATTCAATTATTTGTGTATGTACATGAGTGTCCACATGTCAAGTGGAGGCCAGAGAATAAATTTAAGTTCTTTTTCTGCTATGTGGGTCTTAGTATTGAACTCAAGTCATCTGTTTTGGGGCAAGTGGCTCACCCTCTGAGGTTCAATTCTCTGAGATTTTAGAAGACTTTGTACTATCTCAAATCACCCCAACATCAACTAAGCCTCTCTGTTGCACTGTGCCTTGGAGAGTGTTACACATGTTTTAGCCTTGCAGATGGTTTTCAATACATTTAGAAACTTACATATTTACACAAACAAACACAAAAAATCATTTTGGCTATGTTAATAATATTTCATAAAACTGTTTAAAACTTATTTGTATTCCCTTTAGAGAACACTTCAAGCCTCTCTCCATTTGAGTCCCTGTGTGATTTTACTGCACTAGGTTCTATCCTTCCCTGAGGAGCCATCAGTAGTGAATGGCTGCTGGAGTTAGGGGAGAGCTACACTGGCAGGCTGTTCCAGAAAATGATGCCACCCACAGGTACATACTGGCAGCACTAACTGGGCTCAGGGAGTTATGAAGAAGAAAAAGGCAGAGAAGGAGGAAGAAGAGGAAGAGGCGAAAAGGAAAAAGAGGATAAAAGCATATATTTGGGAAGGGGCCATAAAGAGGCATGGAGGGAGTTGGAGAGGGAATGATAAAAATACATCATGTGCATGTGTGAAATTCTCAAAAAATAAAAATATGTTTTTTAAAATTAAATTTTGACTGAGTATTTGACACTCAGTATTCTG
This sequence comes from Arvicola amphibius, assembly GCF_903992535.2. Taxonomy (NCBI): domain Eukaryota; kingdom Metazoa; phylum Chordata; class Mammalia; order Rodentia; family Cricetidae; genus Arvicola; species Arvicola amphibius. The sequence goes on from NC_052052.2 coordinate 85,436,506, forward strand.
AGCACAAAAGATCATGTTTTTATTTTATAGTCATCAATGCTGAAAATACTGATTGATATGAATAATAGAACACAAATTGGAAGAAGAATATTTAGGGTCATTATAGAAATTATTGGGAATTCTGCACTAACCCCAAGGCAAAATTCATTCAACAGTGTGTGTGTGTGTGTGTGTGTGTGTGTGTGTGTGTGTGTGTGTGTGTGTAGTTAGGGATGCTACCAAGAGCTTGGGTAAGGGGTTATTTATGGCACATAAACAATATAGCAGTGGCTACACCCCTGAAGGAAAAAATCTCTTTCTCCCTCATAGCCCATTATAGCATGTATGGCCTCAGGATGTATGTACCTTGTAATCCCCTCCCCCATCTGAAGCACTGAGCTTTTTTATTTATTTAGTATTTTAAAAATTTCTATCTACTCCCCTCCTCTTCCCCCTTCCTCCCATCCCTTTGACCCATACCCCCACTCCCACCCTCTTCAGGCCAAAGAGCCATCAGGATTCCCTACACTATGTTAAGTCCATTGTCCTCCCAACTCCCCCTACGTCCAGAAAGGTGATCAACCAAACTGACAAGGCTCACACCAAGCCCGTCCATGCCATAGAGTCCAAGCCCATCGCCATTGTCCTTGGTTTCTCAGTCAGCCTCCACCATAAGCCACATTCAGAGAGTCTGGTGTGGTCGCATGTTCCATCAGTCCCATTCCAACTGGTCTTGGTGATCTCCTGTTAGTTCTGTCCCACCGTCTCAGTGGGTTAACACACCCCTCATGGTACTGACTTTCTTTCTCATGTTCTCTCTCTTTCTGCTCCTCACCAGGACCTTGGGAGCTCAGCCCGGTGCTCCAATGTGGGGCTCTGTCTCTATCTCCATCAATCGCCAGGTGAAGGTTCTATGGTGATATGCAAGATATTCATAAGTATGATTATAGGATCTGGCCTTTTACGGCTCCCTCTCCTCAGCTGCCCATGGAACTAGCTAGGGGCATCTTCCTGGATACCTGGGAACTCCTCTAGAGTCAAGTCTCTTGGCAACCCTAAGATGGCTCCCTTAATTAAGATATATGCTTCCCTGCTCCCATATCTACCCTTCCTATACCCAAAGCATCACATTCCCCCAAGCTCTCCCCATCCTCCCCTTCATGCTTTTCTCTCCCCATCTCCCCTTGCCCCATCACACCCCACCCCCAAGGTCCAAATTTTTGCCCAGCAATCTTGTCTACTACCAATATACAAAAGGAATACTATATGTTTTTCTTTGGTTACACCTTCTTATTATCTTCTCAAGGATCATGAATTATAGGCTTGATGTCCTTTAGTTATGGCTAGAAACCAATTATGAGTGAGTACATCCCACGTTCATCTTTTGGGGTCTGGGTTACCTCACTCAGAATAGTGTTTTCTATTTCCATCCATTTGCATGCAAAATTCAAGATGTCATTGTTTTTTACCGCTGAGTAGTATTCTAATATGTATATATTCCACAGTTTCTTCATCCATTCTTCCACTGAAGGGCATCTAGGTTGTTTCCAGGTTCTAGCTATTACAAATAATGCTACTATGAACATAGTTGAGCAAATGCTTTTGTAGTATGATTGGGCATCTCTTGGGTAGATTCCCAATAGTGGAATTGCTGGGTCCTGGGGTAGGTTGATCCCAAATTTCCTGAGAAACCACCACACTGCTTTCCAAAGTGGTTGCACAAGTGTGCATTCCCACCAGCAATGGATGAGTGTACCCCTTACCCCACAACCTCTCCAGCAAAGGTTATTATTGGTATTTTGGATTTTAGCCAATCTGACAGGTGTAAGACGATATCTCAAAGTTGTTTTGATTTGCATTTCCCTGATAGCTAAGGAGGTTGTACATGAACTTAAGTGTCTTTTGGCCATTTGAACTTCTTCTGTTGAGAATTCTCTGTTCAGTTCAGAGCCCCTTTTTTTAAATGGGTTAATTAGCATTTTAAAGTCTAGTCTCTTGAGTTCCTCATATATTTTGGAGATCAGACCTTTGTCAGTTCCAGGGTTGGTGAAGATCTTTTCCCAGTCAGTAGGCTGCCTTGGTGTCTTAATGACAGTGTCCTTTGCTTTACAGAAGCTACTCAGCTTCAGGAGGTCCCATATGTTGTAGACTACTTCCCACTTTCTCCTCTATCAGTCTCAGTGTGTTCAGATTAATATTGAAGTCTTTAATCCATTTGGACTTGAGTTTTGTGCACAGTGATAGATATGGATATACTTTCATTCTTCTACAGGTTGACATCCAGTTATGCCAGCACCATTTGTTGAAGATACCCTCTTTCTTCCATTGTGTACTTTTGGCTCCTTTATCAAAAATCAGGTGTTCATAGGTTTGTGGTTTAAGATCTGGGTCTTTTATACGATTCCATTGGTCGACTTCTCTGTTTTTATGCCAATACCAAGCTGTTTTCAATACTGTAGCTCTGTAATAGAGTTTGAAGTCAGGGATGGTAATGCCTCCAGAAGTACCTTTATTGTATAAGATTGTTTTGGATACCATGGGTTTCTTGTTTCTTCATATAAAGTTGATTATTGTCCTCTCAAGATCTGTGAAGAATTTTGATGGGATCTTGATGGGGACTGCATTGAGTCTATAGATTGCTTTTGGTAGAATTGCCATTTTTACTATGTTGATTTTCCCAATGAACGAGCAAGGAAGATCCTTCCATTTTCTGGTATCCTCTACAATTTCTTTCTTCAAAGACTTAAAGCTCTTGTCAAATAAATCCTTCACTTCCTTGGTTAGAGTTACCCCAAGATACTTTATGCTATTTGTGGCTATCATAAAAGGTGATACTTATCAGATTTCTCTCTCTGCTTCCTTATCCTTTGTGTATAGGAGGGCAACTGATATTTTGGAGTTGATCTTGTATCCTGCCACGTTACTGAAGGAGTTTATCAGCTGTAGGAGTTCTTTGGTGGAGTTTTTGGGGTCGCTTATATACACTATCATATCATCTGCAAATAACAAAAGTTTAACTTCTTCCTTTCCAAATTGAATCCCCTTGATTCCCTTATGTTGTCTTATTGCTATTGCTAGAACTTCAAGCACTATATTGAGGAGATAAGGAGAGACTGGACAGCCTTTTAATGTTCCTGAATTTAGTGGGGTGGCCTTGAGTTTCTCTCCGTTTAATTTGATGTTAGCTGTCGGCTTGCTGTAAATAGCCTTTATTATATTTAGGAATGTCCCTTTTATCCCTAATCTCTCCAAGACCTTTATCATAAAGGGGTGTTGAATTTTGTCAAATGCTTTTCCAGCATCTAATGAGATGATCATATGGTTTTATTCCTTCAGTTTATTTATATGATGGATTACATTGATAGATTTTTGTATGTTGAACCAGCCCTGTATCTCTGAGATGAAGCCTACTTGATTGTAGTAGATAATTTTTCTAATGTGTTCTTCTATTCAGTTTGCAGAAATTTTATTGAGAATTTTTGCGTCAATGTTCATGAGTGAGATTGGTCTGTAATTCTCTTTCTTGGTTGAGTCTTTGTGTGGTTTAGGTATCAGGGTAACTGTAGCTTCATAAAAGGAATTTGGCAATGATTCTTCTGTTTCTATATTATGAAATACCTTAAGGAGTATAGGTATTAGGTCTTCTTGGAAGTTCTGGTAGAATTCTGCATTGAAACCATCTGGTCCTGGGCTCTTTTTGGTAGGGAGGATTTGATAACAGTTTCTAATTCTTCGCGACTAAGGGGACTATTTAATTTGTTCACCTGGTCCTGGTTTAACTTTGGAATATGGTACTTATATAAAAAAACTGTGTATTTCTTTTACATTTTCCAATTTTGTGGCATACAGGGTTTTGTAGTAAAATCTAATGATTCTCTGAATTTCCTCTGTGTCTGTGGTTATGTCCCCCTTTTCATTTCTGATCTTATTAATTTGCATGTTCTCTCTCTGACGTTTGATTAGTTGGCTAGGGGTTTGTCAATCTTGTTGATTTTCTCTAAGAACCAGCTTTTTGTTTCATTGATTCTTTGGATTGTTTTCTGTGTTTCTATTTTGTTGATTTCTGCCTTCAGTTTGATTATTTCCAGTCTTCTACTCTTCCTAGGTGAGTCTGCTTCTTTTTTTTCTAGAGCTTTCAGGTGAGCTGTTAAGTCTCCAATGAGTGCTTTCTCCATCTTCTTTAAGTGGGCACTTAGTGCTATGAACTTTCCTCTTAGCACTGCTTTCATTGTGTCCCATAGGTGATGGAGGAGAGTTATCTGTCTATGTTTCTTTCATTGCTTAATTAATAAAGAAAACTGCCTTGGCCCTTTAAGAACAGAAAATTAGGTAGGTGGAGTAGACAGAACAGAATTGTGGGAACAAGGAAGTAGAGTTGGGGAGATGCTTCAGGCAGTCGCGTGCGGAGTCTCCATGCTGCTGCTCTCCGAGATGGACGCAGGTTAAGATCTCTCCTGGTAAGCCACAACTCGTGGTGCTACCCAGATTACTAAATATGGGTTAAAGCAAGATGTGAGAATTAACCAATAAGAGGCTGAAACTATGGGCCAGGCAGTGTTTAAATGAATACAGTTTCCGTGTAATTATTTCGGGTATAAAGCTAGCCGGCGGCGGGTAGCAGCCCGCCGCTTCACACTACAGATTGGCACCCAACGTGGTGACTAAATCCACTTAAAAACCTTGCCCGCTTGGGATCGGAAAGAAAGTACTCTGAGACCATGCCAATGGCTCACTGCTCCCTGCCTGCACCTGGGCAGATGGCGGAATCAGGCTTAGGCGAGCTGGACAGCATTTGCGGATTCCTGCCGCCATAGAGAGAGAGATGTTTTCAGACTGCACGGTGCTCTGCGCTTCAGATTCGGCTGTGACTTGGATTAAGAGAGTTTCTGTGCTGCACGCTCAGTATCAAAATTAAACTGCTGAGTGCAGCTCCAATGTGGACTGCTATGCACCTGGAACTTTGTGCAGCTCAGGGGCACCAAATGACTGAGGCAGTAGCAGCTTTGGCTCTGCTCCGCCATGCTGAACTGTACTGAGCTCAGGCAGGATCTATCGTAATTACCATGATAACAGCACAGTTAAGGTTTAGACTTGGCTGGAAACAGGCAGTACCGTATTACCTATAAGTGGCGCAACTTAAGTTTTTAAGAAGTGCTTAACATTTTAAGAAATGCTCCTGGATAGTAAAAAATTACAGATTCACAATAGGACAGATTCAGACATATAAGACCCCCATATGGGTCACAATGTTGGATGACTGTACGTAGGCTTGAGAGAGAGAAAAAAATAAATATATAGAGAATAAAGTTAATGCCTTAAAAAAGGGGTAAAGTCTTTAAAGAGACAGAATAAAGTAAAGTGATAGAGTGAAAATAAGCCCCATAAAAATGGAAAATTCACAGAGAGTCTGGATTATGTATTTTGTTGTGTTTTCTTTGATTTTTTTGACTGTAAAGGAGCTAAGTACAGAGAGACATTTCATTATATGGGCTGCCAGGCTAGACCAGAATGGACATCTTAACGGTATGACTTCAGGATTTGGATCTAAGAACATGATGCTTTGGAAAAGAGTTTCTTCTTTTGTTTTCACAGAGGACGAGACTCTGTGGATTGCTTCTATCCCAATATGGTATGATAGACCACGCCCTCCTGAAAGGTTGCTGTGAACATCTTCAAAAAATTACTTCACTCAACTGCCAACTGAGAGGAACCTAGCACACAGGTTATACCATGAAAGACCTAAATAACAACGCCCCCACTCAGCAGGAAGCAGTTTGGAGAGAAATAACTGCGCCCACATTCCCAAATATTGTTTATAAATGTTCTTTTACATTTAAAGGGGGATATGATATAGATATGAATAATTTGCATTGGTATAGATTTTTAAGGTCAATTTTGTTATATGTATACGTATTTCTGATACTGATTAAGGTATTGTGATTGTGTTGTTCATTTAAGAATGTAATGTATAATTAGGAAATATAGGTTGTTAATGGATAATCATCAATAATAGTCAAGCTTGTAGTCATGTTAGTTAGATTTTCTAGATGTGCATAGATATATTTCAGTTAGGCATTCTTCATATCTTTCAAAGACTGCAGAATATGGCATTTAATGTTTTAATAACTTAGGGTTTTTCATGACAATGAGACACGTCTGCTCCTGGCAGCACCAATCTACTTCGAGAGGAAGATGGGCATCGAAGAGGCTACTTATGGAGTTTGTTAGCCATTTGGGCAAGAAAATGCTCTTGCCTGGACTGTTGCATAAACTGGACACAAGGAACCCACAGAAAGAGGACTGCTGAACTTGCCTAAAGGTGAGATGGTCTTTCGGGGTTCCTGATTCATGAAAGAGTCTGCGAGACGTTCTGCAGGACACAGCAGAAAGTGACTGAACTGTCTTTGGAATTTTTCTGCTTCATGGAAATGTCTGCTGGATACTGTGGGCCTGAAGCCCGAAGATGGATGCCCCAACGGTACAGAGGAACTTTGGGTGACTGTCCAGGCAGCGAGTTGTCTCTGTCATTTCTAGAGTTTTATAAGTTACTTATTTCTTGTTTACTTAGGTAGCATTGTATCCTTCTGGAGTCTTTGATAGAGTTGAAGAATAAATAGATAGTTATAGATTTCCTTAGTTATGATAAAAGATAAATAGATTTAAATATTGTAACTGTAATACTTGCTTGATAACTGTTTTGTTATATGTAATTTTGCTATGTTAAAGTTGAAGCCTTTCTTTTTTGTTTAAACAGAAAAAGGGGAAATGATGGAGGAGAGTTATCTGTCTATGTTTCTTTCATTGGTTAATTAATAAAGAAAACTGCCTTGGCCCTTTAAGAACAGAAAATTAGGTAGGTGGAGTAGACAGAACAGAATTGTGGGAACAAGGAAGTAGAGTTGGGGAGACGCTTCAGGCAGTCGCGTGGGGAGTCTCCATGCTGCTGCTCTCCGAGATGGACGCAGGTTAAGATCTCTCCTGGTAAGCCACAACTCGTGGTGCTACCCAGATTACTAAATATGGGTTAAAGCAAGATGTGAGAATTAACCAATAAGAGGCTGAAACTATGGGCCAGGCACTGTTTAAATGAATACAGTTTCCATGTAATTATTTCGGGTATAAAGCTAGCCGGCGGCGGGTAGCAGCCCGCCGCTTCACACTACACATAGGTTTGAGTATGTTGTGTATTTATTTTCATTAAATTCAAGAAAGACTTTAATTTCTTTCTTTATTTCTTCCTTGACCCAGGTATGGTTCAGTAGTTGACTGTTCAGTTTCCACGAGTTTGTGGGCTTTCTAGGGGTAGCATTGTTGTTGAATTCTAATTTTAATCCATGGTGATCCACTAAGACACAGGTGGTTACTAATTTTTTTTGTAACTGTGGAAGTTTGCTTTGTTACTGAGTATATGGTCAATTTTCGAAAAGGTTCCATGAGCCACAGAGAAGAAGGTATATTCTTTCCTATTTGGGTGGAATGTTCTATAGATGTCTGTTAAGTCCATTTGAATCATTACCTCCATTAAGTCTTTTACTTCTCTGTTAGGTTTCTGTCTGATTGACCTGTGCTTTGGTGAGAGAGGAGTGTTGAAGTCTCCTACTATTATTGTGTGTGGTTTGATGGCTGCCTTGAGTTCTAGTAATGTTTCTTTTACATGTGTGGGTACTTTTACATTAGGGGCATAGATATTCAGGATTGAGACTTCATTCTGAAGGATTTTTCCTGTTATGAGTATAAAGTTTCCCTTTCCTTCTCTTCTGATTGATTTTATTTTTAAGTCAACCTGGTAGAAATGAGTATGGCCACCCCTGCTTGTTTCTTAGGTCCGTTTGCTTGATAAACCTTTTTCCATCCCTTTACTCTGAGTAGATGCCTGTCTTTGTGGTTGAGGTTTGTTTCTTGTAAACATTAGAATGTTGGATCCTGTTTTCGTATCCAATCTCTTAGCCTGTGCCTTTTTATAGGTGAATTAAGTCCGTTGATATTAAGTGATAGTAATGACCAGTGGTTGGTAACTCCAGTCATTTTTTTGTAGTAGAGTTTGTGTGTTTCCCTTCTTCTAGTTGTGCTGGGTAAGGGTTACTAGATGTCTGAGTTATTGTGGGCATTGTTGGACTCCTTGGTTCGTGATTTTCCTTCTATTACTTTCTGCAAGGCTGGATTTGTGGCTATGTATTGTTTAAATCTGTTTTTGTCCTGGAATATCTTGTTTTCTCCATCAATGGTAAATGCAAGCTCTGCTGGGTATAGTAGTCTAGGCTTGCATCCATGTTCCCTTAGTGTCTGTAGCACTTCTAGTGTCTGTAGACCTTCTGGCTTTCATGGTTTCCAGTGAGAAGTCAGGTGTAATTCTGATAGGTTTCCCTTTATATGTTACTTGACCTTTTTCCTTTGTAGCTCTTAATATCTGTTCTTTATTCTGTATGTTTTGTATTTTAATTATTATATGGCATGGGGATGCTTACTTTTGATCCAGTCTATTTGGTGTTCTGTAGGCTTCTTATACCTTCATAGGAATATCCTTCTTTAGGTTGAGGAAATTTTCTTCTATAATTTTATTTAGTATATTTTCTGCGCCTTTGAGTTGTAATTCTTCTCCTTCTTCTACCCCAATTATTCTTAGGTTTGGTCTTTTTATGATGTCCCAGATTTCCTGAATGTTTTGTGTTAAGAATTTGTTGGATGTGTTTTGTTCTTTAATCTGTGAGTTTATTTCCTCTATAGTATCTTCCGAGTCCGAGATTCTTTCTTCTATCTCTTGTATTCGGTTGGAAATATTTGTCTCTGTAGTTTCTGTTGGTTAACTCAGAATTTCCATTTCTAGTCTTCCCTCGGATTGTGTTTTCTTCATTACCTCCATTTCATTTTTCAGGTCTTGCACTGTTTCCTTTCTCTGTTTGATTGCTTTTTCTTGTTTTTCTTGGGTATCTTTGAGAGATTTATTTATTTCATCTACCTTTTTGTTTATCATCTCCATTTCTTTATGGCAGTTTTTTTACCTTCTGTTTAAGGTCCTCTATTATTTTCATAAAGTACTGTTTAAGGTCGGTTTCTTCTATATCTTCTGGGGTAGGGTGTTCAATTCTTGTTGTTTCAGGATGCCTGGATTCTGGTGATGTCATGTTGCCTTTCGGGTTGTTGGAGGAGTTCTTGCATTGGCGCCTGCCCATCTCTTCCTTCAAATGGAGCTAGGAGAGACTTGGTGACTTGGTCCAATCTTTGCTCTGACTGAATTTGGGTGGATATCCTCAGTGCTGGTGCAGGAGCTATTCCTTGCAGCACAATCTGAAGGAGCCAGCACTCCCTTGCTGGAATCCTCAGACCTGCCTGGAGGGCAGCCTCTCACCCCTCTGAGTAATTGGCCTTGGTACAGAGTCAGAACACTTGAATGTGCTGGGGAAGGCCATCCAGATGGGACTCCACAACACCGAATCAGGGATTCCTGGTAACTGAGGGACGCCTCCCAGATGTGTCTTCTGGTCCTAATATCCAGTGTCTTTGCTGGCCAGGTAGTTCGGAAAGGGCCTACCTTGCTGCATGCAGGCTATTGAAACAAAGAAACTCCTGCCCGCCGGTTGCACTCCCTACACAGTCCCAGCGCCCTGATTGGGCTGAGCTGGAGATGTTATGGACCCGAAGAGGGAAGGAAGAAGGGATGGTTTTTCTGGGTGCAGGCTGTGTGGGGTAGGAAGAGAGAGGCAGTAGCCAGGGAGACTAGCCCCAGCCAGAAGACTAGGAAGTGTAGGGGGTCAGGGAGTGGCTGTGCTCCGTCTCCCAGGCTGCTGCCGAGGATGTGTCTTCTGGTCCTAATATCCAGTGTCTTTGCTGGCCAGGGAGTTCAGAGAGAGCCTACCTTGCTACAGGCAGGCTATTGAAACAAAGAAACTCCCGCCCGCAGGTTGCACTCCCTATGCAGTCCCAGAGCCCTGATCAGGCTGAGCTGGGGATGTTATGAACCTGAAGAGGGGAGCAGCACTGAGCTTTTGAAGCAAGGTCCACTATGTATCCCAAGCTGTCCTTCACTTCTCAAACCCACTGCCTCAGCCTCTCAAGTGTTGAGATTACAAAAGCTTGCCTAGCTACAATCAAGGTTTTCTTATGCTTAGTTTTCTGTGTGCTTATTTTGTTTGTTGGTTTCTTTCTTTTTTCTTTTTCTTCCTTTCCTTCTTCCTTCCTTCCTTCCTTCCTTCCTTCCTTCCTTCCTTTCTTTCTTTCTTCCTTTCTTTCTTTCTTTTTGAGACAGTGTCACTGTGATGCTCTAGCTGGCCTGGGGCCTGCCATAGCCCAGAGTACCTGGCCTCAAACTTATGGCAGCCCTCCTGCCTCTGCCTCCAGAGGCTGGAATTACAGGCAAGTGTCATCATGCCCTCCTGATTATGTTCAATAGTTAGAACCGGAATTTTACTCTAAACTCTTTTTAGTTGTGCTAAAACTTTGCTTTTAGTTTTTTTTTTTTTTTTGTGTGTGTGTGTGTGTATGTATGTATGTTATCTTCAAGGTAACCTCTCTCCAGCTGCTCCCATTCCCCCAAGCCATGTGCACAAAAGATTCACTCAGTCCAAATTTTATGTGTGCATCTGAGCTTGGCTGTTTGGGAGGAAACTTCTGCTTTTCCTTCTCTCTAGATTGATTTAAAAATTAATTCCATGTATTTTACACATGTCCCTGTTGGGGCAGCTGGCCCAATCCCTGCGTTCAGGGGCGTGGCTGCCCCAGGGGAGAAAGGTACCTTTAAAAAGGACCAGGCCCGGAAGGGCGGCCGTATTTCAGGCACGCGCATACCTGCCCCATCCAACCGCTTTCCCCTCCCCCCCAGGGCGCCTGGTCACCCACCAAACTGTTTGTACAGCTCTTGCAGAGATTCAACTTTAATTTTAAGCTAGCGGATCGCCCTGCCCGACCCTCCCTGTCGATGCCGTTTCTCCAGCCGCTGCGAGCTCTGCACGCCCTGGTCCAGGACGCCATCTTTGGTTTCCTAAAAACACGTGAACCTAGGTGCACTGCGCCATCTATTGGCAGACAACGGTAATTAAAGGTAATTTTTCATTTGATTGAAATTAAGCATTCAGATTGAAAATGTCTGATAATATCACTATTAAAGGATTCTATAATTTGTTTAATTACACGATGACTGAATTTTTGAGCGATACAGATGTGGTTTCCTTTGGCTGGATATTTACAGGGCTTGGTATCTTCTTTATTTTTATTTTTTTCATTACAACGTGGTTGGAAGATAGAAAAGTGATAGAGTCCTTACAGGCAGGAGTTAAAAAACTAAACAAGGACATAACTGGTTTGGAAAACACCAATAAACAGCTTGAAAAGACGGTTGCAGCTCTTGAGGAAAGGAATAGTAGAGTTTCCTCTGAGATGGCTTTGTCAATTGAGAAAAATATGCAAGAGTTTTGTAAACGGTTTGAAGCTTTTGAGGAGAAGTTTGAATCTCGTGAGGAAAGGAATAACAGATCTTTCCCTGAGATAACTTTATCACTTGAGAGAAAAATGCAAGATATGGAGGCAGGAACAGCTGATTTGAATCATAAGTTGCAATCCCTGCCGGTAGGAACTGAAACATTATCTGAGAAGATTCGAACCGTTGAATGTATTAACAAGACTTTATCAAAGGGCTATGAAAGATTACTGGACAGAATTTCAATACAAGATGGCACCATTCATGCCATAAAAATTCTGTCCAAGGATGAGATGTTATCGGTGTTGGACAAACTTTATACCTTTGAATCCTCTATGAAAGCCTTGGAACATAATACTGGGCAAGAGATTGAGGCATTGAGAAGGCAATGGTAAATAGATTTAAAAAGATTGAGGAAATTATAGACTCTCATGAACAGGAGCAAATAGTACAAAAGAAAGTCCCAACCCCATCGATAAATAGAACTCTCTGGGATAGCTTTAACAGAACTCTGCCTATTTTCCCAGTGATAACCACTGAAAAGGTGACTGGTTCTAAAAACCCTAAGGTCACCAAGGAATATACATGGGAACCCATCCGTATGAATGATCTGAAAGAAATTAAACAAGCTGTTATGAATTTTGGGATACATAGCTCCTTTGTTAAGGAGATGCTAAAGTCTTGGTCCATAACCATGAACCCAACACCAAGGGACTGGTTGGACCTAGTCTCGGCGGTTCTAGAGAGCGGATCTCAATTGAGCTGGAAGTGTATGTTCAGACAAGAGGCTAGGCTTTTAGAACAGCAGGAAAGATCAAAGGGAGTTGACATCACCCTAGGTCAAATTATGGGTGAAGGACTTTATTCTGATCCTCTAGAACAAGCTAATTATGTTGAACACACTTTATCCATATGTACTACCACAGCCTTGAAGGCTTGGGACAGGGTTCAAGACCCAAGACAGAGAACGGAATCATAAATCAGAGTTAAACAGGGTCTGAGAGAACCATTTGTTGACTTTTTACATAGACTAACTAAAGCTGTACAAATAGGGATATCTGACCCAGAAGCAAGGCAGGTAATAATTGAGTCCTTGGCTTATGAGAATGCCAATGTAGAGTGCAAAAGGATTTTGACGCCTCTAAAGATCAGATCAGCACCTCTGGAGGAATGGGTCTTACATACAATGAATATTGAATTGGCTGAGTTTCACACAGAGACCTGGGTAGAAGCCATTGCCAATGGTAAAAGGAGACATCAAAATACCAAATGTTTTAATTGTGGCAGAATGGGACATATGAAATGGAATTGCAGACAAAGGATTTACAGAAATAATAATAATAATGCTTCTTCCAGGAATAACAGGAATAGGAGGCCTCAGCCTTCAGGTTTATGTAGGAGATGTGGTAAAGGTAGACACTGGGACAGTGAATGCAGATCGTCAAGAGATAGGCAAGGAAATCCGCTGCAAGCGGGAAACGCCATGGGGGGCCTCTCGCAGGCCCCCATGGCGAATGTGGTCCAGTCATTTCCTGTTACAATGGAGAACATGCCTTGTCAGGACAATTAGAAATCCCCATGTCTGCTGTTGGAAGCAAAAATAGCCCGAAAGATGAATTACGTGTATTTTGGCAAACTTCTATAAGTGATCAAAGACCGAAGTTAAGAGTGTGTGTAAATGGCATTTTCATTACTGGCCTGCTGGACACAGGAGCGGATGTTAGTATCATTACTCCAGAATCGTGACATCCGTATTGGCCTCTACAGGATGTAAATGTTCGGCTCTTGGGAATTGGGACCCTATCTCGAGTAAGACAAAGCACGAGATGGGTTAAATGCATAGGACCAGAAGGACAAATTGGAAAATTAAGGCCATATGTAGCTAATATTGCAGTAAATTTATGGGGTCGTGACCTATTGCAGCAATGGAATACTCAAATTAACATTCCTGCTGCTTCTAGAGCATATATTTCTGAGGAAAACATCAAAAGGTATTACAGATGGCGAAAACCAGCCATTCAGGCTGTACAAGAACACAAACCAAAGGATGCCCCTCCAGAATCACCAACGGCCCTACCTCTAAAATGGTTGACTGAGAAACCGATATGGACAAAACAATGGCCTTTATCTGAGGAAAAGTTGCAAGCTTTAGAACAGCTAGTACAAGAGCAACTGGATGCTCAGCATATAGAAGAATCTACCAGCCCTTGGAATTCTCCTGTATTTGTGGTTAAGAAAAAATCTGGTAAATGGAGAATGGTGACAGATCTCAGAGCTATTAACAAGGTTATTCAGCCTATGGGCTCTCTGCAATCTGGACTTCCTCTGCCTTCTTTATTACCAAAAGGATGGCCTCTCATAGTTATTGATTTGAAGGACTGTTTCTTCACCATACCTTTACAAGAAAAAGATAGAGAAAAGTTTGCCTTCACAGTGCCTACTTATAATAACTCTCAACCTACCAAGAGATACCAGTGGACCGTCCTCCCACAGGGCATGTTGAACTCTCCCACCCTGTGCCAATACTTTGTAAATCAACTGTTACAAATAATACGCAAGACGTTTCCCAAATCTATTATCTATCATTATGTGGATGACATTTTATTGTCTGATTCAGACGTGGATACCTTAGAAAGACTGTTTGAAGAGGTGAAAATAGTTCTACCTAAATGGGGATTACAGATTGCTCCTGAAAAAATTCAGAGAGGAGATTCTGTTGATTATCTAGGTTATAGAATAGGCTTGCAAAAATTAAGACACAAAAGGCACAAATTAGGAGAGATCAACCACAAACTCTTAATGACTTTCAAAGGTTGTTGGGAGACATTTCCAGCCTTCGACCGGCTGTTGGGATAACACCTGATGTGATAATTCACTTAAACAAAACCTTAGATGGGGAAAGAGACCTAAACAGTCCCAGAGAATTAACAGCTGAAGCAGAAAAAGAACTGACAATGGTTGAAGAAAGATTGCAGGAAGCACATTTGGATAGGGTGAATCCAGAACTCAGTTGTATTCTCGTCATATTGCCTTCAAAAATTTCTCCTACAGGAATTTTAATGCAAAGAGATGATATTATCTTAGAGTGGATCTTTCTACCTCATAAGCCAAGTAAGAAAATAAAAACCTATGTGGAGAAGGTTTCTGAATTAATCATAAAAGGCAAATTGAGACTTCGTCAACTAGCAGGCATGGACCTAGCAGAAATCATAGTGCCTTTCACCGCTGATGAGATACGAAAATTATGGGAAGATAATGAACCATGGCAAAGAGCTTGTGCTAACTTTTTAGGAGAAATTAATAACAACTATCCAAAAAGCAAAAAGCTTAACTTTATAAAGAAAACTTCTTGGATTCTTCCTCGAATCGTCCATGATGCTCCAATAACTGGAGCCCGCACGTTTTATACTGATGCTAATAAATCAGGGAAGGCAGGCTACAAATCAGAAGACTTGAGTAAGGTGGAACAAAGTCCTTACGATTCTGTCCAAAAGGCAGAGTTATTTGCCATTCTTATGGTGCTAAGGGATTTTAAGAAACCTCTTAACATTATTACTGACTCACAATATGCAGAAAGAGTTATCTTACATATTGAAACTGCAGAATTCATACCTGATGATACTGAACTAACCTCATTGTTTATCCAGGTACAAGAAATGATCAGGAACAGACTTTGCCCATGTATATAACACACATCTGATCCCATATGGGTCTGCCAGGTCCTTTAGCACAAGGTAATGCAGATATTGATCAGTTATTGATTGGTAGTGTGCTGCAGGCTTCTGAATTTCATGAAAAGCATCATGTCAATAGCAAAGGCTTGAAGAAAGAGTTTTCTATTACATGGCAACAAGCTAAGGAGATTGTAAAGAAATGCCCTACTTGCTCTTTCTATAATCAAGCACCACTGCCTGCAGGGACTAACCCAAAGGGCACTAAAAGAAATGAAATCTGGCAGATGGATGTGTTCCACTTCACAGAATTTGGAAAATTAAAATATGTACACCATACCATTGACACTTATTCAGGATTCCAATGGGCAACTGCTTTAAGCTCAGAAAAGGCCGATTCAGTAATCACTCACTTGTTAGAAGTTATGGCCATCATGGGTATACCTGCACAAATAAAGACGGATAATGGTCCAGCTTATGTCTCTAGGAAAATGAAACAGTTTTTTGCTTATTACAACATTAAGCATGTTACAGGTATACCATACAATCCTACAGGTCAAGTAGTCATTGAAAGATCAAATAGGACTATAACGGATATGTTGAACAAACAAAAGGGGGTGGAAAATACCCCCAGAAATAGATTACATAATGCTTTACTAACCTTGAATTTTCTCAACGCTAATGAGAAGGGGACAACGGCTGCAGAAAGACATTGGATAATGGAAAAGTCTGCTGAATTAAATCAACCAGTTTATTTCAAGGATGTGCTGACCTCACAATGGAAGCCAGGGGATGTGCTGCGTTGGGGAAGGGGTTTTGCTCTTGTCTCCACAGGAGAAGAAAAATCATGGATACCATCAAAGTTAATAAAGGTTCGATTTGAAGAGGAGAAGCCCCTTGGAAAAGAAGAATAACAATTCATGCACAAGGATGGTGAACATACTGATGTTAAGAGAACTATAGTTTGGGGGCAGGGTTCCTTTCTTATCTCTACAGAAAGACGCTCACCTTCAAAGGATCTGAGGGACCCTGGATATCTTAAATACTGATGGATGGAAACCAGTTGCAACCCATCAAAGATCAACATTAACACTGGGTAAGCTCCGTGAGTATAAAAAACAATTTTTTGAATGTGTGTCAATATGCATTTCTTTATAGATATTTAGAGCTGGTTTTTTGGAGTTGGACTCTGGCCCAGTCCCTCTCTAATTCCAAGCTTGTTTATAAAAGATTTCTCAGATTTTCTGTCTCAGGTCAGGAGCCATGTTATGAGACAGAATAATTATAATAATTATGTTAATAATGGTACCAATATATTTGCCTTCTTTGCCTTCCCTCATATCTATGTCTGTCTTTAATGCACCTTTCATTGAAGAATTGCACGTATATGTCTGTATGTGTCTTTGTAGATAATGCTTATCTTTCTCACAACAAACAACAAATTTTTCTTCAGTAATCTTTGCAGTTTCCAAGATGAAGACGGGGCCCCACAACATCAACTCCAACTGGTTATTATGACGTCATGTTTTTGTAGTGCTAATATTCGGCCTGTTTTTTGGTACCAATTGCACAGAACACTTTTGAATAGTGCACATTTTTGACAACATTCTGGCCCGATTTCCCCAAAATATTTAGAGGCTAGACACATTTTTCCTAGATGAAATGTTACCCTGTGTATTTTACCATCATTTGCTTTCACAGGACCCCCTGAGAAGAAAAGTCGCCTCTATGTCAGCTGGAAGCAATCTTAGATGACGACGCCCCCCCCTCCCAACAAAGTTTACCCTCAGGTTTAGGGACACTAATTGGTGGCTGGTATAGGCTTGAGGGGTTGAGGAAGGCTTTATATGGACTCAGGGGTATAAACTATGTATATGTATATATTTATTTCAAAAAAGGGGGGAGGGATTAACTGGTGATCTGAAGGAATAATTGAATTTTAGGAGTTACTGTTTTTTGAAAACTATATGAGTGTTGATTCTTGTATATTGATATATTGAACATTGTAAGAGAGTATGATACTACCTCTGTTTGAAACAATTGTTATATTGACATTGTATACCATATTGCAATGTACATCTCTACCTCTGATATTATTTTAATAACTTAGGGTTTTTCATGACAATGAGACACGTCTGCTCCTGGCAGCACCAATCTACTTCAAGAGGGAGATGGGCATCGAAGAGGCTACTTATGGAGTTTGTTAGCCATTTGGGCAAGAAACTGCTCTTGCCTGGACTGCTACATAAACTGGACACAAGGAACCCACAGAAAGAGGACTGCTGAACTTGCCTAAAGGTGAGATGGTCTTTCGGGGTTCCTGATTTGTGAAAGAGTCTGCGAGACGTTCTGCAGGACACAGCAGAAAGTGACTGAACTGTCTTTGGAATTTCCTGCTTCATGGAAATGTCTGCTGGACACTATGGGCCTGAAGGTCGAAGATGGATGCCCCAACGGTACAGAGGAACTTTGGGTGACTGTCCAGGCAGCGAATTGTCTCTGTCATTTCTAGAGGTTGACAGTTGCATATTTCTTGTTTATTTAGGTAGTATTATATCCTTCTGGAGTCTTTGATGGAGTTGAAGAATAAATAGATAGTTATAGCTTTCCTTAGTTATGATAAAAGATAAAATAGATCTAAATATTGTAACTGTAATTCTTGCTTGATAACTCTTTTGTTACATGTAATTTTACTATGTTAAAGTTAAAGCCTTTCTTTTTTGTTTAAACAGAAAAAGGGGAAATGATGGAGGAGTGTCTATGTGTTACTTTCATTGTTAATAAAGATACTGCCTTGGCCCTTTAAGAGAACAGAAAATTAGGTAGGCGGAGTAGACAGAACAGAATTCTGGGAAAGAGGGGGAGATGATTCAGGCAGTCTCCATGCTTCTCCTCTCCGAGATGGACGCAGGTTAAGATCTCTCCTGGTAAGCCACACCTCGTGGTGCTACACAGATTACTAAATATGGGTTAAAGGAAAATATGAGAATCAACCAATAAGAAGCTACAGATAATGGGCCAGGGGCCGGGCAGTATTTAAATGAATACAGTTTCTGTGTAATTATTTTGGGTAAAGCTAGCCGGGTGGCAGGATACAGCCCGCCCTTTCCTTCTACAGATTTCTACATGTCCCACTCTGAAAAAAAAAGTCTTTGGTCAAATGGAAACTGTTTCTCCAAAACTGGAAAAAATGACATTCTAAAAAATGATGCCAAGGACAATGACACTGGATTTGGATCCTACTACGCATACTGGCTTTTGGGGGGCCTAGCCTGTCTGGATGCTCACCTTCCTGGACCTGGACGGAGGTGGGAGGAACTTGGACTTCCCACAGGGCAGGAAACCCTTACTGCTCTTTGGACAGGAGAGGAAAGGGGAGTGAAGGGAGAAGGGGGGTAAACGGGAGACAGGGAGGTGGTGGAAATTTTTAATAAAAATAATAAAAAATAAATAAAAAATTTACTTACACTGCCAAATTTCTACCAGACTTTAGTTACATTATTTCCTGTGTTATTCTAATTTCACAAACATACAAGTTTGCATAATGGAACATCACATAAGTGCATGCAACTTTTTCCAGTTACTTCTGAATGATTTATTTAGTTGAGAATTTATAATATGTGTGGAATAGGGTCATATAATTACAGAAGTGGGATGAAATCTGCACACTGCAGAAGACTGGAATTCTAACACATAGAGTCAGGTAAGTAGCTTCTGCAAAATGTCACAAGCACAGGCTTTCTGTCTGATACACATGGGCTCATGTCTTAGATAGATTTTGGATGTTTTACACAGCACTTAAGTTGTCTGTGCTCCAGTTTCCTTAAAGCAATGAGGAAATGATAACTTCCTGGCAGCGTGGCTTGAGGCCTAATGTAATCACAAACTGTAAAGTGCATGTATAATTTAAGTGCTCAAACTGTCCCCCTTTCGACACACACACACACACACACACACACACACACACACACTATTACCATGAATTTTTCTACTACATCTAATAATTTCAAATAGGCTTATACCATTCATTTTCTAAAGTATTACTTAAACTATAAAACCCATATGAACTTCCAACTGTGACACAGCAACTTTAAAACACCAAAGCTTCAAAAAAAATCTTTAATGATATCCTTTCTACTTTACTTTTTATAATAAATTTGTTAAATCCAGTGAGGATAAAATGTAGTGAATGTAGTACTAAGGAGTAGAAATTAGAAGCACTGAACCTAAGACCTAGTTGGAATTACACACACACACACACACACACACACACACACACACACACACACACACCCCTGATAACCTGACTATATACAGTCCTCAGGTATTACCTAACTTGATTAGAGCACAGGGTTAATGAAATGCAGCTGTGCAGACTCCAGAGTTTCTCCAAGGCTGACAGCATCCTCGTGTCTTTTGGTGGTTAGGAAGGGAGCAAGTGGAGAGGATGGGCTGTGAATCCATACCCACACTGTAGCTGCAGAAACAGCTTCAAGTGACTGTTAGTCAGCAGCATAATATTCCTTTATACAGGATGGCGCAGAATATCTAATTTCTAAAAGTTTAAATCCTGAAATTAGTGCCTTGTGGCTTCAGCAATACAGAGAAATAAAATGTGAGAATGCAAGTTGTTCTGATTTTCTGTTTTAAAACAACCAACAAATTAAGAAATGACTTTTTTTATTTTTTGGATGTTTTCCTTAGTTTACTTTACAGTTTCTACTGAAACTTGCTAGAATGGGAGAAGAGCATATTTGGGGAGAAATGGTTCTGTTTTGGAAAAGGCAAAGGACCAGTGGATGTGGATGATTCCAAGTCCTTTCAAGTGTTAATGGCCCAGTCTTCAGTACATGGTGCTTCTGAGAGGTGGTGGGGACCTAAAGAGGTTGGGCTTAGTAAAACGATGATAAGAAGCTGGTGGTATGTTTTTGAAGTTTTTCCAGTTCTCCCTCTCTGTTCCTCATGGTGGTCATGAGGTGAGCAACTTGTCTTCCATGTCCCACCATGGTGCATGGTGCCACAACAGGCCCAAAACAGCAAAGCTGTGCAACCATGGAGTGTAACTTCTGAAGCCACAAGTCAGAGCAAACACTTCTTAATTTTAAGTTGTCTATCATAGGTATTTTGTCATAGTGATGGCATACATGAATACAGTGTTCACCTGCTGACCAGCATGGGCGAGGAATGTCATTGGAAATGGTGGGGACAACATAATCAAAGGTCTGCATCATATTATTGTCAATTGTAAGAATATTGCCCCCAGTCTCCCCCTGCCTCCAGTTCATTTGATTCTTTATTTCCACTGTATATATTTAGAACTTCCACCTTCTAAACCTTTGATTTTTTTCACCCTCAATTTATTAGATTTCTGGTTGGGCTTTGTATCTTGATTTGACTTAAATCACTATTTTAATAAGATGAGACTTATTCTCAGCTCTCTCATTTTTTACATGTGCAGTAATTGATCCAGGAAATGTTGAACTAGTGCCCAACTCTGTTTCACTGATAAAATCAGGAAACCATCTGTTATGGCTTAAATCTGAAATCTCTCCCATTGCTTAGGTTTTTGAACACTTGGTCCCCAGATGGCTGTTAGAAGGTGGTAGAATATTAGGAGGTTAAGCCTCCTGGAGGGAGTGGTTCACTGCCTGGCCTCACTATTTGTTTTTTCTGTTTCTTGTTCTACTGAGATGCCAGGAAGCAGCCAGCACTCATTCCCCCCATCATTGAACAGCCTGCCATCAGTCACCCTCTTATAGTCTAAGGGCACCTGCATGCACATATGTATACACACATGCACACATGTACACACACATATACATAAATAAAATAAATATTTTTAAAATGTTACATATTATACTTGCCACATCTAGAGCTGTCATATGTTTCTTTTATTTTTTTAAATACAATGTAGTTTTCACTTCTGTGCTGAGATTGTCCTATGTCTTCTCTTACAAACATCATTCCTTTGTATCTCTTGAACATGATTGTATTAATATTCATGTTGCATTAAAATGCACAGCTGTTAATTCTAATATCTTGGTCAACTGAAAATGTTTCTGCCAATTTTTTTCTCTAAGGGTTATATTTATCTGTTTCATCTTATTTATGTTAAATTATTTATTTATTTATTTATTTACTTCTCTATGCCTTGTGCATAAGACACTTGGGAATCTCTCATATTCCTTGAAGAGAGTTGATTCTGGTTCTGGGCAGCTAAACTGTGACTGATCAACTCCCACATGTGGATGCTTACGTATACATACATACATACATACATACATACATACATACATCTGTTTCCTTTATTTCTAGAAATAATCTGTCAGTTCTGAGGTAGAGGGTTATTTTTCTTGTAAGTCATGGCCTTTCTGGGTTTTCAAAAGGAAATCTGGGGGTATTTATCAAGTTCTTTTAACATGCAGGTTTCAAAATTTCTAATTCTGCTTGCTCTATAATAGGCAAGAGCTTAAACTGCTCCCTGATCAGCCTTTTCACTTTTTTCCAGCTACTAATCTATTCGGTGTGTATCCAGGTTAAAATTTAGCAGAGAACTAAAGAGTATATATTTGGGTGTTGGTGCACCCTCCTCGGTGGTTTCCTCCATTCCAACAACATTGCTGTCAATATCCAGACACTCAAGTGTCTCCACATTCCACCCTCTGGCAGAGTCTCCAATAAAACTAGGATTCCTTCTTGAGTTCCTGACAGGAGCAGAGCAGGCAAAGAACGTAATCCTTGCATGTGCAGCTCCAGCGCAAAGGAGCAGGGACAAGAGAGCAGTCTTAGGGCAGAAGCCACACGAGTGAAGTATTCATGTAAAATAGACCTGGTTTTTGTTGCTTCTAATGCCTTCGGATTATTTCTCAAAACCATTCTGGAATCCAAATTGTTGAAATAAACATTAGAGTGATACAGTGTAGTAAAATGAGCAGCGGCGACTGGCTTACACTGGGGCTGGAGGGCTGCTTGTCGTCCTGGCCACCCAGCTAGCTTATGCCCAAAATAATCACATGGAGATTTGTATTAATTAAATTGCTGTCTGGCCCATTATTTCTAGCCTCTTATTGGCTAACTCACATCTCGATTAACTCATTTCTATTAATCTGTATTTCACCACGATGTTGTGGCTTACCGGGAAAGATTCAGCATGTCTGACCTGGCGGCTGGCTCCATGGCGGCTCTCTCTGACTCTGCTTTCTTCCTCCCAGAATTCAGTTCTGTATTCTTCGCCCATCTAAGGGCTGCCCTATCAAAGGCCAAGGCAGTTTTCTTTTTATTTATTTATTTAAAAAATTTCCATCTCCTCCCCTCCCCCTCCCCCATCACTTCCCTCCCCTCCCCCCACACCCTCCCTTTCTCCCTTTTCAGGCCAAGGAGCCATCGGGGTTCCCTACTCTATGTCAAGACCAAGGTCCTCCCAACTCCCCCCTGGTCCAGGAAAGTGATCAACCAAGCTGAGAAGGCTCCCACAGAGCCTGTCCATGCAGAATAGTCAAAGATCAGCGCCTTTGTCCTTGGCTTCTCCGTCAGCCTCCACCGTCGGCCACATTCAGAGAGTCTGGTTTGGTCTCATGTTCCATCAGTCCCAATCCAACTAGAGTTGGCTATCTCCCGTTAGTTCTGTCCCACCGTCTCCATGGGTGAACGCACCCCTCACGGTCCTGACTTTCTTTCTCATGTTCTCTCTCCTTCTGCTCCTCATCAGGACCTTGGGAACTCAGTCCGGTGCTCCAATGTGGGGCTCTGTCATTTTCTTCATCTATCGCCAGATGGAGGTTCTATGGTGATATGCAAGAAATTCATCAGTATGGCCATAGGAACTGGCCTTTTCAGGCTCCCTCTCCTCAGCTGCCCAAGGAACTAACTGGAGGCGTCTCCCTGGAAACCTGGGAACCCCTCTAGGGTCAAGTCTCTTGACAACCCTCAGGTGGCTCCTTAAATTAAGATATATACTTCCCTGCTCCCATATCCACGATTCCTGTATCCCAAGCATCCCATTCCTCCGAGCTCCCCCCATTCTCCCTTTCACGCTTTTCTCTCCCCATCTTCCCTTGGCCCAGTCTCGCCCAACCCTCAAGTTCCCAATTTTTGCCGGGCGATCGTGTCTACTTCCAATATCCAGGAGGATTACTATATCTTTTTTGGGGGGTTCACCTTCTTATTATCTTCTAAAGGATCCCAAATTATAGGCTCAATGTCCTTTAATTATGGCTAGAAACCGATTATGAGTGAGTACATCCCATGTTCATCTTTTTGGGTCTGGGTTACCTCACTCAGAATAGTGTTTTCTATTTCCATCCATTTGCATGCAAAATTCAAGATGTCATTGTTTTTTACCACTGAGTAGTATTCTAGCATGTATATATTCCAGAGTTTCTTCATCCATTCTTCCACCGAATGGCATCTAGGTTGTTTCCAGGATCTGGCTATTACAAATAATGCTGCTATGAACATAGTTGAGCAAATGCTTTTGTAGTATGATTGGACATCTCTTGGGTATATTCCCAATAGTGGAATTGCTGGGTCCTGGGGTAGGTTGATCCCAAATTTCCTGAGAAACCGCCACACTGCTTTCCAAAGTGGTTGCACAAGTGTGCATTCCCACCAGCAATGGATGAGTGTACCCCTTACCCCACAACCTCTCCAGCAAAGGTTATTATTGGTGTTTTGGATTTTAGCCAATCTGACAGGTGTAAGATGATATCTCAAAGTTGTTTTGATTTGCATTTCCCTGATAGCTAGGAGGTTGAGCATGACCTTAAGTGTCTTTTGGCCATTTGAACTTCTTCTGTTGAGAATTCTCTGTTCAGTTCAGCGCCCCATTTTTTAATTGGGTTAATTAGCATTTTACAGTCTAGTCTCTTGAGTTCCTTATATATTTTAGAGATCAGACCTTTGTCAGTTCCAGGGTTGGTGAAGATCTTTTCCCAGTCAGTAGGCTGCCTTTGTGTCTTAGTGACAATGTTCTTTGCTTTACAGAAGCTGCTCAGCTTCAGGAGGTCCCATTTATTCAATGTTGCCCTTAATGTCTGTGCAGCTGGGGTTATGCATAGGAAACGGTTCCCTGTGCCCATTTATTGTAGAGTACTTCTCACTTTCTCCTCTATCAAGCTCAGTGTGTTCAGATTAATATTGAGGTCTTTAATCCATTTGGACTTGAGTTTTGTGCATGGTGATAGATATGGATCTACTTTCATTCTTCTACAGGTTGACATCCAGTTATGCCAGCACCATTTGTTGAAGATGCCCTCTTTCTTCCATTGCGTACCTTTGGCTCCTTTATCAAAAATCAGGTGTTCATAGGTTTGTGGTTTAAGATCCGGGTCTTCTATACGATTCCATTGGTCAACTTCTCTGTTTTTATGCCAATACTAAGCTGTTTTCAGTACTGTAGCTCTGTAATAGAGTTTGAAGTCAGGGATGGTAATGCCTCCAGAAGTACCTTTATTGTATAAGATATTTTTGGCTATCCTGGGTTTCTTGTTTTTCCATATAAAGTTGATTATTGTCCTCTCAAGATCTGTGAAGAATTTTGATGGGACCTTGATTGGGATTGCATTAAATCTATAGATTGCTTTTGGTAGAATTGCCATTTTTACTATGTTGATCCTCCCAATCCACTAGCAGGGGAGATCCTTCCATTTTCTGGTATCCTCTTCAATTTCTTTCTTCAAAGACTTAAAGTTCTTGTCAAATAAATCCTTCACTTCCTTGGTTAGAGTTTCTCCCAGATATCTTATGCTATTTGTGGCTATTGTGAAAGGTGATACTTCTCTGATTTCCCTCTCTGCTTCCTTATCCTTCGTGTATAGGAGGGCGACTGATTTTTTTGGAGTTGATCTTGTAGCCTGCCACATTACTGAAGGAGTTTATCAGCTGTAGGAGTTCTTTGGTGGAGTTTTTGGGGTCGCTTATGTACACTCAAGGCAGTTTTCTTTATTCAACCAATGAAAGCAACACATAGAAAGAAGACCCTCCTACACTAATACAGATATTCGATTACCAATGTGAAACCTTTGCAACAATTGTTCTAATTGGTGAGTGTGAGCAGATGTGTGCGGTCACTGCTGCTAAGGGGTGCAGATTGGGAAGTTATTAGCAGTATGTCACTTCATCATCATGTCACCCTAGAGTAGAGAGAAAGTGCAACACAGAATAAAGAGTCTATGGTCACAGTAAGCTAGCCAATATCCAAAAGTTTAAGGCAAGCCTTCCATTCTGTCATTCTTGATGGATTGGATCTAAATGTTGTTCAAGCTAATTTGACCTGTAAGAGAGTCTATATATTCACTGTGAGTGGTGCCCAGCCTTGGGCAGATGGGCCTGGGTTGGATAAGAAAGCAGGTTCAATAAGGCAGGAGGTGCGAGCCAATAAACAAGTGTTCCTCCACAGCCTCTGCTTCAATTCCTGCCTCCAGGTTTCTACCTTGAGTTCTTGCCCTGACTTCCCTTTTTGCCCCCAACGTCTTTTGATCATGGTCCTTATCACAGCAACAGAAAGCAAACTAGAACACCTCTATCAAATGAAGTACTAGATGCTTGAGTCAAATAAGAAAACATTCATGGTTCTTAGCACAGAAAAACACTGTATTTAAGGACAAAAACATCTTTGCTGATTGGCTGTAGCTTACATTGGTTTCAACAGCTCAGAGACAAAAGCATTTTCTTTTTCACCAGGTCAGGGATGGAGGAACCACACATTCAATGCCACTGATTTCCTCTTATCTTGTAAAGAGTTATGATATAAGCTATTTTTTGTTCATGGAACTCTTCTAGATAGCTTTGTTCTGTTTACTACAGCCGGTAGTGCACACACGCACACTAACGTCAGTGCACAATGACTGCTAGTGTGCTCGGTTACAAGGCAGTGCTTTGGGCATCAAATTCCACTTGGGTCTTGACTTAAAAATCCGTGTTCTAAACATGTCCCTAGATGAACTATGATTCACCCCCTTTTACAAAAATAGAAGCCTCAGTGGAACAATTGGAGATAGCTTAAACAACCCCGGTAAAGCAAGTAATTAAATGAACAAATCAAAATTCAGATGAAGCCATACATTTGGCTTTTTAAAATATCATTGAATTAAAAAATATTTTCAGTTATCTGTTTTTCCAATTCTTCCTATTAGCCCGTATATGGAAGGCACAGTTTTTCCTTTGACATGCCAGGGACTGAACTCCAAGGTCTTGGCACAAACTAGACAAGGGTTGTGCCAATGATCTGTGGCTGGGACCTGAAGAAGTTCCTTGTTAAGATGAAGACAGTGTTGGCCTGCCTGGTTTTCTAAAGCAGCTTCCCACAGTTTGGATACAACTTTTTTTTTTAGGAAAAAATAACCTCTATGAAAAGTTGAAATCAAACCTGACTCGCCGAGTCTGGGCTGTGATGAGCTATTTTTATTCCTGGTTTAAAGCCATCTGGTTCCCCTTCAATGGTTCGTGTCAGTATTTTTTTTCAGCACTACTGGTCACATGGTCCCCTTTCCCAAGCCAAGTCTGTGACCTGGGGAGGAATGTGTCCAGACCCTCCAGGCATCTTTGACCTCTTCATCTCCTGCTGGTGGTGGGTACTGTTGATTGGCACATTGTTGTCCCCTAGGGTTAAGTCCTGGGCTTAGTAGCCACCAGAACTTAACTCTTTCCTGTATCTGATGACAGGACTTCTTCTCTGAGGGACCTGAGAGAGCCTCACTGAGCAGTCATGAAGGGGCTGAAGTTCCCCATCACAGGCAGAGTCTGGGGCTGGTAGACCCTTGGGTGAACCTGGTATTGACCTTTGTTGTTTGCTTTGACAGCTCCTAGTTTTGCTGCTTTTGTAAAGTGGAGTAATATGCCAGGGGAGTGTTGAGGAATGAGTTGCCTGGAAACAGCAAAACTATGCTAGAGGCACATGGTTTTTAAAGATGTATTTATGAGGCAGACTGAGGAAGGAGTGCATCATCTGCCTCTATTCCCATAATTGCAGACACGGTTTCTCTCGCAATCCTTGTCACCTGGCACTGTTGTGGAAGCCTTTCTCATAATCTACACCCCTTTTAATGTGAAGCCTGAAATGCTGACTGTCAAGTTTCTTGACCTCATTGACACATTTCCATGCAATTAATATTTGCGGAAGGCCTGAAGGACTTCTACCGTGTGGAACATTACTGGCTGTGTTCAGAAATGAGAGGAATGAAAAACAGCAGCTGCAGTCACTCCAAGCAACTCCACTCTTCAGGGCGACAGTGGCCTTTTTCATTCTGCTGAGCTGATTTCTATCCTATGGGTCTTTTGGTGACAGAGGCAGGACAGAAAGAAACATAGCAATATCAATATGAGATTACACAAATGAGAATAGGGATTTTTCACAGACTCAAGAACACTTCCACACAGTATCCCACCTACCAACAGCCTTTGGTATTTCCAAAGGAATGAGCCCATTATGTTCTGTATAATTAACTTTATTGCTACATCCCAGAATGTTCTGTGTAAGTATGTTACTAATGCTATTATTATTCTCTGTATTTCTTCTACCGATGTTATTATTATTATGTTATATTATTTATTTCAGTACTACTTTCAACTGATAGTGGTCACATGACCAGCTCTGTGCTAAATTCTGTATTATATGGCTAAGAACAAGTTTTGTCGCTAGAAATATGGTTCAGTGGGTAAAGGTACTTGTTGCTAAGATTGATCATTTGAGTTTGGTCCCCAGAGCTCACATGACAAAAGGAGAAAACTGACTCCTACAACTTGTTCTCTGACTTCCATATGAATATCATGGCATACATACACCCATGCACAAACACATGCATAAATAATGTACTAACTTTTTTGAAATAGGGTCTCACTATATAGCTCTAACTGTCCTCCAACTCACTTTGTAGACTCAAAGAGATATCCCTGCCTCTGCCTCCTGAGATTAAAGGTGTGCACCACCATGGCCATGGCTTTGGGGGTCAGTGAGTAAAATGTTTGTTGTACAAGCATGGGATTAGCCCTCATATCCTCTCTAACCCCCTTTACTCCTTTTTTTCTTGAATAGTGTCCTCTTCCTTTCATATCTTTTTTGAAAATGTAGATTCCATGCATGAGAAAAAATATGTTAGATTTGTCTTTCCATGTTTTTTTTTTATCTTACCTAACATCTGTAGCATACTTTCTTTTGGGTCACCAACCAGATCCCAAATCATGATATAGAGACTTATTATTAGTTATGAATGTTTGGCCTTATCTTATGCTCGCTTCTTGCTAGCTCTTTTTTAGAACTTAAATTAACTTGTTTCTCTTCATCTATGTTTTGCCTCAGGGCTTTTTACATGTCTTTCATTCTGTATGTCCTACTTTCACTGCCTACTCAATGTCTGCTGTCTGGCTCAGTTGGCCCCAGGTGTGTCCCTTTCTTTCTCCCTCATTCTCCCCTCTCTTCTTCTGCAAGTCTAAATTCCTCTTTCTACTTATTCTCTGCCCGCTATCCCTGTCTATCTGTCTACTGCCTAGCTATTAGCTGTTCAGCTTTTTATTAGACCAATCAGGTGCTTAGGCAGGCAAGGTGAATGAGCAACACATCTTTACATAGTTAGACAAATACAGCATAAACAAATGTAGCACACCTTTGCCTATTTAAAGTAATAGTCCACAACAAACATCAGCATCTGCATCTCATTTTCCTACAAACAACAAAATTTTATTCTTCTTTAGGGTTCACAAAATTCTATCATGTATATATGACACATTTTTAAAGAAACACCTTTAAATTTAAAAAAATTGGCCTACTCAAACTTCTGTGTGGCTAGAGTGTTTTAAGACAGAACATGAGAAATTGTTTTATAAGTAAAATATAGTTTTATTGTTTTAAATTTTGGGGCAAGATATTGATATAAGACTGGCTTTTAACTTGCAATCCTCCCATCTCTGTCTTTTAAATGCTAAGATAACAAGCATACATCAACACATACCACAAAGACAACAGAATACTGTAAGAGGAAATTGTTCAACTCAATGCAATAGAAAACAACAGGGCAATCACTGAACCAGAACTTTAGAACAAACACAGTGTGCTTATGAAAAAACAGAAAGATAACAAGGATATTCTGTCGCATGCATGAATGCATATAAACTTTGGTCTTATGTGTACTGTTGAGACTAGTTGTATTTCTTAAATGCTCTATAAAGTCTGGAAGTTTAGCTGGGAGCAATGGTACACACCTTTAATCTCAGCACTTAAGGAAGCAAGGGGAGCTCTGTGAATATGAGGCCAGCCTGGTCTACATAGTGAGTTCCAGGCAAGCCAGAGCTATACAGTGAGGCCTTGCCTTGAACAAACAAAATCCCCCAAATGAAAACCCAAATGAAACAAAGTAAGATCTGAAGTTTGAAATAAAATAAATACTTCATTATCATATACTTTTAAATGTTTTGTCCATGGTCTGATTATATTTTTTTCCTTAATACCACATTGATGTGGGAGGGTCTTCTGTTTGAGTTGATTTCATTGGTTAATAAAGAAACTGCCTTGGCCCATTTGATAGGCCAGCCCTTAGGTGGGTGGAGTAGACAGAACAGAATGCTGGGAAGAGGGAAGTGAGGCAGATGCTTCAGGCAATCGCCATGCCTCTTCTCTCTGGGTCAGACATGATGGAGCCAGCCGCCAGGTCAGACATGCTGAATCTTTCCCTGTAAGACACCACTCATGGTGTTATACACATTACTAAATATGGGTTAAAGCAAGATGTGAGAATTAGTTGATAAGAGGCTGAAGATAATGGGCCAGGCAGTGTTTAAAAGAATACAATTTGTGTGTTGTTATTTCGGGTTTTAAGCTAGCCAGGCAGCTGGGAGCCAGAGATGGGGAGGGACGAAAAGCAGGCCTGCCTGCAGCTTCTTCTACACTACATACTGTAGTGGTTTGAATGAGAAATGTCCCCAACCCACCCCCACAGTCTTTGGTGGTACTGTTTGAGAAGACTTAGGACATGTGACCTTACTGAAGGAAGTCTGTCTCTGGATGTGGGTTTTGAGAGTTTAAAGACTCATGTCATTTGTAGTATACTCTTTCTGCTCTGTGCTTGTGATTCATGATGTGAGCTCTCAGCTTGCTGCTTTCACGGTGCCTGCCTGCTGTCACCTTCCACACTATAACAGAGTCTAGCCCTCTGGAACCATAAGTAAAATAAACTCTTTCTTCTATAAGTTGCCTTTGTCTTGGAATTTTCTCACAGCAATATATACTCGCATATTCTATTATATTCATCTGAATTTTTTATTTTGAGGTTCCATTGGATTGTGAAAGAAGACTATAACACTACTATGACTACTATTACTGAATAATAATTGTTGAGTTAGGTCATGTACCAGTTATTTACAGTCATTCCTGGTACATATGTGTTTGTTATTGTCTAAAACCTTTCAGGATGCTACAACAAAAGATCAAAAACTAGCTATCTTACAAGCAACAGAAATGGAGCTGCAGAGAATGGCCCAGCATTTAGGAGTACTTACTACTCTTGCAGAGGACCCAGGTTCAGTTCTCAGAACTCATGTTGAGCAGGTTACAAATATCTGTAACTCCAGCTCCCGGAGCTCAGACACACTCTTCTGGCTTATACAGCATGCATATACATGAGTGTATACATGCACAGACACAAATACAGAGAAGCACATAAACACACACACACACTCATACACAAAGAAGAGTAAGCAGCAGAAATTAATTTACCACAGTTCTGGAGACTAGGATGTTTAAGACTAAGGGGCCTGACAGGCTTGCTATCTGGGGAAGACCTGAGCCCTGGTTCATGGATGACATTTTCCAGTTGCATGGCAGCAGGGACAAATCAATCATCCAGAGCATCTTTCAGAAGGTTCCCAAGACTTATAAACTCCAAAGCATCCCTATTCCTCAATGCGCTCACCTTTCATAAAATGCCAGTGTGAAAATTGGAAGGGGGATACAGACATCCATATTACAACAACTACATTAATGTTGAATCCTCATAGCCATCTAAGAGGGAAATGCAGCCGCTATCCCAGAAGAGTGGTGAAGAAGGGGTTTCCTACCTTTTTTCCTGTTTTGTTCATGGAGTATCCTCATTATCATGGTGTGAATTTAACACATAAAAATCTAAGTGTTTAAAGGCTAGTCCCAGTATTGCAGCCCCAGGACTGATAAAGGTGGAATGTAGTGCCCTGACATTGGGCCCAGCAAGCCAGGCTGCTGTAGGTCCAGGACTGGAGCCAGAATGTTATTAGTTGTCTCCTGGTTATTTCATAATTTTGAAAGCAGCAGTGCTTCTCATGCTTGTGATTTATGTATGGCAAAATGAAATGCTAGTTTTGGTGGGGATTCCATGGTGGAAAAACAAGGGCAGAAGGAAACTGTGAGGTCACATACAGAGGTGAGTAAACACGGGTCAATGACTTTTCCTGTTTGTGGCAGTGAGCTGCAGCTGCTACAGGCTAAAGGGTTTGTTTTAGAGTCCCCTGTGCAGCTGAGGCCAGAATCTCCTCACATTGCAGAACAGAACTGTAGGAGGAGCCAATGAGTCAGCATGAACCAATGTTTGGATTTATCAAGGAAAAGATTTCATACAGAATTAAGTATGGTGAGAGAGTGAGAGGAAGTTAGCACAAACTTCTCAGGAATGTCTTGTTTGGGTCTGTGAGGTGCCTTAGTTAGTAAAGGGCTTGTCACCAGGCCTGGCAACCCGAGGTGATCCTGGGGGTCCACCAGGCCTGACAGCCTGAGGTGATCCTGGGGTTCACCTCAAGTGTTGGACGGAGAGAGCCAACTGGCTGAGTTGTCCTCTGACCTCCATTACATACATGATACAGCAATGCTCTCTCTCTCTCTCTCTCTCTCTCTCTCCCTCCCTCCCTCCCTCCCTCTCTCTCTCTCTCTCTCCCCGCATACACACACACTACACATATAATTATAAAAAGTAAAATTAAGACAAATCTCATGTTTAAGTGTCTTAAAAATAGCTAGCTATCTACATATATGATTTTGGTGGCTCTTTAGCTACAGTGTTCAAAGTAAAATGTCCTAGTTCCTTGCTCATCCACTGAACTTTTATGTAGTAAATGTTCTTGTAAGGTGATTTCTGAGGTGTGACTTATATAGATTTACAGACAGGTAGGATAAAAATTTCAAAAAGATCAAAGGACTGCTTAGATATAGGGTTTAGGACAAGGCCCAATATGGTTTGATTGTAAATGTGTTTAATGATATCATAAAATTTATCAGAAAAAAATAGATTATTGTCCTGTCGTAGGTGGCTTGGAAATTCTTGCAAGAGACTCTGAACCCAGAGTAAGGAGATCTTTTCCATTTGTAGGTCCTCTCAAGCCCACACCTACCCACTCTACTCTTAGTTGATTGACATAAATAGAATTATATTATCATGTGAAATTCATAGTTTTTCTTTTTTCATGTCTGATGAAGGGATTTTGCCTTTCTTAGCTTAATTTTCAGGCTTTTGTAGAGCAAGAATGTGTATGCAGGAAATGCAATGGTTTGAGTGTGATCACTGTCTATTCTTGTTTTCTCATTAGGAAGCCCTTTAAAATGATCTTTCTTGTTTCATTGTAAAAAATATAAAATTAAAAAATAAACCTTCAACTATTTCACTTTCAAATCCTTCCATCCTTCATTCCTTCCTTTTTCTTTTCTTTTTCCTCGTCAATAAGTTAAATTTCCCAAAACAACAGCTTTCCTCTCAAGCTAAAAAATCTCCCGCAGCCCCTTCTGGTTTTAGAATAGGGTCCATGTTTCTCAACTTGCCAATGTAGGTCACTACACTGTGGTGGCCCTTCCCCACCAGAGTCCTTCCTGGTTCCTGGCATCTTCACTGTCCTCTAAACACATCCAGTTCACTTTTGCCTAGAAGGTTTCATGATCAATACCAGAGAGAATGTCCTCTCTCAAGCACTTCCAAAAGTCTCTGTCCCAACAATTTTTCTCCCTTGAGTTCATGGCCATGTCTCACTCTCTTTCTCCAGGGACAAGAACAGACTCCCTCTTGGTGATGCCACCCATATGTGACTGGAAAGGTGGTAGTAAATGCCTTCCCTGCCTGATACAGACCAATTCCCCTTCCAGGCAACAGAGGTTGACCATCCTTTTCAGCTTGCTCTGTTTCTCATCTTTGCATCACAGTAGCTGAAGGCCTGAGCCATTCAAGAGAGGAAAGATTCATTTTGTGTCAAGGTTTCAAAGAATTTCAGTCTTTCACGGCATGGAAGGCATGGCAGAGTGGCCACAGTGGTGATGGAAGCTTGTGGTGTCAGCTGATGTTTGGTGACAGACTAAGAGGCAGAAAGAGCACATCAGAGGCAGAGGCGTGACTTACAAAGGCCCACTTCTGGTGACCCTACCTACCACAAGCACCACAATCTTCATTTCACAAGCTGTGGGGAAGGAGCTGAGTGTGCACAGCAAGAGCCTGTGGTAGGTAGGTGGGAGACACTTCAGTTCAATGTTTTCTGTTTTCAGTTTTTAAACTTCTGATTCTAAGTTTGAGGTCTGCCTACACTACAGAATAAGACCATGTTTCAAACAGCACACACACAGAGAATTTAAATTTATTCATGGTAGTCAGTATAGTATATAATAATGCTGACTTAGGGTATTATCCTAGTTAACTTCAGCTGCCAATTGACACAGTCTAGAGTCGTTTGAAAAAGTGTCAACTCAGGGGCTGCTAGATCAGATTTGTGGCCATGTCTGTGATGAACTGTGTTAATTGATAATTGACAGACTGTAGAAGGCACATTTAGATTATGGAAGGCACATTAGATGGAGGGGACAGAGGCTATGTGATATTTGGTTCTGCCTTTACTGAGTAAGGTCAGACAAGTGAGAACCTTCCCAACTTCTCACATATGGAAAGACAAAGTTGTGCACCTACAGGTGCTTCCATCATCAGGAATCCTGACCTGCACTGAGAGGCCCAGTGTCCTGTCCGTCAGCCAAGAAGAAACACCAACCAAACACCCATGGAGGACTCTTGCCTGTCAGGCACTATGCTTTGCTTTCCTGTGTGGTGGTTGTCATTATTCCCTTTGTTCTGGCTGAGGAAATTGCAGTTCTAGGATTCTGCCAGGAACTGGAGTCTTTATTCCAAGATAAACAAACTAGCAATTACCATGATAGTTGGAAAGTCCCCTGTAAGGGGAGAAGTGTGTATGGTGAAGTGTGAAGGGCTTGAGATTGCCAAACCTGCTGCTCCTCAGAGCCTTATGCCCAGAATCACAGCCAGGGCCATGATGTTTCTGTACGGCAGGGCCCTGCTACCTTCAAAGCATCACACATTTGTTCTTTTATTGTGACAAATTCCTCAAAGATGTTGGTGAAGTGTCTCATTCTAACCAAAGCAGTGTATGATAACAACCTCCAACAATGCAAATGAGATATCTTGAGGAAGGGTGCCTTCCCTAATTTGTGCTCATGCACTCACTTCACAGGCTAGAAGAGGTCGGAGGGAGGGGCTGACACAGCTTTAAATCATTAACCCTCCCTGCTGTCTCCTATCTATCTGGTCTGCATTTGGCTCAGCTCCCTGCCTGGATTAGCAAGACCACTGCCATGCTGCATAGCAGTGAACACTTCAGATTTCCCCCATTTAACACAAGTTGTGTTTTGTTTTAAACAAAAATGCACACTGATTAAAAGTCATGGTAAGGATATGTGGGATCTAATTCATCTTTATAGGATACAGTGTATAATGTTTTTATTTCATACAATGTATAGAGATTCCCAGCCAGCCCTCAAGCTTTTTAGTTGGCAAGTGACTAAGATACTCTCTGGTTTTGGATGTCCAGCCTCAGGTGTGAGCAAGAAAGAATTGTCAATAAAGCCTTCTTTTTAATCTTTGTTGTCATATGACCTGAGATAATGGGAGTCCACTGACTTCAGCCTGACAGTGGAAGAACAGCATAGGAGCAAACTAGACCCTCTGAATGTGGGTGACAGTTGTATGCCTGGGGCAGACTGTGGGGCCACTGTCAGTGAGACCAGGATTTATCCCTACTGCTTGTTCTGGCTTTTTGGGAACCCATTTTCCTTGGAGGGATACCTTGCTCAGCCTAGATAAAGTGGGGAAGACCTTGATCCTGCCTCAAAGCAATGTGCTAGACTTTATTAATTTCCCATGGGAAGCCTTAGTCTCTCTAAGGAGTGAATGGGGTGGGAGGAGTCAGAGGGAGTAAGGGGAGGGGAGGGAGTGGGAACTGGGATTGTTATGTAAAATGAGAAAAGATATAGTTTTTTTTTAAAAAAATACAAATTAAAAAAATAAGAATTAATCTTTGTTGTTTGGTTTGATTGGGTTTGAAATAGAGTCACTCTTTAAAGTCAAGGTAGGCCTCCAAGGTCACACCCCTCCATCTCAGCCCCCTGTGGTGGACCACAGGTTTGTGGTCTCAACCCTCTGTGGTGGGTAACAGGTGTGCCATCTCTGCCCCCTGTGGTGGTGTTTCAGGTGTGCCATTGCACCCCACAACCCTCTCCCACTGCATTCTAAGCATTTTAGATGCAAGGGGCCTTCAGGATGCACAGCTCTTCTCTGTGGTAATGGTTACCCACACACAGGCTCAGGTGCAGGTGTGATCATTCTGCTTCAGGCCCTTGGGCCTGATGAATTTCTCCCCAGGCTGAAGCCACATGCTTTTCTCTGTGAGGAGATTGAATTGTGGACCTGATAGGTGCAAAGCTTGAGCAACAATGGAGCCCAGTGATTCAGGCAGAGCATGGAAGAGGAGGGAACCTCACTGAGGTCTTTAGACTTCAGACCTTCCCCTGAGTCCACTTTCATAGGCTCTCTGTAGATGTGTCTACACATTGACACACATTTTCTTCTAAGAGTCATCTGTTTCTTAAAACAGTTTCAGATTCCAGAAAGATTGGCAGTATCTCACATTTCTATAGTATATTTACTAGAGTCCATGGCATCAGCATTGGCACACTTTTATTAAAACCCACATGCCACTCAGATTGCCTCAGATTTCCATGACATCCCTTCTCTGTTCTAGGTTCCAGTTGCGGGAGCTCCTTCCACTCCTTCAGCCAATAGCCGCTGAGATACCGCAGCTCCACACTACAGGTTCCCATTTATGACAGTCTATTTTCTTGTTATGTGTCTCTTTAGGCTTCCCTTGGTTACTGTTGTCTCAGAATTTATTGGTCTTTTATGAGTTTCTTAGTTTGGAGGAGTATTGATCCATTATCTTGTAGGAGGGACCTCTGCTGTGACTTGGTGGTGGTCTCATGATTAGACTGCAGTCATGGGTTTGAGGAGGAAGACTACATGCTGACAGCATGCATCCTAAGGTATGTGCCAATCCAGTTTCTCCACTCTGATCTTCCTCTCTGCTTTTCACCTTTCCATACTCACTCTTGAAAGTGGCCACTGCATCCTAATCACATTTGAGGGACACAGAGAGCAGCTACAGCTACTTCAGGGTAGAAGATTTTCTATAATACACAGAATTCTCTTTTCCATTAAAAATACATATTTCAAATTAGTGTAAGTCAGTAAACATAACTTTACATTATATATTAATTTAAAGTAACTCCTATAAATTTTAATAGTAAACTCTTCAAAATCATCTAGTTCAGTACACATCAAGACCCTGTCTCAGCCAAAAAAAAAAAAAAAAAAAAAAAAACAGATCTAACACTGGAGGTGAAACTTAAGTACCTAGAGTGGTGACGGTAGGGTCGGGTGGGTGATGACACTGAGCCAGGCATGGTGTGTGGCAGATTGTAAAGCAAATTGCAAATCTTAGGGTCACATTTGGTCCTGTCAAGTGCTGCCAAGCAGGAAAGTAGGCCATCTTTCTGCACCTACTTAAAAACAGGCACTGGTGGGCTGGACTTTCCCATGGTTTTTGAAATGGAGACAAATGAGTTCATATGTTCACATATTTTGTGCTTGTTCAGCATAATCTCTGTGAGCAACTGGCTGGTAGATGAATCTCTGCATATATTATCAATAAGGAGCCAGCCTCAACAATATACTGAGATATCAAGATCACCCCACTGGCCTTAATGTCTAACTAGAGTGGTCACTCAGGACTCAACCTTGGTATATCTCCCACTTTGACTTTGTTCTAATCAAACTAATAGTTTATATTCTTCCTTTTCTGATCTGATTTATTAGCATGTTGTAGGAGCCCATAGAAGTGAGTCCACTCCATCTTGACTTAGAACCCTAAGTTCACACTTGTTTAGCTCCTTTAAGTCAAACAACAAGCCTAAGGTGAAGTTACCATGTGTCTTGCCTAGATAACAGGATGCTTGGCCTAAGCTGTAGCCACTGGATGTTTTGCTCCTCAATGTTTTGAACTCGTTTTTTCCTTGTATCAGGATAAAAAAAATATTTTTGCCCTCTCCTTGGGTTTAGGGTATAAAATGGTTATGAAAAATAAACTTGAGGCTGTAGTACTTGCTGACAGTCCTTCCGATTCTATCCTGTTTGTTTCTTCTATGTCTCTGTTATTTCTACCTTCAATTTCTCAATTCACATGGTTCCCTTCAAGCAAGAATGAACAAGCTGGGTGGGACCCAACAGCAGACATCATTGCCCAGACATGAATACGACAGCATGTAGATGGTCAGGTAATATGTTTTAATATGGCATTTTGTAGATGTACATAACACACCTGCTTGGCTTCCCGAGAGCTTAGATTACAGATGTGTGCGACCAGACCTAGCTTCTTTAGCAGCACCATGTGTATTCTACAGTTGCTATTGAATAGATCACTATTTATTTTGGGGGTACATGGCACCATCTTAAATATTTTTGAACTTAAACTCAAAAGTATCAGAAGTTTGCCCTCCCCCTGCCTTGTAGTTTTATGGCTGTTTTGCCAAGGCCTAAGTTCCCAGTCCTCTGAGTAGAGCAAGGAGGTACTTAGCTTTTAAGTGGAGAGTCAATTGGAAGCTTCGGAAGTCTAGGTCAGCATTTATTAATTAATGATGATGTAGTCAAGGCTGTTTCTGAGGAAAGTCAAATAGCTCGGGAGTGACTTTGCCTGCTGTGCTCCACTGGGATCTCCAGGACGAGAGCACAGAGGCAACCCAGCCTAATTAAACACAAGCTCCTCATTACTTAACTTGTAAGTGCACATCTTTCCATCAATGCCGGTCTTTCAGATTACAAAGTCTCACCCCCAGCATTTGTGTTAAGATTCTATATTCCTTGTTTGGCTGTACACAGTGATTATGGCTAGCAGTGATGTGTGTTTTGGTGACATGTGAAAGTGCTCTCAACTGTACCAGGATTTGATCTGGGGTGGTGGGCACCAGCATGTAACCCAGGGACTTAAGCATGGCAAGAATTCTGCCACTGGCATGCACCCATAAACATCATCCTTTAGAAATTTGAGGCAGCTTAGGTAAGCTGTTCTCCTGAATATAAAGGTACTATAGGCAAGCCTCAAACTTCCAGCCTGTTGTCTCCCAAGCCACTGGGATTATAGACCCATGCCATCAAGACATGATTTTAAGTTGTTGTTTTGTTTTTAAAGATAAATGAGATTTAAGTTTGTTTTCTGCAGACCAAGGCAATGGCTTAATCTTCAAAGTGGTTGACTGCTTAACTTGGCTAAAGTTGAGACAGTACTTCAGGGATCCTGCTTCATGAAAGAGTCTGCCAGAAATTCTACAGGGCACAGAAGAGAGTGACTGACAAACTGCCAATACAGGAAGAAATGTCTTTGAAATTTCCTGTTTCATGGAAAATTCTTCTGGATACTATGGGCCTGTAGGCTGAAGATGGATGCCCCACTGTTACAGAAGAATGTGGGTGACTGTCCAGGCAGTGAGATGTCTCTGTCAATCCTAGAGTATTGGAGGTTGCTTACAATGCAATTCCTCTTAACTTAGGTAATATATCCTTCTGGAGTCTTTGATGGAGTTGAAGAATAAATAGTTATAGTTATACTTTTTCTTAGTTAAGATAAAAGATTAAAGTAGATATAAGTGTTTTAACTATAATCCTTGCTTGATCACTGTTTTGTTATATGTAATTTTACTATGTTAAAGGTAAAACCTTTTTATCTGAATAGAAAGGGGAAATGGTGTGGTAAGTCCTTCTGTCTATGTGCTGCTTTTATTGGTTAATGAGTAAAACTGTTTCAGGCAGTGGCTTAACAGAATAGGGCAAGGCTGGAATTCTAAGCAGATAGAGAAGAGAGAAGGCAGAGTCAAGGAGAAGCCATGAAGCCACCGCAAGAGACAGACGCAGGAGACAGACACTGGACAGAACCTTACCGGTAGGCTACAACTATGTGGTGATATACAGATTAATAGAAATGCATTAAGATATAAGAGCTAGCTAGCAATATGCTTAAGCTACTGGCTTAAAAGTATTGCAAATAATATAATTTCTGTGTGATTATTTCAGGTCTGGGTGACTTGTAATGAACAAGCAGCTGCTGGCAACACTTCTGTGCTGTGTTTTAACAGGGGGAGTGCTTCACAAAGCGCAAGGTCCATGAAGAGCAGGAGTGGGAGGAGCCAGGGAAACTGAACTGTTTTTTTTTTCTAACCCAGTCCTGCTGTAATAACAGCTTAGCTCACTCCTGGCAGTGACTGTCTCCTGACCATGACCTAGTCATCTCCTACAGGTTCTCCTCCCAAGACAGTCCTATTGGCAAGGGAATTTCATCAGGACCTTTTGGCTTTCGTTGTTTCCACCGAGAAGTCAGGTGTAATTCTGATAGGTCTGCCTTTATATGTTACTTGGCCTTTTTCCTTTGCAGCTCTTAATATTCTTTCTTTATTCTTTATGTTTAGTATTTGAGTATTATGTCACAAGGGAACTTTTTTTTTGATCCAGTTTATTTGGTGTTCTGTAACCTTTTTGCATCTTCATAGGTATGTTTTTCTTTATGTTGGGAAAGTTTTCTTTTATGATTTTGTTGAATATATTGTCTGTGCTTTTGAGTTGGACTTTTCCTTCTTCTGCTCCCACTGAGTTTACTGCCTTGGGTCTTCTTGTGCAGAGGTCACTGGCTTGGGCCTTCTTCAAAAGATGTTGCTGGCTCGGGCCTGCTCCTTTAAGAGGTCACTGATTCATACCTGGTCCCGCAGAGGTCTCTGACTGGGGCCTGCTCCCCCAGCAGTGGTTCTCTTGTATCTGCTCCTGTGGAGGTCATTGCCTCGGGCCTGTTCCGGCTGGGGTTGCTGGCTCAGACCTGTTCCCACAGATGTCCCTGGCTTGGGCTTGCTCCCACTGAGGTCCCTGGTTTGGGCCCAGTCCCACAGAGGCCTCTGGCTTGGGCCTGCTCCCTTGGCAGTCCTCCCTTGTACCTACTCCTGTGGAGGTCGCTGCCTCAGGCCTGCTCCAGCTGAAGTTGCTGGCTCAGCCCTATCCTTATGGAGGTCACTGCTTTGGGCCTGCTCTGGAGGATGTTGCGGGCTCAAGCCTGCTTCTGTGGAGGTTGCTGCTTTGAGCCTGCTCTGGCTGAGGTCACTGGCTCAGGCCTGTTCCCACAGACATCCCTGGCTTGGGGCTGCTCCTGTGGAGTTCCCTGGCTTTGGCCTAGTCTTGTAGAGGTCTGTGGCTTAGGCCCCAGCTGTCTTTCTTAACCCCATCTTCTCAGGGCTGTTAGATGTCAGTTGGACACACAGATGTCCTAATAGAAGCAGCAGGTTGCAAAATGTATAATTTCTGAAGAGCTGCCAAATAGAAATAAGAATCATAAACTCC
This sequence comes from Arvicola amphibius, assembly GCF_903992535.2. Lineage (NCBI taxonomy): Eukaryota > Metazoa > Chordata > Mammalia > Rodentia > Cricetidae > Arvicola > Arvicola amphibius. Next base: position 85,477,266 of record NC_052052.2, read on the forward strand.
AGGGGCTGCCAAAAGTTTAGACTGATGTGTCTCATTCTCATACTATAAACAGCACAAATCTCTCAATTTAATTTGTTGGTTTTGTTTACTCTGGTTTTGAAAACAAAGTGTGGCTATGTGTCCAAGCGGACCTTAAATTTGCCATCTTCTTGTCTCTGTCTACTGAGTGCTGGTACTAAAGCCATGTGCTACTATGTTTGCTCTCAAGAACTCGTTCTTAAGGACAGTTTCCAACAGTCAAACCCAACTAGGTCAACCTAGTCTAATGCGGTCAAGTCAACAAGAGAGAGTGTGATAAGGGCACCTCCAGGGGACCTCACCAAGCAAAGAGAGGATAGGTAAGGGCATAGAGCAGAGGAGTTGGCAAGATGGCTTAGTGTTAACAAGTTGTCTTCTGTCTTCCACTTTTGCACACACACTAAACAAACAAACAAATAACATCTAATAAAAGTGAGGGAGAAAGCCTTGTGATAGATTCAAAGCCAGACATCGTATGTAGCTGTTTCTTCTGAATTTAAAAGTTCCCTCCTAGGAGCCAGGACTAAGATTCAGGAAGAAAAGGAAATTTGCAAGTCCCAGGAAGCTCAGAAAGACACAACACAAGTTAGCACCCCTCCCCGCAACACACACAGTGGCTGCTGGAGTAGACTCCCTTAGATGTTGCTAGCTACTCCCAACTGGAGATAGACTCTAGGGATGCAGATAGAGCTGGTGTAGGTTTTGTGATGATGAAGCTGCTCTGAGTCACCTGTGCTCCAATAAATAACTCCAATGAGCTAGTTGCTCCAGCAGGCTGGACTCCAAAGAACTGTTCTCAGTGTCCTAACTGGAGTGCATAGAGTTTTATGGATGCTTCTCAGGGAGAAGCCAGGACACACAAGCCATGAGCAGCAGCTCACTAACATGCAGCATTGTTTTTGTTAAAGGACAACCTACTTCCTTGGTAACTATATAAATTAAGATTGCTGTGGTTGAACATTGTGGAACATATAATCCCACTACTCTAGTGGCTGAGGCAGGAGGATTATTTGAGCCCAGTTCAAGATCACCAGTGGGTTACATATTAAGAGGCTGTCTCAACAAACAAAAATACACTCCCTTCCACAAGAAAACACAAGTGAACAAAAAACCAAGCCCAAACAAAAAGAGCTAGGTGTGGTAGTATATTTACAGATGGAATCCCAGCACTTAGGAGTAGAGGCAGAGGCTCATCCTCAGCTGCACAATGAGTTTGAGGTCAGCCTTGGCTACTACATTTTTTAAAAACCCGTATGAAAAGAACAAAAGGTAACTTGAATTCCTGAATAGAACATAGGTTGGCCTACCCGTGTGCAGGCTGGAAACCAAGACTACTTCTCTAAGTCTGAGACTGACAGGCAGAGGTGTGTATTCCGTGGTTCTCATACTCAAATAGCACCACACTTGAGTGTGACTTATGGGAACGAGATTTTAGCCTGTATTCTGGTGTTAATCGACTGAAATGTTTTTAGAGAGTCATATCAGCATGGCAAGATGTACATAATTCTGACTGAAACAACAAAAGGCCAAACAGGTGTAAAATGCTGAAGTGGCCTGAACAAGGAACAGAAACAAACCTTGAAAGGAATGGTCACTCGGTGACTTTTAAACATCCTTCACTTACAATAAGACCCTGAGAGGTGGAGGAAGAGCTGTGGGGTAAAGCTCAATGCAGGATTTTACTCTGAAGAAGCAATTTTGTGAGTCTTCTGACTTCTATAATGTTGTCTCTAATATCACTGGAGGGGGACATTGGTAGGACAGCAAGGTTAATTCACTGTTTAGAGTGTCTGAACCTGACCTGACCCATTTAAAGTTGAGAAGATGCAGGCATTGGTAGAGTGGAGGAGAAAGAACAGAGAGATGGGTCTGTAGAGGGCAGCAGGGCTGCTCTTCTGTGAATGGGAAGAAGGCAAGTCTATGCTGTTTTGTGGGAATCAGAGAGAACAATCCACACAAAGTGTACTGCAGGAAACAAAGGGAGAGGAGACAACTAGAAGCAATGCCCAGAGCCTGTGAGGTGCATCCATGTGCACAAGTTCAGGTCTCTAAGAATGACTAAACATACAGGAAAACATAAGCTACAGTCAACATTGGACAACTCAGAGAATAAACATTCAGGGAAACAGGACTGGGCAGATAGGAATGTGCCAATCCTGTACCCTCCTCCCCCTTCTTTCTTTATGAACTGGGAAGAGGATTCTGGGGATGTAAAGTCAGATTTTCTTCCTGTCGAGGAAGACAGAGCCTGCCTAGCTGGGAAGTGTTGGTGTAGGAGGTCCTTCTGCCTTTGTGTTGCTCTCATTGGTTAATACAGAAACTGCTTTGGGCCTGTTGATAGGGCAAAACTTAGGTAGGAAGGGAAAACTAAATGGCGTGCTGAGATAAAGGAGGCAGAATTAGAGACATGCCATGGATCCACCAGATACAGATGCTGGGAATTTTACCCAGTGCCACTGCCGCATGGCAATACACAGATTAATAGAAATGGGTTAAATTAAGATGTAAGAATTAGTCAATAAGAAACTAAAGCTAATGGACCAAACAGTGATTCATTAATACAGTTTCTGCGTGGTTATTTTGGGGCTAAGCTAGCTGGGCAGCTGGGACGAACAAGCAGCCCCTCCTTGCAACAAAGTGTGGATTTTGTTTGTTTTGTTTTGCAGTGCTTGAGATCAAACCAAAGGACCCCACACATCTAGACATACCTCCATGGAATTCCACCCCAAATCAAGTGCTTATTTTGAAGAAAGCTTAAAGTGTTGACCAAAATGTTGCTATTCACCTTTAAGTTCTATAATTGGGGGAATAAAGTGACTACAATATTTTTTATTGCTTATGAACCATCAGAAAAGTTACCAAATTGTCTCATGCTGGGTCAGATCTCTTCCTCCAAGATTTCTGCTGAAGGGACAATGGCATCCTCTGCTGTCTATCCCAGCAGTACTTGGTGATGTCACGATGGTCTCACTGTGTGGCAGCAGTGTATTTATTCTCTCACATTCATTAAGTCTTCCAGGAGAGGCGCTCTTCAGAGAGGGAGGCCAGCTGACAGAAGAACTGTGGAGAGCAGAGGCTTGAAACTGGGCAGGGAGGTTGGTAGGCCTCAGGAAGCCAAACGAAGCAGAGATTTGCAGAGAAAGCTAGCTCCCCTCTGAGCCTTTGGTTTTGGCTTCTGGATCTCTACATTAGTGTAAAACAAAACAAAAACAAAAACAAAAACAAAAGCAAAAAATGAGTTTTATCCACCTCCATTTGTTCTCACTATTATATAGTTTATTAAGCTGTTGGAAGAAGTGCCTAATTTCCTATGGCCTGTTTCAGAATTTGTGAGATTGAGAGAATTCCAGGGTGGAATATGTGTCATACCTTAGCTGGCCAAGGTGTCCTACATCCAGCCTGACTGGAAATGTGTGTGCATCCTTCCCATTACTTGGATTTACCACAGGCCATTGATCCCTAACCCTCGCCCCTCCTCCTTTGGCTTTTAATGTTCAAAGTTTGTCACGTCATGGCACTCTCCTTTTCTTATTTTCTTATTTCTTCCACCAGCTGAGCTTTCCCATTCTATCACCCAAAATTCTATGTAATTTTTCTTCCTTTTTGGCCAAATATTTATTTAGTACAAAATTCTTTGTGCCACTGAGTCCTGCTGTAATAATTCTACTTACATGTTATTTTATGTGTTGCATATCAGAAGGATAGATACACCTCAGTCATCCTGTGAACTGCTTCAAGAGACGGAAGAGTGTAGAGATTGTATTTTCCTCCATCATGGAAAAACCCCTTGTATATTTCCTAAGTTTATTTTCCTTCCTTATCTATTTTTCTATTTTTAAATAAGTTTGTTTTATTAAAAACTATGAAAGTAATGCCTACTCTCTATGAACACAGACAAGCATTAAGAAACTCACTTCTACTCTCACCAAATGTGAAACATCCATGACTTCTTTGCTGTCTCACATCTTTCTGAATTTTATCCAGCATTTAAAATATATCCCAGCGACCACAATAAATTAATATGATATTGAAGATGAGATGGTATTCAACAAAAGGTCTCACAAAAACCAAGATGGTAGGAGCTCATCCCCTGCTCAGGGAACGTCGCATCCAGAGAGTTCTCTTCTGAGGTTGCTAGCTTCCCCACTGCACCTCCTCCTGCTGCCAGCCACCTGGGCTTGAGAAGCCAAGGGCAAATAGAGCAGCAGGGCGGGGCTGGGCGGGGCGGGATGGGGACGGAGAGAAGGAGCTACAGTACTGCTACCAATCAGGGCTCTGTTCTGTTTGCCCTTGCCAACCAATGAGGGAGCTCAGAGACGACCTTTCGGTAGGCAGTCCTTGAGCAACCTTGACCCACAATTTTGCTGCTCTTGGCCAATAGGCCCATAGACCCCGCCCCTCCAAGATCTCACCCAACGGGACTCCGCCCCTCAGATGCCCGCCCCCACAGGACCCCGCCCCCTCTAAGCTCCACCCCCGGGACAGGGCCTAGGCGTGAGGTGCGTGGGTGCTGTGGGCTGGTTCGTCCTGCTCTGCGGCGGCGGCGGCGGCGGCGGCGGCGGCGGCGGCGGCGGCGGCGGCGGCGGATCGGTTTAGCCTCCCGATTGTCCTTAGATCCCGAGCTACAGAGCTGAGCGTCGTTGACCATAGCGGCGGCGGATCGGATCAGCCTCCTGATTGTCTTAGATCCTGAGCTACGGAGCTGAGCAGAGCAGGTAAGAGGCCGGTGGACAGCGGCGCCTCTCGCGGTCCCGGCTCCTGCGGTCGCGCTCCCTGGAGCCGCCGCCGGCCTCCAGGCGCCTCGCGCTAGCACCTTGCGGAGAGGCGCGCAGAGGAGGGGGTGCAGGCGCGGGCGGATCCTGGGACTGTGGGGCGCTGCGGGTCGCGGCGGCTGAGCCGAGGCGGGAAGACCTGCGGGAGATGAGACTGCGGGGGACAAGGACTTGCTAAGTAGTAAAAAGCCTTTTTTTTTTTTTTTTTTTTAATCTCCTTCTGCCAGAAGACGTCTTTACTTGAGTCCTGTTTAATTCAGGTTTATTAGGCTCTAGGCATTGCGAGTTCACGGAGTTCACCACGATGTTATTTGCTCTTTTACTTAAAGTAGCCTTTTTTCGAGAATTTGTTTGGGAACGTTTACCTAAGTGACTAGTAGACCCAGATCTGTGACTGGTGACTCACCTTTATCTGGGCTGAAGTGGGGAGGGAAGGGTGAAAGGAATGGGGGAGGAGTGTTCAGATGGTGCCCGTGCGGGTTCCAGAGTACTGTGGGGGTGGACCTGCCGCTGTCATGCCACGGATGGGAGTGAAATTGTGGTTTTCCCCCAAGTTCCTCCTTCCCTCTCTCTCCCTCTTTCTCAGTCTCTCTCCCTTTCCCTTCTTTCTTTTCCTTTTCTCCCCCTCCTTCTTCAGCCAACAGCAGTGAAACAGAAAAGCCTTTTAAAAAGCAATCTGTGGACTTTAGGCTTCAGGACTGCACCTGCTGCTCCTGTAGTAATACTTGCGCGCTTGTTAGACACATCCTAGGCAATTCAATACGTGAGTAAATGGTCTTGGAAAAAGTACCTTGAGTGACTGTTAACTTTTCTGTAGCCTGCCCAGCGTGCCATCTGCCCACAAGTGAAATGATACCGCCCACTGAGGTTTAGAAGGCTAGCGTCTGTGCGGAGTGATGCCTTTGAAGTGCCTTCTTGCCCAGGTGCACACAGCTTCCCTTAGGTGTGTTCATAAAGCTCCCGGGGACAACTGTGCAGAAAATGCCCGTTTTACAGTCACAAGAACTGAAAGCTCTTGTGATGAAAGAAACAATAGCGGGGACACTTAACTGCCACTTTATCTGAGATCTGGGTAAGACTTGAATTTATCAAGCACAGTACAGGATCAGAGATGGTCATTTTCAAGAAATACCATCTTTTAGTTTTTCTAGGCAGCTACTAAGATAGTTTGAAAGTTCCCAGAGAGGTAATTTTCCACACAGGCAATAATAATAATAATAATAATAATAATAATAATAATAATAAAAACTGATAGTGCTTCATGAGAGTCTATTGAAATATATTTTGGGGAGAGGTCTTTGCAAACTCATTAGTTTTTCACTGCACCTCTAACTTAGCTGTGTCTTTCAGGAATTTTGTGAATTGGTCTGAAAGAATGAGGATGCATTTTGATGGATATTGATTATAAGGTGACTTTGGGCAAAGTCTTTACATTTATGGAAGGATTAAAAATGTAGCAATCATTTTTTTATTAGAATAACTCAGGCATAGGAATTTAGGTAGCCACTATGGGGTGATGTCATGGCTCGGGGAACTCTGGAAGATTGTTAGGTTTTGTTAAAGGAATTAAGAACATTGAAACATCTCATGAATTATTAAATGGAATTGTTCTTATGAAGTAATCCTTTTTGTGTTTTATGTAACAAACTGTGCTGTATTACAGGCATACTACATTTTGTTATAACTTACTGACCTGCCCTATAGTGTCTAGGTATCACCTCTGCTGTATTGATGGGGATTTGGGAGTGGGAAGGTAAACAGGTTCCCACCCTCTGGGGAAGGAGGCTTTTGGGAGCACTGCCAGGCCCTGGGATGTATGGGCACCAGAGGGTGAGCAGCTGTAAGTAGTAGCACAGATTAAAAGCTGCCCTGGAGTCGGCTGCATAGAGTGTGCTTCCCTTTTGAAGCATCATCTAGGCTAACCCACACTGCAGTCAGTTTAAGGCTCTCTAAGGGCCAGACTTAGGTTAGGTATGCTTCAATCTTCTAACTATATTTTCAGTTTTGTTCTTTCCCCTATAGGCTCTCGCTGTGTAGGCCAGCCTAGTCTCTCCAACACCATCCTTCAGTGTTTGGAATGAGTGGAATCCTGAGCTTTCTCAAGCTAATGAGCTGGGTATGTATACGGACAGCTTTAAGCAGTATACATTTGACTATGGTAGGTGCTTGGCTGTATAACTCAGAGTCTTCTTTTTGAGATTGATAGTAGGTGAACTTTACAGGCATGCACTTGTGCCGCTCAAGTTAGGAACGTAGACTGGTCACAGGGTTCAGCTCTGAGAAGAGTAGCAGCACTGGGGAACTGTGATGGGCAGGAACAGCCATATTGTTGGTTAACTCTGTGGCTTAAAATCTCTTGGAAAGGGTTTTCCTGTATCCGTAGGTAAAGAAGTCTGAATGTCAGGAATCAGTTAGCTTTGAGGGTTGTGACTTCTTTTTTGGCAAATGGAAGTTTATTATCAAGATTTGGAGTTGAACTCAGGTTTAAAAGGATTATGGAGCCATGGGCCAGATTTATCATGCTTCCACTGACTGAATTGCTCAATTTCTTCCTAATATGTCTTCTGATGTAGTGCATTTTAAATTTAACTCGGTCCCCAGATACTTTAACAGAGTATCTGGTCTCTTTCCTGGGGCTCCCCTCACTCACACTTGGTACTGATATCCCCACAGGCACTAAAATCTAAGGCTGGATGCTCAAGTTCCAGGTACAAAATGACCTGTATTTGAGTGTAGCCCACATGCTTTGAAGCATCTCTAGATTACAAGGATTGCTAGATCCTTTCCTGTTACAGCACAGAGGGTACCTGAGTAGCTGCTAGGCTTTGTTTTTTAAGGAATGATGATGAAAGTCTGTTTATGCTCCTCTTCTGATCCACACTTGACTGAATCCTTAGATGGGGAGATGCACAGGTGCAGAGGCGCAATTGTGCTTCGCTGATTTTTTTCAAGGGCTGGGTTGTCTTAATTTTTTTAAATTACACTTGTATATTCATCTATTGCATGTGTACATGCATGCATATACTTGCCACAGGGAGGGACAGAAGTCAAAAGACAGCTGCTTATCCACACCGGTTCCAGGAATCAAACTCAGGTTTGGTAGCAAACACCCTTACCCACTGAGCCCTTTCAGTGATTTACTGACCTCTGATTTGTTCTTTTTAAATTTTTTTTTTTAAATGTGCCATAGTCAAAATACAGATTAGGCCCTTTTTTCCAGGTTTGGGAGAGAAGTTGATGAGAATTTGGTGCCTGTGGGTATCGAGGAAATCAACTGACATTGTTTTGAAATATTTATAGTCATTTAAAATAGGTCAGAACCCTACATTTAGGTTTTTTTTTTTTTTTTTTTTAAAGTGGTGATCATTTCACCCTCAACACAAAATGTAGGCTAGTGATTCTCAAACCTTTGTGTACTGTGAAAATGTGGCCCGCTGACCTATTCCAGAGTGTCTGATTTGATCCCTGCTTCCCGTAGTTCTGGTCATTTCCAAGTTTATGCGATGCTGCTGACATGTGAAAACTATTTTATGAGTTCTAGGAGGAGATACCAGGGTCATTGTTGATAAAGCCTTTGGGGTTTGAAAGGCTCTGATCTGAATGTAATCCTTACTCCTTCCTAAGTCAGTCCTTCAGGCAAATCACACACACACACATACACACACACACACACACACACACACACACACACCATTTGGTATTTTCATACATGAACATAATGCAGTTAAACCATCTACATCCCCATTTCCCCTTTCTAACTCCCCTTGGCTTGTCCTCCACAACACATCCTCCTCCCAACCTCATTTCTGTTTCCCCTTCCTCCTTCCTATTTAGTCCAATTAGTGCTGCCTAGATGTGCATGGGTATGAGATTATACACTGGCAACCTACCAGGGGCCATAGCCCTGAAGAAAATGGAGTCTCCCTTTAGTCTCTTGGCAGCCCTTCACCTGTCAAAAACTCCTCACTTGGGACTGGGTCCTTATGGGCCCCTCCCCTACTCATGGTGGAGTGCTGACTGGCTTGATCTTGGACAAGTCTTTGAGGTCCTCAGCAGCTGCTGTGAGTTCATGATGCAGTGGCCCTGCCATGTCCTCTGTTTTTTACCTCTAAAGTGTAAATACTGGTATTACAATATTGGTATCAAATAGACTTTTATGCTCCTAGCATTGTGCTTGGCCCCGTGATAAGCATGCAATAAGGGTTGGCTTGTAATCACAGAAATTAGCTAGGCTTTGAAACAATGAGAGCCCCGAGTTTTATGAATTGAAGGGAGATCCTTACAGACAGGGAATTTTATATTTATCCTCACTTCCCTGCACCACACTGGGAAATAGTATATGAACTCAATTACTGTTGTGGAATAAAGGAACAGTTTTTGAGATGTAAAATATTTGTATTAAGGGTACCTCTCTCCAAGGTTGAATTAATTTGTAAGAGTATTTTGGACTCTCATAGTAAGCCTTGTGGTCTGTGCTTAATTCATCAAATTTTGTTTTATCGTATATTTTTTTAAAGTGATGGTCTCTTTATGCTTTGTGTGTATATGTTTTTGTCTGTTCATGAATACATATATCTGTTCACGTGTGTGTGTGTGTATGTGTGTGTTTGTATCCAGAGAACAATCATAGGTGTGGTTCCTCAGGAGCCACACACCTTGTGTTTTGAGTGGTCTCTTACTGATCTAGGGCTTACCCAGTAGGTGGCCAGCCAGCCTGAGAGCCACCTGTCTCCACCTCCGCCATGGTGGGCCTGCACAACTAGCTTTTTTACATGAGTCCTGGGATTGAACTCAGGACCTCATGCTTGCACAGCTGTCTTCAGCGTCCCCTCTGTTTTGATGCTGTCCTGGAATGCTCTAGCTATATGTTCAGTTTCTCCAAATACTGGGGTCACAGGCATGTGCCACCAAGCTGGACAATAATGGGGTTTTTAAGTTTGTTCATGAGTCAAATTACAGAACGTTCTTGGTGGTCACCTCTTCTACCTGTAACAGTTTGGGGACCTTGAATGCAGTTTTTAGAGCCTTCATTTGTCACATGCCTGATTCATTTCTTTCTGTAGATCTGGGCACCACCATCTCTTTAGTGATCTTCTACAAAGTAGAATCCTTTTCTTTATGACTGTCACATTCCCTTGTTTGTATTTATTTTTGTCAGTTGCCATACTCTTACTTTTGCCTAGTTGTCATGGTTTCCGGCATCAGATTGTACACTCTGAGATCAAGGATGTCACCTTTGATCCTGGGATGGGAGTCCCAGGGGTACAGCAACTGGTAGCTTTTGGTTAGCTGAAGAAATGGTTCCTCTTGGGCTTCCTCTCCCTTTTCTGAGTTGGCACTCAGTTAATGCACGCTATCATGGCACGCCATCAGCACTGTTCATGGACTGTGTCACTTGCTTCCTGTTCTTTTACCTCCCTCAACTATTCCTGGTCATGTGTCTCTGTTCCCGCTGACTCTGTAGGTGGGAATGCCTTGTTTGGAAGCACTGTTTGCTTATGACCTGCCATGACTGTTCAGGCTCACTCTCGCCAGCCACTGTTTTTCCACATTCTTGCTGGAGTTTCATATTTTCTGACTTCATAATTTTTTCCAATCCAATGCAACAGGTGGACTCATCCAGACACAGAGGGACATACTTATTATTATACTCTTATTGCTAACAGCCATGTGTTCTATCATATGCTTGTTAACCATGTTGGATTCCCTTCCCCCTTTTTGATTTGAGCATTTATTTATTTTTACTGATTTTTCTATAAGATTCACTGTCTTAACTTATAGAAATCACCCTCTCCTTTGATTTAGATGTCTCCAGTGTCTTTTTCTCTGGAGCCTGATCCCTAACACTGTCAAAAAAATCTTTTTACATTAAAGTTTTTTTCTTCAAAATTCTGTTCTGAACAAAATTGTCATTTTGTTATCCATCTATTTTCACTTCCTTCCATCTTGTTTAGAAAATATCTTCCCTTTAAAAAGGGCATGTTTTTACATTTAAAAAAGTGTCAAGGTTAATTTTCGTCATTAAATTGTCTAGAGGGTGGTGATGGTAATTCTGTCTTATACCAAGAGACATTTCTCCCCCTCACCTGTCTTTGAGTTCTCTGTTTTTCTGCTCTGTTCCTGTTCCAATTCCACATTTTTGCTCTAAATGGTACTGCAGTTTGCGGGCGGATAGGTGGCTGGAAGGATGGGTGGATGGATGATTGGCAGATGATTGTAAAGAGAAATCTAGAAAGGTGAATGCCTCATTTGTTGCTTTTCACTAGGAAACTGTGCCTAACATTTTGAATTTAATTTGTTAAATGTTTGGCAGTGCTGAGTTAAAATTTCCAGTCAAGTCAGGTCAACTTGTTAATATCTCTTTATAGTTCCCCAAACACCATACCTTTTGGGAATATTTTGCTTTTGGAAAGAATTTTCAGTTGACATTATCTACTTGCTTATTCTCAGGAAGGTGAGTCCCAGTTCATGCCTTTTGCTTTTTACCTGGTCATTCTGTCTGCAGGATCTGCATTCCCAGAGCTCATAGGCCTTCTGTCTTTGACTTGCTGCTATGTTGTTCACACCTGGCAGCCTGTTTTCTTTTAATTAAATATTTCTTATTTTAATTTTTATGTGTATGGGTGTTTTATTTGCATGCAAATCTGTATACCATATATATGCCTGGTGTGCACAGAGGCCAGAAGAGGGCATTGGAGGGCATTGGATTCTCTGGAACTAGTGTTACAGGCAATTTGTGAACTACTGTGTGGTTTCTGGGAATCAAACCCATGTCCTCTGAAAGAGTAGCCAGAGCTCTTAAACTATTGAGCCATCTCTCTAGCCCCAAGTCTGATTTTTGTTTTTTTCATTAAATGTGTATAGCATTTGATAGTGTGTATTATGAGCTATATATCCCTACACATATAATATATAACATTTTAATACCTAAAAAATAAGAACTGACCTAAACGTGTATATCATTAGGTATTTATTATTCTCTGTGGGGATTATTACTGCAGGTTGGTAAAATACAAAATTATGTACCTAGGGTAATTCTACTTTAGTGATTAAGAATAAGTTTATGTTTATGTAAAATCCTCTTGGCTGTCTATAAATAGCTTTAATAAATGATTGCTCTTAATGTCCATGTTCAAAGCAGTTGAAAAGCAACTTGAATAGGCATTATGATTATACATAAGTTACTTTACAATGATTGTTTCCTAAATTTTCATAACATTATAATATTTTTAAAGAAAGAAAACAGGTTTAAAAACAACTGCATAATAGCTGGGAGTGGGGAAGGAGTATCGTGTCCTGGTTAGATTTATTTATTTATTTAAGTCAACTTGACAAAAGCCAGAGTCATCTGGGAAACCGAAAAAAATACCTCCATCAGATTGGCCTGTATGCAAGTCTGTTGGGGTAGTTTCATGATTAATGACTGATGTGGGATTGCCCAGCCCACTGTGGGTATTGTCACCATTAGGTAGGTGTCCTGGGCTGTATAAGAAAGCAGGCCAGAGGGTTAGGAAGTCTGTTGTGAGACTGTGTCTCCTAGAAACAAAAGGAAAGCAGCACCTATGATACGGCAACAACATGGCTAACCAAAGAGAAAAAATCTCACAGGACCCCATTTGGCAAAGAACTACAGGCACCAAGGACTACTAAGAGAAGGAGAATTAGCTTTCCCCAGGCATGAGTCTCTAATTGGTTATCTAATTCCAAGTAGTCAGCCATAAAATCATATATATACAAGTAACCCTACAGATTCGACAGGTTGTATTTATATAGTTATGCATTTTCATATATATCCATAACAACTTTAAAAAGGTCATGAATTTAGAAGGAGCAGAGGGGAAGGATATGGTAGGGGTTGGATGGAGGAAAATGATATAATTATATTTTACTTTAAAATAAATTAAAAAAGAAGTAGGTTCAATGAGCCTTGGGGAGCAGTCAATAAACCATGTTCCTCCATGGTCTTGGCTTCAGGTCCTGCTTCTAGGTTTGTGCTGAGTCCTGCCTTGACTTCCCTCTGTGATGGGCTACAGTTGTAAGCTGAAATAAAACCCCCTTCACTCCAAGTTTCCTTTTAGTTCTGCTGTTTATCACAGCAATAGAAACCCCAACTAGTACAGGTAGTGAAAATAGATTATGACCTGAAGATGAGTGTGTGCATGGATGCTCATTGTGCTAACTGTCCCCTCTGTTTTAGTGTGTGTTCAGATCTTTCCCCAAAGAGTACATGGACATGCAATAAATGCAGCCAAAAAGCTGCTTGCCTCAGGCCTACTGGCTTCCCACCAATTGCCAGATCCAGAATATTTTCAGGATGCTCTGGTGGGTGGTAGTAGTACTCTTGGTCTATTATTGGTCTCAACTTGTAGTGTTTTGTTCAGAGGACAAAGCAAAGGTCAGGTCATGTCCGAAGGCTCATTGGATGAAGCATAGCCTTAACCTTGTATCTATCTTATTGGAGCCAAAGGTTTTAAATTTTGAATCAGAATCACTGCACTCACAGGTATTCATTTATCTCTCTGTTGTCTATCTGTCTGTCAGGGGGAGGGACACTTCTGCAAGAGTGAACCCAGGACTTCATGCATGCTAAGTTCATGCTTCCCCACTGAGCTATACCTCCAGCTTATTTATTTATTTGTTTGTTTGTTTGTTTTTGTTTTTTGAGACAGGGTTTCTCTATAGCTTTGGAGCCTGTCCAGGAACTAGCACTTGTAGACTAGGTTGGCCTTGAACTCACAGAGATCCACCTGCCTACCTCTGCCTCCTGAGTGCTGGGATTAAAAGCTTGTGCCACCACCGCCCAGCTCAGCTTTTTTATTAAAATGATTTTGATATGCTGGATGTCCTAAAGTTCATAAGGATCCATATTTCCTGGGCCTCTTTGGTATAACTGGCTGATAGCATCTTTTCCAAGTACAGTTTAGGGCTAGCTTCTCTTACCTGTCTCCACATCAAGTTGGTGACCCAGATCCACCCTTTCCACCAACCGCTGAAGCCTACTTTCTAGAAGCAGGGACCTGATGCTTTTGGACACATCTCTGCTGTATATCTGCAAGGGAAATTGTTATTTTTTAGGGTGTTTGTGTATAGTGTATAGTGTACATGCATATTATGTGTGTGGGGGGAATGAATGTGTATGTGGAAACCCAAGGTGACTGGGAGCATCCTTAATCATTCTTCACCTTGGACTCATTGAGGCAGGCTCTGTCAGTTGAACCCAGAGCTCAGTGATGAGGCTAGTCTAGCTGGTCAGTTTGCTCTAGGTATCCCCTGCTTTGTACCTCCTTTGCATTGAGACTACAGGAGGGCCACCACAACCACCCCAGTGTTGGAAATCTGAAGTTGGTCTTCATGCTTGCTTACCCATCGAGCTGTGTAGGCAGCTCCTGAAGGGAATTTTAGTATGGCTAGAAAGACAGTGTCTCTGGACCCAGCGATGCCTGACCCATGTGATGTTGTTCCCTTTGTTGATACATGTGATATCACAGTGAACTCAGCCATGAACATGCTCATCTTCTCACTGGACTTTCCGGTATTTACAAGGAGAACTTGAGTGAGGCAAGTCAGGTTACTCTCAGGAGCTTCTGTTGGAACCAGGAAGTGAGAAGGGAAGCAAACACCTCAGTCTGTAGTCCCACACTTCTGCTCGCCTGTCTCTAGAACAGGTTTTTTTACTCTGGGTCAGACCTGTTTTCATCCCTCCCAGATTCCTTCTCATAATTTGAGTGACTGCTGAATACACAAGTGTTTCCTTCCTAGAGGAGGGCAGATTACCAGAGTGCCCTGTGCATTCCTGACCCCTTCTGGGAACAGTTGACTGTGGCCTGCTGCTCTGGTTTTTCCTCTTCATTTCTCTCCAGGATGTTTCAGAACTGTGGCCTCAGAAAAGTGCTTTTTAATTATCAGAATGTGGACTGATTGCTGAACCAATACCAGGGTTTGTTAAATGTTTTCAGCCCAGAACCTTACCCTTATCAAATGACAGCTACAGTGGTTTTGATGCGACTTATTTTCTGGATTCTTCTCTTTTCCAAATGGGTCTTCAACTGGGTAACTAAGTATCCTATTTTTGCATAAAGATCAAAGTGTCCTTTATGACTGTGAGTAGTAGGCAAAGACGGATAAGTTTGGATTTGGCAACAGCTGGGCAGTGCTATAACAGACCAGAGCCATAGATAGTATCTGCTGCTTATCTGTCCTGCCAGGAACTGTGGTGAGCAAACTCTGCCAGGGTATGTATTCATAATTTGCTCCCAGTTCTTTGATGTTGTCCTTTCATTTTACAAATGGAAGGATTGCATCATGAATTGTATAACTAATGGTCAGGTCAGGAGATTCAAACTTAAGTGACCTACACTCTAGGACATGAGAGACCAGAAGGTGACAATGGCACAACTGAATTCATGTTGGAAACTCATCCCTCTCCTATCAATTTTTTAACTACTCTGTAATCTTTCCTGTTTTGGGTCCTAACCACTATCTAGACAGGTGCACAACGCACCCACATTGGCTGGTCCTTAAACCTTTTCTACCAGTGTGCACAGTTTAGTGGTAGACATTCGCTCCAGAGAAACATAAAGGAGACACATAAAAATTAACTCACTGCAATCATGAATTTGTCCTGCAACTCATGCTTGCTGTAATAGATGGGAAATTGCTTTCTAGTATGTGAGAAAATGTGCATTTTCCTGTACTCCTACCCAATGATCCCATAGTGAACTTTGTTCAGTTTGAGGTATGAATCTATAGTGCTTCATAGCCATATGAAGTGTGGAATGTACAGTGGGGTCAGATTGGCAGGAGCTCACTGGTGGTGCACAGGTAGATAATGGTGATGGGTGGAACCGAGGAGTCAGGGGGGTGGGGAGGGGATGGGTAATGGAGTTTTGGCCAGTGTAATTACAGCGGTAGATTAGATGGCTGAATGCCATATCTTTGACATCTGTGTCTTGGTTTCTAGCACGAGTTGCCCTGAACTGCCTCATATGTGGGACTTTAAGGTTTTGACTTGCTTGTTCAAATACCTTCTCTAACATATGCCTTTGGGTCAGTTTTGATTTCTTTTTGGCATTGCGTGTTGCTTCACTGTGCTCCAGATCTGCCACTCCTCAGAATCAGAATTTTCAGTATCCTTCTTAGACTTTGAATGTCTCAGAAGTAGCATGTGTTATCTGAACTAGTCTCTGCTCTCCAGCCAGTCATGGTATTTTAAGGTGTCATGCCTGTCTGGAGAAGGGAATGTTCATATGTTGACAGCAATGATTAGAGACCCAGAAGCATCCTAGAATGTCAATGGCTTTGTTGGCTTCCACAGATGTGACTCTAGGTAGCCTTTCTCTGCCTCGTTGTTCCCAGTGAAGTATGCCACTGCCTGAGATAAGACCACATAAGACGTCATGGTTCCAGTCGAATTCACAGGAACTCTGCTGTCCTTCCCTTCAGGCCACATGCTTCACTATGAGGGGAAAGATGGGTTGCCATTATTTTCAACAACTCTGCTTGCAGCCCTCCTGTATTCTGAACCACAACTTTTCATTGTGTAATCAATGTGTACTGTCCTAGCCATCCAAGTGAAAACCTTAGGGCCACATACCCTAATGAGGAATGTGGACTGTAAAACTAACCCTGTAAACTTGGGTTTCTATTACAACTCTAATTATCACTGGTCTCATGAACCTGGGCGAGTGTGGTCAGCTTTTCCTTACAGTGACAAATACTGAGTAAACCAACTTATAATTTACAAAGGTTAATTTTGCTAACAGTTTTGGATGGCCCATCTGTGATCAGTGGGTTGCCGATTTTAGGACTGTGGGAAGACAAACCATTGTGTTGGGAGGCATAGAAGGAGTTGGAGAAAGAATGGGGTCCTGCTCTCCTCCACAGGGGCATGCCCTTAATGACTCGAAGACCTGTTCCCCACCCCCGGCCTTACTTCCGAAGGTTTCTGTCTTCTGATAGTTCCAAATTGAAGATCATGGCTTTTACATACTGACATTTTGGAGGACATTTATGACACATATAACTGAGCATTTCCAGGCCTAAGTTTTCTTCTGTGGATCAGGCTGATGATTAAATTCACTTTAGATGACAGGCATGCAGATGATGAAACACTATAAATCACAGCATATCCCCTGCATGAATCAAGGGGCCAAAATCGACAATTGTTATTTACTAAATTCTCTTCTGAAATGGTACTTCCCTTCCCCACTCTCTGTCATGGAGTCAGTAACCAAATGACTTCTTTCTCATGTTTCTTCCCCCTTTATGGCGGATAATCTTGTCTAGATTGCAGTCTGCTGCTTGCTGACCTGGAAAGCCGTGTTGTGGAGTATTATTTTAAGGTGTGCTACATTTGCTGATGCTGTGGAACATTTGTGTAATGATGCAAAGATGTGTTGCATTCTTTTATGTTGCATTTGTTTAACTCCGAAGCCATGTTGCTTTGCCTGTCTAAAATACCTGATTGGTGTAATAAAGAGGTGAACAGCCAATAGCAAGGCAGGAGAAAGGATAGGCAGAGTTGGCAGGAAGAGAGAATAAATAGGAGAAGTCTGGGAAAGAAGAAAGATTAAGGATCGAAAAAAGAAGGGGCCAGCCACACTGCCAGGCACAGAATAAGAAAGAAAGAAAAGATGTACAGAAATAAAGAAAGGTAACAGCCCAGAGGCAAAAGGTAGACAGAATAAGTTAAGAAAAGCTAGCTAGAAATTAGCCAAGCTAAGGCCAGGCGTTTATAAGGAAGAATAAGACGCCATGTGTGTTTATTTGAGAGCTGGGTGGTGCGCCCCTAAAGAGCAAAGAGACAAAAGAGTAAAGAGAAAAAGCAACAACTACAGCAGCCAGAGTCATCTTCGTTTGTAAAGATGGCCTTTGGATCCGCCATACAGAGTTTTAACTGCTGTGCAACTTTAGAAAGCCAACCAACCACATGGGAGTCTGCCTAGCACTAATTTCTGTTACTATTTTTTCTTTTTGCTTAATATTTTTTTAAAACAGAACATTTTGTGTGGTTCAGGGTGGCTTCAAATCTACTATGTAGCTGAGGATGACCCTGAACTCCTAATCCGTTGGTCTCTACTCAGCAGATGCTTGGATTGCAGGTGTGCTCCACTCTGCCTCTCCATTCATCCATCCTCTTCTTTTTACATAGTATATTAGTTACTTTCGCCCCACTGTGCCCAAATGCCTGGCAGAAACAACTTAACATTGTTGTTGAAGGCCGCTCGCTTGCTCTTGGCTGCTCAGACCCAAAATAATCACAGAAATCTGTATTAATCGCAATATTGTTTGGCCAATAGCTTAAGCATATTGCTAGCTAGCTCTTATCTTAAGTTAACCCATTTCTATTAATCTGTGTATCGCCATGTGGTTGGGGCCTGCTGGTAAGACTCCATCTGGCATCTGTCTCCTCTGTCTGTCTCCTGTGGTGGCTCCATGACTTCTCACTGACTCTGCCTACTCTCTCCTCTTCTATCTGATTGGAACTCCGCCTTGCCCTACTATTTTACTAAGCCCTGGCCAAAACAGTTTATTCATTAACCAATAAAAGCAACACATAGACAGAAGGACTTCCCACACCATAACATGAGAAAGGCTTATTTGGGCTCGTGGCTACAGAGGGATTTTAGTGGGGAAGGCATGGTGGCATGATTCAGACTATGGTGATGAGCATGGCAACAAAACTCTTACACTGGCACCAGGGCCTGCATGTGACCTTCAGAGGCCAGCTCCGAAGTGACTTACTTCTGCCAGCTGGGCTCCTCCTCCTAACATCTATATGGTAGGGTTAGCTTTCTCTGTACCAAGACAGAAGTGTACTCTGAGAAGGGAATTTTTCCACTCCTGCTGTATAAATTGGCACCATGTATTGCTTCACTGGGTATGAGCCAATTTGTCTCTCATAGGAGCATTTTGCTCTTCTTATGTGACCTTCATTTGGTCTGAGATGACTGTGACTTCGGAAGCCACACCCTCTTCCTCTCTGGGCCCTAACTTGTCTTTAGCAGTCAAGATAGCTGAGAAGTTTTACAACTTTGTCCAGTAATCCAGAGAGTGTTGAATAATAGTCCCTTATGCATTATTCCCGTTGAAATATTTTTTTGCCTTAATATTCGAAGTGCAGTGACCCTATATTGCTGCTTTTTTACCCTAAAGTGTGAGAGTGGAGAGCACATGGACAAGAATGTTCCTTGGTTTCTATCCTTGACATATAGGGGTCTTAGCAATTGCTCAGTCTCTGACTGGCTGGAAGGAAGTAGAATACAAAGTTACAAAGTAGCAAGCATATGTTCTCCTTGTTCCTCTGAGCCCTGTTGGCTCTGGGGGGGTGATGGCCAGGTCACCTGTTGTTCTGAGGAAGGTGTGATCAGGTAACCTGTTCTGGGGAAGGTGTGGACAGGTCACCTGTAGTCCTGGGTAGGTGTGGACAGGTCACCTGTAGTCCTGGGTAGGTGTGGACAGGTTACCTGTTGTCCTGGGTAGGTGTGGACAGGTTACCTGTAGTCCTGGGTAGTGTGGACAGGTCACCTGTAGTCCTGGGTAGTGTGGACAGGTCACCTGTTGTCCTGGGTAGTGTGGACAGGTCACCTGTTGTCCTGGGTAGTGTGGACAGGTCACCTGTTGTCCTGGGTAGTGTGGACAGGTTACCTGTTGTCCTGGGTAGGTGTGGACAGGTTACCTGTTGTCCTGGGTAGTGTGGACAGGTCACCTGTTGTCCTGGGTAGGTGTGGACAGGTCACCTGTTGTCCTGGGTAGGTGTGGACAGGTCACCTGTGTTACTGAAGAACATTAGAGAAGCACAGAGTAGCCTCTGTGTCATGATGATGCCTGCATGTAATTCCATCACTCAGAAGGCAGATGCTAGAGGATTATGAGTTTAAGGCCAGCCTATGCTACATAGCAAGACTGTCTCAATAAAGGAAGAGGGGGCAGGGAGTGGAGGGAAGCACAGACTACCTAAGCTTTGCTTTCTTCAGCCGCCCCGTCTCACCTTTGTTTCTCCATTCCTTTGCTCATGATAATAGTGGTTCTTAGGAATTACAATCATGGTGTAATCTTGAGTTTTCTCCTTAAAAGTAACAAATTGAGAGGAGGAAAAATAAATAGCACCTTGATAGAGAGTTTCCCTTTATTTTTCTTTAGTCCTTTTCTTGTATTCATGCTTGAGTGACTATGAATTAATAATTTTAGAAGTAATGTGTGTTTGTTAGTATGTGCAGGATTGTGTATACCTTTGTGTTCCTGTGTGTGTATATATATGCCATGACACATATGTGGATATCAGAGGACAACTCTGGGTTCTCTCCATCACCATGTGTGTTCCCGGGATCAAGCTCAGATCACAGTGCTGGTGCTCATTACTGAGCAGTCTTGGCTTCTGCCCATTTCTGCAGGAGCGTTCTCTACAGCTCAAGAATAGTGGCTCCTTCTCTCTGGAAGCTTCCTCCTTGGGGGATGCTGAGGTAAATACATTTCCTTTTGGGTGTAATGAAGGCCCTGTTGTAGATTAACTTCTGGAGGTGAAAGCAAAATTCCAGTGTGTGGTGGCATTGGTCTATTTCAGGAACTCTGCTCCAAGTCCAAAATAGAAGTTGGCTGCATGGTGAAGAAGGTGCTTCTTTGTCTATCCTAGAGTTACTAGATGGGATAGTCAGTTTTGGGATGTTTTCATTTTGTGAGAAATTTTGAGTCTTTTTAAGATAAATGGTGAAATTTAGCTACACTGAATAGTGGTAGGAGCACCCCATGGCCTTTACTGGATATTAGTGGTTGTTAATGGTTTGATGTTTAGTTAAGATTTTTAATTAATGAAAGATAAGAAATGTGAAGTTTAATTCCACTGTTTCCCTTCCCAGCTCTGTCTTCCTTCTTCCTGAAATAATTGTAAATAGGAATTGTCTTTTTACTTTAAAAATATTTTGATTCTCTCTCTCTCTCTCTATATATATATATATCATATATATACTCATATATATATATATTATATACTCTATTATATGTTGACACATTATACCTGTGTGTACTTACAGGTGCAAAGTAATGCCATGATTTCCGAATACAGCCTATAACAAGCAAACCATACTGGCCAACTTGTTCACCCCCCAAACATGTGACATCCACCTTCCAGTGGCACGTGTAGTTCTCTGTGACCTGTTGAGTTCAGCACTGTCACAGGAGACCATTTTATTCCCCTGTGGAGTTGAAACAGTGTTTTTTTTGATGGTTTTCTTCAGGGCTTTCTTGTTTCTGGATATGTACAGTGTTACGTGTTTACTGACTGGAAGGACAGAACACACATGCCTTTTCACTCTGTCTGTTTTGATGCTTTCCAGTCATCTTGATAGAAAACCTGGTAACATTCTCAGTTCTGAATTTGTTATTGTTTGTAGTCCTCAACCCGGGCATAAATTAACTTTAAAAGGTATTTGCTCCTACTCCAGGGAATGTCCTTCCCATTGGACAATTTCCTTCCTTTTGGATAAGAATAACTTATGCCTGACTTTTAAATGTGTTTTATATATAAGAACTATAAATACAAACATTTTAAGAATTTTAAAGGATGCTTTTGGCTTCTATAGCCTCTTTAAAAATACAAGTTAACAAATTTTTTTTTTTTCAAGATCCAATACAGGGATTCCTGTCTTCTAATTTAGATGATTAATATTCATACCTTCAACTGTGCTGGTCTAAAATGATTGCACAAGGACTTGTTAAATGTTAATACTTTTTCTCAAAAAGTGTAAATGAGCAGTCTATCCAAGCGATTTTATATAGACAAAAGGAGGGGGAGAAGAGATCATCACATGTATCAATAAAATGCCATCATATATACTGTGTAAAGCCTTCTTAATGTGACTGCTTCTGGGTCACCCATATGCCCACAAGTAAATTAAGGTCAAACCCTCCCATTCTCTGTAAGTCAGCCCAGTGGACCCATTGGTTCCCCAGTGTGAACTTTGGTGAAATTGAGCTTTGGTTTGTCATTGGGACTTTATGAGGAGGGGAAAGACATTGCTTAGTTGTCCCCTCTCTCAGGGAGAATATTCTTAGAACAGATAGTAAGTTCACTTGTTAGTGCTATTGTGTTTCATGGTATTAGGAAATAAAAAAAGTTACAAGGATGAAAACAGAAAAATTTGTTTTAATAAAGAAGAAGCCGGGTGGTGGTGGCACACACCTTTAATCTTAGCACCCGGGAGGCAGAGGCAGGCCGATTTCTGTGAGTTCAAGGTCAGCCTGGTCTATAAAGCAAGTTCTAGGACAGTCAGGACTGTTCACAGAGAAACCGTGTCTCAAAAAACCAAACCAAACCAAAACAACCCCCAAAAGAAGGATTATGTATGGATATTAAGTTGAATGGATGGGTGTTTCCAGAATGGGGGTAAAAGAAAAGCAACCTGGAAAGCTATTTCAGGTTATAAAGATCTGAGTAAGTTATTTAAGGCATGTAAGGTAAGACTTAGAGGTGATATATATGGTATTGAAGTTTCTAAGACCTAAGCTCAACAATTATAAAAACTGGCTAAATGTTTGTAGAATCAAAGTTTATTTAGAAGTATCTAGCCATTAAAATATTGTGTGGTAGTTAAAAATACCAGACAGCTGTAATTGATCTTCTGGATATTTAATAACCAGACTTGGACATTAAAAAGGAGAACTTTTATTCTCCTTTTTCCTCTAAGCCAGTGAGGTCTCAGGGGACTGGCCCATCTCTGGAAATATTCTGTGGCTGTGGAAAGTTCCCTGTTCTTCTGTTAGGGGAGGACATGGAGACCCTAACCAATGAATTGTAACCAGCATCCTGTCTACAAAGAGGAGGGTTAACACACAGGAAAGATTTCCTCAGTGTTGCCAGGGGAAGCTACAGTCAGGCCAAGCAAAGCCTTTTATATATCATCACATGATACACAGTGGTAAAGAAAGGCCCAGGAGTGAGAGTTTCCTCACAAGCCCAAGTTACTGCTGAGGACTGCATCTTCAGTTGGCCTTAACAATACAAAATCAAATTAATTTTGACTGCTGTCGTAGTCAGTGTTTTATTGCTGTGAAGAGATTCCATGACCACAGCAACTCTTATAAAGAAAACATTTAGTTGGGTTTGAGAGGTTTAGTCCATTATCATCATGGTAGGAAGCATGGTGGGACACAGGCAGACATGGTGCTGGAGGGGAACTGAGAGTTCTGCATCTGGATTTGCAGGCAGCAGGGCAAGAGAGTGAGCCACTGGGCCTGGCTTGAGCTTTTGAAAGCCCACCTCAAAGCCCACCTTGTGGGCTTCCTTCAGTTCCTTCAGTTATAACAGACAGACTCCATCCAACAAAGCCACATGTCCTAAGCCTTTCAAATAATGCCACTCGGGGCCATTTTCATTCAGACCATGGCAGCTACTTATGTGGTCTTAAATACTCATCTGAAAAGCATAATCAAGTTTAAAATGATTAGTATATGTCTTTAACAATTCAAGGGACTACAGTCCTCAGAAATTATAATAATATGAAATGCTAATTGGGCAGCTATGTCTCACTAGTAATCTTCTTCTTCTTGATTTTATATATATATATATATATATATATATATATATATATATATATAATCTATATATCTCCACCATGGCTGAGAAAAACAGGCTTTTCTTAAACACAGAGACCAAATCTAAAAGCAGTATTTACCAACTATGGAACACGATTTCTGGAAGAGTGCTTCTCACAGTTATAATATGCTTTTCTGTATCCTAACCATCCAGATTCCCTGTTGAAAGGGAGCTGACAGATATTAGTCATCAAACTCACAGCTTTGGAAAGTATTCAGGCTATCCAAGTGATATCCTTAGGCACGTCACTAGACAATACTATAAAAATGACTCAATAAGATTCTGTTTCTCTGACTGTAACTGACATCTCTAACAAAGCTTTCAGGTGCTTATTCCTTATGCTGGAGTCTGATGTATTAAACAGTTCATTACAGGTGCTATATCCTTCTATGGGACTCTGGTATATGGTTTAGCTGGCCAGTTGTACAATGGCATTTCCCCTTCCTAAGCAAAACATGTTAATCATGATAGTATTTTTTTTCTTCATAACTTCAACTCTTAATGCTTCCCACAAGGTTGTGTTAAAGGAAACCCAGTAATTGATTCTGAATTTATGCTGGCCAATGAAAATTGTCTCAAACTCTTCCACTAAACTGATGGCCTTACATCTTGTAATGGACAACTGTGGCAGAAATCAGCAGTCTCATCAGCATCTGTATCAAAGCCCATGAAAGGTTCCTTAGCAGGTGTTCTTGCCTGCGCTATCCTCCTAATAAGGGCAAAACTGCCCGACTGTTTTCTTAACCACACTCTCAGCAGGAACTACACAGTCTAACAGCTTCACTCTTGTGTGTTCAGATGCCACCTCACTCACGTAACACACTCCAAGGCTGCATGCTGTGACTGAACGGGTGTCTCTGAGACACTCTTAACTGCTGCTCTTCCTCGAGCACCCCTCTTGTCAGCTCTGAACAGTTGAGGGAGCCTGTACCTCCAAGCCCCTAAAAGCAGTGCGACTGAACTCTTGCCACTCTAGGCATTTTTTTCCAGGATGCCAAACTGAAACAGCTGGACTGAAGTTGTATTTGCATCAATTAACCTCACTTACCAGCCCTCCAAAAACCTTAAAGAAATTTCAGGACCAGCATAATTTTTGACTACTCTGGAACTTCAAAATCAGAGGACTAGATCCTATGACTACTGCTAAGGATGAGAGTCTTCCTCTTCTAGGAACAATGCTACTTCTGCTCCAGCAAATTCAAACTAGTTCAAGATGGAGACAAAGACAAAAATTCAGTGACAAGCCTCCTCCTATGGATGGGCTTTGGGTTTCTCCCTTCCTGGCTCCTTCCTTTGCACATTCTGTTCCTCCTTATTATCCCCATACATTTTGTCCTGTCTTTCAAATGTTTTACAGAAGTCCCTCCAGGATCAAACATGAACATCACTAGGTCCACATTTAGGACAATAGCTATCCTGGCTAGGTCATCAAACCCCCTCACCCCGCTGCTTCTGCTAGCTTCTTTTGGTACAGCATTTACTCCTGGCAGAAGGACTAGTCATAGACACCGTGAATGATTGGACCAGGAAGGAAAAACTTCTAGCAGTCTTATACTTTGCTTGTGCTACAGTCCTTGCTTCATGCACCACCAACACCTTACTTGGCCCCTGTTAGGGTGCCCTTCCGACTCTAACTTTTCAAAGTGAAATATCCTTTTTGTTAGCCACAACCCTTTTATTTTTCTCCTTATCCTCTGATCTGATCCTTTTATGGACTCTACTCTTAACTCTCCCTTTAATTGCTGCACAAGAGAGCTGGATACCCCTCTTAAACAGAACTCACTAGCCCTTAAAGTTGGCCAGTTTACACTCAGCCCACTGCTGCACACTAAGGCCTAGGCTCTGGGCTGCCTCTGTCCACTTGTCACTAGAACCCACACCCTTTTGAAGCTGCATCTTTCATAGCAGCTGACCCTTTCCCAGGTTCTGTACCCATCACAGATTTCCCGAGATGGCTCCCACTCTTCTACATTCCCCCAGTCTTTCTGCAGTCCCACAAAGTGAGCCATCACTCTCCTCCAACTTTTTTTTTTTTTTTTTTTTTTTTCGAGACAGGGTTTCTCTGCAGCTTTAGAGCCTGTCCTGGAGCTAGCTCTTGTAGACCAGGCTGGTCTCGAACTCACAGAGATTCGCCTGCCTCTGCCTCCAACTTATGAAACCATTGGCGTCCTTCCTGTTCTAACCAGACTCACCCCTGCACAGCACCCACAGCCCTTTGAGGCTCAAAGCGAGTCTTTCACCAACCCTACATGGGGAGCCTGTATCTATGGACAACCACCTCTTCTCACTGCATCCTATTTCTCTCCTGTTCTTCTTTCTTCCCCTCCACAATCAAATCACTGTTTTCAGCTTTTTAATGGTTGTTTTTGAGAGGTTTCTTCAGGAACACATGATGATGATCACATGATCCATGGCAGCTGATCAAGTTAAAACTCTTGACCTGACACATAAAGTCATCCCAACCTATGGTTCCTTAGATTCTGGGGACAGAACCTAGCCTCCACTGCCATGATTCCCTTTCTTTAGGAAGTAACCAGTGAGATGCCTCTCCCCCTTCATATCAGTCCTCAGGATCTGGAATGAGGGGGAATTATCTAAAAGCCTCAGGTGCACTATAGTTCTAGAAGGAAAGTTGATTGGACTGATAACTCCTGAGGAGTCTTCCAGTGAGGAGATCTACATACCAAATCTGAGGGCATCCTCCACTTCTAGATTGCAGAGGAACTGACCTGAAAATGGACTCTCCCATCCTCAAGGTTCTTCCTTTTCTGTCCTATAAAGCCTCAATGCCATTTGTGCAGTCTCATTTCTTAGAGAGATTGCGGCTATTCGGTTGTTCTGACTAAAGAATAATTCCACCTCTGGACACGCCTGCCTTTTTTCATTTATTTCCACTTAGCCTCCATCAATTCTAATCTAAGATTGTCTGTTGGATGTTTTCCTGTGGTCATATCTTTATTCAAAAGACCCCTAGTGGTCTTTTCTTTCTCCATTCCTTTTTTTGTGTGAACATAGCTGTGCCCCCATCTGTTTTCCCAGAGCTGAACGCCTTGCCTCCAGAGTTTCAGAGTTCTGATGTAGAGATTGCCAAACAGTCTGCGAGTAAACAGTCTGCGGAGAAGCTATGAAGCGGTTTTTCCATTGAGTGTCATTGCAGCCATACTAGAAAAGCTCCATTGAGTGGTGCTCCTGCCACAAGCACAATGAGAAGGAAAGTGAGCAGTTGGGCAAGGATTCCTGAAGTTGACCATGGATTTTCTGGATTATATCAACAGTTTTCTTGATGTCATGTGTGAGACTGTTGCCAGAATGACTGAAAGAGGACTCCTGAGATTTCCCTGGCTTGCCATATAAAACACAGCTTGACTGAGGGGAAATAAGTCGAGGTTCACAAAGAAGATGTGGTGTGTACCTGCCACTATGGCACTGTAGGGCTCACTCCAAATCCTAGTGGTATGGTCTTGCTTGTCACAAACCAGCAGCAAACCAATTGTGTTTGAATAGCATTATTCTCATCTTCTACATCCTTTGAGTAGATTGCAGACTCATGGCTGAGTTTCTTCCAGTATGGGCAGAAGTTTTCTTTTCCTTCTTTTTTTCTTTTCCTTCTTTCCTTCTTCCTTTTCTCCTTTCTGTCTTTCTTTTCTTTCTTTCCTTCTCCTCCTCCTCTTCTTCTTTCTTCTTCCTGCTTCCTCCTCCTTCTATTACTATGAGGCCTTTTTCTTCTTTTTTTTTTTATTTGAGAAAACAATTAGGATTCTCTTTGGAAAGTGGATTTGGGGCTTTCTCTTTTTCTGTAGAGTGATTTCTTCCAAGTTAATTGTACTCTCGGTGTCAGAACTTTTCATGGATGGTGTTGGAAAGCAAATAATTTATGAAACTAGTTCTATAGTAGAATCAAAAAACGTGCTCTTCATTCCTGAGCGGGAAGCTGGAAAGGGCATTTGTAGTTGATAGTTAGGCTGTATCTGGGCCTCCTGACCCAGGCAGCATCACTGTAGCTGATTAGCTTGCATGCAGCTGGACTTTTAATTGTACGTGATAACTGGCTTGGTTTTTAACATTGCTGTTTATAAAAATTTATTTTTAAATTAAGTATATGGAAGTGTACTTGTGTGTGAGTCTGTATGTGGAGGCAGGGGCACATCATATCTTCCTGGAGCTGGGTTACAGGCGTGGTCTCTGCTTTTAACCACTGAACTGCCTCTCTAGTCCTTGTCCCATTTTTTTTTTTTTTTAAATTTTTAGTCTTAGCCGTTTGCATATTGCCTAAAGATTTATACTACTCAGTTTGTGGTTTGGGGAATAGAGAAATGCAACTACACAATGTGTTAGTCTTTCAAGCAAAAAAGACACTTAAAAACAAACCAAAATCCAAAACAATTACTTACTACTTTGGGGACCAGCAGACTTTTCATGGCTGAGATGAGACTCATCTTCAAATCCCAGGAGCTCCTTTCCACTCTAAAACCTATTTCCCCCCTAACATTTTTGTCTTGAATTACTATCTCCTGTGTGATTGCTGTCCCTAGTCTATGCTTACCTCATGCACCATCAGTTCACCTGTCCTCCTGTTAAATTCTGAAGCATTGCTTGTATCATGCAGTCATTGCCGAGACCTTCCTCCTTCTAACCTGTTAGAGCAGTTCCCAGTTAAATGACCTTGGGATTGTCTAAGAGTCAGTATCTGAGCACGTCAGCTGAGGTCATCATTAACAGTCCTTGGTGTGTACAGTCTTAGGAG
This sequence comes from Arvicola amphibius, assembly GCF_903992535.2. Lineage (NCBI taxonomy): Eukaryota > Metazoa > Chordata > Mammalia > Rodentia > Cricetidae > Arvicola > Arvicola amphibius. Next base: position 85,505,389 of record NC_052052.2, read on the forward strand.
GCTTGGTACAGGTGTGTCCTGGCACAGATCCTATGGAGTCTAGATCCTTTCCCATGCTTCCATTGTTCGCCATACCCTCCTATCCTTAGAGCAGTCAGCCTTATCCTTTTCAAAACATAAACTTGTTCTGTAACCAAATCAGTTTCTTTGGTCTTTTACTGCCATCCCTTCAGTCCAGCCAATGTATACATGGTGTTGAGTCCATGAACACACACCTGATTCCCTGGGTACCAACATCCATAGTTTCTCACTTGTAGTGTCTTTCCTTTGCTTGTATGCTACATCTGGTTATGCTTTTTGGTGCTGGAGATTACACCCCCTCCCACTGAGCATACTCCAGCCCAGTGTGATCTTTGCTTTTCAAAGTCTTTTCATCTTTAGCCCCACTCTGCTTTTAACTGAGGCAGGTGGAAATATGTAGAACATACTACATGTTCATGTGTGGAAATTTAAAAGAGAGGGGGAAAAAAGCCAGCCAAGCAAATCACCTCTTTTTTTTAATTGAATTTTTCCTTTGACAATTTTATCCAGTGCATTCTGATTGCTCTCAGCCCCACCCTCTCTTATCTCGTCCGTCTCCATCGGCACCCTCCCTTTCCTAAAAGCTCTTTCCCCTTTTGGTCTTCTGCCCTGTGTGGGGATTTCAGCATTGCCATCTGTGTGGCTTTGGGTTGGTGCTCTAATTTGGAGCCTGGTGGGTACACAGTTGAATGACCTCCTTTTTGTCTTGTTTAATATTTGTGGCATTAACTTAACTATAAGTTTATCATCTTTATGTGCTACCATCTAGTTGACCACTTTGTATTTGCATGGGAGCACTTACCTCATGTCAGTTGTAAGTAATTATCAGTACTTCCTGGGTTGGCCATTCCACAATAATGCCCACTACTTGTAATTGTGCTTGGGGTAAAAGCACACAATGGCCTTTTTAGATAACAAATGACTGAATCTTCTTAATTATTTATTGTCTATCTTCTGTGTGCTTTGTACTGTAAGAAGCACAGTGACGTATGTATCTGCAGATATTTCTATATGTTATGTGCACACATGGTACACCTGGAAAGATTTTTCTTTAATATTGCCTGTAACAAGAGAGCAGGAAGCAGATATTTAGATAGTAGAAATCATGGTGTAGACTCACATTTTGGTGGCATTGCAGATGCAGGCAGGAATGACTTGTATAGGATGTGTTAGTAAGATGGCCAGACAGGGTGATTGATTGGTGGTGGTTGGTAAGGAAAGTGGGACTTACCAGTGACTCTAAGATTTGTAATTTGGCATCTGGATGGTGGTCATGCCATTGGCAAAGGGGCTGTGTGGGCAGATGAGCAACTTTGGGAGGAAGCAGAGATGTGTTGAATTTGAAGTGCTGATGTGCTAAGGGAACATGATACTTGACTAATAGGGCAGGCCTGGGCTAAAGGTAGTTAGAGAAAACTGGAGATGGCAGCGTGAAGGTGATAATTGTAGCTTGTTTTATTTCCTTCGTTTTCTTCTTGAGACAGGGTCTTGCCATGCTGGTCTGGAACTCACAGTTCTTTCACCTCAGCTGGTATCACAGGCTGTGCCACCAACATTTTCTGGTTCAACAATACCTCAGGAGTCTGTTGTGTAAACACGTTAACTGACTAATTCACCAGGATCCATTGAGTTCCTATTGTTTGAAAGACCTGGGCAAATACTTACATTTTTAAATATAACTAAATGGAGGGTAGCCAGGAGTGTACCAACCATGCAGGAGGTGAATGCTGAGGGCTGCTTATAGCTCCTGATGATTTGTGCTTCAGAGCTTGATGGTTTTTAGAAAGCCAGGAACAGAGGCTGGGGACTTAGTTTCCTGGGTCTTTAGTTTCTGTTAGAGAGTTATTGCCTAGGTGCCTGCTTTGCAACCTTGGTATTTCAGTGTGGGGATTGTAAGTTCTGTGTAAGCCCTGGGTCATGTGTGTGATTGATTGGTCTATAAATCTATTTTATTGGTTTTGTGGGTTATGGAAGCCAAGCAAATGAACTTATTAAAAAGCCATTAGAAAACAGGTAAAGTTTGGAAATCATGTTATTTTGTTTCCACATTAATATGGGAAATGCTTTTGATGGTTGAAGAATATGGGGCAAAGTTCAGGGAAGACAGTAACTAGAGTGTACTTAAAATATTTAATTTATTCACTGTGTCTGTGAATGTATGAAGTAGTGTGAAGTCACACTTCTTCAATTAATATTATTTTTGATGTTGCTGGAGATAAAACTTACTTCCTTGTAGTATGAATCCAGTTAATTACTTGAGAGATCTTTTACGTTTACTGATGCTGAGACCAAAGGGACAATCCTCAGGCTGCCTAGACTGCACAGTGTCTCCAGCAAACTTCAGATTCCACACTCCACTGAGTTCCTGTCTCTTCCCCTTTATAGTCCTCTCTCTGCCCAGCCATATCTCTCCTGTCTCCATCTTCCTAGTGTTGGCATTAAAGGTATGTGATTCCCAAACAATAAGATTAAAGGTGTGAGCCACAACCTCCTGGATCTGTTTCTGGATTGATTTTGTATAGCCTATGGTAGCCTTGAATTTACAGACTGCTTCTGTTTGCTTCTGTTCTGAGTCCTGGGATTAAAGGTGTGTGCCACCACTCCCTGGCCTCTAGTGGTTTAGTTTTGTACTCTGATTCCCAGGCAAGCTTTATTTATTAGAATACAAATAAAATATCGTTATAATTGCTGGCACATGCTAGGCCAGTAATAATCTACCACAGAGCCAAACCTCCTGCCCGAAATAATTTTTTGGAAGAAATTAAAACACAGTCAAGGACTTTGCTTTCTAAGTGTTATTCTAGTCCAGTCCACACTACTAGCTACAGTGTTGCATTCAAAGATTCAAAAGCAAATGGTGGGGTAGCCCTACTAAACATCCTGATATCATTTATTGGCACTAGAGGAAAAGTACCATACGCTTTGTTTTAGAGGACTGTAGCTCCTTCTCTGTCACCACAGCAAAAGCGGCTCAGCTGGCAGGATCTGTGGACTCCACTCAGCAGATTTTCCACTCTTTTTCTCTTTTTCTTTTAAACTTGTGACTGTATGATAATTTTTACACACCTTTCCTAATAAATGCACCCAAGTCCTACTGAACATTTAAGGACAGCAGAGCCGAGGGTGGTTGCATGTCATCAGAGCCCTGTGCATAGTTAACTTATCAGACACATGTGCCGCTCCCAGTGAACTACTAGGATGAAGTTGGAGTTGCTGTTCATAATTCTTTCTTTTATTTTTTACAATTACAGTAATGTTTTTAAAACATTTAGAGCAGTGGTTCTCAACCTTCCCAATACTGTGACCCTTTAATACAATACCTCATGTTGTGGTGACCCCCCAACCATAAAATTATTTTTGCTGCTACTTCACATTTGTAATTTTGCTACTGTTATGAATTATAATTTAAATATGTATGTTTTCCAGTGGTCTTACGTGACCCTTGTGAAATCAGGACATAGGTTGATTTGGAGCCTCAGAAGCATTGGCTTCCTGAATGAATATAACCATGTTTAACATCCTAGGAACTCTTGCTAAATGAAGGTGTGGTCAGTGGTTCAGTGGGGTTGGGTTTAATGCTTCCCTTGCCTGTGTTGAAGTTCACCTGTTTGGGACCAGCTTGATGAATTTTACCTGGAGCTGTTTACTCTTTGAAGTGTACTGCCCACCTGAGAGCCTAGTGATTTCTGTAAGCCTTAAATCACCAAATGGAGATGCTACAATGGGTTTGGAGAACTCACTCTGTGATGGTGCAGGGTTTTTTTTTCCTTAATTTTTTAAAATATTTATTTATTTATGTATACAATATTCCATCTGCGTTTTCCTTCATTTTTAAGAGAAATGTATTATTCTCTCATGTATTATACCTTGACTGCAATTTCCCCTTCCTTCCCCTCCCTCTCCTATCTCTCCCCTCAACCTCCTCTTGCCTGAGATCCACATCCCCTATCTCCCTCAGAAAAGAGAAGGCCTCCCAGGGACACCAACCAAATTAGGCATAACAAATTACATTAAGATTAGGCCCATATTCTCAGATCAAGGCTAGATGAAGCAGCCCAGTAGGAGGAAAAGAGTTCCAAAGGCAGGCAAAAGGGTTAGCGACAATCCCCATTCCCCCTGTCAGGAGTCCCACAAGAACACCAAGCTACACAGCAATATACTGCATATAGACCAGCCCCAAACAGGCTTCCTGATCTCTGTGAATCCACTTGAATCCAGGTCAGTTGATTCTGTGGGTCGTGTTCTTGAGGTGACCTTGACCCCTCTGGCTCCCTCAGTCCCTTCTTCCCTGTCCTCTGCAGGCCTCCCCAAGCTCAGCTTGGTGAAGGAGTCGGCATCTGTCCCTTGAGTTGCTGGATGAAGTTGCTGATAAATTCTGCTAGACTCTGGTCCCAGAGCTCTCTGCAGGCAGGACAAGCTGTATGTTGGAGGTTTTGTGTCTGGGGTGGTATCCCAATCTCTCCCCTTGAGGCCTTGCTTGGTACAGGGTACAGAAGATGGCCGGTTCAGGCTCCTTGTCCCCATTTCTAGGAATCTTTGCTAGGGTCACCCTAGTAGATTCTATAGTGTTTCCATTGCACTAGTTTTCAACTTCACCCCCAGAATGCCCCTTAATTCCAATTGTCTCTCTCAGTATTTTCTCCTTCCCTCTGCTCTCACTTGATCCCTCCTGTTGCCAACCTCACCCACTCCCAAATCCCCCTGAAATTTATTTTATTTTGTCTTTGCAGAGAGATCCTTGCTTTCTCTCTTAAGCCCTCCTTGTTACTTAGACTCTCTGAGCCTGTGACTTGTAGCATGGTTCTCCTTTAGAACTAATATTCACTTATAAATGAGTACATGGTGGTGAGTTTGAAACTATCATCTGGACACACTCTAGAATCAACCACTGTGAAAAGACTGTCAATGAGGAATTGTCTAGATCAAGCAGACCTGGCATGCTGTGGGTGCTTGAGTCAACTGTGTTAACTGATGTGGGAAGGGTCAGCCAATGGTTTATACCATCCCTGGGTTTAGGTCCTGCACAGTGTGAGTGTAGAGAAGGGGCTAAGTGCATTTTTATTCTCTCTGCTCTTGACTGTGGATGTGATAATGCCCAGCTGCTTCAAGCTCCTGTCTTGACTCTCCCCAGTAATAGGCTGTAATCTGGATTTGTAAGTTTTTAAACCCTTTCTCCCCTAAATTATCTGCCCGCCCCAGGGTATTTTGTCATAGCAACAGAAATGAAACTCAACTAAACTACCTGTTTTGTAGAGAGGAAAAGGCAGAGTCCCAGAGAATGTGGCCTTAGCTAGTGCCATGTTGATACTCTTTTTGAAGCTGTATCTCCCAACTCTCTGTAGAACTTTTTCTTTTTTCTTTTAATCAGGTTCCCTGTACAGGTGTTAGCACTCTTCATTAGTCAAAGTTTGGACTACAATTATGTTTTTATGTGGTTTGACATACTAAATATTTTATATTTTAAATATTCAAACTTTGGAGATGGTGTTTCTGGACAGTTATTCCCTTATATTGGTGGTGATTTAGAAAAGACCATAATTGATCTACTTCTGTGGTACTGTCTGAAGATAAAGGGACAGCATGGGAATCCAGCTTGGGCTTATAAACCTGGTCTAGACTCATAAGCAATTCACTTAAATTCAGGCATAACTTGTTGAGCATCTACTGCTGTCAGTCATAGTCTGAGGCTGTGAATCAGCCCTGTGCACAGACACTGCTGCCAAGGTGCCTCCTGTTTAGGAGTGTGTGAAAATGATTCTCCCTTTAATGTTTATGTGGGTTTCTGGGACTAAACTCAGGTCACCAGCCTTGGACAATAATTGCCATTAACTGTTGAGCCATCTTGCTACCCCTTCTCCTTTTTTTCTTTCTGCCCTCTCCTTCCCTTTCCTCTCCCCATCCTCCTCAGAGTTTCATGTCTAGGCCAGACTACCCTGTAATTCCTGATACTTCTGCCTCGGGCTTTTAATTGCTGGGATTATAGGTGTCTACTCCTGTGCCTAGTGTCCTTCGTCTGTTCTTAAAGCTAGACCAGTAGGATTTAAATGTCCAGGGAGCCTGATCCATCTGCCACCATAGGTCCTAGGTCAGTCAGATGAAGAAAGTTTTATGCAAATGAAGTATTTTATGATCACAGTCTCCACAGTCTCAACTACACAGAGGAAGCACTTGACCTCCAGACGGTGTGTGGAATAATCGGGACAGAAGGCATGGGATGAAGATGCCTGGCCTTCTTGAACTCCTTCTGTGTGTGTTAGAATTGGTACCAATAGCAATTTATGAAGACAAATGATTGGGCTGGGCTCCCAAGTCCAGTTGATGAGTGGAAGAAGTGAGAATTTGAGCAAGGAGGTCAAGACCATGAAGGGTTCATCCACTGAAACAGTTCACCTGAACTAATGGGAGCTCACCAACTCCAGCTGGACTGAGAAGGAAAAAGCGTAGGACCGAACTGTTCCCTCTGAATGCTGTTGACAGCTGCATGGCTGGGGCAGACTGAGGGGCCACTAACAGTGGCACGGGGATTTATCTCTACTGCATGTACTGGCTTTTTGGGATCCTACTCTCTATGAATGTATACCTTGCTCAGCCTAGATGTAGTAGGGAGGGCCTTGGACCTCCCACAAAGCAAAGTGCCTTACCTTCTCTTAGGATTAGAGGGGAGTGGGGTGGGAGGATGTGTGGAGGGAATGGGAGGAGAGGAGGGAGTGGGAATTTGGATTGGTTTAAATTGGATTAAGTTTGATTAGATTAAAAAATCTAATAAAAAAAAAGAAGACAAATGAGATCACCTAGGCAGAATGCCAGCCTCACATTGAGGAGATTTCAGGAGATGCTTGGTGCTGTTAACTTCCACTGCCTCATCGCTGTGAGTATCCGAGGAAGCAAATATATCACGTGCTGAGGTTTAATTGGTCATCATTTTTCCTAGCAACACAATTCTTAGGTGTTTTTGTTTTATTTTCTGTGGCAATGAGAAATTTGTAAGGATAAAAATATCTCACTGAGAATATACTAGGAGACAGAGAGGCCCCACCTCTCAGCAAAGCATATTTTATGGTGCACTAACTGAGGGCGACGTCACTGAGAGGGCCCTTGCTGAGGTATTAAAGCCATGGACTGTCACTTTGAACATCTTTACTCTGTGTCTGAATGTCAGTTTTGTGATGTAGTTATGGAGTGAGTGAGTTTATATGACTGAGGTGCTTAGAACAGTTGTGTATTTTAAGACAGGGTCTCACTGTATAACCATGACTGTTCTGGAGCTCACTGTGTAGACCATGGTGGCTTTGAACTCTCAGAAATCTGTTTGCCTTTACCTCCTACGGGCTGGGAGTTAAGGTAATGCTACCATGCCTAGCTCTAGAACAGGGTTTTGTTTTCTTTTAAAGCACTGTTACTGTATGTTTTTGAAAAAATATTGACTCTCAAAGTAAATACTTTTTATTTGTAACAAAATGTGTTAATTTTTTTAACCATACTCCATTTCCTTTAAAAAATACCAGCCCCTTTTGTCGTTTTACCCTTTTTTAGGTACCGCCAGATGGAAGCATCGCATGATGCAGATTAGTTGATGTGTTCTGTCGCTTAGGGAATGTCTTATGAGTCTGTGTATGATAAAGATGGCCCAGTCTGGAACTGCGCCAGTTAACTTTATGGTATTTTATTTGTTTGAGGAGATGAATGCTTTGTTGGCCATAGCTGTGGTGTGGTAATTGATCATCCATGTTCTTGGAAGGTTCAGATACTGTGGGAGAGCAGCGGATGTGATTAGAGGTGCAGCCCCTTTAGTGGTGTTTTTACAACCCTGGAATATTGGGTAGCATAGATCTGATTTGCATTCTGTCCTTATATTCCCGAGTGGTGGGGAAAAGCAAACCAAGCATCTCCTTCGTATCTATCAGTTAAGCCCTTCACCTACAAAATCAGAGGCCGATGTGGAGGGGGCCACCTGTGTGGATCTGAAATATGAGCTCATAAAATTTCCTGTTTTTGTAATAAATGTATACTTCAGAAGTGTAAAAATGTGTGTTCACATTGTAAGATAATTGACCAGGTGCTCCAGCTCCATGGCGGGACCCCTGCCTACACGGAATGTTAGTCACTGTTGCCCTCTGGCTCCTATGCACTGGCTCCTTCTTTTCCCAGCACTTCCTCAGAGCTAGGTTCATAGTGGACCCTCTCTGCAGCCTAGCCTTGTCTCTCAGATGACTGCAGCCTCTCTTCTCCATCCTGAGCGGTTCATGCCAGAGTTATATTTCACCTTCCTGGAGAAATTCTCCATTCACCCAATGCAAGAAGATATGCCGCTCACTACTCCCAGTTGCTAGTCTCTCATAGAGAACATTCTCTTTTCCTTTATTGCTCCTCTCATTTTGTAATATTCTTTGCAGTAGCTGGTGCACAGTAAGTGCTCACTGTATTGACCCAATGAACAGTAAGGTTCTGTAAATAAGGGACTAGATAACAAATATATTATTCATGCTTTTAAAACCTCCTGCTTCAAGTGCTCTGCTTACCATTGAAATTCAGTAGTGGCCAGGTGGTATGTAAATGAGTGGACATGGGTGTGTTCCAGTAAAACTTAATCCACTAGAAACAGTAATGGTTATCTTGGACTTTGCTGGCCCCTGAACTAAGCAGGTGGCAGAACAGATTGTGCAGGATTACTTTAGTCCTGACATCTCAAGTGACATTGATGGGCTTCATGACTAAGGGTTTAGGATGAAGCCAATCCAGGCAGTTATATCAATTGCTTTAAACATTGACCTGAATGAATTGAGACAAAAAACTGATCATATACTACGTGCTAGGTACATGAAACCAAGTACAAAGCTGGGGATAGATAAAGACTTTGGTTTTTGAATGGATCCTGCCTGTTAGGAGGTAAGCTAGCAATTAGTCATAGTGCCCTTAGAGTGTATGGATAGGGTCTCTGAGAAGAGAAACCCATAGGAGAGGAACATTCTAAGAAAGTGCTTTCAGAGTGGAATGCCAGGAGGAGAGAAGGAAGCCAGCTTTAGCTGAGGACCTTTTCTAAAATGCTATCCACGTGTCCTATTAAAAACTTTTTTTTGTATTTTTTTTTTTCGAGACAGGGTTTCTCTGTGTAGCTTTTGGAGCCTGTCCTGGCACTAGCTCTTGTAGATCAGGCTGCCCTCGAACTCACGGAGATCCACCTGCCTCTGCCTCCCGAGTGCTGGGATTCAAGGCGTGTGCCACCATCACCCAGCCCCTGTTAAAAACTTAATGTATAACAAAACCATGCAAAGGCATTATGAAGACTCAGAGCTTAAGGGGGGAGGGGAACTTGGCTTTGAAGTTTGAAGGTAAAGTCCTTTGACTTCACAATTACACTCAGGTTTAGGTCCTCAGCCTACATCTTTCTTTACAGACTTGCATAAAGAACTTCTTACTGGCTTTTGTGAAGGTGGGATGAGGGAAGCTTCTAAGTTTCTGAGCATATAAGCACCCATGCTTGAAGGTATGTAGGCAGCTGTATTATAGAGTAAGCATTTGATTCAAATACAGGTCTGAGTAATTCAAAACTACAGTCTAATATACTTGTACTTGTTATTATCATTAAAATATTGCATACATACATTTTTGCATTATATGTATTACATTGGTGATAAGGTTAAAATCCACACTGTTGTGTTCCTTAGTTTGTCAACAGTAGATGCTCCGTGGAGGTAGAGTGGTTGTTGGGATTTTACTCTGCCAAATGCTCCATTGGAGAAAGAGTTTTGAAGGTGGAATTAATTTTTTTAAAGATGTAAAGATGCTTGTTGTTTACCTAGTTTAAGGCAGCCACAGCAACCGAGCAAATAGTACCCCTGTCAGCGCTCCAGGCACTGTCTTTTGCCCTCCTGTTAACAGAGGGTTTGTCTGTCCCTCAGTACGCCCAGTGCTATGTGATCTACTTCTCTTTCTGCTTCACTCTGTGTCCTGCAGTGAAACTGCTGGAGAGGATGCCTTCTGGCAAGTCAGTTTTGGATTCCTCGGTACCAGCTGTACATGGTGATGCAGGCTCTGCCTTCGTCCTGAATCCCCTTCCTTCTTCAGCATGTACAATGGTGCTGCTAAACAGATTTTCTAAGCTCTGGTTGTAATGTCCTTTTTCTCACAGTCTCCATCCCACAAGTTGACCTTCGAGATCTTTGTTTTTTAGTTTTATCTTCCACCTTAACTTCAGCATTTACCATGTGTGTTGTCCTGACTGTCAGAAACCGTTTCCTTGTCATGCTGTGTGCTTCCCACTGGCAGTGTTCACACAAGCTGCTGCTGTAGCATAAATTAATACCTGGTCTCCGTCATACTGTTTGAACTTTTCTTTGACAGCTGATAACTAATTAAGTTAATGCTCACTGTCTGCTTGACTGGAGTAGAAATCGCTGAGGGGACACACCTCGGGGCATGTCATCAGGAGCCTTTCTAGAGGTTCAACTGAGAGAAGGCTTATCTTGAAACTGTGAAATAGCTGTGGGCCTGGGTTCTGGGCTGAAAATGTCACCTGGGTTTGTTTTCTGAATTGCTCAGATGGGAGCAGATTCCTGCTGCTGACCGTGATGGCCTGTAACCTCAGATGTGAGCTGATAAGCCCTGTCGCTCAGTTGGTCAGAGTACTGAGACAAGGAACTAATATAGTTTGAAATGACATATATATTTAGCTCCTACACCCTAGGGTTTTGGGGATTCAAGGATGGTGTCTGTTTGAGTTGATCAAAGCAAACCCTAGCATTAACTGAAATCTCAGTGTCCTCAGGAGATTTTGCTGGTCACCACCATCCCATCCTTCTGTCTGAGTCACTTCAGAGCTGAACTAGTTTTCCTGCCTGCATTATACACCAGGCAAGGTGTACTCATAGTGCTACATCTGGATTCAGCCGATTGCAGATGAGAAATGTTAAGAAATAAAAGCATCTGTATTGAACATATACAGACGTGATCCTGCTTGCTGTTATTTCTTAAAGAACACAGAACAACCATTTTCACGGTGTTTCTCTGTCTCAGATATAAGTGACCCAGAGACAATTAGCATGCACAGAGAGCGTATATAGGCTATGTGCAAACACTAGACCATTTGAAGAAAGTATATGAGCATGTGTGGAGTTTGTCATCCTTGGGAATTGTACATCTAATCTGCCTGGAGTACTGAGGCCAGCACCTGGGCCATGGTGCTTTGCTTTGTTCTCATGGCTGCTTCTTGTCCCAGGCCTTAGTTAGAATGGAACTGCTCCCCAGGTTCTTGGACTGTTGGTCTTGATTTCTCTTCTGGAGATGGAATCTTGCCTCTGACTATGGGCCCAGAGGCAGTGGCTCCAGAGGATCCCCTTCTAGATTTCAGTAGTGTACCTACCTGCTGACGCCATGGCTTCCCACGTCCCGTACTTGCTGCCCTTCCCAGCTTCCCCCAGTGGCCACCTTACTCCTTCAGTGGCAGGTCCTATGCCTGATGCCAAGCTGGGTAGCCTTGTGCACTGTCTTCACCTCCCATCTTTTCCCATCTGCAGATCTCCATCTCCAGGGTCCTTCCACTTCCTCCTGATTGCTCAGGTCATGCTATATGACCAAGTTTTTGGTATTTGGGTTCTGAGCCCAGTTGATTGATCTTTACCATCGACACTGATAGAAAATGTAGCTCTGGGGACTTCTAAGATCCAGCAAGTAGAAGGAACACTTGAGGTTGAAGGTTTTATTTCCTCCATAGCAGCTACCCCCTGAATCCCAAAAGAACAGTTTTCTGAATATTTGTCTCAAGACTGATGCAAGTGGCCCTGCCTTTCCTAGCCCCAGCAGATCACTTTCTACTCTCTCCACTTCAGGAGCTGCTGTTGATGCAGTGCAATCAGAAGGCAGAGTGCTGGGGAGTCGTGGATGTTCTGTGAAATGTTTTATAATTACATCTGACATACAGGTGCTCAGACGTCCTGTGAAGCACATTCACATTTCCTTTTGTATTGGAGGTTTAGCCTTCTAAAGACACTAGAAGGAATTCTTGAGGATCTCTAGAGTGTGCTCAGCTCGAGGCCCATGTGGATGAGGTGGAGCGCCCATCAGCCTAAAGAGGCTTGGCCTCTGTGCTTGTGTATCCCCATGAGCTGCCGTTTTAAAGGGAGAGGAGACAGGGCACACATTAGTAAACATTTTTCTCCGTTTTTAAGATATCTTTTCTGAAATGCATCGGTGGACCCCAACTTGATCCTGGGACAGGATGATGCTGATATCATGTTCATTGGCAATCATTGGTGACTAAATGCTGGCTGATAGTTACTGTAGGTCAGCTATTTGGAAGGTATTTAATTGCAGCAACACTATGAGAAAGACACTGTCTCCATCAAGCAGGGGATGAGTGCTGGTGAGTGCTGCTCCGTGCCAGTCACTCCAAGAGTTGTTACATTACCTGTTTATTTGATTCATCAGGGTAATGCTTTAAGTACTAATGAAGTTTTCTTTTGTGTTTTGAATTCTAATCAGTATAATCTCTAACTATGATTAATAATGTTTGCATCTGGTGATTTCTAGTATCTAGATCACCTGTGAATTTATTTCCTTTCTTTTAAATAAGGATTTATTTTTATTTATGTGTATTTCTGTGTGTCTGTATCTTCATGTTTGGGTGCCCTCAGAGACCCGGAGAAGATACTGAATTTTCTAGAGCAGGAGTTGCAGGCAGTTGTGAGCCAATCAGCATGTGTGCTGGGAACCAAATCAGCCCTCTGCAAGAACAGCCAGCAAGCACTCTTTAACTGTTGAGCTATCCCTCTTCAGGCCCCTGAAGTTGTTTCTTTTTTTTTTTTTTTTTATTTTTTTTTCTCATTTTTTTTTATTAAAGATTTCCATCTCCTCCCCTCCTCCTCCCCCTTCCCTCCCCTCCCTTCCACCCATACTCCCACTTCACCCCTCTCCAAAACAAAGAGCCATCAGGGTTCCCTTCACTATATTAAGTCCAAGGTCCTCCCAGATCCCCCTAAGTCCAGGAAGGTGAGCAACCAAACTGACAAGGCTCACAGTGAGCCCGTCCATGCTGTAGAGTTCATGTTCATTGCCATTGTCCTTGGTTTCTCAGTCCTCCTCCACCGTCAGTCACATTCAGAGAGTCCGGTTTGGTCCCCTGTTCCATCAGTCCCATTCCAACTGGACTTGGTGGTCTCCCGTTAGCTCTGTCCCACCGTCTCAATGGGTAAACGCACTCCTCACGGTCCTGACTTCCTTGCTCATGATCTCCCTCCTTTTGCTCCTCATCCGGACCTTGGGAGCTCAGTCCGGTGCTCCTATGTGGGGCTCTGTCATTTTCTCCATCCAATGCCAGGTGAAGGTTCTATGGTGATATGCAAGATATTCATGAGTATGGCAATAGGATCTGGACATTTCTGGCACCCTCTCCTCAGCTGCCCAAGGACCTAGCTGGGGGCGTCTTCCTGGACACCTGGGAACCTCTCTAGAGTCAAGTCTCTGCCAACCCTAGAATGGCTCCCTTAACTAAGATATATAATTCCTTATTCCCATATCCAACCTTCCTATATCCCAACCATCCTATTCCCCCAGACTCTTCGCATCCTCCACTTCACACTTTTCTCTCCCCATCCCCCCCTCCCCTCATCCCACCCCACCCCTATGTTCCCATTTTTTGTCCGGCAATCTTGTCTACTTCCAGTATCCAGGAAGATAACTATATGTTTTTCTTTGGGTTCACCTTCTTATATAGCTTCTCTAGGATTTTTTTTACAAATTATAGGCTCGATGTCCTTTATTTATGGCTAGAAACCAATTATGAGTGAGTACATCCCATGTTCATCTTTTTGGGCCTGGGTTACCTCACTCAGGATGGTGTTTTCTATTTCCATCCATTTGCATGCAAAATTCAAGATGTCATTGTTTTTTACCGCCGAGTAGTACTCTAATATGTATATATTCCACACTTTCTTCATCCATTCTTCCACTGAAGGGCATCTAGGTTGTTTCCAGGTTCTGGCTATGCTTTTATAATATGATTGGGCATCTCTTGGGTAAATTCCCAAGAGTGGGATTGCTGGGTCCTGGGGTAGGTTGATCCCAAATTTCCTGAGAAACCTCCATACTGCTTTCCAAAGCGGTTGCACAAGTTTGCATTCCCACCAGCAATGGATGAGTGTCCCCCTTACTCCACATCCTCTCCAGCAAAGGCTATCATTGGTGTTTTTGATTTTAGCCATTCTGACAGGTGTAAGATGGTATCTCAACGTTGTTTTGATTTGCATTTCCCTGATTGCTAAGGAGGTTGAGCATGCCCTTAAGTGTCTTTTGGCCATTCGAACTTCTTCTATTGAGAATTCTCTGTTCAGTTCAGTGCCCCATTTTTTAATTGGGATCATTAGCATTTTAAAGTCTAGTTTCTTGAGTTCCTTATATATTTTGGAGATCAGACCTTTGTCTGTTGCGGGGTTGGTGTTTCCCAGTCAGTAGGCTGCCTTTTTGTCTTAGTGACAGTGTCCTTTGCTTTACAGAAGCTGCTCAGCTTCAGGAGGTCCCATTTATTCAATGTTGCCCTTAATGTCTGTGCTGCTGGGGCTATACGTAGGAAGCATTCTCCTGTGCCCAAATGTTGTAGAGTACTTCCCACTTTCTCCTCTAACAGGTTCAGTGTGTTCAGATTGATATTGAGGTCTTTAATCCATTTGGACTTGAGTTTTGTGCATGGTGATAGACAAGGATCTACTTTCATTCTTCTACAGGTTGATATCCAGTTATGCCAGCACCATTTGTTGAAGATGCTTTCTTTCTTCCATTGTGTGCTTTTAGCTCCTTTATCAAAAATCAGGTGTTCATAGGTTTGTGGGTTAAGATCTGGGTCTTCTATTCGATTCCATTGGGTGACTTCTCTATTTTTATGCCAATACCAAGCTGTTTTCAATACTGTAGCTCTGTAATAGAGTTTGAAGTCAGGGATGGTAATGCCTCCAGAAGTTCCTTCATTGTATAAGACTGTTTTGGCTATCCTGGGTTTCTTGTTTTTCCATATAAAGTTGATTATTGTCCTCTCAAGATCTGTGAAGAATTTTGATGGGATCTTTAAGGGGATTGCATTAAATCTATAGATTGCCTTTGGTAGTATTGCCATTTTTAGTATGTTGATCCTCCCAATCAAGGGAGATCCTTCCATTTTCTGGTATCCTCTTCAATTTCTTTCTTCAAAGACTTAAAGTTCTTGTCAAATAGGTCTTTCACTTCCTTGGTTAGAGTTACCCCAAGATATTTTATGGTATTTGTGGCTATCGTGAAAGGTGACGCTTCTCTGATTTCTTTCTCTGCTTCCTTATCCTTTGTATATAGGAGGGCGACTGATTTTTTGGAGTTGATATTGTATCCTGCCACTTTACTAAAGGAGTTTATCAGCTGTAGGAGTTCTTTGGTGGAGTTTTTCGGGTCGCTTATGTATACTATCATATCATCTGCAAATAACGAAAGTTTAACTTCTTCCTTTCCAATTCGAATCCCCTTGATCCCCTTGTTTTGTCTTATTGCTATTGCTAGAACTTCAAGCACTATATTGAAGAGATAAGGAGGGAGTGTACAGCCTTGTCGCATTCCTGAATTTAGTGGGATGGCCTTGAGTTTCTCTCCATTTAATTTGATGTTAGCTGTCGGCTTGCTGTAAATAGCCTTTATTATATTTAGGAATGACCCCTGTATCCCTAATCTCTCCAAGACCTTTATCATAAAGGGGTGCTGAATTTTGTCAAATGCTTTTTCTGCATCTAATGAGATGATCATATGGTTTTTATCCTTCAGTTTATTTATATGATGGATTACATTGATAGATTTTCGTATGTTGAACCAGCCCTGCATCTCTGGGATGAAGCCTACTTGATCATAGTGGATAATTTTTCTAATGTGTTCTTGGATTCTGTTTGCCAGTATTTTATTGAGAATTTTTGCATCGATGTTCATGAGTGAGATTGGCCTGTAATTCTCTTTCTTAGTTGAGTCTTTGTGTGGTTTAGGTATCAGGGTAACTGTAGCTTCATAGAAGGAATTTGGCAGTGACTCTTGTGTTTCTATATTATGAAATACCTTAAGGAGTATAGGTATTAGGTCTTCTTGGAAGTTCTGGTAGAATTCCGCATTGAAACCATCTGGTCCTGGGCTCTTTTTGGTAGGGAGGTTTCTGATAACAGATTCTAATTCTTCGCTACTAACAGGACGATTTAGAGCATTTACCTGTTCCTGGTTTAACTTTGGTATATGGTATTTATCTAAAAAACTGTCCATTTCTTTTACATTTTCCAATTTTGTGGCATACAGGCTTTTGTAGTAAGATCTAATGATTCTCTGAATTTCCTGTGTGTCTGTGGTTATATCCCCCTTTTCATTTCTGATCTTATTAATTTGTGTGTTCTCCCTCTGCCGTTTGATTAGTTTGGCTAAGGGTTTGTCAATCTTGTTGATTTTCTCCAAGAACCAGCTTCTTGTTTCATTGATTCTTTGGATTGTTTTCTGTGTTTCTATTTTGTTGATTTCTGCCCTCAGTTTTATAATTTCCAGTCTTCTACTCCTCCTAGGTGAGTCTGCTTCTTTCTTTTCTAACGCTTTCAGGTGTGCTCTTAAGTCTCCAATGTGTGCTTTCTCCGTTTTTTTTAAGTGGGCACTTAGTGCAATGAATTTTCCTCTTAGCACTGCTTTCATAGTGTCCCATAAGTTTGAGTATCTTGTGTCTTTATTTTCATTAAATTCAAGAAAGAGTTTAATTTTTGTCTTTATTTCTTCCTTGACCCAGGTGTGGTTCTGTAGTTGACTGTTCAGTTTCCATGAGTTTGTGGGCTTTCTGGGGGTAGCATTGTTGTTAAATTCTAATTTTAATCCATGGTGATCCGATAAGATGCAGGTGGTTACTAATATGTTTTTGTAACTGTGGAAGTTTGCTTTGTTACCGAGTATGTGGTCAATTTTTCGAAAAGGTTCCATGAGCTGCAGAGAAGAAGGTATATTCTTTTCTGTTTGGGTGGAATGTTCTAAAGATGTCTGTTAAGTCCATTTGGTTCATTACCTCTATTAAGTCTCTTAATTCTCTGTTAGGTTTCTGTCGAATTGACCTGTCCATTGGTGAAAGAGGAGTGTTGAAGTCTCCCACTATCAGTGTGCTTGGTTTGATGGCTGCCTTGAGTTCTAGTAATGTGTCTTTTATATAAGTTGGTGCTTTTGTATTAGGGGCATAGATATTCAGGATTGAGACTTCATTCTGATAGATTTTTCCTGTAATGAGTATAAAGTGTCCCTTTCCATCTCTTCTGATTGATTTTAGTTTGAAGTCAACTTTGTTAGAAATTAGTATGGCCACACTGGCTTGTTTCTTAGGTCCATTTTCTTGATAAACCTTTTCCCAACCCTTTACTCTGAGTAGATGTCTGTCTTTGTGGTTGAGGTGTGTTTCTTGTAAACAGCAGAATGTTGGATCCTGTTTTCGTATCCAATCTCTTAGCCTGTGCCTTTTTATAGGTAAATTGAGTCCATTGATATTAAGTGATATTAATGACCAGTGGATGTTAACTCCGGTTATCATTTTTTATTTGGTAGTAGAGATTGTGTGTTTCCTTTCTTTGAGATGTGCTGGTGAAGGGTCGCTAGATGTCTGAGTTATTTTGGGCAATGCTGGACTCCTTTGTTTGTGAATTTCCTTCTATTACTTTCTGTAAGGCTGGATTTGTGGCTATGTATTGTTTAAATTTGTTTTTATCCTGGAATATTTTGATTTCTCCATTTATAGTGAATGAAAGCTTGGCTGGGTATAGTAATCTGGGCTTGCATCCATGGTCTCTTAGTTTCTGCAAAACATCTATCTAGGACCTTCTGGCTTTCATGGTTTCCATAGAGAAGTCAGGTGTTAGTCTGATAGGTTTACCTTTATATGTTACTTGACCTTTTTCCTTTGCAGCTCTTAATATTCTTTCTTTATTCTGTATGTTTTGTGTTTTGATTATAATATGGCGAGGGGATGGTTTTTTTTGATCCAGTCTATTTGGTGTTCTGTAAGCTTCTTGAACCTTAATAGGAATATCCTTCTTTAGGTTTGGGAAGTTTTCTTTTATAATTTTATTAAATATATTTTCTGTACCATTGAGCTGTATTTCTTCTCCCTCTTCTACGCCTATTATTCTTAGGTTTGGTCTTTTTATTGTGTCCCAGATTTCCTGAATGTTTTGTGATGAGAATTTGTTGGATTTGCTGTTTTCTTTGATCAGTGCGTTTATTTTCTCTATGGTATCTTCAGAATATGAGATTCTTTCTTCTATCTCTTGTATTCTGTTGGTTATGCTTGTTTCTGTAGTCTCTGTTAGTTTACATAGATTTTCCATATCCAGCTGGCCCTCGGGTTGTGTTTTCTTCCTTGCCTCCATTTCAGTTTTCAAGTCTTGCACTGTTTCCATTATCTGTTTGATTGTTTTTTCTTGGTTTCCTAGGATATCATTTATGGATTTACTCAATTCTTCAAACTTTTTGTTATTCTTCTCGTGCATTTCCTTAAGGGAGTTTTTCACCTCCTGTTTAAGGGACTCTATCACTTTCATAAAGTCAATTTTTTCTACTTCTTCTTGATTAGGGTGTTCAAGTCCTCCTGTTATAAGTTCGCTGGGTTCTGGTGCTTTCATGTTGTTTTTCAAATTGTTGGAGGAATTCTTGCATTGGCGCCTGCCCATTTCTTCCACTGAATAGTCCCCTTTGGGTCTTCTTTTAGAAGTTCAATTCCCCCCAATGAATTCAATTCACTCACCCCAATGAATGATGGATCCTCTGGCAGACTGTCAGGTCTCCTTGCAGGCCAAGCAGCTCACTGACAAAGGGCCTACCTTGCTGTAGGCAGACTAATGAAGGAAGGAGGGGACCTCCCACCGGCCTGGGTGCACTCAATTCCAGGTCCCCGGCGCCCAACCAGGCTGAGCTGTGGAATTTTGTGTCCCCAAAGAGGGAAGGATGGGGGGGGTGGTTCTGGGTGCAAGCTGGGAAGGGACAGGGAGAGTGAGGCAGTATCCGGGAAGAATAACCCCTGCAGGAAGAGCAGGAAGTGTGCCGGTGGGGGGGCAGTTGGGGAATGTTGGTGGTCCCTCTCCGGGCTGCTGCTGCTGTTCAGGCACTCACTCCTCACTCACCCCAATGAATGAGCTGGGAAGGGACAGCCCTGAAGTTGTTTCTATTGTTCGTTTGTCTTCTCTTGGTTCTGTTTCTTGATCTGTCTAATAATTTTGGACATGCTAGAGGCTCTGGTGATACTTCTGTAAGATTTCTTTAGCTTCTTGCACAGACGAGAGGAACCCCCTCGAGCTCATGAGAGCTGGAGCCAGTCGAGGCTGTGTTTCAATCCAGCTTATTTGCACTCTCCTTTTCCAGATCGCTCTACTGGGTACTTCACTTGCATATAAAATCTGGTGGAATGTAAAGTGTCCTCTCAGATTTTGTTGGACCCTGGACTCCTCCTGTATCTTCTTTCCTCATGACTCTGCTCATATAGTTCTTAGCCTTCAGTTCTCCTGGGCCTTGGTTTGCATAGGATCTGTGAGCATCTTGAGAAAATATTCCTCTAGCCACATAACCTTCCCCCAGCCCCCACCACGGGATCATGGCCAAAATCCTCTCTGCTTTGCTGGCTCTAAACTTTAGTGGTCACCTTCTCAGCCCTGTTGAGCTCTTCTCACATCTGTGTTTCCTCCTTCTTAACCTTTTTTTTTTTCATAATGCTAGGATTTGAACCTTAGAATACGAGGTGAGTACTCCATCTCTGTGCCACATTGTAGTCCTTTTATTTAGTTTTGAGACAAGCTTTCTCTACCCTGGTTGGCCCAGAACCTGTGTTCCTCCTGCTTTACCCTCCAATGTTGTGAGCTGAAAACAACCTTTTTTTTTCTTTCTTATCTTCCACCATCACCACAGGTGATACAGTGATGTGGTGTTGTGTTATGTAGGGTGTAAATTGAATTTGTTAATTTGTTAATTTTCTTGTCACACTTTTACATGTGTTTGACATTTGATATAACAATTAGCCAGTCTGATTTTGATGAAATTTTATAGTCACATTTTCTTAAAAAAATATTTATTTCTAAAAAAAATACCTGGTGTAGGAGGGCCTTCTGTTTGTGTATTGCTTTAATTGGTTAATGAATAAAGAAACTGCCTTGGCCTAGCTGATAGGGCAGAACTTAGGTAGGCAGGGAAGACAGACCTGAATGCTGGGAGGAAGAGAGGCGGAGTAGGAGAAAGATGCCATGGAGCCGCCAGAGATAGACATGAAGAATCTCCCCGTAAGCCACTGTCACGTGGCAATATACAGATTAATAGAAATGGGTTAAATCAAGATGTGAGAGTTAGCCAATAAGAGGCTAGAGATAATGGGCCAAGCAGTGATTTAACTAATACAATTTCTTTGTGGTTATTTTGGGGCTAAGCTAGCCGGGCGGCTGGGAAGAACAAGTGGGCCCTCTCCCTACAACAATTACCTGTAAAACTTTAGAAAAGTAATTTCCCCAAATATTCTTGATTACATATGAATGTGGTTTTTAATAATTTACTACTGTTTTAGAATGTATTATGTTCAAGAAAATTTAGCCTATTTTTCTCCACTTTCTGTTTTGCTTACAGAGTTTGTTTTAAAGCTAAAACAAACAACAAACAAACAAACAAATTGTGTGTCTGTGCGTGTGTGGTTGTGTGTGTGTGTGTGTGTGTGTGGTATGAAAACACGCATGGCAGTTGTTCTGTTCTCCTATATGTGGGTCTAATCAGGCATCTTAAGTATCTTCTAGTCTTTATAAAAATATTATTTCTCTATGTGTATGATATGTGCACACAGTTGTTTCCCAGCCCATGAGACAGCGTGGGTGTGAGGGTGGAGGGTGACCCTTCATGCATTCGTTCTTCCCATGGTGGAGACAGCAGATGCTCTTCCTGCTGGGCAGTCTTTCAGACCCAGCCTCCCTACTCCCCACGGAACTCTTTCGCACATTCTTAAAATGAAGATAACCTAAAAATATTTGAAGCATTTATGTTGAGAAACTGTAATACTTAAAATTTCTTAACTACTTTCTATTTTAAATGCTTTAAGGTAGACATACTGATTTCCTGGCACAAAAAGGTATTTGTGGATTAGAACTTGAAAGTAGTAGGCTAAGAAGGCAAGCCTAGAAGTCTCCAACTAAGTGTGTTGTTAATAACTGTAAGTAAAAGCCTCACAGGAACATGAGGCTGTAGTTAATTCTGTTTTCAACCCAACCCCTCATTTACTTGAGATGTTATTAAATGAGGGAGTTGTACCAAGTAGACACTCCAGCGCCCCAAACATGGCTGTCTCATGCTATGCTGCCAAACATGGCTGTCTCATGCTATGCCACTGAACATGGCTGTCTCATGCTATGCATGAGGTTAGTTTTTGAAGGTTGCAAGGGCAAAACAAGAATCCTGTATAGTTACATTGTAATCATACTAAATTATGAAACTGGCTGCAGGGCCATATGGTCCACTCTAAACCTAGGTACAGCATGACATTCAAAATCTGGTAACTTGCCAACCTGCCAAGGAACTTTGAATACCATGTTAGGAACCAGCAGTGGAGAAAGGAAAATTTAAAATGGTTTACTTATAAAATAGAGTTTTGGTTAGTCTGTTGATGGCACTTGAGATTGTGGGAAGACAACTCCAGGGGATGAGTAAATCCCTGAGTTTGCTATCAAATGCATCACCAGAATGCAGTGGCTGAGGTATTTGGATAGCTATGGTGGTTTGAATGAGAATGGTCCCTATGGGTTCATATTTGGATGCTTGGTTCCCAGTTAGTTTAACTGTTTAGGAATATTAGGAGGTATAACCTTGTTGGAGAAGGCGTGTCACTGGGAATGGGCTTTGAGATTTTAAAAGCCTACACTATTCCCAGTCAGTTCTCTCTCTCTCTCCCTCTCCCTCTCCCTCTCCCTCTCCCTCTCCCCCCCTCTCTCTCTCCTTCAACATAGGCTGTCAGCTACTGCTCCAATGCCACATCTGCCTGTCTACTGCCATGCTTTCTGTTGTGATGGTCATTGACTCACCCTTTGAAACTGTAAGCCCCTGTAGACTGTCTTTTCTATATGGTGCCTTTGTTATGCATGGTGTCTCAGCACAATAGAAAAGTAACCAAGATAAAACTGTTCCCTGGAGTCCTTGGAAGAACATTAATTATAGTCTAGTGAGTTTCGAGTTTGTCATGGTAAATAAATACTTCAAGCAAATAAGGTACTACAGAAGTATTGCACACTCCTGTGTATTGATAGGGCAGCTACACTTGTAAGACATGAAGCTTATTTTGAAAAAAAAAAAAGATTCAAATCTTCCATTTTTATCTTCATTCCTGGAGAAGCTTTCATGTGAATGCTTGCGAACTCTAAATCAGATCCCTTTATTTTCTGATGTCATAGAACTAACAGATTTAACATCCTCACCCTAAACATTGCTACTGACTCAGTACCCTAGTGTACTTTGAAGATTAAGGAACTGCTTAGGTTTTATTTTTAATGACTTTTAGTAATTCAAAGTAAAAATTAAACTTGGAAAAATGCCACTTTTAAGCTGGTTCCACTAGATGTGGCAGGCATGAGGTTCTCTAAGATGAACAAAACAAAACAAAACAAAGTCTAAGATGAAAGACTTTGTGAGTAGTTGGATTTGATCTCATCTGTTTGCTCTACCACAAAACGCATTTATTTTATTTAAAAAATGTATTGCTTTGTTTAAGGCAGGATTTCACATAGCTTAGTTTGACCTCACATTCACTATGTAGCTAAGGATGACATTGAACTTGTGATTGCGCACTCTTCACTTCCCAAGTTTGGAGGATTAGATTACAAGGTACATCATCACCACACTCCAGTTTATGGGGTGCTGGGGAGCACAGAGTTTCTGTGTGCTAGGCAAGCTCTCTGCAATCTCAGCTACACATCATCCCTGAAACACAGTTATGTAATGAATCAGTAGGAAGTATGAACCCATTAAAAATCTCTGACTGCATATAAAAAGGATTTTGCATTTTTATTTTTTTTGTGTTCATGAGGTTTATTTTTGATTGTGTCTTGGCCAGTTATTGCAGCTATTATAAACACAGAAGCCAATGTAAAGAAAACATTATGATAATGGAAACAGGGTTTAGTTTCTATGAAAACAACTGATGATTTCTTTGGAGTTTTATATAAATCCTTTATCTTCTCTATTAGGTTTTTGGTTCAGATTTAAAAGTTACAGAATACAAAGAAATGTGATTGATTTGTTTAATGAAGCCTACACTTATCTTCAGGATGCCAGATAAGAGATATTCTTGACCGTCTGTGGCATGCTACAAGACAGTGAATTGTCTGCCTTGTTTTTTTTAACATTTCAAAGATTCTACTGATGTCACCTCCATGATTTTTTGTATGTTTGTTTGTTTTGGGTTTTGAGGGCCAATAACCTAGCCTTAGCTCACGTGAGCCATTTCTGCAGCTTTACTGCCACCAGTGGGAGAGCCTGTGAGGAAATCTATAAGATCCCATCCTAAGGGACTGGGCACTTTCTGACATTAATATAGTTCCTGAGAAGCACCTTGTGCTTACTGCATAGTTATGGGCGGATGTGTGCTTATTCTCTTATCCACTCAGCATTTGTTTAAAGATTATCTCTGTGTCACGCACTGCGACACACAGATAGAGACATACATCTACACTAGTGGGTTAAATAGGCCTTGAGGTTGTGATACACCGTCAGTGTGTGTGTTTGTTTGAAAGGTTGAAAGTGTGTAGGGTTTTCTGATTTTTAGTTATGTGTGGCGAGAAACCACTGAAAAGTAAAAAAGTGTGGAAAGTAGTGCTGACTATTTTAGCCCCACTTTTTCCCTGAGCTCTCCTCCGTGTTCCACTTTGCATTCACCCATGCCTTGAACCCTTGCTAGATTTGTTCCTGATTGTCTCTACCTCTTTCCCTGCCATCAATTTGCTTTGTAATGTTGCTTAGTAACAATGCTTTCATGTCATGCAAATTGTGTCTATTGTAGATAGTTCTAGAAGAAGAGAACCTGGCTGTACTCTATTTCTTCCTACATTTATTTGCATGTTACTAAGTTCTTAGATTTGTCAACATTTCTTTTAAGGCTGACTGAAAGTCTAAGTGGCTTGTGGGCACTGGTGGTTGACAGGGTGCTGGAAGCCAGTGTCTTCTCAGTGGCTTAACCACAGCAAGAGAGGTCTGTTTTCAGCAAAGATTTCTGCCTTTGATCCTGTTTTTCTGTTCAGCTCCCTGCATCACTCACTCTTCTCCCTCCCCTGAAATCACCACTGCCTCCATGCCACCCTGTATGGAATGCCGTCCTGCCCAAGTTGCTCCATATTTCCTTCTGGGCTAGCTGACCTGCTAGGCACAGCCCTCTGGTGGTCAGAGCAAAGAAAACTGCTGTGACCTGGAGAGAGGAGCATTTCCAGACCTTATTGGGTCTCCAAAAAGGTTCAGTCAGAGAGTTCACTTAGAAATACAGTGTTTGTGCCTGCATGTCATGCTTATCATCTCCTCCCTCCTCTATAACCTCTTTATGGCCGCTGGCAACTTAGAGATAGCCACAGCTGCTCAAACGTGTGCACAAGAGTGTTCCTGGGCCACGTCTCAAATGTATTCCACTAAGTCCTGTCGTTGGGCTTCTAGGAGGAACTCAGGAAAACTTTTCTTCCATTTTGTCTCTATCTTAAACATTGACCCCCAAAATACCTTTGAGCACAAGAATATTAGAGCAAATGAAAATCCAAAAAACTGGAGAGTTTCCATTTTACTACTTTCCATTTTACTATAACTCCTGAATAACCAGAAAAGCTGGATACGTTTGTGATTATGATGTTTCCAGTGTGGTACTGGAATCCTTCCTCCCCCATCATTCATAACCATGCTCAAAGCCATGACACACAGCCCTGATCTGGGAGGGCTTGGTCGTTTCCCCCTTCACATTGGGTATGTTTTCTTCTTGGTCCATTTGGCTCCTCTCCTAGAGGTCACCATCAGGTTGTGTGGATGTCTGGGCAGGCTACTTGGCTGCCAACCAGCTCTGCACTGTAGATGATTAAGAAGTGAGTTTCACCTTGTTTCCTGCCAGGTCTCTTGTGATTATGAGTCCTGTTGAAAGTGTATATAGTCAATTACAAACTACCCTTCTTACATTGAAATTATGAACCTAATTTTGTGGATGCTTGTGTAATATTTTTTATTTGCACTTGGGCTAATTCTGCCTGGTATGATTTGAGTGTGTATCTCATCTCTTTATTTACCATTTAAGGTCTAGTAACTCTTGGGCTCCTTGCTATTAAAGGTGATAAGATTAACATTATCTCACGATGATTCAACCCCTTCATCGGCTGCAGGGCCATGCCTTACAATACCTTGAAACATTAATTTAATGCTCAGAGCAGAAGCATGGTGGTTCCAAGTAATTCCTTTGCCACCAATTGTTTGCCATAACATTGTCATTTCTTCCCGAATGACAATCCCACCCCCTTTCACTAAGCAGTCTTTTCTCTGTCTTGTCTATAGTGGTTTATTTATTCTTTAGAGAACAGGTTAGATAAACACAGTCATTGGCTCAGAAAACAGTTTAGCCTAAGATTTGGCTCTCATACAACTGTGATTTTTCTCTTAGACATCTTGGCTCAGTTGTGACATTAGTGTTCTCAGTTGTAGGAGATGGTAGAGCCGTGCATCATCACACTGCTACTAGGAGATCATTGTCCAATTGAAGAGAATTCCCATAGTGTCTACAGCTGCACCCCCTTTTAGTAGTTGGCAGGCAATGTGAGCAGTCATTTTGTATAATGGTGAAACTTAAGTAAGGTAAGTTTTCATTATGAATCATCATGTAGACGTGGGAAGTGGAAGAAAGTCACCAGTGTGTTTTTCATGGTGTGTTTGCAGGTTTCCTTGGTGTTGAAATAGTGGGGGCACAGCTTTGTTTCCATCATCTGATTAATCCAACTCCTGCTACTGGCTTTCTCCCAGTGCTGCAAAAATCAAGAGTTCTTCCCGTTCCTGTCCTCCCCTCACCCTTCCCCTCTTTGTAATATATTTCTTTCTTATTTAAACTCTATTTCTCTCTTTCTTTCTCTCTTTCTTTCCTTCCTTCCTTCCTTCCTTCCTTCCTTCCTTCCTTCTTTCTTTCTTTCTTTCTTTCTTTCTTTCTTTCCTTGTTTAGTTTCCTGATTTTTCATCAATCTTATTACCCACATGAACATTCTCAGCCACCTTTAAAACTGCAATTGTAATCTCAAACACTAAGACCATTTTGGGGCAGGGTTGGCAACCCTGTTTGCTTTGCCAATCATTCCCTCTTGTTAGCTTAGCCAAAATAAAACCCATTCTAACCTTGACAGAAATATGGATGAGAATTTTTATGTACCAACCTAGGACTGAGGCCTTAACTAATTACTCATTATCAATAAAAAGTCAGGAGTCAGTTATTGATTGGGTAAGGGCCTGAAAGACCAGAGAAGCTGGGGAGCAGCCACCAAGTCTCCTCCTACCTCTTCCATTCCTTCCTCCAAAAGGGTTGAGATCTTCTCTCAGCCCCGCCTTATTACGTCCCATCTCTCATCCTCCAAACCTCTATAAGCTACTTTTGGTCAGCTCCACCCTCTGACTCCAAGCAAGCTTTATTTGTTAGAACACAATCAAAATATCACACAACACTGGACAGAGTTAGAGTGACAGGAGTAGCAGTGCTTTTGTTTTTGGTTTTTGTTTTTGTCTGAAATGTGTGTGGGAAGTGGAGGTTATTTATAACCTTTTTGGGAGGTTATTTGTTGACTGTTGTTTCTTCAATAGGTTCAGATTTGAAGCAGTCACAAGAGTCTTTGGAGTTTTCACTAGAAACTTTGTCAAGTTGGAAATGCAAATCCTATCTGGTAGCTGTTTAGTGTACCTGTCAATTCCGATAGATCTTTCTTCATAGAATGGAACAGTGTCCCATTGCAGGATCTCTAGAAAGTGAGGACCTTAAGAGGCTGTATGCTTGAGAGATGCCAGCTTCTTATATAACAACTCAGGCTTTAGCAGGCCAGACATTTTACACCGCCCAGGCAGCTACATTACTCCTAGGTGTTTCCATTCCTCCTCTTTCGGGTAAGGATGGAATCTAGCCACGATTAGAATGTGCACAGGGGATGCTTTGGTACAGGTGACTTGAGTCTCTAAATTTGAGCACAAAGGCAGAATAAAAATCTGTACCCACAGAAGACCATTTTAGAGGTGGAATTGGTTTTAAAATGATGAAATCTTTGTAGTTTGATACTTCCTGCTAGATGTCTGGCATGGTGCCATGTTCATCATTAGGAGTTTAATCATTTTTCCTTAACTATAAGCAATGCTCATGGTAATTCACAAGAGAATATATTGGACAGTGTTCGTAAACGCAAGTCAGTTCTAAATTGCTGTCATTTCATTGTTAGTCCCTCTTTGATCCAGCAAAACCAGCCCTGAGCAGGAAGGAGGAGCTGGTTTAGAGCACAGGAAAAGCCAGTGTGTGAGTGACAAGTGGGGAGGGGAAGTTGCTTTGTCACTTCCTTGGTTGATGAAAGCACCACCCTTAAACTAGTAAGTTTTGTTGCAGTCTGGTGTAGCTCCATCAACTCTTTGTTGTAGATTTACTCAATTAATTCTGGGGGTAACTTCCTTACAAGTTAAATTTTTGGGCCAGAGGGCCTAATCATATTGAGAATTTTGGTATATTATCAAGTTATTTGTTTTTCTTTTTAATTCTTAAATTGTTTGGCAGTATCATATATTTATGAAAGGACTGTTAGTCATTTCTGCTCCAGTCCCTCTCTCATTCACCTTCTCTTTTCCCCGGGGCCACCCTTCTCATCAAGTCCCCACTGTTTTCATGTCTTCTTTGTGTAAGTCTAATTAGAATTTGACTGAGTGTGGGTGGGGGTTATTTACTGGAACAAGGGCAACTTAGAAGTGACTATGCCCCTGAATGAATGACAACCTCCCCCACAGCCCTCAACTGCCTGTAGTTCCTCAGGAAGAGGTGGGTGCCTCCTGTCCCCTCCCCAGTTCAGGGTGGAATGCTATGGGGCCTGACCCTCTGCTTGTATCTATAGCCACAGTGCATTCCTGAGTGCGCTGGCTGTGTCCTGCCCAGGAGACATCTTTTGTTCTATCCCTACCCATCATCTTGCCTCTTCTGTTATTCTTTCCACTCCACAAGTGTTCCCCGAGCCTAGGAATGGAGAAGTGTGGGTTCTGCATGGCAGACCCCAGGGCCTTCTGCAGAAGGAATCTCCTCTGACGAATGCTGGCACTGCACCAACCACAGATGCTGAACTAGAGCCCTTGAGGACAGACACTGTGATTTCTTCCTCTGTGATTCCCCCCACCCCCTTTTTAAATAAAAGAGATACTTGCTCACATCAGGTCAATACTGAATAGTAATTTTAAAATTCCTTATTTAGTATAAATATAGTTTTACAGGTTTTAACATTTCACTTGTAGATTGTGATATTTGCTTTCCTTAAGGGTTCACTTTCCTTTTGATAAATAAAATCAGGGTGCCCTCTGCTGATGGAGAAAGGCATTGCTGAGTAGAAGCATTCAGCTTTAGGAGCAGACAGTTTCTAGTTAAGCTTGTTTCCTATGTGATGATCCTTTCTGCTCACACTGCCTGTCACTGGGCTTACACATGTGCATGTGTAGTTAAAGTCACCTTTTGGAATAGGCAGAGCTATAGTGACAGAGACACTGAGAAGTGGAATAGCCTAGCACACCCAGGGATGTGGGAAGCACCTTGAGGGGGAGCTATCGGTGTGATATTTGAAAATGAGTTTAAATTTAGCAAAAAGATTACTTTTTAATGCATTTTAACTCTATCATGAAAGTGCTCTGGAGTCACCATCTGGTTTTATTTAGAGCAGTCATGTGATCACATGACCGTCTTCAAAAGGTGGTTCTGGCAGTGATGGACAGCCAGAGCTAGGGATGTGTTAGCCTGGTATGAGGACTGCTTGTTAAGTTTGCCAATTAGAGTGTTGCGAGACACAGAGTTTTGAAATATAGGACACTGGGAGCCATGAGCTTTTGTTGATGTCTTTTGATTATTAGCCTGAGGAGAAGGCTCAATTGGTAAATTGCTGGCATAAGTGTAGGGACTGGAGTTGTTAAAAATATAAGGACAATTTTAATCCTAGTGCTGGTGAGGCAGATCCTTGGGGTCCCTGGCAAACAGTTTAATGTTCTTTGTGAGTTTCATGCTTGTGAGAGACCCCATCTTTAAAAAAGAAAGGTGGACCTCTCCTAAGGGATGATGCCGAATCTGTCTTCTGGCCTTTACCCATGCACCTGCTCCTAAGGGATGCTGCTGAAACTGTCTTCTGGTCTTCACCCATGCACCTGCTCCTAAGGGATGCTGCCGAAGCTGTCTCTGGCCTTCACACATGCACCTGCTCCTAAGGGATGCTGCCGAAGCTGTCTCTGGCCTTCACACATGCACCTGCATACACAAGTGTACCCACCAACACATATAAACCCACAGAATGCATAATAAAAGTATTACGATTCAGAAATACAGGAACGGCACTACTACAGGGAGCACCCATTTACCTGTGGAGACCCAGAGTGTGTGATATTTTGCCACACACGTGTTCACCCAGTCTCTTTTTGCTGAAGTTTTTCTGAGTAAATTGCTATTAGCGTCACATGACTAAATACTTTAAAAAGCATGTCTTCAAAGAGCTTGCCCGTGGAGAGATAGGGAGTAGAGTTAGGAAGTCAGGTTTTGGATATAAAGATAGTGGTTCTATTTCTGTCAGTAAGAAAACCATATCGGCTCTCCAGTTATTAGTTTATCGTGAGGTAGCGTTGCCTTTTCTGAGTTCTTTGGAGACTGTTGTGTAGCAGATGCTTATTAAATTTTAAACCAAAACTTAAAATCTTAGCAAGATTATTATTATTATTATTATTATTATTATTATTATTATTATGAAAAAAAGGCCAGGAGGTCGTAGTTCTTGGCAGGCAGTGGCCTGGGGTCAGACGAGGAGGGGGAGCTTCGGCTTGGAAGGAGAGAAGTCTGGTTAAAGAGAGGTGGCCAGACTTCTTCCACCAGGGCCGAGGATCAAGTCCTCTCTTCAAGCCAGAACCCAGACATGCAGATGTTTCTGTGAGCACTCAGGCCCACGCTGCACACAGGCTGTGATGTTGCATAAACAGTGATGGCACACGAGCACCAGGAAGGTTAGCTGGCTCTCGTCGGGAGCACTTAGTACTGGGAGAGGGGACAGGAACTGTCAAAGAGCAGAGGGCATAGAGGCTGACCTTGATACCTTCAATTAATAGAGAATTTGCTTGTCATACATTTGGTCCAGGAAATGCTTTTTAGCTATGAAAGGTGGTAATGAGCTGTCTTCTTCATTTGAGCAGAACTGGAGAGGGGTGGATGGTTGGACTAGTAAGGTGAATAGTATGTCACACACCCAATGCACATTATGTTCATGTAGCAGGGGCTCCGGCCTTCATCTGTTCATTCCACTCATTCAGCAAGTGGCTCATGGGGCTGCCTCTTTGTGGGTCACAGTTAGGAGTTGAGCAGAAATGGAGCAGTGAGTAATCACAGATTGAACGCTGCCCATCTGTGATGTGTACTCCAGTAGGAAAGATGTGTAGTAAATATGATACTTGAAATAGACATGCAAATTTGCAAATTTAGAAGCAGGGAAAGGTGGGAGGTCTCTGTGAAGAGCTTGGTAAAGGAGACCTGGAGATGCCACCTGCAGCCTGCATTGCCTTACTTATCCAGGTGCAGAAACTCCTGCTCAAAGTCGGTGTCATTTCCTGTGTCTTGTGTGGGCCTTCCTCCTCTCAAGAAATGTGTGGAAATGACTCACAGCTGGCTCCCATATGGGCTTAAGCATATTTTATTACTGCTTGACACCCCCTCACCCATTGCAGTGTAGTGCCTTTTCTGACCCTCAGATTTTCTTCTTCTTCTTGTGCTGTTGTGAGTGGAGCGAAGGCTCCAGCACATGCCAGGCAAGTGCTCTACTGCTCGGTTATGTTCTTGCTCCTGGATTTCTGACAGTCAATTTGTCACACTGTCTCCTTATTTTGCCCTGTCATCACAGAGGGTGGTGTAGGAGAGTGTGTCTGTGAGTTGGCTGAGTGATTTTGTGTGATTCTGTGAAATGTGCTTTTGGATAAATACCCCCATAGCTTTTGGACAGTGACTGGCATGTTACTTTCCGTAGCAACTTTCCGTAGCAATTTTCATTCTGTTTTCACCAAATTGGAAATGTTAAGTTTTTCCTTTTCTTTTCACTTAATTCACCCTGGAAACTAAAGTGCTCTGATCTAGCATCATGGCCTGTACATTAAAAATTTACAGAGTAGAGTCAATAGATTGCAGCAGCTAATGTGAGTGAAGTTAAATGTTAACATTATCAAATAAAACAGTATTAAGATATATAAGTTAAGGTTTTGTTTGCGTCTAATGGACTTTGTGAGCCTCTTCAAGATTTAAAACACAAGGTGCCAATACAAAAAAGACTACCCTTTTGCCTAGTGTTCAGTTAGGGTTTTGAATGGTGTAAAGGGCTTATTTCCATCTGCCCTCAGCTTTCAAAATCAGTGAAATATGAGCAGAATCATGGATCTATGCTCCTACAAATGGTAGTAGGTTTTTTTTCCAAGTGCAAGGCTAGGTCACTGTGGAGAAAAACCAGTTAATACAAATACTTGTTATGAATGAACAATGCTTCTCGACTACATGTGCCATTGTATCACTGTCTGCTTTTGATAGTCTCAAAAACACACATGTCACAAATGGGTGTCATCATGACAATTTTGTGTTGCATTTAGTTTAACACCTTTAGAGCTGTTACTAACTTGAACATACAGTTAATTTGCCATTAAAACATGCTAGTTTTAAAGCAAGAATTAGATTTTGAAAATCTTTATTTACTGTGTTTTTTGACAAAAATCTCACTATGGCATGCTGGCTGGCCTAGAATTTACTGTATAGGTCAGACAGGAATTACAGGCATATACCACAAACTGAGTAGAAATGTCTAATTTTTTTTGTTGGTTTTGTGTTTAGTTTTTGCTTGTGTATGTGTAATGTTTGCATAGTCCTGTGTATGTGGGCATATTTGTGTGTGGGTGGACGGTTAAGTGTGTACCTATGTGTGGAGCTCAAACTTGATGTCAGGTGCCTTCCTTGATCACTCTGCACTTTGTCTATCAGCACAGATCTCTTGCTGAGTCCAGGACTTGCTATCTCCAATGTAACATGAGGGCCTGCTTGTTGGGGTTGCTGTCTGCCTAGTTCCCCAGCCATTTAGTCCCAGAGAAAATCACACAGAGTTCTCCATAAGTTATAAAAGTGATTGGCCCATTAGCTCAGGCTTCTTATTAGCTCTTATATTAACCCATTATTCTTATCTATGTTAGCCACATGGCTCAGTACCTTTTTCAGTGGGGCAGATCACATCCTGCTTCTTCCATGGTCTGGGCAGGACTGGGGAGGAATGGGCTTCCTCCTTCCCAGCATCCTTCTGTTCTCATTGCTTCACCTTTACTTCCTGTCTGGTTGTCCCAATCAGCATTTATTTAAAACATGATTGACAGAATACAGACAATGCTCCCACACCACTTTAGGTCATCTGGCTAGCTACCCTGAACCAGATATCCCTTGTCTCTTGCTCTCCAGAGTACTGGAGTTACAGGTGCTGTTGTGCCTGCCAGACTTTCATGTGGGTTCTGCCTGAATGAGGAGCAGCTTATCTACTGAGCCATATCCCCACCTAATAATCAGCTTATTTTTAGACTACTTATTATTTGTGTGTGTATACATATGTGCTCACATGTATGATGTATATGTTTGTGTGTATGCCATGGTGTGCATGTGGAGGTCAAAGGACAATTGTATCAAGTTGGCTTTCTTGATGTACCTTTGTGTGGGTTCCAGGGGTCAAACTTTTATTCAGTAAGCCATTCATCAGCTCTGGAAAGCTTACTTTTGACAGTTATCATGTATAGCCTAGGAAACCTAAAAAACTAACCAATTTGTATGATTTTGTTATAGATTACTAAACACATAAAATCATGTTCTTAAATTTTTTTAATTTTAGACATTATTTTTGAAACTATTTCTTTGAGCCCCATGATAATTAATTTTAAGAAATAACAGTATAAACATGACAAACTATTATTTATATTTATATTATTATTTGTTATTTATAGTACTGGGGGCTAGAGAGATGGCTCTGCAGTTAAGAGCACATGTTGCTCTTGTTCAGGACTAGGCTTCAGTTGTCAGTACAAGGAGGGTTCCAGTGGAGGAGCAGGGATGCCCACGAATTTCTGCCTGTGGAAGCCCATGTCAGAGTGGCATGCCTTCTTCAATCGCGAAGGTTTTTCAGTTCCTCCCATGGGATTTTTCCTTTCTGTGATTTTGGCCTTTGTCTCTCTTTGTGAACACTAGCAAACATTTTTTGAAGGCCTGTATAGTAAACCCATGCTAGTTTCACATGCTATAGTATTGATCCTTGTTGAACCAATTAAACCAAGTCCTGATGGTTCACCATGAGGAAAATGAGCATGCTAACTGTGTGTGCTTTGAGCTTTGATGTTTGGTGTTTTCCTGGGTTCATGTGAAGCCGTACTACTCTCTCTTATGATTCTGAGTGGTGTTAGCGGGTCATGGCTCCCAGATAGTCATGCAGTTAAGAGGGAAAACAGCCCACAGTCCTTGTACTTTAAGAACTGGGAATGTTAGAGATATTCAATGTTTTGACTTAATATTATTTCTGACGTACAGTGTACTTCTCAGGATTTAGCCCCATCATAGGCCAAGGCTTGTCTGTTGTGACAGAATTGAAGA
Source organism: Arvicola amphibius (assembly GCF_903992535.2). Classification (NCBI taxonomy): domain Eukaryota; kingdom Metazoa; phylum Chordata; class Mammalia; order Rodentia; family Cricetidae; genus Arvicola; species Arvicola amphibius. Next base: position 85,539,278 of record NC_052052.2, read on the forward strand.
TTCTTCGAATAATAAAAGATTTGGAGTGGAATTTTATGATTAACAATGATGTCTTAGAGATTTCTATATTATTATTTTTTTTTGATTTTTCGAGACAGGGTTTCTCTGTGGCTTTGGAGCCTGTCCTGGAACTAGCTCTTGTAGACCAGGCTGGCCTCGAACTCACAGAGATCCACCTGCCTCTGCCTCCCAAGTGCTGGGATTAAAGGCGTGCGCCACCACCGCCCGGCTGAGATTTCTATATTATTTTGCACCCCAAGCCACAAAAATAATTGGAAAGAAGTTAACTGAGTATTTAAATAACTAATTAAAATGTTACTGGAAGACTTGCACCTTTTAGATCTGTAAGATATTAGTAGAAAGGGTGAAAAGATACAAATGGTCATCAGCACACTTGGTCCTTGTTTCTGGAAAGTACTTGCACATATTATGCTGAGAAAGAGCTGATGGGCCCCAAACCTTATGTGTTTACTGTATAGAAGATGTTTGCTAGGCCTTAAGGTAGATGATCAGTTCTTAACACATTTGGTCTCCAGAGTTTTCTATACTCTTAAAAATTATTGACAATATGGTTGTAATTTTGTGGATCATATTAGTCAATATTTAACACATGAAAATTAAAATTAAAAAATGAAGAGATTGGTAAAACAGTCTCAAGTAATTTGAATATAATGTCAATAATGAGCCTGAAGTGTACTGAGCATTAGAACTGTTGCCTGCGCTTGATCTTTAGTTTGATATACTCAGGCTTGCATGGGCATGTTCAGGCACATGTACGAGTGTGCACACATATACATGTGCATATGCATGTACATATGCACACCTGATTCCTTGTACAACAGCATTAGCTTACTTTTTAATGCAGCATTCTAGCTCCCTCATTAATTGCATATGTGTCTAATTCTTGTCTCAGTAGGACAGTTGTTTTATTCTTATATCTGTATTGGCTTCCAATTTGTTATTCTATGTCTTGATTAAAGGACATGGAGACATTGGACCCAACACACCTACAGATGGTTTTTGTAGTTTGTTGTAGATATTCCTTTCTGTTAAAATCAAAGCCCCATGTGGCTGATAAGAATCACAAACATATTAGCAAACTTAAATTGGATGTTTAACTGTGGTTCTATACTGTGCTTCGGATGAATCTTATTCATGTACAGCTTTCTAACACATTACTAAAAATTGGAAAATATTGCTTACTAAGCCTTCATACCTTCTATGTGTGGACATAGCATCAAAGCAAATCACATCTGCTGATGTTACCATTGACCTTCCCAGGGATGTCTAGAGTGGTTCTCAACCTGTGAGTTGCGGCACCTATGGTGGGTGGGGGGTCATATATCAGATATTTGCATTACAGTTCATAACAGTAGCAAAATTACAGTTGTGAAGTAGCAAAAAAATCATTTCATGGTTGGGGTTTACCACAACATGAGGCAGTATATTAAAGGGTCACAGCTTTAGGAAGGTTGAGAACCACTGCTATAGGAGCCCATAGTACTCAGCTATCAGCTGAGGAGAATCAGACTGTAGAGTCTGAGTATCTGCAAGTACTTGCTTGAAAGCTCCTATTTTTATCATTAGCAATGCATACTATTAATATTTATGATTTATTTTCTTGAAGTTCCAGAGTCACTTATTTTTAGGTAATTCAGTTCCCAGCACCCACATTTTAGCCCATAAGCATCTGTATCTTACAGTTTCAGTGGATCTGCACCCTCCTCAGGCAACCACTGGCATTTGTCTGGATTACTGTAGTTTATTTCCCCTCTTCTCTTCTAAGTAAGAATGGTTCACCCTGAAAGACCGATTGCCTCTCTTTAGAGCTGAAAGTCACCACACAAGTGTGTTTCTGATGATGTGCTGTCTCTACGTAAATAGTGCTTTATACATTCCCTCTCTTTTGTCACAGGTTGTTAAAAAGGTGGCAAGCCAAATCAAAATTTCAGTGCCATTCTGTATAGAAATAGAAAATTATTCTTAATTCATATGGAAACATAAAAGACCCTGAGTAGTCAAAGCAATCCTGAGCAAAAAGAATTCCACAGGAGATAGCACCATAACCAATTTTAAGTTATAATTCAGAGCCATAATAATATAAAGAACATGTTACTGGCCCCTAAACAGACACAGATCGGTGGAATAGAACTGAAGATCCAGATATAAGTCCATGCAACTTTTGACAAAGATGCTTAACATACACTTTGGAGAATATACAGCATTTTCAACAAATAGTGCTGGGCAGGTTTGGAGTCCATATGTAGAAGAGATGAAATGAGATTCTTATCTCTCACACTGCACAAAAATCAAGTCTAAATGAATCAAAGACCTCAGCCTAAAACCTGACTAAGTGAGTAACATAACTGCTAGAGTAAAAAGTAGGAATGAGAGTATGTGACAAGATGTAGACATGGGCACGGACTTTCTAAGTAGCACTCTGGCTGCTCAGGAAGTAAGGCTAACAGTTGGCAACAGGACCTTATGAAGTTTGTTTAGCAAAGGAAACTCACTCAGGTGAAGAGGCAGCCTACATGATAGGAGAAAGTCTTTACCAGCTAAGTTATATATCTGACAGTGAATTAGTATTTAGAATACATAAAGAACTCCAGGCATTATCAACATGAAAACAAACAACCCAATCAAAAATGAACTATGGATCTGAACAGAGATATCTTTAAGGAAGAAATACAAGTGACTAATAAACATTTATTCATTTATTTTCTAAAGATTTATTTTATGTGTATAAGTGTTTCCCTGTGGAGTGTGCAGATCCCCTGAATTGTAGTTACAGATGGTTGTAAGCTGCTACATGGGTGCTGGGAATTGAACCTCGGTCCTCTGCAAGAACAATTAGTACTCGTAACCACTGAACCATTTCTCTAGCCCTTGTAATAAACATTTAAAAATATTCAGTATCATTAGCCTTCGGGAAATGGAAATTAAAACTACTTTGATTTTCATCTTGAGATGAAAGGCTATTATGAACTCACCCAGATCCCACAGTTTGTGCCCAGGCCTGCTCTGGCCACCCACACCTTTTAGCAGTTGACTTCTAGGCTTCCCCAGGGTCCTGCATCTTATATTCCAGCCTAGTTCCACCACCTTCTTCTCCACTGCAGCCAATATCTAGTTCCTCCAGGACTCACCCAGCCTGCATCCACTTACCGGACCCTGTGTGCTGCCTCTACCACCCTACTCCATACTCAGATATCCCAAGTCTTCCTCCAGGGTTGAGTTTGGTGAATACTCGTGACCTCTTCAACCATTCATTTTTCATAATCTACCAGATTTAGCCTGGGCTCAGCAGTCAAGAGCTCTAGTCTTCAGTTAGGATCCTCCCTACATAACTGCCATACCACAGGCCACTCCAAAGTCATATCATATTTAAATGTCCTACTCAGACCTATCTACCCCCACACTCCAGGCTTAGACCAGGAGATATATCCTGTATTCCAGCCCAGCCCCTCTTTGCCCACCTGACTTCATTGCACCTAAGTCATTCCTAATCTCTAGATACAACCTGTCCCACATCTTCCCATCTCCCCCACATTGCTCCATTCATAACAGACTGAAAATTAAAAAGGAAATTGATGTGCCCATATCTTATTGTAGAAATACCAACAATGTGAATGATCAAGCCAATATTTTCTTTTCAAAACCCATAGAAAAGCTTGCCAATGAGAATTACTTAGGTGATCCCCAGGACACAGAAATTAAAGGAAAAATCATAAACTGCCTCAAAGGATTTAAGGAGTTTAAAGAAGACAGGATGAAATACCTCAATGAAATCAAGGAGAAAGAGCCTAAAGAAGATAAGTGCCCGAGTGATGCCTGAGAAAATACAAACATGAGGCTGATGGAAATGATGGAGACAATCTAAGAGGTGAGAGTAGATTTCAATCAGGATATAAAAACACTGAGAAGGACTCAAGCTGAAATGAAGATAGAACAGAAAAACCTAGTAGCCCAACTGGAAACCTTGAAGGAAAGCCTTCCAAGAATAATGAATCAAGCAAAAGACAGAATATCAGGTCTTGTCTTGAAGGTGAAATAGAAGATCCAGACTAAATAAACAAGGAAGATGAAAAAAAAAACATAGGAAAGGAATACAAAGGAAATGTGGAACCCCATGGAAAAGAAAAAAGAAAAAAACCCTTGGAATTATCCCCATGGATGAGGGAGAAGACTCCCAAATCAATCACATAGACCAGATCTTCAACAAGACCATAGAAGGAAATATATATATATATATATATATATATATATATATATATATATATGAAGCATACAGAACACCAAATAGACAAAACCAGAAAAGGAAATCCCCAATGGACTATCATAGCTACAACACTAAGTCTACATAACAAAGAAAGTATGGAAAGCTAAAAAAATGGAAGTCACATATAAAGAAAAGCCCATAAGAACAACAGCTGAGTTTTCAATGGAAACTTTGAAAGCTGGAAGAGACTGGAGCAGTGCATTCCACATTTAAAGGATGTGTCAGCCAACCTGAAATAATATAACCAGCAAAACCATCTGCTATAACTGAAGGAGAAATAATTTTTTTTGCATGACATAAGCAGCCTAAAAATTTTATAAACAACAAAACAAATGTTATTTCAGGCTGAAAAAGGAAGGAACATAGCAGAGAGCGTGCGGTAATAAATATGAAACAATTATCAAAACACAAAATAGCACTGAGAATACAATCAATACCACCAAAAATCAACAACACAATGACCACAATTAACATATAATCTTCAGTAATAACTTTAAACATCAGAGGCATCAATTCTTCAATCAAAAGACACACACTGACTGCATCAAGAAACAAAACTCATTTATCTGCTGCCTATAAGAAACACGTCAGTTTTAAAGATAGGTACTGCCTTAGAGTAAAATGATGGACAGAAGTACTCAATCAAATAGCAAATGTCAGCATTCTCTTATGAAATAGACTGCAAACTAATCAGAAGAGATAAAGAGGGATGCTTTATTCTTATCAAGGGAATAGTTAATCAGGAAGTCAATACTATCTTAAATATATTAGTCACCAAACCCAGGGGTGTCCAGTTTAGTAAACAATCAACTACTGGAATTAATAACATTAATCCATTAATAGTAGGTGATTTCACTACTCTACTTTCTTCAATAGACAGGTTATCTGGAAAAAAACTAAAAAGAGAGACATCAGAATTGTCATCATTCATCAAATGTACTGAACAGATATCCACAGAATTTTTCTATCCAAACACCAAAGATCAAACATTCTACTCAGCAGCACAGAGAAGTTTCTAAAATAAACCATATCTTGAGACAAAACAACCCCCCAAACCTTCAAAATTCAAAAAGATTGAGTCACTCCTTGTGATGTGCTTGTGATCCTATCTGAGCACTAAGACTTAAAATTGACAGAAAAGGAACTTCTAGTAAATATGCAAACTCATGAGTATTAAATAACTCATTACTAAATGAATAGATCAAAGAAGAAGTCAAGAAGGAAATAAAAAACTTCCAGGAATGAAATGAAAATACAACATAACTTCTGAGACATATTGAAAACAGTTATACTAGGAAAATTTATAGCTATAAGTGCCTACATTAAAACAACAACAACAAAAAAGAACATTACAAATAAATGGTTTAATGAGGCAACTCAAAAATTTGGTAAAACAAGGACGAACCAAATCTAACCAACCTATTCTGTGACAAGAAATAGAAAAACTAGAGCAGAAATCAACAAAAAAGAACCAAAAACAATACAAAGAATCAACAAATCTAAGAACTGTTCTTTGAGAAGCCAAGCAAAATTGACAGATTCTTGGCCCAACTAACCAAAAGAAAGAGAAGACCCAAATAAATCAAATTAGAAATGATCAGGGAGACATTATAACAAATAGTAAAGAAATTAGGAATAAGGGAATATTTTTAAAGCCTGTACTCAATGAAGCTGGGAAATCTAAAAGAAGTGGATGATTTTCTAGAGCTAGCCACATCACCAAAAGAAAACCAAGAAATCAATGATTTAAATAGATCTAAGACAGATCTATAACAAATGAGATTGGAATAGTAATCAAAAGCCTTCTAGCAAAAACAAACAAACAAACACACAAACAAACAAAACAACAACAACAAAAAACCCACCAACCAACCAAAAACCGGTCCAGGGCCAGATGAATTCATAGCAGAATTCTACCAATCATTCAAAGAATATCAACAGCCGAGCCTTCCTAACACACACACACACACACACACACACACACACACACACACACACACACAGAGAGAGAGAGAGAGAGAGAGAGAGAGAGAGACAGACAGACAGACAGAGAGAGACAGACAGAGACAGAGAGACAGAGAGAGAGAGACAGAGAGAGAGAGAGAGAGAGAGAGAGAGAGAGAGAGAGAGAGAGAGAAGAAACGCTCAAAAACTCCTTAGAAGCAAGTATCACTGTAATACCCAAATCAGCTAAAGACACAACAAAAAAGGGAAAACTACAGGCCAAACTGTGTTCTCTACTGAACACAGATTCAAAAATACTCAATAAAAATACTTAGAAACAAAATATAGACATGCATTCAAAAGATTATACATTATAACCAACTTGGCTTTATCCCTGAAATTCAGGGATGGTCTAACATATGGAAGCCAATAAACTACATAAATGTGCAAAAATCTCATGATCATTTCAACAGATGTAGAGAAAGCCTTTGTCAAAATCCAATATATCTTCATGATGAAAGTCCTAGAGAATATAGGATTAGAGGGACATATCCCAGCATAAAAAAAAAAAAAGCTATTCACAGGAAACCCACAGCCATATTATCCTAAATGTAGAAAAGCTTGACGCAATCCATTTGAAGTCAGGAATGATGAGACAGGGCTGTCCACTGTCTCCACTCCCTTTCAGTACTGTCCTCTAAGTACTGGCTGGAGCAATAAAACAAGAGAAGGAAATTAAAGGGATAGAACTAGGAAAAGAGGTCCAACTATTCCTATTTGCAGATGGCACAATACTATACATTAGAGATCCAAAAACATCTCTCAGAAAACTTCTAAAAATGATATCAAATTCAGCAATGTTGCAAGATACAGAATCTACTTGCATAAATAAATAACAGCTTTTCTAAATGTGAACAACAAACATATAGGAAGGGAGGTGATGGACAACAGTCACATTCATGATAACTCTGGGAGTAAGTCTAACCAAGGAAGTGAAGGGTCTCTACAATGAAAACTTTAAACGTCTGAAGAAAGAAATGAGAAAGGCACTAGGAAATGGAAAGACCTCCCATGCTGCTGGATTGGTAGAACTAACATTGTGAAAATGACAATTCTACCAAAAGCTATTTACAGACTCAGTACAATCCCAACCAAATTTCTCATCTCATTCATTGTGGAAATGGAAAATAAAAACTATCCTAAAATTTATATGGTTCCACAAAATACCCCAGAAAGCCAAAACAATCTGGAAAAGAAAAAAGAACAATTCTGTATGATTACAATTCCACATCTTAATACAATACATCTTAATAATACAGAGCCATAGTAATGAAAACAATATATAGTACTGGCACAAAAGTAGACATGTAGACTAATAGAACAAAATCGAAGACCCAAACATTTGTACAGGTAATTTCATCGCCTTAATAATGGATGATGTTGTCATCAACTATGCAGGTAAAAGAAAGCATTCTCAACAGATGGTGCTGGGAAAGCTGGATGTCCACATGCAGAAGAAAAGGGGTAGACCTGTATCTATCACCTTGCATAAAACCTAAACCCAAATGGATCAAAGATTTAAAACTGAAACCAGAAACACTGAAAATGCTAGAAGAAAACATAGGCAGTGCCCTACAAGATATAGGTGAAGGAAGGACTTCCTGAGTAAGACTCTATTTGTTCAAGAATTAAGACCAGTAACTGGCAAATGGGACTTCGTGAAACTAAAAAGAGCCCCACCTTGGAGCACCGGACTGAGCTCCCAAGGTCCTGATGAGGAGCAGAAGGAGAGAGAACATGAGAAAGAAAGTCAGGACCGTGAGGGAACCTCCAGCTGGCGACAGATGGGGAAGGTGACTGAGCCCCACATTGGAGCACTGGACTGAGCTCCCAAGGTCCCGATGAGGAGCAGAAGGAGCGAGAACATGAGGGAGAAAGTCAGGAACGAGAGGGGTGCGTTCACTCATGGAGACGGTGGGACAGAACTAATGGGAGATCACCAACTCCAGTTGGAATGGGACTGATGGATCATGCGACCAAACCCGTCTCTCTGAGTGTGGCCAACAGCGGGGGCTGACTGAGAAGCAAAGGACAATGGCTCTGGGCTCTGATTGTTCTTCATGGACGGGCTCTGTGGGAGCCTTCTCAGCTTGGTCGATCACCTTCCTGGACCTGGGGGGAGTTGGGAGGACCTTGGTCTTAGCATAGAGTGGGGAACCCTGATGGCTCCTTGGCCTTGAGAGGGAGGGAGGGGAGGTATGGGTGGAGGGGAGGGGAGGGAAGGGGGAGAAGGAGGGGAGAGAAAGGGAAGAAGGAGGGGAGGGAGGGGGGAGGAGGAGGGAAGGAGATGGAAATTTTTAAATATAAAAAAAAATAAACCATGAGGAAAAAAAAAAAATAATGGGGCCAAGAATGGTGGTGCACACCTTTAATCCCAGCACTCAGAAAACAGAGGCAGGTGGATGTCTGTGAGTTCAAGTTCTGCCTGGTATGCATAACAAATTCCAGTCTAGAAAAATGCTATATACTAAGACTCTGTGTATCCGTCCGTCCGTCCGTCTGTCCGTCTGTCTGTCTGTCTCTTTATGATATATATATATATGCTTATGATATATATCATAAAGTTAGTATTTTAAAAGAAATTGGAAATAAAATTATAAATATTGAAAAAAAAAAATATATAGCATAGCAAAAAAAAAAATAATAATTAACTGGGTAAAAGGGAGGCCCTTTGAATGGGCAAGAATCTTTGCTAGCTATACATCTGACAAGTTTAATATCCAGAATATACAAAGAACTTAAAAAACAGAGTCAAAAAACAAAAAAGTAATCTGGCCCATTTGAAAAATGGGTCTGGGTTTTGAATAGATTCATTCAATTTTATGAGGCTAAAGCAATAGTTCTCAAAAGACAAAAACAAACAAACAAACAAAACCCTGAAGGCTAAAAAATATCTCAAAAAAGGTTCATCATCCCTATCAACTAGGAAAATGCAAATCTTTAAAACAACTTTGAGATTTCATCTTACCCCAGTCAGAATAACAAAGATTAATGGAACAACCAATAGCAATTGCTGGAGGAGATGCGGGGCAAAGGGAACCGTCCTTCACTGTTGATGGAATTGCTATCTATGCAGCCATTATAGAAATCAGTGTGGAGACTTCTCAATAGCTAAAAATAAATCTGCCATATGACCCAACCATAACCATTCCATGGAACTTAATATCCTACCCCAAAGATACTTGCTCAGCCATGTTCATTGCCACGGCATTTACAATAGGTAGGAAATGGAAACAACCTAAATGTCCTAGAACTGAAAAATGGATATTGAAAATATGGTACATATATATTACGGAACACTATTTCGTGATAAAACAAGACTATGAACTTTGCAGTTAAATGACTGGAACTAGGAAAGGTCATACTGAGTGAGGGTAACCGAGACCCAGAAAGACAAATGTCACACATTCTCTCCTATTGGAGGCTTTTAGCTCCAAATCTTTAGATGTGAGTACATAGTTGGTAGTAGCTGCAGAGACCAGGAAAGTAAACTGGAACCATTGTCTGGATTGGGGGAGGGGGCGAGTTGGAAACAATAGGGAGGAGAATACCAGGGTGAAAATATTCATAGGGAAATGGGAGAAGAGGGTGTTCTTAAGGAAGTAAATATAGAAGACAGTGGAAAGAGGGTAAATGGGAATGGCAAGATGCAAGTGACCTTTTTGGAGAAATTGGAAAAGAGGAGCTCCTTAGGGAGCTTAAGGAGTTAAATACAGCCACAAGGAACCATACTATAAACTACTTAACGCCAAACCCTACAATGTGCATAGTTTAGCATATATTTATACATATACATGTAGTTTTAATACATTTTTCCATGTAGGATGACAACTCTCCCTCCAAGAGTCAATGACAACCCAACAAAATTCCCAACACCAGACATGGGAAGCCCCCTTTTGAGTTGTTGCCTTAGGACTGTCTATGAGACTTTCCAAACATGCAGCCTATTGCTGTTGCCCTTGATTGATCCCCAAGGTGGAAGGTAAGTTCTGATTGCTGCAGACACCTCTGAGCTGGGACTGACCAGAATGCCCCCTTCCTGAAGACCGACTTTCATGGTCTTGTTTTATGCTGAGATGCCAATGAGGTACCAGATATGGAAAGTGGAAAAGAGAAATGCTGTTTCTCTAATCTTATGGGTCCCACTGGCAAGGTCTTTGAGACTGTAAAGGGCTGTGGACATGTTCAGAGGACTGTCCATATGCATAGCATGCACACTGTGTTCGTTTGCTTGTACATCGTGCTGGAGATTGAACACAGTATCAAACGCTCAAGGCTTGGGCCCTACCAGTGCGCCACAGAAACTTATTCTTACTTATGAATGCCTGGCCATCGCTTGGCTTGTTTCTAGCTAGCATTTATTAGCTTAAATTATCCCATCTACCTTTCGACTCTGGGCTTTTTCCTTTCTTTGTTCTGTATACCTTCCTTTCCTTACTCCATGACTGGTTGTATGGGTGGGTGACTGATCCCTAGCATCCTCTTTCCTTGTTCTCTTGCTCCGTCCTTCTTCCCAAATTTCTCCTCACATTTTATTCTCTCTGCCTGCCAACCCTATCTATCCTTTCTCCTGCCTCTCTAATGGCCGTTCCGCTCTTTATTAGACCAATCAGGCATCTTAGGCAGGCAAAGTAACATGGCTTCACAGAGTCAAACAAATGCAACATAAAGAATGGAGCATGCTGGGTGATGGTGATGCAAGCCTTTAATCCCAGTACTCAGGAGGCAGAGGCAGGTGGGTCTCTGAGTTCAAGGCCAGTCTGGTATATTAAGAGCAAGTTCCAAGACAGGTTCCAAAGCTACAGAGAAACCCTGTCTCAAAACAACAACAACAACAACAACAACAGCATCAACAACAAAAAACCCCAAAAAAGGAATGGAACACATCTTTGCACCATTAAACAAATATTCCACAGTATAAGTGAATGAAACACATCTTATACTACTATTCCACAACAACATCCAAGCCTAAACACTAGTTTGTGTTAGCATATTTGTGATGAGTAGCTCTGTCTGGCCTCTGTCATATTCCTATAATCATGAAGATTTACAGATATGTTAACAGATGTCAGTGTGCTTATATTAATGCAAGTAATGAATTTTCTCAAATTGCCCTTTAAAGATTTACATTTGTACTGTAGATATAACTATGTGGATTAGTTAATTGCCCTGTTATATTTAGAACTGTAAGCATAACTGTTAAATCACATATCATGGCCATTATTTCTCAAAATAACTGGTTGCTGATACTTGTTACATGGTAAAATGTTTCCATGCTTTAGAATCTCCAAGTAAATTAGTTTACTATTTTCTTCACTGTATGTGTTCACATTAAGCAATAATTTTGAAGGTAACTATGTTGCTGGACAAATTAAGTGTGAAATCAAAAAAACTACTTAACTGGTGACATAGCTCAACGAGTAAGTATGCTTGCTGTGTAAGCCCGAGCAACTGAATCAGATCCCCATAACTCATGGTGAAAGGAGAGAATATCTCCAACATTTTCCTGGGACTGCCAAGTGGCTGTTGTAACATTCATGTGTCTTGAATGCACAATACACACAGATTCTTCATCATCATTGTTATCCTGCAAGTACTTGCAGTTCTGTGATCGGCCACTGGGTGGCAGGAGTGCAACAGAAGCTTTGAATAGAGCCTGGGTGGAATTGAACATTGTGAGCACGTAGACCTTCATATAGTTCCCTGTTTCCACGTGATCAATGCCAGGAAAACCTGATACAGTGTGATATATAGAAGCAAGGTACAACTGGAATAGTGAAATCTCAAAAATAAGCCTCTTTAAAGGGGAGCTGTAACGGTCCTGTTGGGTATTGTAAATACCTCAGGTGCACTCCATACGGCTGTTATGGTGCTGGCATTCAGGTCTTCTCTTTTTTTATGGAAAGATGGATTGAACTTCAATTTAAGAATATGCAGTAATCCCTCTCAGGACATACTGTAACAGCTGGTATTTTTGTGTTGTAGTAAATCGGCTCCATACGACAGTCAGTAATAATTACAGCTGTGTTCTGATGAATTCCAAAGCATTTTCAATCAGTTTAGCCAAAGAAAACATTATTACACAAAAATTTAACCCAATTTTAAAGTTAAATCCAGCAACACTATTTCATTCCACAAAATGCTGAGCGTTTTTCTAGTTAGGGTTCTTTAAAACTTTTTTTAAAAAATGCATATATTTGCATAATTGTAGGATGATTATGTTGCATAATATATACTTAGCTAATTATTACTTTGTGATAAATGCACAGCATTGGACAAGTTTAACTTTGACTGTTTGTTACGAAAATCCAAGAAATGCTAAGTCCTTTCGTGTGTGGTAACACTGAATTAAAAAGATGTTTTGAAGTGGGATATCAGGTTTTTGTCAGTATTCCTGGAATGGGAATGTACCACATTCTATAAATTTTTTTGTTTTGTTTTGTTTTAGGTTTTTTCATTCTATAAAATTTTACTTTTTTGATAAAAGTAGTAATTAGGTTATATGACATATGCAATTCATAAATGTGAAACACTGAATTCTTCAGGGTGCATTGTGTGGAAAGTATAGACTGTATATTTCTGTGTGTGTGGTTACTGACAGCCTGTGCCATGCAAATTCTGACTTTTTGTGGCCTAAAGAGCAAACTCACACACACACACACACACACACACACACACACACACATATGTGTGCCTATATATATATATATATATATATATATAGGCACATGGCAAGCACTGTATCTGCTTACATCATAAAGCCCTGTTGCTAGAAATATATATGCATACACTTTATACATTTTAAATAGTTCTCTCTCTCTCTCTCTCTCTCTCTCTCTCTGTTCCCCTCTTTCTCCCTCCCTCTCTCTTTCTGTTAACAGTGTATTCTTTTTATCAGTGGTCTTTCTGGAGTTCTTTTTGAACTTGAATGACTTCATATGTCCCCTTATATAAGGAATATTTATTTTATTTTATTTTTTTGTTCATTTTTATGGTTTATTTTTTTATATTTAAAAATTTCCATCTCCTCCCCTCCTCCTCCCCCTTCCCTCCCCTCCCCTCCACCCATACCCCCCTCCCTCTCCAGGCCAAGGAGCCATCGGGGTTCCCTACACTATGTTAAGACCAAGGTCATCCCAACTCCCCCCAGGTCCAGGAAGGTGATCAACCAAGCTGAGAAGGCTCCCACAGAGCCCGCAATGGCGCTGGGCTTTGACTCTTCTATAAGGAATATTTTTATGTAGTTAAATCTTGATCCTGGTTATAATAATTTATGGGACCAAAGCAAAGTTTCCTTTTAAGAGTTTTGGAGAAAAGGCAGTATGGGAGCTGGGCACGAGTGAAGCCTGGCTTGCCCTCTCTTCTATTTTAAAATTTAGCTCAGTGAGTTACATTTTTACTTGGAATTTAAATACCTACTGCTGTATGGGTGTGTAGTATGTGTGTTCTCTGTTTGCCTTTAGTGTAATGTAAAGCAGATGGTAAAACATCACAGCAGATAGTCAAGTCCAAGAAAATCTGTTTGATCATGGACTTTTTCAAATATCAGTTTTCACTATGACAAGTAAAATGCTAATTTGGAAGGCTTTACTGGAATTTAGCTGTTGTATTTTTCTCAAGTAAAAGCTGGCAAGCTTGTTTGTCGTGACTCTGTAATATGAATCAGCAACTTAGAAGTTTTAGGAATCGAAGTGAATAGTTTCCAGTGTTTGCACCGTCTGCTTTCCTTGTTGTCTTTAAGATATGGTAAAATATACTTTGAAATGACTGCATTTTTTGTATGGAGAACTGGGAGGGAGATGCACTAAAATGGATTATATTGTTATGATTTCAACAAAAGTGCAAATGATATGTGTTTTCTGTTGTTAGTCTGCAGTGATCCAAATGTGAAACACATGGTAGACTCTTTTTTAAGTATTAGGTTAGATAGGTTATAATCTCGCTGCTTTCTTTTATGCTTTAATTTTATAATTCTGTTACCTGAATTAAATAAACAAAGTATCACAAGCCAGCTTTTACTTTTTGTTTACTCAGTGCAAGGCATTGTTGCTTGTCTTGGCATATTTAATTATTATGCGGTTCTACGTTATTATCTTTATTTGCATATAAGGAAACTAAGGTGTAATAAGATTAAATAAGTTACTGAAGACCATAGAGCCAGCAGGATTAGAGGTAAAGCCAGAGTTAACCTTGTACAGCTTTTTCACTATGTCCAGTTTCCTGCTTATTTTGAGATAAACTTATGCCAGTATCCAAAACAATGTATTTTCCAGGATATATCCAGTCTAACTTTAACTAAAAAGTTTAGCTGGTATTGCTAGCCCTTCTGTGGATTTGTATCAATGCTCTCCTAGCTGAGTAAGTTTATGAGCATCTGCTCGGCCTGCAGTAGAGAACTTTGAAGCTGTTGGATTATTAACTTTATGGAAACACAGAGTTGTAGTTGCTGGTAACTCAGATAGTCTTTGTTACACACTGGGAAATGTAGCTAGAATTAAGGTAAGAGAGAGGAGAACTTGTTGTACAGAGTCTTCTAAAAGGTAACAGTGCCATCAGCAGCCCCTGAAGCATATGTCAAAATCTTTCAAAAGCTTTGACACTTTCAGGGGCAGTATGTTTACAGTTCAAAATCAAATCAAAATCAGAAACTCCCCTGGTAAATATCAACCTGTTATTGCAGAAAAAATCCATAGAAGAATTATGATCTCTCTGGTATTGTTGTAATGAGACTGCTTGTTGGTTCCCGGTTGCTCAGCCCCGAAATAATCACACAGAAACTGTATTATTTAAATCACTGCTTGGCCCATTAGTTCTAGCTTCTTATTGGCTAACTTTTATATCTTAATTTAACCCATTTCTAGTTATCTGAGTATCGCTACAAGGTCATGGCATACCAGCAAAGTTTCAGCACATCTGTCTCTGGCAGAGGCTGCATGGCTTCTCTCCAACTCCGCCATTCTTTCTCCCAGCATTCAGTTTAGTTTTCCCTGCCTAACTAAGTTCTGCCCTGTTGTAGGTCCAAAGCAGTTTCTTTATTCATTAATGGTAATCACAGCACACAAAGGGAGATCCCATATCACTGGTATAGTGTCCAATACAAGTTTTATAGAATTAATTATATGATGCTTGATTTAGTGATACTAGGGTTTTTTATTTTAATGACTTTTTAAAAATTTTTTATTAAAAATTTCCAGCTCCTCCCTGTCTCCCATTTACCTCCCCCTCCCCTCCCAGCTCCACTCCCCCTCCCTCTCCTGTCCAAAGAGCAGTAAGTGTTCCCTGCCCTGTGGGAAGTCCAAGTTCCTCACCCCTCCATCCAGGTCTAGGAAGGTGAGCATCCAAACAGGCTAGGCCCCCCAAAGCCAGTATGTGTAGTAGGATCCAAATCCAGTGCCATTGTCCTTGGCTTCTCAGCAGCCCTCATTGCCCGCCATGTTCAGGGAGTGCGGTTTTATACCGTGCTTTTTCAGTCCCAGTTCAGCTGGCCTTGGTGAGCTCCAATTAGATGAGCCCCACTGTCTCGGTGAGTGGGTGCACCCCTCGCAGTCCTGACTTCCTTGCTCATGATCTCCTTCCTTCTGCTCCTCCTTTGGACCTTGGGTGCTCAGTCCGGTGCACCAGTGTGTGGCTCGGTCTCTATTTCCATCCATCGCTAGATGAAGGTTCTATGGTGATATGCAAGATACTCATCAGTATAACTATAGGATCTGACCTTTTCCAGCTCCCTGTCCTCAGCTGCCCAAGGAACTAGCTGGGGGCATCTCCCTGCATACCTGGAAACCTCTCTAGATTCAAGTCTCTTGCCAACCCTAAAATAGCTCCCTTAATTAAGATATATACTTCCCTGCTCCCATATCCACCCTTCCTATATCCCAACCATCTCATTCACCCAAGCTCTCCCCATCCTCCCCTTCACACTTTTTTCTCCCCCATCTCCCCTTACCCCCATCCCACCCCGCCCCCAAGTTCCCAATTTTTGCCCAGCAATCTTGATTACTTCCAATATCCAGTAGGATAACTATCTGTTTTTCTTTGGGTTCACCTTCTTATTTATCTTCTCTAGGATCACGAATTATAGGCTCAAAGTCCTTTATTTATGGCTAAAACCTGATTATGAGTGAGTACATCCCATGTTCATCTTTTTGGGTCTGGGTTACCTCACGCAGAATAGTGTTTTCTATTTCCATCCATTTGTATGCAAAATGCAAGATGTCATTGTTTTTTATTGCTGAGTAGTACTCTAATGTATATATATTCCACAGTTTCTTCATCCATTCTTCCACTGAAGGGCATCTAGGTTGTTTCCAGGTTCTGGCTATTATAAATAATGCTGCTATGAACATAGTTGAACAAATGCTTTTGTAACATGATAGGACATCTCTTGGGTATATTCTCAAGAGTGGGATTGCTGGGTGCTGGGGTAGGGTGATCACGAATTTCCTGAGAAAAATGCCACACTGCTTTCCAAAGTGGTTGCACAAGTTTGCAATCCCACCAGCAATGGATGAGTGTACCCCTTACTCCACAACCTCTCCAGCAAAGGCAATCATTGATGTTTTTAATTTTAGCCAATCTGACAGGTGTAAGATGGTATCTCAAAGTTGTGTTGATTTGCATTTCCCTGATCGCTAATGAGGTCGAGCATGACCTTAAGTGTCTTTTGGCCATTTGAACTTCTTCTGATGAGAATTCTCTGTTCAGTTCAGTGCCCCATTTTTTAATTGGGGTAATTAGTGTTTTAAAGTCTAGTCTCTTGAGTTCCGTATATATTTTGGAGATCAGATCTTTGTCTGCTGCGGGATTGGTGAAGATCTTTTCCCAGTCAGTAGGCTGCCTTTGTGTCTTAGTGACAGTGTCCTTTGCTTTACAGAAGTCTTGGAAGTACCTTTATTGTATAAGATTGTTTTGGCTATCCTGGGTTTCTTGTTTTTTTTCCATATAAAGTTGATTATTGTCCTTTCAAGATCTGTGAAGAATTTTGATGGGACCTTGATGGGGACTGCATTGAATCTATAGATTGCCTTTTGTAGAATTGCCATTTTTGCTATGTTGATCCTCCCAATCCCAGAGCAAAGGAGATCCTTCCATTTTCTGGTATCCTCTTCAATTTCTTTCTTCAAAGACTTAAAGTTCTTATCGAATAGATCCTTCATTTCCTTGGTTAGAGTTACTCCAAGATGCTTTATGCTATTTGTGGCTATCGTAAAAGGTGATACTTCTCTGATTTCCCTCTCTGCTTCCTTATCCTTTGTGTATAAGAGGGCAACTGATATTTTGGAGTTGATCTTGTATCCTGCCACGTTACTGAAGGAGTTTATCAGCTGTAGGAGTTCTTTGGTGGAGTTTTTGGGGTCGCTTATGTACACTATCATATCATCTGCAAATAACGAAAGTTTAACTTCTTCCTTTCCAATTCGAATGCCCTTGATTCCCTTATGTTGTCTTATTGCTACTGCTAGAACTTCAGCACTATATTGAAGAGATAAGGAGAGAGTGGACAGCCTTGTCGCGTTCCTGAATTTAGTGGGATGGCCTTGAGTTTCTCTCCATTTAATTTGATGTTAGCTGTCGGCTTGCTGTAAATAGCCTTTATTATATTTAGGAATGACCCCTGTATCCCTAATCTCTCCAAGACCTTTATCATAAAGGGGTGTTGAATTTTGTCAAATGCTTTTTCAACATCTAATGAGATGATCATATGGTTTTTTCCTTCAGTTTATTTATATGATGGATTACATTGATAGATTTTCGTATTTTGAACCAGCCCTGCATATCTGGGATGAAGCCTACTTGATTGTACTGGATAATTTTTCTAATGTGTTCTTGGATTCTGTTTGCCAGTATTCTATTGAGAATTTTTGCGTCAATGTTCATGAGTGAGATTGGCCTGTAATTTTTTTTCTTGGTTGAGTCTTTGTGTGGTTTAGTTATCAGGGTAACTGAGGCTTCATAAAAGGAATTTGGCAATGACTCTTCTGTTTCTATATTATGAAATACCTTAAGGAGTATAGGTATTAGGTCTTCTTGGAAGTTCTGGTAGAATTCTGCATTGAAACCATCTGGTCCTGGGCTCTTTTTGGTAGGGAGATTTTTGATAACAGTTTCTAATTCTTCACGACTAACAGGACTATTTAGTTTGTTCACCTGGTCCTGGGTTAACTTTGGTAAATGGTACTTATCTAAAAATATGTCCATTTCATTTACATTTTTCAATTTTGTGGCATACAGGCTTTTGTAGTAAAATCTAATGATTCTCTGAATTTCCTCTGTGTCTGTGGTTATGTCCCCCTTTTCATTTCTGATCTTATTAATTTGCTTGTTCTCTCTCTGCTGTTTGATCAGTTTGCATAGGCGTTTTTTAATCTTGTTGATTTTCTCCAAGAACCAGCTTTTTGTTTCATTGATTCTTTGGATTGTTTTCTGTGTTTCTATTTTGTTGATTTCTGCCCTCAGTTTGATTATTTCCAGTCTTCTACTCCTCCTAGGTGAGTCTGATTCTTTTTTTTTTCTAGAGCTTTCAGGTGTGCTGTTAAGTCTCCAATGAGTGCTCTCTCCGTTTTCTTTAAGTGGGCACTTAGTGCTGTGAACTTTCCTCTTAGTATTGCTTTTATAGTGTCCCATAGGTTTGAGTATGTTGTGTCTTTATTTTCATTAAATTCAAGGAAGACTTTAATTTTTGTCTTTATTTCTTCCTTGACCCAGGTGTGGTTCAGTAGTTGACTGTTCAGTTTCCATGAGTTTGTAGGCTTTCTGGGGGTAGCATTGTTGTTGAATTCTAATTTTAATCCATGGTGATCCGATAAGACACAGGTAGTTACTAATATTTTTTTGTAACTGTGGAAGTTTGCTTTGTTACCAAGTTTGTGGTCATTTTTCTAAAAGGTTCCGTGAGCTGCAGAGAAGAAGGTATATTCTTTCCTATTTGGGTGGAATGTTCTATAGATGTCTGTTAAGTCCATTTGGTTCATTACCTCTATTAAGTCTCTTAATTCTCTGTTAGGTTTCTGTCTGATTGACCTGTCCATTGGTGAGAGAGGAGTGTGTGTGTGGTTTGATGGCTGTCTTGAGTTCTAGTAATGTTTCCTTTACATAAGTGGGTGCTTTTATATTAGGGGCATAGATATTCAGGATTGAGACTTCATTTTGATGGATTTTTCCTGTATGAGTTTAAAATGTCCCTTTCCATCTCTTCTGATTTATTTTAGTTTGAAGTCAACTTTGTTAGAAATTAGTATGGCCACACTGGATTGTTTCTTAGGTCCATTTGCTTGATAAACCTTTTCCCAACCCTTTACTTTGAGTAGATGTCTGTCTTTGTGGTTGAGGTGTTTTTCTTGTGAACATTATAATGTTGGATCCTGTTTTCCTATCCAATCTCTTAGCCTGTGCCTTTTTTAAAATTTTTTTATGGTTTATTTTTTTATATTTAAAAATTTCCATCTCCTCCCCTCCTCCTCCCCCTTTCCCCCCCCTTCCTTCCACCCATACCCCCCCTCCCTCCCTCTCAAGGCCAAGGAGCCATCAGGGTTCCCTACTCTATGTTAAGACCAAGGTCCTCCCATCTTCCCCCAGGTCCAGGAAGGTGATCGACCAAGCTGGGATTAGCTTGTGCTTTTTTATAGGTGAATTGAGTCCATTGATATTAAGTGATGTTAATGACCAGTGGTTGTTAACGCCAGTAATTTTTTTTGTTTTGTTTTTTTTGTTCTTTGTAGTAGAGTTTGTGTGTTTCCCTTCTTCTAGTTGTGCTGGTGAAGGGTCGCTAGATGTCTGAGTTATTGTGGGCGTTGTTGGACTCCTTGGTTTGTGATTTTCCTTCTATTACTTTCCGCAAGACTGGATTTGTGGCTACATATTGTTTAAATCTGTTTTTGTCCTGGAATATCTTGTTTTCTCCATCGATGGTGAATGCAAGCTTTTCTAGGTATAGTAGTCTGGGCTTGCATCCATGTTCCCTTAGTGTCTGTAGCACATCTATCCAAGACCTTCTGGCTTTCATGGTTTCCATTGAGAAGTCAGGTGTAATTCTGATAGGTTTCCCTTTATATGTTACTTGACCTTTTACCTTTGCAGCTCTTAATATCTGTTCTTTATTCTGTATGTTTTGTGTTTTGATTATTATATGGTGTGGGGATGCTTTCTTTTGATCCAGTCTATTTGGTGTTGTGTAGGCTTCTTGTTCCTTCAAAGGAATATCCTTCTTTAGGTTGGGTAAGTTTTCTTCTATAATTTTGTTGAATATGTTTTCTGGGCCTTTGAGTTGTAATTCTTCTCCTTCTTCTACCCCAATTATTCTTAGGTTCGGTCTTTTCATGGTGTCCCAGATTTCCTGGAAGTTTTGTGTTAAGAATTTGTTGGATTTGTTTTGTTCTTTAATCTGTGAGTTTATTTCTTCTCTAGTATCTTCTGAGTCTGAGATTCGTTCTTCCATCTCTTGTATTCTGTTGGTAATCCTTGTCTTTGTAGTTTCTGTTCATTTACTCAGAATTTCCATTTCCAGTCTTCCCTCGAATTGTGTTTTCTTCATTACCTCCATTCATTTTTCAGGTCTTGAACTGTTTCCCTTACCTGTTTGATCCTTTTTTTTTTTTTTTTTTTTTTTTTTTTGTTTTGTTTTTCTTGGGTATCTTTGAGAGATTTATTTATTTCGTCTACCTTTTTGTTTGTCATCTCCATTTCTTTATTGCAGTTTTTTACCACCTGTTTAAGGTCCTCTATTATTTTCATAAAGTACTGTTTAAGGTCGATTTCTTCTGGAGTAGAGTGTTCAATTCTTGTTGTTTCAGGATGCCTGGATTCTGGTGATGTCATGTTGCCTTTCAGGTCGTTGGAGGAGTTCTTGCATTGGCGCCTGCCCATCTCTTCCTTCAAATGGAGCCAGTAGAGACTTGGTGTCTTGGTCCAATCTTTGCTGTGATTGAATCTGGGTGGCTATCTTCAGTGCAGGATCAGGAGCAGGAGCTATTCCTGACTGGATGGAACTCCTCAGCACTGAATCAGGGATGCTGGTAGCCCCAGGACACTGCAGACAAAAGGGCGAACGTGGTGGCAGGGCGGGGTTGCACACAGGGAACGTTGCAGCACAAGCTGATGGTACCCACACTCTCTTGCGGGAATCCTCAGACCTTCCTGGAGGTTAGCCTCTCAACCCTCTGGGTGGATGGCCTTGGTGCAGGAGCAGGACACTGGTCCTGAGCCAAGGACCTTGAATACCCTAGGGAAGGCTTGGGAGAGGCAGCCATGTGTGTAACAAAGACACCCCTGCACCAGGAGCTGGGACAGGGGGGCTGTGCTCTCTTCAAGGGCAGGTCGCCCCAGGATAGCACACACTCACCTGTCCAGATGGAACTCCACAGCACTGAATCAGAGATTCCTGGTAGCCCAAGGATGCTGCAGGGAAAAAAGGGCAAAGGTGGGGGCAGGGCGGGGTCGAGTATCACACAGCTAACCTTGCAGCACAATCTGAAGGTGCCCTCACTCCCTTGCGGGAATCCTCAGACCTATCTGGATGGCAGCTTCTCACCCCTCTGGGTGGATGGCCTTGGTGCAGGAGCAGGACACTGGTCCTGAGCCAAGGACCTTGAATACACTAGGGAAGTGATAATAGGGTTTTTTATTTGGGTGTATAAATGTTTAATTTTTTTTCTTCCTAGGGGCTAGTGAGACAGTCAGCTCTTCCGTGAAGCTCGGCTGCAGGTCATTGAATTCCCTGGAGCTTCCCAAGGCAAGAGAGTGGAGAGCAGCCAAACACCTTCAGCCCTCAGCATGCCAGCACTGTCAACCGGATCTGCTGGAGAAATGGGTATGAGAACCCAAGGGGACAATTTTCCCTACATTCTTACTTATTAGTGTTGTTCCCACTGACTGTAGCCTTGTGGGCGCAAATAAACCACATTTGTCTCTCTGTGACTTACATGAGAGGCATAAAATAAGTCCTAACAAGCTCTGGACTAGACAGAAATACTGTGCTTCCTTTTCCAGGTGGTGGAGGTGACACATGCCTATACCCTTGTCTTGCTTTTAGAACAACACTGTGCATTTAATTGCTTAAAATGAAGTATTTGAGAATGCCCAGTGTTCTGGCAAATACTGGTAATACCCATCTATACTGCCGTCCCTCACATTTAACAGCAGGCATGAAATGTTTGCCATACTTGCTTCGGACCTCTTGCTTTCTATTTTATTTCTCTGCCTTCATATTCTCTCTCTCTCTCTCTCTCTCTCTCTCTCTCTCTCTCTCTCTCTATGGTTTTTACAAATACTGTTCATTTTAATGAAGATGGTACAGATGATGTCCCTTGAATACCCATGTCCGAGGCCAAAAAGTACAAACAGAATCAAAAGGAGCAGTGTCTGTTGCGTATACTTCTGCAAGAGTAACTTTACTACTAACTGCTGATGGAAATTACAGCTTTCCTGGTATCTTCAGGCAGCCTGCCTTACTCTTAGGACGCGTTCTTTCTCTCCAGTGAAGCCATCCTGGAGTTAGCTGTCACTCTCATTGTATCTGTCATCTTGACTACAAACGTAATGCTCTTCTTTTGGTCCAGAACCCCAGATTTTAAAACTAACTTCAAGCTGAGGAAAGGTTATTTTCCCACACACAGTTTATGTCTCATCTCCCACTGAAAACCATGGTCCAGGAATGAAGGAATCGCATGCTGGAATTTCAGAGCCAATTGGAAAGTCACAGGAAAGCTCCCGTCACAAATCTGAAAATGCACAGTCCTGAAATGGGTGGCCTCTCTCTGCACACATGAAATTTTTTAAAATAAGGAGGGCAATATTAAGGGAGCTGAGGTCTAATCACCAAAAATCAGCACAGCAAAAACAACCAAAAATGAATATTGAACGCTTAGAGTTCAGATTACCAGATTTTTCAGATTACCAGATGTTCTAAAGAGATGGAGTGCCAGTATTTAGTTTTCATTTTGAATACCACATTACAAAAGAACTATTTTTAAAAATAAAAAAGGATTGAGGGACAAGGGGGAAAAGAAAAGAATTATCTAAACCCTGGAATAACCCCTGTTTCTCCTGATAAGCTTCTATTCCATCTTCTTCCTCCTCCATTCCCAGTTCTTTTGGAGTATGATTATCAGCAATTCCCTAACAATCAAAGAGAAAGCTGAGTGGATTCACTGGAGCTCCCTGTCTTTGACAGTGAGATGTGTTGTCATTTTCATACTGAAATGTATCTCACTACTATCCTGTCCAATAACTTTGAGTTTAATGTATTCTCCTCCCTTCTTATCCCCTAACTCCTCAGTTGAAGGTTTTACCTCTTTTTCAGACATGGTGACGGTGGCTTTACCCGGGGGTCTCCGAGGAACAGCAGTGGCCTCTGGCAGGCAGAACCTCACTCTGAGGTTTACAAACCTGTCTCTTCCCACAGCACAACACCACAGCTGCAGTGACTTCTGCTGTGGCTTGCCTGCTTTTATTCTCTTATTCTATTACTGGAGATAAAATACATCTGGAAGTCCCTAGACATCAGTAAGAAGTTATATGAAAACTGAACAGTGGGCTGTTACTATGCCTCATTGGGTAAAGGCACTTGCTGCCAAGCCCTGGGGTCCACATGATAGAAGGAGATCTACTTCTGAAAGTTGCCCTTTGACCTTCACCCTCCGTCCATGCACACCTACTGACCCTCACTCACAATAAATAAGAAAATCTTAAAAACAATAATATCTGACTACTCAATAAGTCCCATCAATTGCAAGATACAGTGGCCTATAGAATATTATTTATATTTATAAATATTTCTTAGACACACAACACATCACATATATAAAAACATCTCCTTTCTGGCCCAGTTTAGCAGTTAGCTTCCTTGCTATCAGTACTGCTTAAATGTGGATTTCTGGATGTGTTTTAGAACTGTTCAAAATGAGGGGGAGGAACTAGGGCTGAAATCACTTGAGTGTATGTTTTAATGTGCATGAGCACTGGATTTAATATTCAACACCAAAGAGACAAAAAAAAAAAAAAAAAAAGAATGAGTGAGGGTGGGAAATAGGTTGTGCAAACATTTACTTTGTGTTTGTTTTGATTTGTTTAAGGCAGGGTTTTGCTTTGTGTATCCTAGAACAGCCTTTAAATTCACAGTCTTTCTGCCTCAGCCTCACAAGGTCAATGAGCATTGTGAATGACACCATGCCCAGGCTATGCCTTGAAGGTTTAAGACTCCTCAACGGAAGTGGCAACATAACATAGCTGAGAACAGTGTCCTATATGTCACTGTGGTCGTGGTGTCCTGATCTCAGGGACCACCTACTCTTGCCAGCTGAGGTAACCATCTCCACCCTACCCATTCCAGTCAGGGGCACCACATTTACTCTGTCCAGTTGCTGTTCTGCCAGCTGTCACTGTTTTCACTCTGCAAGTGCAGTCTGGTTCATCTCTGTCCATCTGCAGCCATTTCCCCTCCTAGTGACTTGGACTGTGGATTATTTTTTGTTGGAAGTTTTATTTTTTGTTAAATTCTGTTAAACTCATTTTTCTTATCCCTCAGGATGTTAATTTGCAAGTTAGCTCCTTTGAATATTTTCCTTTTAGTTTTTATTTAGCTCTGTGTTTTGTTGAACTATGTAAAATGAATAATTGAACTTTTTGTGGTGACAGGGTAATTATAGCTAAAATTTCTCTAGCCATCAAGGTATTATGGTTGTGCAGTATATTTTATGCTTCACTATTCACCAAGATTGTGGTACCTTAATTGATAGCAAAGTATTGCTAATGAGGTTTAACTCACAGGCTGATGAGAATAAGCATTTATAACTGAGCGCTGTCATTCATAGAAAATAGCATAGACAGTATGGAATTTATAAAGAACTTTTCCACACAGCTGTGCCACTTAGAGTGCAAATGTGCTGGCTGTGACACTTGTTTTCTGGTTCTTTTGAACCTGTGTGCCTGAAGATTTGAGTTAGGTGTAGAAGACATGCTGTTCCCAGGTCAGTGCACTCACGGATGTCACAATGGGTTCTGTGCATTGTACGTTTAGTGTTCCTGGGTAGATCTCTTGTACTGGTGCAGTTGAAGAACTCATGTCATATTGCTTAGCAACATTGTTGATAATATCTTGCCATTGAGTCTCTAAGAGAATAAAGTTAGAGTTTTACAAATGGCCATGGGCCCAATCACAGAAGAAAGGCATCTGACTTTAGTGTCTGTACTTGTTATAGTCACTTGGGAAAATGCCATGTGCATTTGTGGTTTCCAAATGTGTGTTTTGGTGTGTGCACTTATGCACATACAGAGGCCAGAGAAAGATGTAGACAGCCAGCTCTATCGCTCGTTGTCCTGTTCTTTTGAGGTAGGGTCTCTCACCAAACATGGGGCTAGGCTGTGGGTAGCCAGCAAGCAAGCCTTATTCATCCTCCTGTCTCCTTGCCACATTCATGCACTCACATGTATGCGCTACACACACACACACACACACACACACACACACACACACCCCACATCTGGCTTTTTATGTGGGTGCTAGGAATTCAAACTCGGGTTTTTGTGCTTACACAGAAAGAACTTTTACTCTCTGACCTATTTCCTCAGCCTCCAGAAATGCTTTTTAATAAAACAATCTTAGCATTCATCTATCATCCTCTTTCTGCTTATTTAATGAAGAAAAGAAAATGGGTTTTGTAATTACAACATGAAAAGATTCTCATCTCCTCAGTCTTACTTCCTTTCTCACCTTGGTAAGTATTCTTCAAGAGCTGTGTGTGCACTCAGTGTTTCTCATAGTTCAGCGTACCTCAATTGTAGAGTGCATGTTTAGCATGTGTAAGGCCCAGGGTTTGATCAGTGGCACCAGAAAAACATATGTTTGACTCTTCTTAAAACAAACAGTCAAAACCTCACAGATTTTATTATATGCCACAGATTGTATTATTCTGTTTCTTTCCTCATGCAGTACTTGGGACTAGAACCCTGTGCATACTAGGCAGGTACTTTGCCTCCGAGCTACATCCCCAACCCTTTTCTGTAACCATGTATAGCAAATGTTGTTTGCAGGGAGTATATGAATGTATACAGTGTGCCATGCATGTTTATTTGCATATCTGCCGACATACCTGCATCATCTGTGGACTCATGCTATTTCATGTGACTTACAATGTCATGATCCACAGTGTTGTAAGGTGCATGCATGGTGCAAAGTGCTGATTTTTGCTCCTGTTGTAAATATTTGGGCAGGAAAGATGCACACACATAATAATGTTGTAAAATTAATTTGCAGACTTGTTAAGCCAGTTAATCATGTATGGAGTGCATTAGAGATTCCAGCCATTCTTGCCAGTGTTCGGTGCTGTCAGTCTTTGTAGTTGCTGCCATCTGATGGGGTACAAAGTGTTAAAGGTGGGTTATTCCTTCTGTGAAACATATTTCCATTGTTTAATATACTTTCCTGTCGGGGATATGTCTATTCAAACCTGTTTTCAACCATTGTGCTGTCTTACATTGTTCTAATTGACTTGCAAAATTTCTTATTTTATATTTTATATATTAATTCTTTGTGCCATTTATTTAAGCTGGGCCACTCTTTTTTAAACTTCCCCCTCAAATACTCCCAATTCATTTAGAGAGTTGAAAATCATGTAAGCACATCTTGATTATTGCTTTTCCCCCTTCAACTTAAGTACATCTCCCCTTGCCCTAGAGCATATATATTCTCTAAGATTTCTTTTGATAAATTTAAAGATTGGTTTTTACACATGAAATTTTAATCTGACTGCAGTTTGAATGCAGAGTGAGGCAGAGATCTAACCTCTTCTCACACAGATTGTCAACCATCTTAGAACTAATGACCCTATATTTTATTCTTTCCACATAAGTTTGTTGGTTTTCGTTTACAATATATGAGTATCATGCACATTCTTGGTTCTCTTTCTAGATTATAATGACCTGTTAATTTCATCTTAAAATTTTTAATAATCCAATTTTTATTATAAGTTTAGAATTACAAAGGTAGTGTAGAAAGTTGCAGTGTACCTCACACCCAGCTTCTTCTGTTGTTAGCCTTCTGCATTCATTCATGTGCCAAACTCCTTTCGGTTGATGAACTGATGCATATACACTGACTCTAACCAAAATCCATTCCTGTTTCCTTAGTTCCCACCTCATGCCCCCTTTGGTTTTAGGCTGTCATTTGGAGTAGCATGCTACATGCAAGTTTGTGACTTGTTAGGCTGCTCTAGGGTTTGACTGCTATCCTTAGTGACTTTGAGGGATGTTAGTCAGTATATTGTAAGGTTCTCTAAGTTTGTGTTTGTCTTGTGTTTTCCTCACAAAGGGATGGGAGTTACGTGCTTTGGGGAGTCAGTAATTGAAGTAAATGCCTATGAAATCATGGGAAAGGGTCTTACTGTGAACTGCTGATGCTGACATTCCCTGGCTATCAGTTGCTCACTTCCTCCTCTAGGGTGAAATAACTGTATAAGTTCCCTGGATTCTTGCCCTTTTCTCCCCATTTATTCACGTGCTCATTGTTGGTATTGACTTTAGGGTTATAACCCAGCACTGTTTTATGTTGTTACTTCAGTTAGGCCAGCTTTGCCTGTTGGAAGTTCTTTCTGTCAGTTCCTTTGAAAGCATCCATCAATGTGGGCTTGCTGATTGTCTAGTACACCTACTCTGACAGCCAAGGGACATCAGCTCATCTGTCCTATTCCTCAAGTAGCCATGTCTCCAAGGAGCCTAGTTTCTTTCTGAGGGGGGTGGGGTGGTGAGGGGAGAATAGGATTAGAAATGGAAACTTGGGCAGTTGTTTTGGTTAGGATTTCAATTGCTGTGAAGTGACAACATGAAAACGACAATTCTTATAAAGGAAAAACGTTTAATTGGGGTGGCTTACATTCCCTGAGATTTTGTCCATTATCGTTATGGTGTAACATTGTGTTGTGCAGGCAGACATTGTGCTGGAGAAGGAGCTGATATTCATTCATCTTGACTTGCAGACAACAGGAAGTGGTCTGAGACACTGGGCGTGATTTGAACACATACAAGACCTCAAAGCCTGCCTTCATAGTGACACACTCCATCCAACAAAGCCATACCTCCTAATAGTTCCATTCCCTTTGGGGGCCATTTTCCATCAAACCACCGTATTCCATGACCTGGCCCCCAAAGACTTGTAGCCATATCATAATGCAAAAATACATTTAGTCCAACCTCAAAAGTCCCCATAGTCTCATATAAGAGTCTCAAATTCATATAAAAGTCTAAAGTTCAAAGTCTCTTTTGAGATCCATGCAATCTCTAATTGTCATCCTCTGTAAAATCAAAGTCAGAAAGGAGATCACATGCTTCCAGAATAATGGTGCAGGATATACGTGACAATTTCAGAACATAGTGAAGAGGGAGCATAGTGAGGAAATACTGGACCAACTCAGTACTGAAAATCAGCTGTGAAAACTCCAAACTCTGCATCTCCACGTCTGATGTCAAAGCACTGTTCAGATCTCCAGTTCCTTTCATCTTTGTTGACTGCACCACACCGCTTTCTTTTGGACTACTTGGACTCTCTGCTAGCAGTTTTCCTCAGCAGGTATCCCATGACTCTGGCATTTCTAACATCTTGAGTTCTCCAAGGCAATTTATGTTTCAGTTTCACAGCTTCACACAATCACTTCTTTAGGCCTCTATTCAGGGACACCCCTGACACATGCCTGACCTTAGTGGTTTTCTTTAGTCATGGAGGGAGATTCCATACCTCCTTTCTTCTATCCTTCACTCCAGAACCACATGGCCAAAGCTGCCAAGTTCTGCTGATAACGGGTTGGAACATGGGCCCCTTGTCCAATTACATCTTCACTACCTTCCTATTTTCGACAGTTTCCTTTGCTGCCTAAGATTGGTTGAAACTTTCTCTGTCAACAATACTGGCCTTGAACTCACAGATCATTCAATTACATCTTCACTTAATCCTCAGCCAGACTCTTCAGACAAGGGCATAAAGCAGCCACATTCTTTACCAAAATATCACAAGAATTACCTCTAGGCAACATATTAAAATTCTTCTCTGGCTGCTGAGAAGCCAAGGACAATGACACTGGATTTGGATCCTACTACGCATACTGGCTTTGGGGGGGCTGGCCTGTTTGGATGCTCACCTTCCTGGACCTGGATGGAGGGGGGAGGAACTTGGACTTCCCACAGGGCAGGGAACCCTTACTGCTCTCTGGATAGGAGAGGGAGGGGGAGTGGAGGGGGGAGAGGGGTAAATGGGAGGCGGGGAGGAGGCGGAAATTTTTAATTAAAAAAAAAAATTCTCCTCTGAAATCTCTTGAGCCATCTCCCCACAGTTCCAACCACTCTCAGCACCACTGTCTTCCATGCCCCTACTGATATGGCTCATTAAGAGCACTTAAAAGAATTCCACTGCATTCCTAACGCAAAGTCCCAAAGTCTGAATTCCTTCAAACAAAAACACGATCCAACCTATCACAGCAATACCCAAGTCCCTGGTACCAACTTCTGTCTTAATTAGGGTTTCAATTGCTGTGAATAGATAACATGTCCATAGTAATTCTTATAAAGGAAAAGCATTTAATTGGGGTGGCTTACATTTTCAGAGGTTTAGCCCATTACTATCATAGTGCAACATGGTGGCGTAAGGGCAAACATAGTATGGAGAAAGCTGTGATTCCTTCATCTTGACTTGCAGGTAACAAGAAGTGAACTAAGACGTTGGGTATGGTTTGAGCCCATCTCCACAGTGACACACTTCCCCTAACAAGGAATACCTCAACAAGACCATACTTCCTAATAGTGCCACTCCCTTTGGGAGTCATTTTCTTTCTAACCACCACAGTGACTTTAGACCCTCTCAGCAGATGTCTGACAGAGCAGAGACATGAATATGTATTTACCTACCCATGTCTAAAGACCCAATAAGGCCATACAAATATTGTATGTAGGTCAATTGTGATTGTAGTCAGCTAATATAAACATTTGCTGATGTTTTCATCTCTGCATTAGTAAGTAGATAGTTTTAGGCTTTACCCTTTGCACATCTGTAAATTCCTTCCTCAGGAGAGTGATCCCACCATTCATTCAGTTGCTCATTCAAATACAGGGTATGTGAATTGCAGTGTTAGAATTGTCTAGCTGTGGAATATGCTGATCTTCAGCTAGAGTTTATCTTACGATTTTTATTCCTGTAATAGAGCATGGTTTAAAAGAACCTTATAGAATCATGCCTTGGCTGAATGTTAGTTTTAATTTTGTAATTTCATCAAATATTATTTGTATAAACATATAATGTAAAATATATTTGTACAGAAATGAATGTAAAACCTTTATAAGTACAGTTTTAAAAGAGCTAGTAACACCAATGTGCGTGTGACTACCACCTCCAGTAGGAAAATGGAGACTTTGGAAATGCTCACTTCTTAGCCATACCCCCTGAGAGAGAGGATTCTGGGAAACATGCTACCTGCACACCGTACTGTGTTGTTTATGATTTGTCTAAGTAGTCCTTTGCAATGTGGTAGAATTTTGTTAACTCCTGAACTTTCTTTTTTTTAATTGTTTTTTATTGAGCTATATATTTTTCTTTGCTCCCTTTCCTTCCTCTCCCTTCCCCTTCTCTCCTCTCCCATGTTCTCCATGCTCTCAATTTACTCTGAAGATCTTGTCTTTTTCTACTGCCCATGTACATTATATCCATGTATGTCTCTCTTAGGGTCCTCTTTGCTGTCTAGGTTGTCTGGGATTGTGAATTATAGGCTGATTTTTCTTTGCTTGATATCTAAAAGCCACTTATGAGTGAATACATCTGATATTGCCTTTCTGGATCTAGGTTGCTTCACTCAGTAAAATGTTTTTCTAGATCCATCCATTTGCTCACATATTTCAAGATGTCATTTTTCCCCCCTCTGTGTAGTACTCCATTGTATAAAGGTACCACATTTTCCTTACCCATTTCTTTGATTGAGGGACATTTACGTTATTTCCAGATTCTGGGTATGACAAATAATGCTGCTGTGAACATAGATGAACACATGTCCTTGTGGTATGGTTGAGCATCCTTTGGGCGTATATCCAAAAGTGGTATTGTTGGGTCTTGAGGTAGGTTGTTTCCTAATTTTCTGAGAAATCGCCATACTGATTTCCAAAGTGGTTGTGTCAGTTTGTACTCCCACCAGCAATGCAGATTTTACCTCACATCCTCTCCAGCATAAGTTGTCATCAGTGTTCTTGATGTTGGTCATTATGAGAGGTATAAGATAGAATCTCAGAGTTGTTTTGATTTGCATTTCTCTGATGTCTAAGGAAGTTGAGCATTTCCTTAAGTGTCTTTCAGCCAATTTTGGACTTCTCTGTTGAGAGTTTTCTGTTTAGGTCTGTACCCCATTTTTTTAAAATTGGAATATTTGTTCTTTTAATGACAAATTTCTTGAATTCTTTGTATATTTTGGAGATTAGCCCTTTGTCTGATGTGGGGTTGGTGGAGATTATTTTCCCATTCTGTAGGCTGTTGTTTTGTCTTGTTGACTGTGTCCTGTGCTTTACAGAAGCTTCTTAGTTTTAGGAGAACCCATTTATTAGTTGTTTCTCTTAGTGTCTGTGCTACTGGGGTTCTATTTAGGAAGTAGTCTTCTGTGCCAAATGAGTTCAAGTGCACTTTCCACTTTCTCTTCTATGGAGTTCAGTGTGGTTGGTTTTATGTTGAGGTCTTTGATCCATTTGGACTTGAGTTTTGTGCATTTTGATATATATGGATCTATTTTCATTCTTCTACATGTTGATAGGATCAGATTCTTAATGGGCAATTATCTTCTTCAGGTAGGTGACTTGTGGGCATGTCCGTGGGGCTTGTGGGATTGTCATGATATGAATCGAAGCAGGAAGACCTACCCATTGTTTGTGGTACCATTTCCTGGGTTTGGGTTCTGAAGTGCGGAATAGAGAAATGCACTTGTTTCTTCTCTCTTGAATGTGGATGTGACCAGATGCTTCAGGTTCCTGCCTTGACTTCTCTGCTGTGATGGACTGTGAACTACAATGAACTCTTTCTCCCTTGAGTTGCTCTTTGTCAGGGTATTTTATCAACAGAAATGAAACTGGGATGTACCTTAATTGAAAAATATTTTGTTCTTCAAAAATACGAAGTTGTTCAGAGAGTCAGTGTTTTTTTTTTTTTTTTTTTTTGTTTGTTTTCTCAAGACAGTTTCTCTGTAGCTTTGGAGCCTGTCCTGGAACTAGCTCTTGTAGACCAGGCTGGCCTCGAACTCACAGAGGTCTGCCTGCCTCTGCCTCTCGAGTGCTGGGATTAAAGGTGTGCGCCACCACTGCCCAGCTGAGAGTCAGTTTTTTTGTCAGTGGTGCTGGAGACAGGTGGAGGGGGTAGGTGCTGAAGTTTCTTAAGTAAGGCAGCAGGAAAACTTGCTTAGTCTAGTCTTACATGCCTCCCTATCCACCTCTTTTTGCAATCATTGCTATCTGGCACCATTTCACCCCTAACCCTGCTGTTTTGCCATCTAAGTTCATGTAACATCTGAAGTCTTTTACTGTCATTGTCCCACCGTTTATGATGTTATCATCTGCCTTCTGTTTTATACTATTTTGAACTATTCTGATCTCCTTTATTGACAGTGTTGTTTTCTTTCAGCAGTGAATGCCCTCTTCGAGGAGTACTGTTTAGCAATATTTAGGTTATATATCAACATGAGCCTGGGTAGGAAATCTTATTAAATTTGTTTCCATCACTAAAATTATAATATTTAATCCATAAAGTGGTAGATTGAATTTATTGAGGATATTGGACACATTGTAAGCTTCACTGCTAAAAGAAGCCATTTGAAATCATGAAAAGTAGATGTTGTTTGTTCTGCCAATGTCATGAAAATACTGTGTGTGACGGTTTGAATACATATGGTCTCTGCTGTAGACTCATGTGTTTGAGTGCTTAACTTCTAAGGAGTTATTAGGAGGTGTTGCCCTGTTGGAGTAGGTGCGGCCTTGTTGCAGGAAGTATCTCACTATGGGGGTAGGCTTTGAGGTCTTGTATATGCTCAAGCTACACCCAGTGTGGAACAGTTTACTTCCTGTTGCCTGCAGATCAAGATGTAGAACTTTCAGCTACCTATCTAGGTAGCACCATGTCTGTCCACAGAATGCCATGCTTCCTGCCATGATTATTGACCAAACCTCTGAACTATAAGCCAGCCACAATTAAATGTTTTCCTTTATAAGTACTGTAGTCATGGTGTCTCTTCACAGCAGTGGAAACCTTAAGACACTGTGTTACTGATCATTTAAAATAAACCAGTCCTCAAGGATTGGTCACCTATATTAGAGCACACTGAAGTCCTAGCACTTGGGAAACTGAGGCTGGAAGAGCATGATATCGAGGCCAACCTGGGCTATATAGCAAGATCCTGTCTCAAAAAAATAAGCCGGACCAGCAAGGG
The DNA here is from genome assembly GCF_903992535.2 of Arvicola amphibius. Taxonomy (NCBI): domain Eukaryota; kingdom Metazoa; phylum Chordata; class Mammalia; order Rodentia; family Cricetidae; genus Arvicola; species Arvicola amphibius. The sequence goes on from NC_052052.2 coordinate 85,572,986, forward strand.
TTACATAGTGAGACCTTGTCAAAAATAAAACATAAAAAAAGAAATGAAAATAAAGTAAACCAACCCCAAAGCCACATGTGATGACTTTCCCCCTCAGTGGTAGATTTCATTGTGGAAAATCAAGTCTCAGCTCGGGGCAGTTTTCTTCTGGCAGCTTCCAGGAGGTGCACACTGCATTTGATTGCGTCATGTTTCCAGTTTTCAGTTTGCTTCCATAGCAGAGCAAGGTTTCCAGGCGTGTAGCAGCTTGCTGGTTGTCATGGGGAAAAAGAGCATCTGGGAGACCTATGTCTGCATTACTCTTCTAATTGCTATTTTGATGCTTCCCTGAACTTATTCTAAGTCTTTGCTGTGTTTTAGTCAGTGGGATATGTGATTCTATATAACTGTAATTGTGTGAAGTGTTAATTTCCCAAGCATACAAGATACTAAACATCATGAGTGGATGTTATCTGAAGAGTGTTGACAAACACTTGCACAGCCTGGGGATTTGTTTGGCTCTGGGAAAGAGACTAATCACCCATATGCCTTTGATCATAGGACCGCCTTCCTCTTGTTGGGAATGGTGTCCTCTTTTATGAAGCACACAGGTCCATTAAGCAGTGTATGTGGAGCCTGAGGGAAGGCACAGCTACCCCGTCAGCCAGATGATTCCAGGATAGACTGCTGATCAGTTGGTTGGCAGCTGGGGCAGCCATGGGCTCCCATGCTTTGTATAACCTTATGCAATAATAATAGGACTAACTTTCTACAATATGATACTACGATCACAACTTTCCTTTATTGTTAATCCTAATTTTTATCATTATAAATATACACAAATTACCTGGATTCACTGATTTTTTTCGATCCATGCATGCATCATACATGAATTGACTCTGCTTCCCCTTGTTGCAAATTTGACTGTAGGGGACAAGAGTCTACTCTCTTATTTACTAGTGTTAAATTCCCATTGAAAGCAGCTTGTGAACCCTGTGAGAGTACTCAAAAGACTACCCTAAGAAGCAGGAATTGATCTATTTTTCTATGTGATTCTTCACAGGCATAAACTTTAAAGTGGTCATTCTTGCCTCCTCAGCATCTTCTTACTTAGGAGAAAATGCTGTAAGTTCCTTTTGAAGAGAAGGGCTAGGGAGTTGGTTTAGTTGGTGAAGTGGTTGCTGTGAAAGTCTGAGGACTTGGATTTGAACTCCTAGTACCCATGTAAAGCTCGGAGCAGTAGTGAGTATCTGTAATTCCAGTGCTTCTATGAGTAGATGGGTGTGGCAGGCAGGTAAGTACCCAGAAGCCTGAGGATGAAGTAATCTGGCTTACATAGTTTAAACAACAAGAGAATTTGTCTCAAACAAGGTAAAAGACCAGGATGGACACCCAAATTTGTCTTCTGATCTCTGCACATGCACCCTGGTACACACCCACCTACACACACACACACACACACACACACACACACACACACGCACAGATCACATACAAATGATTAAATAAAGAGCACTAAGTGAATTAAGTTAGCCATAGAGAAGGCTTCCAAACCAAATAAAAGAGGTATCTGGGTAGACTATTTTTATAATAGTTTTAGGTACATGGTTTTCACACATAGTGCTTACCTAGTCAGCAAACAACAAGGCTTTATTTTGTTGTAGCCTTAACTATTACAAAGTAAATTTTTCTTTCTCTTTGTCAAAAAAAGAAAATAGCACAGTTCAAGAGTGTGTATAAAGTTGGCATGTTTGCTTTGTTTCTTGATAACGTAGGGATTTAAAGGAATTCGAACTAGAAAGACTAGGCTCACATCAATGCTGGGGAGAACTGTATTATTCACAGACCCCTCCCCTTTGAGACAGGTCTCTGGCCTCAAACTCACACTGCCTCCTGAGTGGTGGGGTTAATGGCCCCACTACACTTGCATCGCAACAGTGTCTCTTACACTGAATTTTCATGGCACGATTTGGATGCAGTGAGATGGCTGCTTTTAATATGGAGGCATCTAGCTTAATGGACCGTTTTAATGCAAACCGAAACCCCAGAGTTAGGTGCCCTTTGCAGGAAGCTTCCTCACCGCCTAACTGAGTTGAAACAGCACCTTATTCTTTATTCAGCTCTTTGGAGCCTTAGCTTCGCCAGCTACTCTTTTGACTGAGAAGAAAGAATTTGCATTACCAGGTTCTCTTGAAAACAAAATTTCATGTTCAGAAAAGAGTTGGGTGTGGGTGGAAAGGTTGGGAAACATCGACTCCTCTGCTTTTAGGTACAAATCACTAATTTGTTATTTTTAACACAAAGAAAACATTTTTTTTTGTTTCCAGTTTATTTTTTATTAAAAATTGCCATCTCCTCCCCTCCTACTCCCCCTTCCCTCCCCTCCCCTCCACCCATACCCCTACTCCCTCCCTCTCCAGGCCAAAGAGCCATCAGGGTTCTCTACACTATGTTGAGTCCAAGGTCCTCCCAACTCCCTCCAGGTCCAGGAAGGTGAGCAACCAAACTGACAAGGCTCACACAGAGCCCGTCCATGTCGTAGAGACCAAGCCCATCGCCATTGTCCTTGGCTCCTCGGTCAGCCTCCACCATCAGCCACTTTCAGAGAGTCCGATTTGGTCACATGTTCCATCAGTCCCATTCCAAGTGGACTTGGTGGTCTCCCATTAGTTCTGGATGCATATTTTGTTATGGAGTAAGGCTCACAGTGAGCCCGTCCATGCTGTAGAGTTCATGTTCATTGCCATTGCTCTCAAGGTCCTGATGAGGAGCAAAAGGAGGGAGATCATGAGCAAGGAAGCCAGGACCGCGAGGAGTGCTTTTACCCATTGAGATGGTGGAACAGATCTAACGGGAGACCACCAAGTCCAGTCGGAATGGGACTGTTGGAACAGGGGACCAAACCGGACTCTCTGAATGTGGCTGATGGTGGAGGAGGACTGAGAAACCAAAGAAAACATTTTTATAGCTGGGATTATTTTTAAAATCTATGTATGGAAACCCCTTAGTTTTTACTAGTCAACAATATCTTCTCTCTGATAACAATGGGTCTTGATACCTTTTGGATGACACAAAGTGTCTTAGGATTTCACTTTGTGCATAGCTCAGCAACAGGATTTTTGGGGATGTAGTGAAGGATATTCCAGGACAATGCTTGAAGAGAGAAGCATTATAGATGGTCCCATCCCCTGTGCTTGTTGGATTTTCTTGTGCTTGATAATTATTGATAAGCCTTCAGAGTACAGATGCATGCATGATACAGCTCCACTTCCTACGTTATCTGGTTTAATTATATGTTAACATTTATTAACAGTAATTTCCAAAAGATAAAAAGTCCTATTGTGCCATAAATAGCAAATGTGATGTTTTAGCTTGTTTTAGTTATTTCCTATTGCTGTGATAAAACATCATGACCAAAGCAACTTGAAGAAGACAGAGTTTATTTGGGCTTATGGCTAGAGGGGGAAGGGTCCATCATGGCAGGGAATCATATTATCAAGTGCCAGGCATGGCTGCAGGAGCAAGAAGCTCACATTTCAACCACTAGCATGAAGCAGAGAGAGCAACTGGAAATGGTCTGGAGAGTTTCGACTCAGAAAGACTGTCTCTAAGTGACATACTTCTACCAATAAAACCAAGCCTCCAAAGCATCCCCCAAATGGTGCTGCCAACTGGTGACCAGACATTCAAGTCCTGTGAAGGACATTTTCATTCCAAGCCCCACCACTTGTCTATCCAACCTACTCCATCCTTGCTGGCTCAGTAACTGATTTGATATGATGTAAATGATTAGAAGTTGGCTGTTTGCTATTGGCTATTGGTCTGTAAGTTTTAGAAGCTAGTTATACTTTTTTATGCCTGTATCTTTTGTATGAACAGTGCCAAGAAAACATCAAAGTTCTTTCATGCTTGTTTTGGTGGTATTGGAATACTTTATACAAAGCCACAGGCTACTAACTTGAAGTTAGTTGCACATAGGAAACTCTTAAAGCCTAGAGATAGCTTCTAAACATGAATGTTCTCTGTGACTGTATGTAGATGGAGTGGCAGGGCTGCGTCCCGCCACCCGGCTAGCTTTACACCCGAAATAATTACACAGAAACTGTATTCTTTTAAACACTGCCTGGCCCATTAGTTTCAGCCTCTTATTGGTTAATTCTCACATCTTCCTTTAACCCATATTTAGTAATGTGTGTAGCACCACGAGGTTGTCGCTTACCAGGAGAGATCTTAACTTGCATCTGTCTTGGAGAGGAGAAGCATGGCGACTGCTTATGGTGACTGCCTGAAGCATCTGCTTCACTGCCTTCTACCCAGCATTCTGTTCTGTCTACTCCACCTACCTAATTTTCTGTCCTCTTAAAGGGCCAAGGCAGTTTTTTTATTAATCAATGAAAGTAACACATAGACACTCCTCCATCAACTGTATGCACTTGCTTTCTGTGAACTCGCCCTGATTTTATAGACTTCAAGATAACTGAATGAATTGCCTATTTTGTTATTAACAAAGCTACAGTATTGGGATTATTTAAGTTGTTCTGCATATTTAAAAATCTCAGTGTGCCAAATGCTTTAACATTGTTTGAAGTTGAGGGATAGTGTAATGAGGACACTCTTTCTGTTGAATTCAAGTATTTTAGCCCTATAAGCCCTTTTGGAAATAAACTGTGCTTTAAATGAAAAAAATTGAGGCCCAGTAGGAATGGCACTAAATAGTGCTGATTGTTTTACCTTTAAGAAAGTGGAAAATTTACTTGGTGTCCCATTTTATTAATATCATAAAATTTAACAGTGTTGTTCTGGGCGTTGATATGTGTTCTTTACTGGTTATTAGCCCCAGGTTATAGTGAAACGGTTTGGTTCACTGCCTGTTCATATTGGGTAGAATGCAAATATCTAAACTGAAAAAAAGCAAATCCATAGTTGTTCCTGGTTGCCAAGTCTTTTGCAAAATACTTTCTAAACGCTTTGGTTGCTTCTTGTGTCTAGGGCGGCTGAACACAGAGGACTCCCTTTTTCTCATTTAGCATAGGCTTTATAGCTTCCCCAGACTCGAGCTGGTAATGAAGTTATGAGGGATATGACAAGAATGATGGCATTAAATTTCTCTAGACTACCAGTAAATGTTTCCACCCTGATGTCAGGAATGTAGAGCATCTGGAATCTGCAAGTAGAGTGAACCATTCACTGCAGGGATACTTTCTGCAAACTCTGAGCCATATCTTTCCCAGGGAGCCACTACTGTCTTGTCCAGAATGTTGTATTTTTACAGAAGCAACTTCCTGCAGCTGGAATACTCCTCCACCCGTGCTTCTGCATTTTCTAGCAGTTTTCTTTTTAGGTCTGTCATTGTTTTGAGAATCTGTGCTACATTTAAGATGAATTTCTTTTGGTTAGCAGTGAGTTATATTTGACAATATAGTGAAAAACAGTAGAAAATGAATTATTCTAAATAATTTATAATTTATATGATGAAATTGTGGTCTGTGCTTTGTGGTCTTTTTCCTCAGGTTTTCAGAGCATCTGGGATACGTACAATGACACTTTTTATATTGTCGATGGCCTAGATTTATTTTCTTAACAAATGCTATAGAGGGCTAGGGAGACAGTTCAGTCAGTAATATGCCTGCCATGCAAGAATGAGAGTCTGAGTTTGGATTCTTGGCTCAATAGCCGGGTGGCACAAATCGCTAATCCTGGTAGGGGGGATGGAGACAGCCAGACCCCTTTAACTTTCTAGTTAGCTATTTTATCTAACCAGTGAACTACAAGTTTAGCAAGAGGCTGTCTCAAAAAGCTAGGTGGGGACTGACTAAAAAAGATGATTGATGTCCACTGCTGGCTGCCATAGGCATGAGCACACACACACGCACACACACACGCACGCACACACACGCACACACACATACACACGCACGCACACACACGCACACACACATACACACGCACACATACACCACATACACCACATACACACAACAATAGAGAGGAAATGAGAAGGGATTTTTAGACATTCTCTGTTTCTGTGTCTGTGTGCTCAGTATGTTTGTCCTGGGGACAAGAGTTCAACCTCAGGTGTCACCAGTCCTCAGGTGCTGTCTGCTGTTTTCCTATTTAAGGACCATCTGGCTCACTGGCCTGGCGCTTGCTGATGGGTTGGGCTGGCCTCTAAAACCTTGAAATTTCAAGTGTATGGCATCACAATTTGCATTTTTTATGTGGATTCTGGGGCACAAACTCAGGTCATCACTAGCTAAATTATCTTCCCAGCCCCCACCTTTTTTTGTTTGTTTCTTGAGATAGTGACTTGTGTAGCCAAAACTGGCCTTGAACTCCTGTTCATCCTGCCTCCACTTCCTGAGCAATGCATTGCAGGAATGCACTAAGACTACCAGCCTCTATTAGTTTCAAAATTATCGAAATCATGGCTTTATTTATTTATTTAGGCGGGTTTCTCTGTAGCTTTGGAGCCTGTCCTGGAACTACCTCTTTAGTCCAGGCTGGCCTCGAACTCATAGAGATCTGCCTCTCTCTGCCTCCCTAGTGCTGGGATTAAGGGCGTGCACTACCACCACTCGGCTGTGCCACCACTGCCTGGAGAAATCAAGAGTTAAGATTAAAGTAAATCTGTCAGTGCATATTATATAGAACCCATAAAGCTGTGTCTTTGCTCCACTTGTTCAAGATGTACAGTTTACCCATGGAGTAAACAGTGCTGGTGTTACAACAGTCCTTTATTCTGAAGGCTCATTTCTACAGAATCATATTGCTTCATGTTTTTTTTTTTTTGTTCCCAAATACACCCTGTTCCCTTCTCCCAGCCCCCAGCTACCTCTCAAGCATCCCTGTCTCATTTGAACCCAGACACCTTTCTCTTGGGTTCTTGTGGTCCCCTCCCTCTGTACAGACTTGAGGCTAGCTGAATTGTTATTCTCATGTCTGCTTCTCACTTTGCTCGGGCCTCCTGTGTACATTGCATGTCGGTTATTACTTTTATCCAGACGTCTAGTCTACATAAGCATAAATGAATCACCTCCATGCAAGATGGGCTAGAGAAACCCCAGCTAGCGTGTTTTGCTCGGCAATTTCTTTGGGTTTTCTTTGGAAGCCAGGGCTTTTTCTTTCTGCTCTGCTTGTGGGTTGCTTTCATGTGAAATGGGTGGCTTGTCCTGACTTTATAGTCATCTTGATGAAAAATGGCTCCTGGTCATTAGATAAGCTTGGCAGCTGGGCAGTTTTCTTCTTATGTCCTCACCTGTTCTTGTCTTCCCATTCCCTACTGTCAGCCCCACCTTAATGGTGGAGAAGATTATTTTAATAATAAAGGTGAGTTTGTGCAGCTGTTACACCTCTTTGTCATTCATGATTCGTCATCACCATCACCATTCTGTGATTAGGTTGATATAAATTGTTTTTCCCCCTAACATGCATGTGTACCTGGAGACGGATTTTACTTTAGGCTGCCGGGTCTCTCTCTCTCTCTCCCTCTCTCTCTCTCTCTCTCTCTCTCTCTCTCTCTCTCTCTCTCTCTCTCTCTCTCTCTCTCTCTCTCCTTATTTCCCAAAGGGCTTATAGGACTAAAATACTTGTGAGTGAGTGTGTGTGTGTACCACAAGAAAACCTGAGCAGTCATCTTCAGGCAGGCAATTTACTTCTTTTGATACACGCTTTCTCATTGGCCTGAAGTTCACCAGTTAGTCTAGATTGGCTGACCAACCAATGAGCCCAGAGATCTACCTGTCTCCAGCTCCCTAGGCAGTACCGGGCTTACAAAGGTAGGTGCACACACTCAGTATTTGTAAGTAGGCTCTGGGGATCTAGAGCGGCTGTTCTCAACCTGTGGGTTGCAACCCCTTTGGCAAACCTCCATCTCCAAAAATATTTACACACTACAATTCATAACAGTAGCAAGATTACAGTTATGAAGTAGCAACGAAATAATTTTATGATTGGGGTCACCACAAGATGAGGGTCTATACTGAAATGTGAGGGGGATGGGAGGCCAGCTAGATGCCTAGATACACTTTTAAAATCTCTGCTGTGTCCTGCTGCTCCTGGGAGTGCAACACTGCTGTACTTTCACCCAGGAGTGGAGTTTAGGTGTCGGTATTTCACAAGGCTTGCTCTGTCTTTTGGGTAATCTTGAGCCTGAAGAAGGGACTGTGACAGCTGTTGGGGAGCTGGTGTCAGGTAGTTATAGCTTCAAGGTGGAGCAAGTACTGTCCTCTGTGGCTGGAATAGAGCTCCTAAGGAGCTCTGCACTATGCTCTGGAGAAAAATTACTGCTCAGAATTTCAGCTTTAAAATAATATCTGTCTTGTAATATACATAGTAAAAATGAAAGTAGTTGCCTCAGCCCCCAGTTTCTCTTCCTTGGGAACACATGGCTATCAAATCGACATAGATTCTGCAGGTGGCCCTCTGTCTACTTAAGACTGCAGTGATTAGGGAGTGGAGGTGAATTTCCTCCTCAAAGAGACTGCAAACTTTACATGACCATCTTGCCAATAGTATGTGTGTATGTGTCTGTCTGTCTATCTATCTATCTATCTATCTATCTATCTATCTATCTATCTATCTATCTATCTATCTATCTATCTATCTCAGTTTATACATTTTGTGTCTGTTCCTTTCTTCTGGACTACTCTGTCCTTTTTTTAAAGCTATAGTCATTCTCTGCTGACCTTACTTTCAGCAGATGACCATGTTGGCTAGTAGACTGAAAATACTGTCATAAACACAAAGGAACAATCATAGTGTCTCCTCCAGATTCACCCTCTCTGGAGAGCACAGAGAGATGCAGACAGCCCACCTAATTTTCCTTTCTCCTATATAGGGGCCTGTGCTTCTCACTCACTGGGGTGTAAAGCGGTGGTAGATTTTTCTCTGCTGTGCCATTCTGTTGCTGTTAGTATACACATCTGCTGACATGACAATTCACAGGTGACTGGATATTGAAGCCAGGGCCTTGCACGTTCCAGACAAGTGCTCTACCACCACACTACATCCCCACCCTTCTTTCCTTTTTGAGACCAGTCTCTTGTCCTGCATTTACTCTGTAGTGCATGCTGATCTTAAACTTATGATCAGCTTCCTTCAGCTTCTTGAGTTGCTGAGGAACTTTACTGAAATGTGAGGGGAATGGGAGGCCAGCCAGATCCTAGATACACTCCTTAAATCTCTGTTATGTCCTGCTGCTCCTGGGAGTGGAACACTGGTATAAACTAAGATTATAGGCCCATGCTAGTAGACCCGAATCTTATTTATCTTTCAAAAACACTCCCTCTATCCACTTGGAAGTAACAGTCTTCTTCTAAGGACTGTTTGGGTTTACTATCTCTGACAGGTTTCTTCCTGATTTTAGCCTCCTTCCTCCAGTCTACTCTGTCAGAGTTAAATCCAGAGACCAGTTTTCAGGCCTTCTTGTCCCTGTGTTTATAGGGTGGATTGTTGATTCTTCCTAGACGTGGTTTTGAGATTCCAACCCTGGTTCCTGGTCCTCCTCTCTGAGAGGCTGTAGGTTCCTCCTCTTCTTGCATCATGCAACCTTGGGAAGGTGGACTGCTTTGTGCCTTCAGCCTCATACTCTTAGTAGTGTTACCAGAACTGTGGATTTAGATGCCATTTATGTCCCAAGTGCTGTAATTGGCTTCTCCTGCTCTGTTACTCTTCTGATGTCTATGTCCATTGTATGTCTGCCTGCTGTCTGGTAGCTATTTCAAATTCATCATGTCGAAAACTGAGCAGCCCTCTGTCCTCAGTGGCAACTTCCAAAACCCTTGGAACTTCCTTTTACATCTTGTGTCCTCTGTGGTGCTGCTCTTCTCACTGCCTCTACTCTGTCATGCTAGTCTTGGTCCACTTTCCTGTTCTCCCAAGGTCTGTGTGGGTGCACGATCATAGCCCCAGCACTCTGCAGATGGAGACAGGCAGGAAAATTATGAATTCTGAGGCCAGTTTGGGCTATATACTGACACCATGTCTTTTTTAAAAAGTCTCCTGATATAGTTTAGTGGCTAATTAACTTAAAATGTTAAAAGATCTGATTAACCAAGGTGATGGCATTTGGTGAGTGTGTTGCAACTTCTGTGAAACACTCGTTCATCACAATTACGAATTTTATGAGTTAGGTCAGTCTTCCTACCTTCCCCAACCCCTGATCAAATCACCTGTGTCTGATGCAAAGGGAGTAGGATTATGGTAAAACATGTGTTTGCTTTCACAGTTCAGCTGTTCTAAACGTTGATGCTTTAGCTGATTTCAACTTATGTGTTCAGTGCTGAATGATCATATGATGTGGGGTGTCCTATATATGTGTTTCTTTCATTGGTTGATGAATAAAGCTCTTTTGATATACATATATATATATATATATATATATATATATATATATATATATATAGAGAGAGAGAGAGAGAGAGAGAGAGAGAACGCAGAGTCAGGAGATACCATGTAGCTGCCGAAGGAGGCAAATACTGGATTCCTACCAGTAAGCCACAGCCTCATGTCTATACATAGATTGATAGAAATGGGTCAATTTAAGATGTAAGAGCTAACTAGAAATATGGCTGAATGATTGACTGAACACTGTTGTAATTAATATAGTTTCTGTGTGATTATTTGTGTCTGAGCAGTCAGGAAACATAGGAGCAATCTCCACTTACTGATGGTACCCATATGTTTGGGCCTAACCTGTGTGGCCAGCCACATACTTTTAGTTTGGGTGCTTATTTGCTGGTTTAGGATTAGGAGGAAAGTAGCTGAGAGCATGCGTGCAGCTCTGAATCAGGTCCGCTAGGCGTGCATAGGCAGGAAAGCATGGTGGATTCCTGTTGTCATACCCTGAGACATTTGCAGGCCAAGCAATGCGCTGCATGGCATATTTAGCTTTTACTCAGATAAAAGGGGTTTATGTGTTGCATGCACATTCCTAGAGTTGAGGTGCTGAGTACTGTTCCTACCTTACTATCCCAGAGCTGGCAGTAAAGGTACCTCTGCCATATTGAAAGGCTGAGAGAGGTGGAGCCAGCATCTAGGGCTGCTGCAACCACATTGCTTGTGTGCTATGGATATGTTTTATTAGCATTGGTTATTAAAGAGACTGTTTTGAACTGGGCGGTGGTGGTCCACGCCTTTAATTCCAGCATTTGGGAGGCAGTGTCAGGTAGATAGATCTATGTGAGTTCGAGGCCAGCCTGGTTTACAAGAGCTAGTTCCAGGACTGGCTTCAAAGCTACAGAGAAACCCTGTCTCGAAAAACCAAAAAATGAAGCAGCTGTTTTGGCCAGTGGCTTAGTAGAGTAAAGCCAGGCAGGAAATCCAAACAGAGATATATAGAGAAAGTAGGCATAGTCAGAGAGATACCATGTAGCTGCTGAAAGAGAAAGATGCCATCTGTAAGCCAGATCCTTACCAGTAGCCCAAAAACTCGTGGCTGTGATACACAGATTAATAGAAATGGGTTAATTTAAGATGTAAGAGTTAGCTAGAAATATGCCTAAGCTATTCTATTGGCCATTGTTGTAATTAATATAGTTTCTGTGTTATAATTTGGTTCTGAGTAGTCGGGCAGTCTCTGCCTATACCCATCAGCTGACTTGGCCTGTTTGCTCAGTGCTGACTGGCCTCTGTCAGCTGCACTGCCCACATTGTGACAAACCTCAACCTGATTTTGAACTGAAAGTTGTTAACCTAGAGAAGTCTCTTGTCTTTAAGGATAATGACAGTAATTGACATTTTATAGAACATTGCTGCAGGGAAGAGAGTCACAGCATATTTAAGTCTAGACCAACCATTCAGTGGCTCGAAACCATGTAGTTTTTAATCTTCAAGAAAAAGAGGCAGGTTTAAATCATGACTAATGAAGCCAGTGCCAACACATTTAAATTCAGTCATATACATAAACAAAGACTGTGGCCACAGGGGATGGCTTAGTGCTTTGGCTCACAGAATGAGCTATTTGATGCTGTACTGAGAGTGTTCTCATTAGTGTATTGGAATTTGCCAAATACAATGCTCTGGAAAGGAGGTGATAGGTTGCAAGATTTCATTACTAAACAGCAGGAGCTAGTGACCTGTTTAAAATCTTGGTGTCTCTCTGTAGTCAATCTTGTTATTCTAAACACCTCCCATGGCTCATGACATCCTTTGTGTTTTTTTTTTTCCATCTTTAGGAATTATTATTACTGTTGCAGTGCTGAAGGTCAAACATAGAACTTCATGAATGCTAGGCCAATGCTTTGCCAGTGCAGTACAATCCCAGATTCTATTTCTTGTGTTAATGTGAGGGAATCATGATCTTTCTTCTTTCATAACTACCATACATTTGTGAAGAAGTTTACATCGGGTGTTATTTTGATAGGAAAGAATTGTATAAATGTTCTCTAAGAATCAAAATCAATATAAGATCTGTATGTTTATCTGTATGTCTACATACACATGGTAAGAGGAAGTCACAGTCATCAATTCCCTCTATTGTAGAAGCTGAGAAATCCCATGAGCCACTATCTGCATTGTGGAAACTCAGGAGACCCTGTGGTGTGATTAATCAAGGCTTGAAAAAGAGAGCCAACAGTGTAGGTCACTGACTGTTAAGATCTGAGAATTAGCACTGTGGTAAGGATTGGGGTATTGGTATGGGGTACTGGATTTCAAAGTTTGGAGAGTCAGAAGCTGTTGTGTTTGTGGTGACAACATGAGAAGCTGGACTTTACCAGTTCAGACAGAAAGAGAGTTGGCTCTTTTTTTTATGCAAGGTGCCTGAACATGTGAGTGGTTCATATTTACTCAGCTTCTGATTCAAATGTATATTTCTCCCAAGAGCACCTCCATGGGCACACCCAGAACTACTACAGTTCTGTGAGTTACTGGGGATCCCCTTAGTCCAGTCAAGGTGACATGTAAAATGCAGTCATTGCAAAAGTGCTCGTTGTTTAATTTAGAATATGGCCTTCATTCATTTCTCCCAGCTGAGATGAAGAATTCAGGGTTTGCATGCTGTTGAAAATAGGCAAGCAGGGCTGATGGCGTAAATCACAAACAATCCCACACCAGTTTGGAATTATGATTAATAGAATGGTTATTTATTTAAAGGGGAAAAACTTACAGATCACCGTCCCAGACAACAGCCCTCTGCGCAATCAGGAAGGGAGCCTAGTTGTCAGAAGTGGAGTCGGAAGCCAGAGAGCGAGTGGTGGGAAGTGGCCGCATTTTTAAAAAGAGAGACCACGCCCCAATGGGCTGGTATCTCAGCGGCTATTGGCTGAAGGAGCAGATGGAGCTCCCACAACACAGGGCCCTTGAGATGGTTCACTGGGCATAGTAACCCACACTGTGTTTCCACGAACCAACTCCGTCAACTTGTCCTCTGTGCTCCACGCATGCACCGTGGCACAAGCGTGCTCTCTCTATTTCTCTGATTGGTCTTGGTAGCTCTCTCACACTTTCTCTCCCTCTCTCTCTCTCTCTCTCTCTCTTTCTCTCTCTCTCTCCTCTCCCTTCTCTCTCCCTTCCCTCTCTTGAACATGTTAAACAAATGTAATACAAATAGACAAAAATATCATCAACCCAAGCCTTGGATTTAATAGGATTTGTCTTTCACATAAAGCCTTGATTTAATAGAGACTCAATTTTCATTCATCAATAATTTTAATTGTATCCCAGTGTGAAGCAGCAGAAAGCCACCTCTCCCCAAGCAGAAAGGCAATCCCTCTCTCAAAGAGGAGACACTCACACTTAGATCAGTCTGCAGAAGAACCAGTTAACATTTCACTCTCCTCTCGGCCTCAGCTGCAGATTTCATTGTCTTCTCTGTGAAAACTGAAGACCTCGAAGTGCTTTTCCTTTGCCACTGCCAATGATTAGTTTTGTCGGTAGAGGGCGCTGGCAGGACATGCAGCAGGAAGAGGCTGCCCTTGATCTGTGATTTGCATTTGCTGAGTTTTGCTTCTGTCATGGGCTCCTCAACAGCCCTTGTGGGAGTCTCCAATGACAGTTACCCACTTTGAGTTTTAGCTACACGCCTACAAAGAGATTATTAGCGAGCCTTATAGACAGGCCTGGGTTGCTCTCCTGGGGGCTCTGTGTCGCTGTGAGTCAGTGGGGCGCTCATTGTCTGCGGGCTCAACACTGTCTTAGGCAAATGGTAAAGATACTTTAAAAAATACTTAAGTGATTCCGTTGTAGATATAATGAAACACACACCCAAGTAAGAAGGACAAATCCAGTCAGCAGAATACAGTTTGCAGTGGCACTGCCTCACAGTTAATGAGAATAAGCTGGGTCTCAGACAGTTTGCCAAGAAGTGAAAATGGTTTGTTCTAACTCTAAAAAAGTGGCACCAAAAGTGCGGAAGTCATGGCAAAGCCTTAAATATACTGGTTCCGTGAAACACGTGAAAGTGGAAAGAGTGAGAGAGCCATACTAATAATTACTTTATTTATCTTATTTCATTAAGAATTAAAATTCATGATTCTAAAGTATGTTAGATGTCATTAAAAGGTATGAACATAGTATCTGTATAGCAAAGAATGAATTTGATGTTTAACTTATTGCCATATTGCGAACTAATATCTATACGTGTATATAGTTTTCAGTTTAATTGTGTGTTTGTTTACTGAAAAGATATATTTTGGATATATATTGTCTCAGAAAAAGAGTAGACTCTTTTGTTTATGGCTGTTTCATGTTTGGCATGCCTACCTAATTGTCTGTCATCAATCTGTCTTATCTAGCGTCAAAGATCATAAGAATACTGAAGGCATAGAGAGGTGTCTTCTCTATTTGTAGCGTAGTGCTCTGAATAGAAGACCTCAGTAAACGTCGGTTCTTAGGAATTTACTTTAAAAGACAGCCCATTTTGTGCTGCCAAACAGAATATAGTGGTTTCCAAGGACTTTTCTTTCTGTACTTTCCATTATCTGCCATCAACTGTGGTCTGAGAATATTAAATGGAAAATTCCAGAAATAAACAACTCCTAAGCCTTAAATTGTGCACCTTCTTGAGTAGGGTGATGAAATTCTGCAGCATCCCACCTGAAGTGTGAATTAGCCCTTTGTCCAGTGTGTTCACACTGCGTATGCCACCTGCCCCTTAATCATTTATTTAGCTTCACTTTATGATGCGTCTTTCCACCATGTAGCCTTTATTTTATATAATAGTCACCCCAAGGCTCCAAAGTATATATAGGAAATGGTGCATCAGGATACACATTTATATATACTATCTGTGCTTTCAAACACGTGCTCTGGGTCTTCGATAAGTGCGACCAGTGCTGGACTGACTAGTTCATAAGACATTTATCACCTCATGGCTCTAAAAAACTAGTTGAACACTGATGGAGCCATGTGAGACTTAATAGGGGCATACTTCACAGTTTCATTAAATGGAGGGAGGGAGAGGAAAGCAAAGGAGGGACTGAACTTGCTTTTTATAATGAATTCACATCTACCATGTAAGGAACTGACTTAGATGATAATAAAGTTAATTTCTTCAGGCATTGTCTTCATGGCCCCATCACATCTGATTTTTACCTCCCAACATATTATGTTGGTGAATTACCAACACGTGCTCTTGGTTGGAGGGGACTCAAATCATAAACACCTACCTCAGGTGTTACCTCTCTTTCCTGGTCTCTTCTTCCTCCTAGGCAGGAGCTGTCCCACCTTTCCCTTACACGTCCCTTGCTGGCTGCGCTGTAAGGCCCAGGGGGCCCACAACCCCATCAATTTTGTTCTTTAGAGCACACGATCCATGTCTGCTTAATTGTTATTAGGACAACTTGTTGAACTTGCATAATTACGAAATGTAAAGTAAACTTTATTATGCCAGATTTTGCTCAGAAACTGAGTGGGTTAAAAAAATTTAAAGACATACCGTCTGGAAACATTCTCTGTTTGAGAACATTTGGTTAGACTTTATGAGTATTTTTAACTGCTGGGACTCAAATATAGGTTTATCTTTAGTCCATGTCAGGACAGAAACTCCACTTTGTGTGACTTCTAAAGCCTGCATTGCCTTCTTTGAGACAGTGCATCTCTGGCCTTGCCATCATGTCTTTAATTTATGATTGACATTAGTCTGGCTCTTCTAGCATTGGTTATGGCTGCCAGATCAGGTAGCTGAAGGGACTGTGGTTGTCACTGGAGTGCCAGATTATGGTGGTGACATATCAGTAAGGAGTATATATTGCTAAGGAGCAGAAAACTCAGGCTTATGAGCCTTTGCTAGAAGGAAAAATGTTTTTTAAACTTGAAGTATAAAATGGCTTGTTTCACAAAATATAAACAATGCTTGTATAGAATTATCACTTTCCATGTGTAAAGTAGTATGCTGTAGTGTGCACTTAGAATGCCTGCTGAAGCTGTTTTGACTCTGAACCATGGGAATACAGTGGTGTTTTCTTCTAGAGGAAGATGCATTAGGGAAAGAATGTTATTTTATAGCAATTATGGGGCTCAGAGCCCCATAATTCTGTTGAAATTTTAAGACAGACATTTGACCTTAGTATTTTTGTATTGCTATTTTTATTTTGAGATCACTATAGAGTCCCATGTTGTTTTCAGAAGTGATACAGGTGTGTACGTAACCCTTTTCCTTCCAGTGCTATCATCTTGTCTGTGACCACAGCAGAGTGTGGCAGCTGGGAAATTGTCACTGATACAACCTGGTGTGATTTGAATGTATTCCTCAGATTTCATGTGTTGTGAGCTTAGTTCCAGGGCTGACGGTTTGAGGGAAGTGAGGCCTTCGATAGGAGGCTAACCCAGTCGGGCTCGGGCTCATCCCTCATGAGGGAGCTAATATCCTCTTTGCAGGAGTGAGCTTGCTGTGAACAAGTGTTCTGTCACCTCTCGCTCTTCTGCTTTCTACCATGAGACGACATAGTACAGATGTACTCCTGAGCTGCCTCCCTTTCATGCTGGGCCCCAAGTAAACTTGCCTTGTTCTTTAATTATTCAGCCTGTGGCATTCTGCTATAGTAATATGAAAGAATCTCCAAGACACTTAGATTCACCAGTTTTCTGTTCACTTTTATGTGTTTGTATGTCTCGTTTTACATCTACAACTTACCATTTGCCTTTTTAAATTGAGTTTATTCATTTATTTTATATCCAACTTCAATTTCCCCTCCCTTCTCTCCTCCCATTTCTCCCCTTAACCCCTCTGTCCCATCCAAATCCCTTCCTCTGTTTCTGTTTAGAAAAATGCAGGCTTCCCATGGGTGTCAACAAAGCATGGTGTATCAAGTTAAGGTATAACTAAGCTCCTTCCTTCATATTAAGACTGGGTGAAGCAACATAATATAAGGAATATATTCCCTAAAGCCTGCCAAAGCATTGGGGACAGGCCCTATTGCCATTGCCAGGAGTCCCACAAGTAGATCTAACTATACAACTGTCACACATATGTAGAGGACCTAGGTCAGTCCCGTGCCAGCTCCTTAGTGTCTATGAGCCTAGGTTAGTTGTCTCTGTGGGTTCTCTTGTGATGACCTTGACCCCCCCCTCCCCAGCTCATTTAAACACAAAGGAAAAAAGGGTTAGATAAATCACATGAAATGCTTAAATGTAGACATGGGAATCAAATATTGACTTATTTTTTTTGTTAACAATAATAATTAGCAGCAAGTTTCATTGAGTTCCTATGGACTGTATTATGAACTTACCACACACCAGGGGCTTCTGGTGTATTGTCTTATGTGACCTTCCTAGCAATTATACCATGTAAGTTAGATCAAAGTTGGTTTACTATACTTAATCATCCCTGAAGTCATTTTCCAAGGAATAGGTATTTTTTAAACAACTCTTGAAATTAGTGGAAAAAACCTCTTTTGTTTTCATCCTTTTACATTTTAAGTCTCTTCCATGACTGCTGATCCTGGCATTTGTTGAGTGTGGGGATGTATCTCTGTGGGTATTAGGAAGGGAGGAAGGGTGAGTACTGTCTTATAGATGGAGTCATGGTGAGATGTTTTAAAGTCTTTGTTCAATGGTAAAGAAGACCTGGTTTATACAGAGTGCCAGGTTTTAAAAAGAACTAATGTGAGCTATCACAAATACTTAAAAGTATAATTAGATTTTTCCATAGTCTAATTTAGGGTTATTCTTATGACCATTTTTGGCTAAATACAGCCTCGGGGGTGTTTGGATTCACTCAGATACCCATTGTTACATACCTGACTTTAGAGTGGTGCCGCATGCTTATGCTTGTAAGTTAGAGCTGATGTGTGCTAGAAAGGTAAGAGATACACTAATCAGAAGTCCATAATTTACTGTTCTTTGCTTGTTAAGTGTCTTGTAAAGCTGTCGCTATGATGGATGTCAGCCCTTACTCAGACTAGGGGTATGTTGGTGCCTCAGGAGGTCTTGGTGTTTTTGTAGACAGCAGACAGAAATGAAAGGAATTTTGTCCTTTTTACCTCCTGTAATCCTGGTAGAAAATACACCATGTGCTGGGATCTGATATTGACTTCTGCCAGGTCACCTCCCTCAAGAGTCATGGGCAAGTCCCACTGCAACAGTCTGGCTGCTTTCAACTGAGATGGATGACTCCTGTGGATATTGCCAAGAATGCCACAGCAACCTGCATCTGCCACCAGAGGGGAAGCAGAAAACTCCATACACTGCAGATATAAACTACATTTTGCACAGTTCCTTTGGGGGAAAAAAAAAACAGTCCACAGTGATGCAACAGCCCGTGAATCACCATGTGGGGCTGATTTTTGTCCTACGTGGCAGAACTTTATTTGCATGTTAGATAATGCAAATCTTTTTTTTCTCTCATTTTTTAATTAAAAATTTCCATCTCCTCCCCTCCTCCTCCCCTTTCCCTCCCCTCCCTTCCACCCATACCCCCACTCCCTCCCTCTCCAAGCCAAAGAGCCATCAGGGTTCCCTTCACTATGTTAAGTCCAAGGTCCTCCCAACTCCCCCTAAGTCCAGGAAGGTGAGCAACCAAACTGACAAGGCTCACAGTGAGCCCATCCATGCTGTAGAGTTCAAGCTCATCGCCATTGTCTCCTTAAGAACCTTCACCTGGCGTTGGATGGAGAAAATGACAGAGCCCCACATAGGAGCACCGGACTGAGCTCCCAAGGTCCTGATGAGGAGCAAAAGGAGAGAGATCATGAGCAAGGAAGTCAGGACCATGAGGGGTGCATTCACCCATTGAGATGGTGGAACAGATCTAACAGGAGACCACCACGTCCAGTTGGAATGGGACTGATGGAACAGGGGACCAAACCGGACTCTCTGAATGTGGCTGACGGTGGAGGAGGACTGAGAAACCAAGGACAACGGCTATAATGCAAATCTTTTGAAGTTTTATGTTATTAGGAATTCTTTGCAAATTACAAAGCCGTTTGGAGACTCCTCTATCCATTTTCTCCTAAGGAAGTTTCTCCTCCTCATGACTCATCCCACTCCATGGCTAATAAGAGGGGAATGTAATAACGGTTAAAGAAAGGCATGCATGCCTTTTCTTCCTTTTTCCTTCTTTCTTTTTTTTCTCTTTCTTTCTTTCTTTCTTCCTTTCTCTCTTTCTTTTTGAGCACTGTACACATTTTCTGTCTTGGGTTATGTAAACTTGAATGACTTTAAAACGCTGACAAGTGTGGAAGGTGGAAAGCTCTCCTGTTAATATATACTTCTTTGGAATTTAAAAATCAAAACACTTCCTCTGCTTCTTGAGAGAATTGTTTTGTTTGATGGCCCACAATACAAATCCAGTAAAAATGACATATTTCAGCTGTCACTCACACATACCCTTCAGTGAAATTAATGAGATCACCCTAAGATTGCACTTTGTGTTTTATTTTTACTTTATAGGTCTGTATGAGCTGTTGGCTGCTCTGCCCGCCCAGCTACAGCCACATGTGAATAGCCAGGAGGACCTGACCTTCCTCTGGGACATGTTTGGTGAAAAGAGCCTGCATTCACTGGTCAAGGTAAACCACACTGATGTCAAGTTCTCTTTGTGGAAACATATGGAAAGATATTCTGAGTGCCATCTAGTAAACCAGAGACAAAATTGTTACTGTCTGAAAACAAAATAGCCTTGTTATGTTTCACGGCCAGGCATGGAAGTTGTTAAAAATTTTACCAGAAATACATAGTCGACTTCACTGAAGGGCATGATGTGGCCGTGCATGCTAATGCAGCAGCATGTGGCTGCCCTTGTTTAGACAAAAGACAAAATAGTGACAGGAAGGTTGAGACTCCGTTATGGTCGACACTTGTGGGCTGGAATTTCACTTAAATCAACAAATGTTCACAGCAGAAATTAGAAGGGATATGTGTTCTGAGGTCAGAAACAGCAGTCGTCCAGAAGCCACATTAATTTAAAATAATTTCCTTTAACAAAGTCAACTGAAATTCTAGTATGCTGTTTCTTTTATCGGCCTGACTCCATTGAAATGGTATTTTGTGGAGGAATACAGTGGAGTTATTATGAATCAAAACAGTCTTTGCAGCCCATTTTAGGGAAAGCATCCTGTCACAAGAACTGTCAGCCACAGGGAACCAGATCCCGTCTTACAGAAACACTGGGAATGACCAGCTCTCTTAAAATAGTAAAATGAGAATAAGAAGCTCACTGGAAAACATGCCGCTTAAGCTTCTGGAAACACAAACTGCATTTTCTCTCATTTAACTCAGGCTGAAATAAATGCCTAGTCTTTCTTGTGTCTGTAGGAGATAGAAGCCCACATCTCCATGAAATCTAGACCTATACTTTATTCAGCTAACTTTGTTAGGGTTGTCTGTCATGAGGGGAGGCTTTTATCTGGTACATAGTATTCGAAAATGGACCATTTCTGAATTGCCACTGTTTACAGAACAGAAATGGTCTATGTGTTTCTTTTCCTGAAATTTGTCTGTTTTGAATAGCAACAATACTAAAGAAACTAACGTCAATACGTGGTCCTCCCCTAGCAGTACATTTTACAGCCTAGAGTTATTCATTAATTTATTTTTGCATAATAATTCAATTACCAAGGTATCTTTATGCTCTAATTTATTTTAGGCAGCTTAGTTCATTTTTTGGGATGGGTGAGAAATGATCTTGGCCTTATAATTTAGGAGTTCTCATGCCTTAGTACAGTAATAATAAAAAATGCTTCTCTGTTGAATGTATGGAAGTGGAGTAGCTACAGATGCATGCACACTGATTTTAGCGTTTGCCGTAACGAATAACATGTATTTGAATTGGCATCATCGCTGTTTCACTAAGTAATAGATGCATGTTTATTTGTATCTATTTATAACATAGCTGTAATTTCATTATCTAAAATAGAAGTCAGAATGTGTGTCACCAAGTTGACAATTTCTATAAAACTGTTACCATCTCAGTTCTTGGATAGTTATATATGTTAGGCAGATTTATTATGTATTGAAGAAAAGGTTATCAGAGCACATAAAAAGTGAAAGAACTCGAGAGGTTGTGGTTACCACTGTTAAAAGGATGAAACTAACGTATGGAACAAATTCCTACATACACTGGACAGTGAGTTTTCAAAATAGGCTATTTTCCAAAGTGTCTGTCAGTGGCAAGTGGGTAGGAAGCATCCAAGACAGTGCTAGTATCTGGTTTCCTAAAAACAATGAAGCCAATGGATGGATGTTTTGGCATTTTAGATAGCTCAGTTGACATGCATACTGTTCCACATATTTTCAGAAATTGCTATAAAATGCATTTTTCAAATGAGTCCCATTTGATGCCACTCACGTAGTATTTGTGCGTCTTCCATCCTCTCCTCTGCCCCCAGCTCTGATTAGATGCAGCTCTCAGTTTTGTCCTCTGCCTGACCCATTCTATTAGTTTTAAATATGTAAAGTCTAAAGCGCCTCCAGGAGGCAGACTCATGGGATCTTAGCTTAAAACATCTGGAACAAACCACTTAACTGTATTCCAAATGCTTCTAGTTAAGGCTGGAGGACAGAAGCCTTTAGCGTTTGTACATAAATCTTTCTAGAGCCAAAGGAATTTGTTTGAAAAGATTTGTTATAGAGTGAACCAAAATGTGCTTGGGTTTTATGCTCTACCCTGAAGTTCAAGCTGTTACTGTGTGATTTAGAACTGGAGAATGCAGAATTTGATTTTCATTCTAGCACAGAATTTTCATGGTCCTTGTAGGGTGTGTGTGTGTGTGTGTGTGTGTGTGTGTGTGCGTGTGTGCATGTGTGTGTGTGTGCATGTGTGTGTGTATGTGTGTGTATGTGTGTGTATGTGTGTGTGTATGTGTGTGTGTGTGTGTTGTAAACTGCCACAAAGTTTTAAAGCTTTAAAATACTTGTAACTTTGGCATCGAATGTAAAAATACTTAAGAAGAAACTACACTTACAGTCTGAATGACAGGTACTGACCTCTACTTTGGATATTGAGATTGTTACTGGAAAGAAAGATGACCCCAGAGGGCTTGTCCAACTTTTTGATGACGTAACCCAGTATTACCACCTATAAAGTTGATGCTCCAAAGAGGCACAGTTGAGTTAACAACAACAAAAAAAATCACAAAGAAGTCTCAATATTTTAAATGAGTTTATGATTTTGCACTGGGACACATTCATAGTTAGATGCACCTACAGGGTGTCCGCTGAGCATGATTTTTAAAAGAAAAGCTGAAAATAAAAAGCACAAGTATGTCATTCTGTTGGTTTCAGGAGGAAGGCAGTGCTGAGAGCATCCTGCAGTAATATTGGCTGTTAAACGAACTGCTAGGGCTGTAGGTTGGATAAATAGGCTGATAGTTTCGATAATGATTAGTATTGGGATAAGGGAGATGGGGGTTCCTTGGGGGAGAAAATGGGCTAGTGAGGCTTTTGTTTTATGTCGGAAGCCTAGGATTACGGCTCCTGCTCATATCTGAGAGGTCTTGTGTCTGCTTGGTGGGACCTGCTAATATGGAGGACTAGGAAGCATCATTCACTCAGTCCCGCCAGCACAAGAGGACACATCTTTTGCTAATGCACAGAGTCCACGTAGCATTTGTTTTATGCCCTAACTTCATTTCTAGTTTTATCTTCTGTTCTTACCACTTTAAAAAAATGAATGAGCGCTCATTACTTAATTTAATTTTCTTTAGTTGTGTATATATTTATAATCTGATTTAAATTCATTTTAGAACAAGATAGGGTGTAGAACTTGCTTAAATATTGAATTTCTTTTAAATTGGGTTGCGCTTGTATCTCCTCAAGAAACTTCTCTTTTTAACTCAAAATTGTGTTGGCTGTCTAAGATGTGAATATCCAACCATTATGACTTTTACACTCTTACACATGTTCCTCCACCCTTTCAGTAGTTATGTGTGTGAGAGGACAAGAAGTAAATAAAAGTTCTAGTATTTCAACAAATACAGATTTGTGTTTTCAGGGAGATTTTTCATACACAACAGAATTACTGTGCGTTTTTCTGGATTTCAGTGTTAGAACAACATGAGACCTGTGGAATTCCAGTTGGGAGAGTGCTTGCTTTAAAGTCATAAGGATCTGAATCTGATTCCACAGAACCCATGTTAAAGCCTGTATTTATAATGCCAGGACTACGAAGGCAGAGGTTCCAAAGATTCTGTGGTGCTTACCCAGCCTGCTTGATGAATTCTATGTTAGTAAAGACACTGTGTCTAAAAATCAAAGTGGTTGGTACCTGAGGAATGACACCCAAAGTTGTCCTCTGGCGTTCATGAACATATACACCCTATCACTCCCCTACTATTATCTTCAATTAGACCTGCACATCACTCATGTGCCCAGTCCCAGTCTTAATAATGATTATCGATGAATAATTATTACGATATAACTATTGTATTTCTGTCTTTGTTGAGTTCTTGCTATGAGCTGAGCTATTTCTAGACAATCTGCTGAGAATTTCCAAGATGAAGACATAGTCTTTTGTTTAATCTCCAATTTTTCATGGAGTTATACACAGGTACTTGTCAATTACAGTGTTCCATGGTAATTCACATGTGTAATTCAATATTAGCTCCAGTATGGGTTCCTTGAGGACTTGATTTCCTCAGCTAGACCCTGCCTGCTGAGCAGAAGTTTCTTAGGCAACTATTTATTGGGGGTAGTGGGAGGTTAGACAAGAGGAGTAATGTGCAACCCAAGAGGTAATAGTGAGCATTTGGCCTTTAGAATGGGGTGTGTTTGCTGGCATATGAATTATGGAAGGTTGTGAGTGAAGCCCAAGAAGGCAAAGATGTTCTCATGAGTGTCTTTGTAAACCCAAGTCAGTGGGGACTGTTTCCTTGAAAGGGTAAAAGCGGGGGAGTAAAAAATACCTTGTTTTCTATCTTTTTGTTTAAGCTTTTATTTTTAATTTTATTTATTTATTTATTTAAGGGAGGGAGAGATTTTATTTTGACTTACAGTTCAAAGGTTATTTATTTACTTTATTATGTGTGTGAGTGCATGTTTATGTGTGGCTATGTGTCCATGAGTTTAGTTATCTATGGAGGCCAATAGAGGGCTTTGGACCCCCCCCCCCCATGAGAGGGGTTATAGATGATTGTGAGCCATTGAATATGGGGAGCTAGGAACTGAACTCAGGTCCTTTGCAAGAACAGTACATGCTCTTAACTACTGGGACAGCCCTCCAACTCATTTTCTTTTAGAAATAAATTGGTGTACTATAGAGGCTAGATGGGGCATGGCATTTCCAAGTCAAAGATGATGACGACAAAGCATTGATTTCCAGTCTGAGAGGCATGTTGGCAGTGCAGTTCTCTATGATAGTAAGACTCCTCTTGTTCTGTGATCTACTCACCAGTGTCAAGCTGTTGGGTGTTGGGAGGAGATTCAGGAGACATCTCTAAGAGTTCTCTACAAGCATATAAGTTCTCATACATTTTTACTATCTCTCCATAGGAAATGAGAAGTATTTTAAATGTTTGCTCAGTATTTAGGGTATAATAAAATAATTAGACTCATGCATCCAGAGTTGAGGATAATTACATTCAAGAATGTAGGTAATAGGTTTAGGTTAAAGTACAGAACATCCTTTAAATCACCATGTGACTGTTAATGATCAATTGAATGTATAAATGGCCTCATAATTTGAGAGTGCCTGATATTTTTGTGTGCATATGACTGTGATGAATGTACGCTGAAGACAGTACCTAATTGCTTTCTTTGAATGTGTACCTGTGTTGAAATTTTCTCCATCATTAAACAATGCATGCTTGCATATGTAAAAACACTGACCAGTACCAAGAATGCTTAGATTTTACTCTTATAAATCTTGTAAAGTCTTGCAATTTTATGCTACAGTTAAGTCTGTAATATATTTTGATTTGGGGGGAAAATGTGAATTCTAGGTCTAAATAAAATGTCTGAAAAGAAATAGTCAGTATAGTTCTGATAGTTGCTGAATGACTGTCTTTTTCTCCACTGAAATATCTTTTTTTTTTTTCATCTATACCATGCCGTCTTGGTTACCATAGTAACCTACCTTACTGAATTTTGCAGTAAAGTAATTTTGCTCATGGTCAGTACTGTTTGGTCCTTTTGGGTCTTTTTCATATAACCTTCAGTGTGAGCTTGTCAGTTTTCTGGGATCTTGATTGGTATTGTGCATTTTTGTAGATCCATATTGTATATTTTGCAGATCCAAGTTAGATCTACAAAATTTTCTACTAGATTATATCATAACAACCCTGTACATCACTGTTCATGCAGCTGGAATCTCTCCATTTATTGAGATATCCTTTGATTTCTTCATTTGAGTATTCCCTAGTTAGATTCTGTAGATATATCTTATGCTGATGCCTGCATGTGTTTTGCTTTGGTAGTATAGTTTTACAATTGTCGTAATTTTCTTCTGAGACTGTGATAAAATGCCACGGGTGAGACAATGTACAGAGGGAGGGTTATTTGTGCTTGTGTTCCAGAGAGGTGAGTCCACCGCATCAAGGCAGAGCAGCATGGAAGCAGGCATGACAGCAGGAATGTCTGAACTCACATCTCTACCTATAGACAAGAAATAGAAACGGAAAACTGGCATAGCATGTGGCTTTTGAAACCACAAAGTCTGCCTCCAGTGACATACTTCTTCCAGCAAGGCCACACTTCACAATCCTATCCCTAAAGTGCCTAAAACTGGGGACCAAGTATTCGAATGCCCAGGACTATGGTGGCTGTGTTATTCAAACCACCACTAAATGGTATTGTGTATTTAATTTCTGGTTTTGACTCTTTATTACTTATATATAGGCAAGCAGTTGATTTTGTATACATTGAGTCTATATCCTGTATATTTGATGTACTTGGCTTTGGGTGCCCAGAGTTTTATTGCTGTTGATTCTTCACTCAACACAATCATTTCACCTATAAACAAAACTTCTTTATTTTCAATATGTGTGTGTGTCTGTGTGTATAATTTCTTATTTCATTTTTTTGTCTTATGATGTTAGCTAAGAATCTTGTGCAATATTGAATGGTAGTGGCAGGAATGGCCATCTTTGCCTTCTTAATTGTTTCAGGGAGAAAAATTTTTAGTTTCTCACCATTTTGAATGACATCATAAAGCGGGTCATTAGCACTTAAGAACACTGGCTGCTCTTCTAGAGGACTTGGATTCTGATTTCAACACCATATGGTGGCTAACAAACCACCTATAATTTCACTTTGGGGATCGAATGCCTTCTCTGCCTCCTCAAGCACAAGCATGCACATGGTGCACAGACATAACACAACACTAAACTCAGGTTGTCATGCTCGTTGGTATGTGACTTTTCCTGAGAGAAGCCACCTTGGTGGCCTCCAGCCTCTAACTTTTAATTGCTGTATGCTTTAGTTTTGATATAGGTTATCCTTCCCAAAAGCTCATGTTTTGGAAGTATGGCCTCCACTGGGATGATGCTGAGCATTGATGGGCCCTTTAAGAAGGGAGAGTTTAATGGGGTCTGAGCTGGTCCCTGAGGATGATGCCCTGTTGGAGGAAGGCCCGCTTGTTGGTTCCCAGCTGCCCTGCTTGTTTAGACCTGAATTAATCACACAGAAACTGTATTAATTAAATCACTGCTTGGTCCATTAGCTCTAGCTTCTTATTGGCTAACTCTTACATCTTAATTAACCCATCTGTATTAATGTGTGTATTGCCACATATCAGTGGCTTACCAGCAAATTTTCGACATGTCTGACTCTGGCAGCAGCTCCATGGCTTCTCTCTAACTCAGCGTTCCTCCTCCCATGCTATAGGCCAAGCCAGTTTTTTATTCATTAACCAATAAAAGCAGCACATAGACAGAAGGACCTTCCATACCACTGCCCTCAACAGGGATTAAGGTAATTCTCTAGAGCTTCTGATTAGTTCTCAGTGAGTCTGAGCCCTGAGTTGCACTCTGACTTCCTACCATGTCTCAGGATCCCTCTTTCATGTGGCATTGCTGTGATGCATCCTCAGAGTGTGGCATCTCCCAAGTACGTGATTGATGGATGAGCTGACTTCTGAATCTGAGAAGGGAAACCTCTTTTGTCTTTAAAGTACCACCCTCAAGATTTTCATTGTAGTGAGGGAATATTTAGAGTGATCCATTCAAACCATTCATGTTTAACACCATAATTTGTTTATATATTGGGTTAATATTTATCATGCATCAGTAGTTTTATATTCAATACATTTGTTAGTTTTACATTTGACCACACCCTTTCTTTTCCTTCCCTGAGTTTAGTTGGATATTTTTATTATTCCAATTACCCTATTAGCATTTCAACCATGCTTTCACCCTAGTAAGCAGTGTACACATACAACTGACTTGGCTCTGCCTTCAGATAATGTTACCCTTTCACAGCTGGTAATAGTTGCCATATCAGAGCACACTCAGTTTTTTCTCCCTTCCTTCTTTCCTTCCTTCCTTCCTTTCTTCCTTTCTTCCTTCCTTCCTTCCTTCCTTCCTTTCTTTCTCTCCCTCCCCTTCCCCCCTTCCTTCCTTTCTTTTTTCCTTCCTTCCTTTCTTTTCCTTCCTTCCTTTCTTTTTTATTCCTTCTTTTCTTTTATCTTCCCTCTTTCCTTTCTTCTTTCCTTCCTTCCTTTCTTTTCCTTCCTTCCTTCCTTCCTTCCTTCCTTCCTTCCTTCCTTCCTTACTTCTTTCCATCCATCCTTCCTTTCTTTCTTTTTTCCTCCTTACTTTCTTCCTCACTTTCCTTCCTTCCCTTCTTCCTTCCTTTCTTCCTTCCTTCCTTCTTCCTTTCTGTCTCTCTTAGTGCTCCTGTCAAGTCTTTTACTTACCCATATGCTAGAATCTCCAAGTTGCTACCATTACTGCTTTATACAAACAGCTCTGCATTATCCAATCAGTTCAGAATAAGAAAAAGCAAAGGTTCCAACTTAGCCTCACTCACTACTTTTCCGACATTCTTCTGTATTTATGTAGATCTCAGTGTCTAACCTGAGCTTCACATGATCTTTTTCTAATCCCTGAAGAATGTCTCTTAATACTTTTTTGGAAGGCAAATCTACTAGTAATAAATTCCTTGCATTCTTGTTTGTATCAAAAGTTCATTTTTCCCCTCTACTTGTGACACGTCATTTTATTGCATGTAGAAATTGTAGAGTCGGGTTTATTTTTTTTCTAACATGTAAAATATTTCATTTTTCCTTGCTTATTTGATTTATGATGGAAGACTGATGTTAATCTTATCAGGGAAGATGAGGGCCACTAAAGATAAGGATCATATGGTGATCCTTGTGCCATTCCTCCACCTTTCAGACTTCTTTAGTTTTGGTCCTCTGTGCTTTGAATGTGATGGGCAAAGGTGTGGGTGCTTCAGAATTGGCTTTCATCTTTATAGATTTATTTAAATAATAACTTATTTAAATAAATAAAAATTATTTAAATAAATAAATTGCAACAGAAATGTAAGTGACACACCTGGCTGCTGTGTTCTTTCTAGCAATGAGCACATCAAAGGCAGCATTTGTTTCTATACAATCATTCTTTGATTTCCAGAATTTCCTGTGCAAGGCTCTTCATTTCCTGCATACACTACCAGCTATGGCTGGTTGTGCACTTTCTCCATCTAAACATTCAACATATTGGGTCTAGTTATTTTTAAATTCCTTGTCTCATTTGTAAAATCTACTTTGTCTGGCTTTCCTCATTACTCATTTTGTTTCTTTAGGTCTTCCTTCCCTGAAGTTATCATGCCTTGTAAATTTTTGTGACTTACAGGATGACAGGAACTTGGGTGATCAGGCCTTTACTGTGAGTTTTATGTTACTGTGGCTTAGAACTGGGTGTGTGTACCTTAGTCCCAGAGATCTGGGTTTCCTTTGTACCCTTCCCCTCTATACCTCAGTCCCTTTGTCTTTGGATTTTCTTAAAAACCCTCTTTAGAATCATGCCTGATATTTCTAACCTCTAATCCACTGGGGTTCAGTGCAGACATACCTGCGATAGTTGGTTGTGAGAGGACAATTCTTATTAAGAGTTTGTCTTTTTAAAAAAAAAATTTAGAGATGGGTCTGTCTAGGTATATGTGTTTTAATCTTAGTGATTTTCCCCTCTTACAACTGAGGTTCCCAGGCACCCTTTCCCCAAGATCAGCCACGAGAATTGGTGGCTCTTATGGAAGAATGTGTGGGGACCCTTCTTGGGGACCTCCAGGAGATTTTAATTCTCAAGCCAGACTTAGACTGTAATACAAACTCTCAGATAACACATCAAACACAATATAGTACATATGTAGGTTATACAGTGACTACAAAGAGTTAAAGGGGCAAGAAGTATCAAAGAGGCCTGAGAAGGCAAAGCTGAGGAACCAATAGGAATAGAAGAGTCCTTATATTGATAAGATAATAATAAATGTTGATAACATGTACTGATAAGCTGCAGGAAGGAATCTGAGAAAACAGATGTGATCATGTGCATTACACATTTGAGAGAGAATCAGTAAAGGTGAATCCCTCTCAGAGATGAAAAAGCAGGACTAGGTCCAGATGAAGGAACAGGTGCAAAGATGGATAATAGGTCCAGCTAGGGGAGCATGAGGACAGGCAGATGTCAGGAGAGTAGGTCAGGATTTCTTAACATGCACTCTAGGTGGCCAGATGACAGGATGATAGGGATCTTCACTGTTTAGTGCTGAGTTCCACCTCTTTCTAGGGTCTGTTACACTCTTGATCAGATGTGTCCAAGTAAGTTCTTGGGCTTTTTTTTGGTAGAGTTTTAATACATTTTTGTGCCCCTGTCGTGTCAGTTTAGCTTGATTTATTTATAGGGTGGCATCCTTTCTACTCCAAGGGAGAGTCATTTTTAGTCTTTGGCCACCAGTTGTGCTGGACATATGGTACAGTTCATGAGTACACCCAGATACAAGGTCACCCTCCATCTTCAAAGTGGGGTCAAAAGTGACTTGTAAAAATGGAGTCTCCAAAGTACAGCTACAGCCTGAAAAACTACTGTTGTATACAATCTGGAGTAATTTAGGGAGAGCAGAGCAGCCTAGCATCAATACCCAACAATAGACTTGTTTCTGAACTTGAAAACATTACAAATTAGCATGATTTTTTGCTGACTGGATTCATTTCCACTGGAGAAAGTGTGAAGTAGGCCTCCATAGTTCTCCATGAAAGATGTTGGGGACATATGACTATTAAATCCTTCATTCCTCTTAAAAGTACAATGCTGTATTTGGTTATCCGTTCTTGTTAAACAAGTTATACATAGAACTAAGTTTAGGCAACACTTGTTGCTATCATGGCAGTCTTGTATGTCCATCCCTCTTTCCCCCATTAATGGAATACTTCGAGGCAGCACACATTTCTGTCAGGGTCTCCCTCTGACTTCCTTTTGGATTACCAATCCTAGTGCTGGCCATTAAAAACAGTCACACGAGAGACCTAGGGTTTAGTGTAGAAGATGGGATTTATCTACTGTGAAGTGGTGAGTGGAGAGTGGCCAAGGACATAATATTTACATTTATGGCAGGTTTGATACACTATTTCTAGTGTCTCTGGGACAGACAACCTCCATTGAAAGTGCTTTCTTACCTAGTGCTTGCCAGATTCATTTTATCAACACTCAAGGGAATAAACAAAGCTGTTATCTATGTCCTTTACTAGAAAGCATCTGGCTAGACACTGATTTTAGGCCTTGCCAGAAATTCAGAATACCACATCTCTACCCAGGGACAGAGATCCAGCACAAATTCTATTCTTCTAACCAGCATTAGTGCCCTGTGGTCCCAGTCTTGGTTTCAGAAGCTGCTGGTTAGAAAGGAAGGGTCCATCTGCAGGGATCTGCAAGCCTGCTGAGATCTAACTAGCTACACAACGGTTTTATCATTTTTTCTATTCAGTTATTGTCAATATCTTTGATTTTATCAAGCAATGAGAAGCTTAATGGCAGTCATTGGGATGATATTCCTATGCTAGTGAATTAGATTCTAGACTGTGATAATGGTATAAGATATGTATAAGTTCAAGGTGTTTTGGAAACACATCAGTGTGGGGAGATAGTATGGTGTCATGTTTAGAGAGCAAACTCCTTGCAGGAGGGTTTTGTTACTTGCCTCTGAAGTATTATTTGCCTTGGGTGGGAGGAAAAAGAAAAAAGACTGTCAGACACTGTGAATGATCCGTGGCCACCTGGTTTGACAGAGCCTCTCGTTGGACCTCAACAGCTGGCAATGCTCCTGTGCCAATCAAAGGTAACTGTCCAACCAGTGCTGTTGGAGAAACCAGATGGAGGTATTTCATATGTTATAGGTTACAGTTTTCTGGGCCCAGGAACATGTCCAGTCTGCTGAAGATAGGAATTCCTGAGGCTCTGGGTAAATTGTTGTTTTTGAAATTCATACTCTCCAAACTGACCATATGTAGCCCTTCTTAGGTATTTGCCGGAGAGGAGAGAATGGATCAGATCCAAGTTTGTGGAGCCATGTCTTCTGCCAGATCTGTCTTCATATAATGGAAGAGCACCTTCTGGGCAATAGAGTGCGTGTAGCTGACTCCTCAAGAATTCATGGTTTCAGAACAACCACTTACTGTGTATTTAACCGTAATTTAATGGGAAGGAATCTATTAGTCCCACAAAAGCATATCTTTCCTAGAAATATCACTGCCTTGAGAACAGTCATTCATTAGAATTTTTGGAGTCAAGAAATCCGCAGGGCAGGGGCCACATCAGAAACGGCACTCTACCAAGAACTGACCATAGTACGGGAAGGCGTTTGTAATTCTGCTGCCTTGGATTAAATGAGAGTTACAAGTAAACCTCTTACATAAGCTGGTTTGGACTGAAGTACTGGTTAATATTCCTTGAAGTTTAGTTAGGTTCCACAGGTCCCTATTAACCACCACAAAGTGAAAGAAATGGAAGTCCAGTGTGTAGCCAAAAGAAGGCAGGGCAGTTTTCATAAAGAGTGTTGGGTCCTTTTTTTTTTTTTTTTTTTTTTTTTTTTTTTTTTTTTTTTTTTTTTTTTTTTTTTTTTTTTGAGTATTGGGTCTTTAGGACAGCATTTGTGACAGCATTTGTGGTTCATCTCCACTGGGTTCCAGCCCATGCTCCAACACTTCTGTCTTCCTTCTCTGCCACCTCCTCATAACTCACACTGTTGGCCACACTAGGTCCTTGTTCACACCTATGAGTGTTCTGTGTGTTCCAGCTCCAACATTAGCCAAGATATGTCTCAAGTTTAGATCTGGCCCTATATAATTAGGTTGATTGACTTGGATTCTGGTAATGATTATTATAAAGATTGATTATTAATGAATTAATGAATCAAATGCAAATAAATGAATGAATATATGTACTAATGGATTAGCGAATCAAATGTGAATTAATGAAGGAATATATATATGTGTGTGTGTGTGTGTGTGTGTGTGTTTACTTTAAATGGTCTGGTGCATAGTGACTTATTACTGTGATGAGACTAGTTAGTATTACCTTCATCATCTCTATTTTAAAACTATTTTTGCAAGCCAAGCTCATCTACACAACATTCTTCCAATATCCCTTTGGCTGTCTGGCTACTTTTTCAGAATGGTCTTTCTACATTATTGTTTTTATGCCTTTATTTTTGTCTTGTTTAAAACTTTACTAAAAGCTTAATAGCAGTGTGTGACTAGAAAAAAGTTCTTGAGTTAGCCAAATGTGGTCTCTAAATTTTTCTTCAGTTAAAAATGGTACAAAACAGTGAATTAAACACTCCTATTTACACCTCACATCTTAGGGAGTAAATCATTGTAGTTAGTACCTGCCCTCCAGTAATATTCATCTCAAGTTTGTATTCATGGACAGTGTAGTGTAGGCTATTTTTCTGTTTTAATACCCTTTGTAAGTAGACTCATTTTTCTGTACCCAGTTGTTGTTGTTGTTGTTGTTGTTGTTCTTCTTCTTCTTCTTCTTCTTCTTCTTCTTCTTCTTCTTCTTCTTCTTCTTCTTCTTCTTCTTCTTCTTCTTCTTCTTCATCTTCTTCATCTTCTTCTTCTCCTCCTCCTCCTCCTCCTCTTCCTCCTCCGTCTTCGTCTTCTTCTCTTTGTCTTTGTCTTCGTCTTCATCTTCGTTGTCTTCGTCTCCATCTCTGTCTTTGTCTCCATCTCCTTCTTAGTCTTCGTCTCTGTCTCCGCCCCCACCTCTGCCTCCGTCTCCTCCGTCTCCTCCTCCTCCTCCCCTCCCCTTCCCCCTCCTCCTTCCCTCCCCCTTCCCCTTCCCCTCCCCTTCTCCCTCCCCCTCCTCCTCCTTTTCCTTCTTTTTTTTGGGGGGGTTTTTCGAGACAGGGTTTCTCTTTAGCCTTGGAGCCTGTCCTGAAACCAGGTCTTGTAGATCAGGCTGGCCTTGAACTCACAAGAGATCTGCCTGCCTCTGCCTCACAAGTGCTGGGATTAAAGGTGTGCCCCACCACCGCCCGGAGAGTTTTTCTTTCTTTTGTTTTTGGTCAGATGTATCTGTGGTTCTATAATTACCTCCAATTATTCTTCATTGCTATGGAGTGCCTTGTGTGATGAAATCGTTTTTCTGTTTGTTTTCCAGCCTATTTTCCTGTTAATGGGCATGTGTGTTGAGAATTAAACAAACCCCATTCCAGCTACTGCCCATCCTTAGCAGTGCTTGAATGAATAGATTTTCATGTTTTCCGGACAGTTTTGACTGGAAATGCCATCTTTTACTTTTAGTTCACTTTCATTTGAATACTAGAGGTTGACCATGTGTTTCTGGGCCCTCTCTGCTCCTTTTTATATTCTTTCTCTCCCTGCCCTTTGGCAGTTTACTTTTTCCTAGTTGGTTTTTAGCAATCACATGGTGGGTCCTGATCTTGGATCTTTGTAGTGCAATGTAAGTATCTGTATTTACTTCCTTCTGCTGGGTAAGTGTTGAAACACAAATCCCTGCACACAGGGACCCTGCAGAAGGTTTTCTGGCTGTCATAGGTGTAGAAGCAAAAGCTTTATAGATCCCTCTCCAATGCAAATTGGAATCCTTAGCTCTCCAGTCTTACAGGAAACACACCAGAGTTTGAGGTGTTTGTAGCCTCCAATCCAGTCTGAGTTTTATTTGTGTTTTCTGGCTCCATAGGCGTCCTTTGGAGCTGTCTGTCATGACCTCATGTTCACATTTCATGGTAGGAAGGTGTATAATGTATTCTTTTGGACGGTGAGTACTTAGGAGTAGCTTGCTCATTGAGTGGCGTTCTATTGGGCATCATCTGTGTCTCAGCTGTTCCCACATATTCCTCATTGTTTAAAAGTGTTGTCGGGTTTGAGAGAAGTTGCTAGATTAAAGGAGATGGGAAAATCTGTTCCAATCTGATTCTCCCAAATGGTTTGTTTCCCTTGAATTTCACAAAAATGTAGATGACCTTTTTGAGACACAGTGATGGAAATGCACAACTTAATGGATCAGTGGACTGCCTTGTAGCTGCTTGTAGATAATTGAATTAATGTAGTTTGATTTTCTAGTGAATTCAAATTGTGGCATGAAATGTGTTATCTTTCTTACAGATAGATTGTTGTTCGTGAAGTTTTTCCTTATTAAACTGGTTTAAAATGAATGCTACTTTTAGTATTTTAATCTCTCTGTTTTCAATATGTCATGTTGTGTATGTCTGTAAAGATACTTTCTGGTGATATCAAAAAGAAAGGCAGGAGTTGATTGTTTTAAACTTCGTTTCATGCCACATATAATATTTTTTTAAAAACGTGAACATTTTTAAATGAAATATTTTTAAAAGTTTGAAAAAATTCATAGTTTTGGTGTGAATCCGTGACTGAGGCATTAATAATTAATGTAATAAGCTTACATTACTATAAGAAATCCAGCTATGAGATTGTAGGCTTTTTTTAAGGCAGTAGTAGCCTTCACTAGGCTGGAACTTGATATGTAGATCAAACTGTTCTCAAAATCACAAAGATTCCGTTGCCTCTGCTTCCTGAGTGCTGGGGGTTAAATTAGTCTCTTTCTTCCTGTGTAGATGAAGTAAAATTAGTATAGAATGGCTCACTCTAATTCAGAAAGATAGTTATATCTTTATCCACTTGTCTTTGTTTCCCTCTATCCATCCATTTTGTGGGAATGAAATTCACAGAACACTTGACTGTTCTGCCTCTTGATATTAGTCCTGGCTGTGCTGTTTGTATACTGATTCAAATGTGCATAGAAGTAGGACCTGCTGGGCGGACAGCCATTAGAGCCAGTGAACTGCTTTCCTCGTTTTTGTCTCTCCCCTGTGATGTCTTGTATTTCAGGCATTGGGCGCTCTCTCTATTTGGGTCTGAGCATACAAGGACAGGGAGCAGGGTTCTCTGAGGACAAGTGTGTGGTGGTGGTGGTGGGGTGTCAGTTAGAATATAAACCTTCATTGTCAGAAGTCAATAGGACTTCAGGATTCGTTATTTGCACAATTTAGCATGCTTAATTCTAGCAAGTGTCTTCACCATATTACATTCCAAATCTGTTTCCCAGATGTAGCTTAGTTGGCAAGACGATGGAACTCAATACAAATGCAGTCATTTACATTCCATGAAGTTAGGTATTTTTGAGTGATTGCTATGATCTGACAGTTGCTTTGTTAAACAGTTAATACTCATCTTCTTGTCAAGATGTCATAACTTCTGTATTTTCTTCCCTGATAAACATGTTTCCCTCATAACCATTGTTACGGGGTTTGAGGAGGAGTGGTGTTTATTATGTCCCTCTTTGACTTGAGTGGCCCAGCATCATGAATGAGAGCAGGTGTGTGTCATCTCAGATCATCCGTCATCATCAGTAAAATGAAAGACAAATAGTCTTACCTTTCACCCTGTTGAAAATGTGTTGACGGGACAGCCAGCTTCTTCTTTCCATCCTTTGCCTCCCCAACCCATAGTTGGATTATGGAAAGCACCTGACATGTCCTGATTCTGGGTTTTTGTTTATACTTGCTGTGTTAAATTCAGTTGTGCTTACCCAGTTCTTCAGAAAGCAAGTGCTGAAGAAGAAAAGAAAATTAGACACTAGGTCCCAAAGACCCATATCTTCCCAAGGGAACTTTGGGAATGTGAAACAGCGAAGACACTGGTGAGGATTAAGATCGTGTGAATACAGAACCCTGAAGGTTTAGTGGCTGTGACAAGACAACGCTTCTTACCTTCCCTCACTGGGTAATTAAATATCACAGTTCCTTGCAGGGAACAAGCAAGGATTTTGAGTAGCAAAGACATACAGAAAGGACAGTGGCCCTAGCGTCTGTCGCTTTTATCTACAGTGAATACTTTGTGCTTCTGTTCTCCTTTGTGCCTGGAAAGCGCGTCTGTGATTGCTTTGGCCATATATATATATATATATATATATATGTATATATATATATGTATATATATATGTATATGTATATATATGTATATATATGTGTGTGTATATATATATATATATATATATATATATATATATATACACACACTTTTCTGCTTAAGTTAAAAACTAAATGCGGTTAACCAGAAACTTAAAATACATACATTCTGTCTTTTTTTTTTTTTTTTTTTTTTTTTTCGAGACAGGGTTTCTCTGTGGCTTTGGAGCCTGTCCTGGAACTAGCTCTTGTAGACCAGGCTGGTCTCGAACTCACAGAGATCCGCCTGCCTCTGCCTCCCGAGTGCTGGGATTAAAGGCGTGCGCCACCACCACCCGGCTGCATTCTGTCTCTTGATAGCCATTGTGTAAACAGTTGTAAGGGATACAGATGATAGAAATTTTATCCTGTTACTCGATAAAGGAGATGTGCATCTTCGTCTTTTAATTCATATAAACCCGGTCTAGGTTGATCCCTGTCCTGTGTCTCTTCAGAAGTTTAGGGAGTGAATTTCAGGCTATCATAATCTTCAGTTGTCCACTAGATGGCACCATGCCTTTAGTTAATTTGACCTTGTCCATTTGTCATTGATGGGTTAAAAATAAAAGCAAATTTAGGCTCAAGCAGTATAAAAAAATTGTGCATTTCTCTTACGTCATGTAAAGAGCTGTGGAACTTTGTGGTGGAGGTATTTATAATTGATAATATACTACATTTCCAGAGAATCTGATTTTATTATTTGGCTCTTACATATAAAGTATATTTAAATGTGTAGTGTGTGTGGCGATGATGATGCTATAGCGGTAAACATGGGCTTGGTGATCTTTTGTCTTCACTCTGGGAATCTGACTCAGTCATACTAATAAGTAGACACAACTACTAATAAATGAGATTTGCTACTTAAACTATGGAAGGGGTGGAGAAATAATATTTGCTCAGTTTTCTGTTGAGTAATTACTGAGTTAACTAACAGAGGACTGGTTAGCTTAAGAATTACCAGGTAGAACTGAGCATAGCAGGCGCCTGTGCTTCCAGCCCTTGAGAGTCTAAGGTTGGAAGATTATGAGCTTCAGACAAAACATGTTTCAAGACAGCCTGAGCTACATAGGGAGACCCTGTCTCCAAAAACTTGGGGTGAAAGGTACATTAGGGAGGTAAGAGTGACTTGGGGAAGAAGTTTCATGGTGTGGGGTTCAGAGATCACCTGTACCCCAATCTCTTAATTTCCTTGATAGGTTCTCTCTGTGTATTTTTCTCTGATCCTTCTGGAAGTTCTTTGTGGTAGATATTGTTGATTGGAATTATTGTCTTAGTTTTACTTCAGCTTTTTTGCTTCCTGAAGATTTACTTAGTGTTTTTTTTTAAATCTTACTATTGAATATTTTTTAAGGGTTGCAGTTAAAATTTAAATTGCAGTAATTAGTGAGGAGTATTTGGTAACTCCTCTTTTTTTAAGAAAAGAACTTTTAATCTTTTTGCATGTAATATAAAATCTTTTTGAAAATAACTGATCCACAAACTACTCATTTACTCATTGGTGATCACATTCTTTGTACCTTTGAAAGCTCAAAGTGCCCTGTTCAGTCTTCCAGCTACCCTAAGACATGCACACTGATCCTTGCAGGGAGGCTGTGTTGACTTGTTATGCAGCTAGTTAGGATGTGAAGCTGGTTTTGAACCTAGTTTGTCTGATCTAAACTCTGTTTTTTTTTTTTTTAACATTGTGTTATTCTCAGACTGGAGAGGTGGCTTCCTGGCATGAACAAAACCCTGGGTTCAATCCCCAGGACTGCAGGGGATGTTGATAATCCCAGCATTCAAAAGGCGGAGGCAGGAAAATCAGAAGTTCAAGATCATGTCATCTTTGGCTAGGTGAGGTCCCTGTCTCAAGAAGAAAAGAACTCAGCAGGATGCTTTCATCTTGGCTTTGTTTTATAATTAATCTTGGTTGTATTCTATCCTTTTTGACTCTGGGACATTTTCCTCCCTCTTTTTGTTCTGCCCATCCATTTTGTTTTTCTCTTGGAGGCTTACCTTAGGTATCTGGTATCTACTGATGTTCAGTTTGTTTGATCCTTGACCATACTGAATAGTTAGCAAAATAGAAGCTTTTACTGCCATGCTGGAATAAAGGCCCAGGGATGCTGCTAGTCATGCTCTAGATGCATGGAACAGCGCCCTCCAACACAGAAGAATGCAGCCTGGAGTGTGTACCCAGGTCGGGAAACCCAGCTTTAAGGTATAGGAAGGGAAGATTCTTCTGCTCTTGGTGTGTGATGGGAAAGGTTGTCACTCTAGAACTTACATAATTTTTCAACTCTGTAGCTTTTCAGGAAGCCTGACACCTGCAGCCTGGGGCTTAGGGTCAATGGGAAAATCCCCAGTTCTTGCAACCTTCCCTTCCTCCAATGCCTGCATCTTTATATTGAGCAGACTGATCATCTATGCTGACTGGTTCTTTCCTAGTCTCCCAGTTTGTTATAGTTTTACTGAGTGATTTTCATTTCCTAAAAAGAGCTTGCTGAATTCTCTTGCCTTCTGACTATGCTATTTCCATTATTTGTAGTTGAAAATATTTTAGTATGAAGCTAGGGAGATGACTCAGCAGATAACCTGCTTGCTTTACAGGCATGAGGACCTAAGGATGCCCAATACCCTCCTAAAAAGTCAAGTGTGGTACTGAGTATCTGTAAGCTTATCTGGAAAGACAGGAGGATCCCAGAGCTTACATATCAGCTAGTGTAGCCATTTGGTGAGCCTCAGGTTCAGTGAGAAACCTTGTCCCCAAAACCAGAGTGTGGAGAGTGATAGAAGACACCTGACATCACCCCCTGGTCTCTACATTCATATACTTGCAGACACATGGCATGTGTGTCCTGCCCCCACTATAAATAAAAAAAAAATACAGAAGAAAGTAGAGACTTCGATTCTGTTGCCTACAACTCAGCTTTGTTACTGTGACTTTTAGTGACATTTTTACCATCCCCAGCAGTTTACATCATGATTTATTTAACCATCCTTTCCTAGATGGCCAGATTTTTTTCCTTTTTACTTATTACTTAGGTTAGTTTTCAAGTATAGTTTATGTGGGCATAGGTACTTCAGTTTTTCTTTAACTTTTTAATTTTCTCAGTTATCTTGCTGAAGAACCCTCATCAGTTCATCATGTAGGTGATGTGGGAGGGTCTTCTGTTTTGTGTTGATTTCATTGGTTAATAAAGAAACTGCCTTGGCCATTTGATAGGCCAGCCCTTAGGTGGGTGGAGTAGACAGAACAGAATGGTGGGAGGAAGAGGGAAGTGAGGCAATCACCATGCCTTTCTTCTCTGGGTCAGACGCCATGGATGCAGCCACCAGGTCAGACATGCTGAATTTTTCCGAGTAAGCCACCACCTCGTGGTGCTACACATATTAATAGAAATGGGTTAATCAAGAGGTGAGAGTTAACCAATAAGAGGCTGAAACTAATGGGCCAGGCAGTATTTAAATGAATACAATTTGTGTGTTGTTATTTCGGGGCATAAGCGAACCAGGCGGCCAGGAGCCGGGCGGGATGAAAACCAGGCCTGCTCACCACCTCACTACACGTAGG
The DNA here is from genome assembly GCF_903992535.2 of Arvicola amphibius. Classification (NCBI taxonomy): domain Eukaryota; kingdom Metazoa; phylum Chordata; class Mammalia; order Rodentia; family Cricetidae; genus Arvicola; species Arvicola amphibius. The sequence goes on from NC_052052.2 coordinate 85,613,319, forward strand.
GTCATCATGAATGAAGGATGATTTGATGGCTCATCCTACTCTTACTGCCCCATACATTACTGTTCTTTATGATACTCAGGGCACCCCATCCCTGGCTAGTGGTAGCCCCTCTAGCAGGAGCTTGTGTTTTTGACAAAACTCCTCTAGGTTCTGATTGCAGCTTTGCTTTTTTGATAGACAGAGTGCCTGGGGATAGTTCTACACATCCCCCACTCTTCTGTACTTGAAGAAGCCTTGACTCAAGGGTTTCTCTTGTATTGTCCTAACAGTGACCTAGACATTCATTTCCCCAGCAATGAACAACTTCTCATGTGGAACATATAAAGGTAGACCTATCAGAATTACACGTGACATCTCAATGGAAACAACGAGAGCAAGAAGGTCCTGGGCAAATGTGCTGCAGACACTCAGAAACTACAGATGCAAGCCTAGACTACTGTATCTAGAAAAACTTTCAATCACCATCGAGGGAGAAAACAAGATATTCCATGACAAAGCCAGATTTAAACAATATGTATCCACAAACCCAGCCCTACAAAAAGTACTAAAAGGAAAACCCCAAGCCAATGAAGCTAACTGCACCCACATAAACACAGACAACAGAAAACCTCCCACCAGCAAAACACAAAGAACAAATACACATAAACACTACTACTAAAAGCCGGGCGGTGGTGGCGCACGCCTTTAATCCCAGCACTCGGGAGGCAGAGGCAGGCGGATCTCTGTGAGTTCGAGACCAGCCTGGTCTACAAGAGCTAGCTCCAGGATAGGCTCTAAAGCTGCAGAGAAACCCTGTTTCGAAAAACCAAAAAAAAAAAAAAAAAAAAAAAAAAAAAAAAAAAAAAAAATAACAGGAATTGACAACCAGTGATCATTAGTATCTCAATATCAATGGACTCAATTTACCTATAAAAAGACACAGGCTAAGAAAATGAATATGAAAACAGGATCCAGCATTCTGCTGTATACAAGAAACACCTCAACCTTAAAGACAAACATTACCTCATAGTAAAAGTTTGGGAAAAGGATTTCCAATCAAATGGACCTAAGAAACAAGAGGGTGTAGCTATCCTAGTATCTAACAAAATAAATGTCAAACTAAAATCAATTAGAAGAGGTGGAGAAGGACACTTTATACCCATAACAAGATGAAGTCTCAATTTTGAACATCTATGCCCCTAATACAAGAATACTTACAAATGTAAAAGAAACATTACTAAAGCTTAAATCAAACATCAAACCCCACACATGAATAGTAGGAGACTTCAACACCCCACTCTCTCCAATGAATAGGTCAACAGGCAGAAACTTAACAGAGAAATAACACAACTAACAGATGTTGTGACTCAAATGGATATCTACAGAACATTCCGCCCAAACACAAAAGCCACATACTCGGTAACAAAGCAAACCTCCACAGATACAAAATATCAGAGTAACCCCCCCCCCATGTCTTATCGGATCACCATGGATTGAAGTTAGAATTCAACAACAATACTTCTCTCAGAAAGCCTACAAACTTATGAAAATTGAACAGTGAACTACTGAACCACCCCTGGGCCAAGGAAGAAATAAAAAAAGAAATTAAAGACTTCCTAGAAGTCAACGAAAATGAAGGCACAGCATACCCAAACCTATGGGACACTATGAAAGCAGTGCTAAGAGGAAAGTTCATAGCACTAAGTGTTCACTTAAAGATAACAGAGAAAGCATACTTTGGAGACTTAACAGCACACCTGAAAGCCCTAGAAAAAAAGAAGCAGTATCATCCAGGAGGAGTAGAAGACTGGAAATAATCAAACTGAGGACTGAAATCATCATAATAGAAACACAGAAAACAATCCAAAGAATCAATGAAACAAAAAGCTGGTTCTTGGAGAAAACCAACAAGTTTGATAAACCTTTATCCAAACTAACCAAAAGGCAGAGAGAGAACATCCAAATTAACAAAATCAAAAATGAAAGGGGGACAAAACAACAGACAATGAGAAAATTCAGAGAATTATTAGGTCATACTACAAAAACCTATGCTCCACAAAATTAGAAAATATAAAAGAAATGGACAATTTTTTAGATAGATACCATATATCAAAATTCAGTCAAGACCAGGTGAACAATTTAAATAGACCTATAATCTGAAAGGAAATAGAAGCTGTCATCAAAATCCTCCCAACCAAAAAGAGCCCAGGGCTGGGTGGTTTTCATGCAGAATTCTACCAGAAAGTCAAAGAAGAGCTCTTCCTCCTCAAAGTGTTCCCCATAATAGAAATAGAAGGAGCACTGCCAGACCCCTTTTAGGAGGCTACAGTTACCCTGATACCAAAACCACACAAAGATGCAACCAAAAAAGAGAATTCTAGACCAGTCTCACTCATGTACATGGATGCAAAAATACTCAATAAAATACTGGCAAACTGAATCCAAGAATACATTAAAAAAAATCATCTACCATGATTAAGTTAGCTTTATCCCAGAGATGCAGGGATGGTTCAACATATGAAAATCTGTAGAAAGGAGCGGCGGGGCTGCATCCCGCCACCCGGCTAGCTTTACCCAAAATAATTACACGGAAACTGTATTCTTTTAAATACTGCCAGGACCATTAGTTTCAGCCTCTTATTGGTTAATTCTCACATCTTCCTTTAACCCATATTTAGTAATCTGTGTAGCACCACGAGGTGGTCGCTTACCAGGAGAGATCTTAACCTGCGTCCATCTCGGAGAGGAGAGGCATGGCGACTGCCTGAGGCATCTCTCCTCTCTTTCCCAGAATTCTGTTCAGTTTACTCCGCCTACCTAATTTTCTGTTCTATTAAAGGGCCAAGGCAGTTTCTTTATTAAAAATGAAAGTAACACATAGACACTCCTCCATCAAAAATCTATCAAAGTAATCCATCATATAAATAAACTGAAAGAAAAAAACATAATCATCTCCTTAGATTCTGAAAAGGCATTCAATAAAAATCCAACACCCCTTCATTATAAAGGTCTTGGAGAGATCAGAGATACAAGGGACATATCTAAACATAATAAAAGCAATATACAACAAAATAAAAGCAATATGCACCAAGCCGACAGCTAACATCAAATTAAGTGGAGAGAAACTCAAAGCAATTCCACTAAAATCAGGAACAAGACAGGCAGTCTACTCTCTCTATATCTCTTTAACATAGTTCTTGAAGTTCTGCTATAGCAATAAGACAACAAAGGGAGATCAAGGGGATTCAAATTGGAAAAAAAATAAATCAAACCTTCATTATTTGCAGATGATATGATAGTATATATAAGTGACCTCAAAAACCTTACCAGGGAACTCCTACAGCTGATAAATACCTTCAGTAATATGACCTGATACAAGATAAACTAAAAAAAAATCAGTAGACCTCCTTTACACAAATGATAAAGAAGCTGAGAAAGAAATCAGAGAAACGTCACCTTTCACAATAGTCACAAATAACAAAATATCTTGGGGTAACATGAACCAAAGAAGTGTCTATTTGACGAGAACTTTATCTTTGAAGAAAGAAATTGAAGAAGGTATCAGAAAATGTAAAGACCTCCTATGCTCTTGGATAGGTAGGATCAACATAATAAAAATGACAACTTTACCAAAAGCAATTTATAGATTCAATGCAACCCCCATCAAAATCCTAACATAATTCTTCACAGACCTTGACAGAACAATACTCAACTTCATATGGAAAAACAAAAACCCCAGGATAGCCAAAATAATCCTGTACAATAAAGGAACTTCCAAAGGCATCACCGTCACTAACATCAAGCTCTATTAAAAGAACTACAGTCATGAAAACAGCAGGGTACTGACATAAAAACAGAGAGGTTGACCAATAGAATTGAATTGAAGACCTGGATATTAATCTATACACCTATGAACACCTGATTTTTGACAAAGAAGCAAAATTTATACAATGGAAAAAAGAAAGCATCTTCAACAAATGGTGCTGGCATAACTGGATGTCAACATGTAGAATAATGAAAATAGATCCATATCTTTCCCTATGCACTCAAGTCCAAATGAATTAAAGACCTCAATATAAATCTGACCACACTGAACCTGATAGAAGAGAAAGTGGGAAGTAGCCTTCAATGCATGGGCACAGGAGACCACTTCCTAAATATACCCTCAGTAGCACAGACACTGAGAGCAACAATAAATAAATGGGACCTCCTGAAACTGAGAAACTTCTGTAAATCAAAGGACACAGTCAATAAGATAAAAAGGCAGCCTACTGAATGGGAAAATATCTTCCCCCACCTCACATCAGACAAAGGACTGGTCTCCAAATTATATAAAGAACTCAAGAAATTAGATATCAAAATTCAAAATAACCCAATTAAAAATGGATTGCAAAACTAAACAGAATTCTCAACAGAAGAATCACAAATGGTCAAAAGACATGTAAGGAAATGTTCAACATCATTACCTATCAGGGAAATGCAAATCAAAACAACTACGAGATAACAATCTTACAGATGTCAGAATGGCTAACATCAAAAACGCCAATGATAGCTTATGCTGGAGAGGATGTAGAGTAAGGGGAACACTCATCCATTGCTGATAGGGGTGCAGACTTGTACAACCACTCTGGATGTCAGTATGGTGGCTTCTCAGAAAATTGGAAATCAACCTCCTCAGGACCCAGCAATACCTCTCTTGGGCATATACCCAAAAGATGGTCAATCATATTACAAAGACCTTTGTTCAACTATGTTTATAGCAATGTTATTTGTAGTAGCCAGAACCTGGAAACAACCTAGATGCCCCTCAACTGAAGAATGGATAAAGAAAATATGGCACACATTAGAGTACTACTCAGTGATAAAAACAATGACTTCTTGGACTTTGCTTGCAAATGGATAGAACTAGAAAATACCACCCTGAGTGAAGTAACCCAGACCCAAAAATATGAATATGGTATATACTCACTCATTAGTGCATAGTAGCCATAAAGAAAAGATATTGAGTTCTTGATTCTAGAGAAGCTAATAACAAGGTGAACCTTAAGAAAAACAAATATAGATCCACCTGGAAAGTCGAAATAGACAAGATCACCTGATACTTGAGAATATAAGGGTAGGGGAAGGAAGATTCGAAGGGAAAGAGGAAGGGAAAGGGAAGGAGCAAGAAGAACTTGAGGGTGCAGGATAGTCAAGATTAGCAAGAAACCTAGCTCTACAGAATTTCCCAGGAATCTAAAAGGATGACCCCAGCTAAGACCCAAAGCAATAGAGGAGAGGGTGCCTGAACTGGCCTTGCCCTATAGTCAGACTGATGAATTTCTTAAATATCACCATAGAACCTTCATCCAGCAACTGATGGAAAGAGAGGTAGAGACTCGCATCAGAGCCCTGGACTGAGCTACCAAAGTTGAAGAGTGGGAGGGGTGAGAATATGAGCAAAGAGGACAACACCATGATGGGTACACCCACTGAAACAGTCTACCTTGGTGTAGGAGGTCTTTCTGTCTATGTGTTGCTTTTATTGATTAATGAATGAAGAACTGCTTTGAGCCTATAACAGGTCAGGGTGGGGCGGAGCAGAGCTAGGCAGGGCAGACTGGACTGAATACCTGGAGAAAGAAGGGCAGAGTGAAAGAGACATCATGGAGCCTCCACCAGAGTCAGACATGCTGAGACTTTGCTAGTAAATCACTGCCACCTGGTGATACACAGATTAATTGAAATGGGTTAAATTAATATGCAAGAGTTAGCCAATAAAAAGCTAGAGCTAATGGGCCAGGCAGTTATTTAATTAATACAGTTTTTGTGTGATGATTTCAGGGCTCACCTATCCAGGCAGCCAGGAACCAACAAGTGCCCCCCTTCCTCCAACCAATTGGCACCCACGTGGCCAACTAAAATTCACTTAAAACCTGAGAAAGTTTAAAAAGTAATTTTAGACACAAAAGAGTTAAGCACAGCTTCTTGGTAGGCAGCATTTTGCTGGTGGCATGCAGCAGCTCATTTTAGAGAGGTTTTCCTGATTCAGCCATAGCAGGAAAAAAGCCGCTCCATTTTGAAATCCTGGCTTTCTGGGTCGTCCTGTCAGAGTGAACTCTGACTCTTTCAGGCAGGAGGTACACCTACAGAGCATTTGAGTAGGGCTTGTGAGCAATGTGCTACAGCTTGCCTGGTGGCAACATGGACTGGCTCTGTGCCTGGAAGTGGGGCACTGTGCTTAGCTCTGAGGCACAAGTGGCTCCACCATGCTGGACTGGACAGGGCAAGCAGACAGTACCATATATATCCTAGTAATGGCACATTTTACATTTTAAGAAATGCTTAGCATTACAAAAAACAGTCCTGGACAGTAAAGAATTACAGATATGCATTAAAGACAAATCCAGATGGAAAAGAACTCTTAATGGGTCAGTGTTGGATAAATGTATGTAGGCTTGGAAGAGAGAAGAAAAAGAATATAGAGAGTTGGAAAAGGAGTAAATCATTTTTTAAAAAAGTCTTTAAAGAGGCAGAATACAGACAGTCATAAATTAAAAGGAATAAAGAAAAATAAGCCACATAAAGATGGAATATACACAGAGAGTCTGGATTATGTGTACTATTGTGTTTTCTTTAAATTTTCTGATTGTGAAGGAGCTAAGTACTGAGAGACATTTCATTGTTGATGAAGAAGGGTGGAGTGAGAGAGATGCTATGTAGCCTCACCAGAGACCAGACACCAAAACTTGAGCCAGTAAGCTACAGACACGTGGTGATACACAGTTAATAGAAATGGGTTAAGATGTAAGAGTTATCCAATAAGAAGCTAGAGCTAATGGGCCAAGCAGTGATTTAATTAGTTTCTGTGTAATTATTTCAGGTCTAAGCTAGCCAGGTGGCTGGGACAAACAAACACCCTCCTTTCAATCCCTGAGCTAATGGGAGCTCACCCACACCAGCTGGACTGGGAAGGAACAAGCACAGGACCAAACTAGTCCCTCTGAATGTGGCTGGCAGTTGCATGGCTGGGGCAGACTGCAGGGCCACTGGCAGTAGCAACAGGATTTATCTCTACTGCTTGTTCTGGCTTTTTGGGAACTCATTCTCTTTGGAGGGATATGTTGTTCGGCCTAGATATAGTAGGAAGAGCCTTGGACCTTTCCCAAAGCAATGTTCCTTACCCTCTCTGAAGAGTGGATAGGGGTGGGGCAGGAGGTATGTCAAGGGAATCAGAGGAAGGGAGGGAATTTGGATTGGTATGTATAATGAAAAATATAGTGTTTTCTTTTGAAAGAAAGAAAGAAAGGAAGGAAGAAAGGAAGGAAGGAAGGAAGGAAGGAAGGAAGGAAGGAAGAAAGAAAGAAAGAAAGAAAGAAAGAAAGAAAGAAAGAAAGAAAGAAAGAAAGAAAGAGACATCGGGAAATACCATCAAGGTAATCAGTGAAGTAATTATTTTTCACACATTCAGTCTCTCACCATGGATCATTGTGTTAATCCAGGACCGCCAGGTCTACAGTAACTAACCACCAACCCAGAAACTTCTCCTCTGGAAGGCCATATTCTGTTAGTGTTGGTCTGGAAAGGGTTTATAGAACCCCTCCCCCCAGATTCTTACTCTTTTTTCCTACCTCCTTCCCTCCCTCCATCCCTTTCTGTCTACCTTTCATACTTCCTGCCTGCCTGCCTGCCTGCCTGTTCTCCTTTTCTTGTCCTTACATTAATAGTTAAGGATCTGTTTGTCTAAAACTAAAAGCTCAAGTTTGTGATTTTTTTTTTGCTACCTTAATTACATTTGCTTCTTTGACTTCAAGTACAAAGTGCTTGTGCCCAAGTCTGAGGCCAGGATAACTTCCCTTTATAGTGTTTTGTATTAGTGCATATGAGCTATTTTCCTTCATGTCAAGTCTTCAAAGCCTGTGTTAATTTCTCAGCTGTTCTCTTTATCTTCTCCATCACCTGTGCTCACATTCTCAATTGTTGTTTTGTTTTTTGGTTCCATCAAGCTCTGAAATACCCTGTCATGCTGACCACAGTTTCTGCCTTATCTCCTACTTTCAGAGGGTGAATTTCTATTTTAACATGAAGCTGTATGGACAGTTTTCCTCGTCTTAGGAGTTTCTTAAATGCATCCTTGCTGTATCTTAGTTTTCTGGTTTTTCTTGGGTTGCACTTACGCATAGTATGATTTGTTCAAGTATTAGACATTTTGACTTTGATCATTCACTCACTTTTCTGGTGCTCAGGGTGGAGCCTCGGGCCTTAGACATGCCAGGAAAGCACTTAGATACTTAGCTCTGCTTTTGCATGCTGCATTGAGGGTGATAGTGTTATTACATATTTTAGTACTTTGCTTCTGTCGTGTGTACGCTTATATATGTTATGGAATATTAGTTTAAGTTGTATTACATTCGCTTATGCTGTGGAATATTGTTTAATGAGTCAACTATGTGTTGCATTTATTTAACTTTGTAAAGCTATGTTACTTTGTCTGTCTAAAACACCTGATTGGTAAATAAAGGGCTGAATGGCCAATAGCTAGACAGGAGAGAGAATAGGAGGGACTGGTGGGCAGAGAGAATAAATAGGAGGAGAAATCTTGGGAAGAGAGTGAGGAGTGAGGAAAGGCGAAGGAGACAAGGACACCAGGGACCAGCCACACAGCCAACCATGGACTAAGAAGGATGGAAGGATATATAAAATAAAGAAAGGTAAAAAGTCCAGAGCCAGAACATAGTTAAAGAGAAATAGGATAATTTAAGTTAGAAAAGCTGGCTAGAAACAAGCAAGTTGAAGTCAGACATTCATAAGTAAGAATAAATCTCCATGTTTTATTTGGGAGCTGGATGCTGGGCCCCCAAAGAGTAAAAAGAAAAAGAAAAAAAGCCAAGCAAAAAAACAAACAAACAAACAAACAACTACATGTATACATGTATCCATAATAAGTTCTTATTAGAATAAACTTGGAAATGCCACTGCAAGGTGACAAAATATCAGTTCAGCTTTTATTCTCATAAGCAGCCCTGGCATTTCATGCTGTTCTATATACATGCTAGCTCTGGGGAAAACAGGGTTTGTTTCTGCTCTTACAGTTCAATCCACTTTGAGTGACTGTGGCAATATTTCCTTGGCTTGAATTTCAACCCCTGGATGACCAGAATTTTGTGTACTTTTCATTATTTATTGGCTAATTTGGGTACCCTATTTAGTGAAGCATTTGTTCAAGTCTTCCACCAACTTTTAAGTTGCCTATTTTCTCACTAATTTGTAAGAATTCCTTGAAAATGGCTAAATAATGTTTAATTTTGGATCAATACTTTATTTTACTTGACTCCTGCCCAATTGGTATCCTGTGCCCCATTTTGGATGGTGTTGGTGATCATACCCAGGTCTTGCTCATGCTACTCAGTTATGCTATAATGGAGTTTGGTCCTTCTGTGATCTTTCCTTTAAATGAGGTCTTGATGAACAGAAATTCTCACCATACAGTTTATTCATCTTTCCCCTTTAAAACTAGGGCTTTTGTTGCCTTGTAAACTTCAAGGTCACAAAAATAATTTCCTTTATTAAGTTTTCAAGAAGGTTTATTGCTTTACTTATGCACACACAGACTCAGGCACACGTGTGTGCACACAACACACATATACTTGTACTGCTGGGGATTGAACTCAAGATTCCACATGCTCTACCACTGAGGTATAGCTTTATCCCTGTTTTACCTTTTTACAAAATTTTGACACAGGGTCTCAAAGTAGGCTAGGATAGATTCTTCTCCCTCGGTACCTACAGTTACAGACCTGTGCCACGAGCACTGACTCAGAGGGAGAACTGCAGTGTGCCTTTAGCTGATTTTTGTTCACAGTGTGATGTAGGGATATATTTTGTTTGTTTTTTCTAAATGGTTATTCAATTGGTACAGTACTATTTAAGGGAGGGGCATCCTTCCTGACAGTCTTGTAGCACCGGCTCTTGCATTAATCCACTGTCTGTGTTCATAGGCTACTTCTTCTGGATCCTCTATTCTTTGTGCTGCTCCACATAATGTTGGTATCACAGTGCCTCGTAAAAGAGAATGTGTTAGTGCCATGGGAGGCATAGTTCATTTGGATACAGAAGATACTTTTTTTAGAAGAAAGTAAATGCCATTTTATTTTCTCTCAAATACATATTCTAAAAATATACAAAGAACCTGATTTCTCATGCTGTTTTTTTATTAAAAATTTCTGCCTCCTCCCCGCCTCCCATTTACCTCCCCTCCCCCTCCCTTTCCTGTCCAAAGAACAGTAAAGGTTCCCTGCCCTGTGGGAAGTCCAAGGTCCTCCCCCTCCATCCAGGTCTAGGAAGATGAGCATCCAAACAGGTTAGCCCCCCCAAAGCCAGTATATGTAGTAGGATCGAAATCCAGTGCCATTGTCCTTGGCTTCTCAGCAGCCCTCATTGTCCGCCATGTTCAGGGAGTCCTGTTTTTATACCGTGCTTTTTCAGCCCAGTCCAGCTGGCCTTGGTGAGCTCTGATTAGATCAGCCCCACTGTCTCGGTGGGTGGGTGCACCCCTCGGGGTCCTGACTTCCTTGCTCATGTTCTCCCTCCTTCTGCTTCTCATTTGGACCTTGGGAGCTCAGTCCTGTACCCATTGTGGGGCTCTGTCTCTATCTCCATCCATCCATCCATCGCCAGATGAAGGTTCTATGGTGATATGCAAGATAGTCATCACTATGACTATAGGATCGGGCCATTTCAGGCTCCCTCTGCGCAACTGCCCAAGGAACTACCTGGGGATATCTCCCTGGATACCTGGGAACCCCTCTAGAGTCAAGTCTCTTGCCAACCCTAAAATGGCTCCCTTAATTAAGATATATACTTCCCTGCTCCCATATCCACCCTTCCTATATCCCAACCATCCCATTCACCCAAGCTCTCCCCATCCTGCCCTTCACACTTTTCTCTCCCCATCCCACCCCATCCCACCCCACCCCCAAGTTCCCAATTTTTGCCCAGCAATCTTGTCTACTTCCAATATCCACGAAGATAACTGTATGTTTTTCTTTGGGTTCACCTTCTTATTTATCTTCTCTAGGATCACGAATTATAGGCTCAATGTCCTTTATTTATGGATAGAAACCAATTATGAGTGAGTACATCCCATGTTCATCTTTTTGGGTCTGGGTTACCTCACTCAGAATAGTGTTTTCTATTTCCATCCGTTTGCATGCAAAGTTCAAGATGTCATTGTTTTTTTACTGCTGAGTAGTACTCTAATATGTATATATTTCACACTTTATCTATTCTTCCACTGAAGGGCATCTAGGTTTTTTCCAGGTTCTGGCTATTAGAAATAATGCTGCTATGAACATAGTTGAACAAATGCTTTTGTAGTGTGGGTCCAAATGAGGAGCAGAAGGAGGGAGAACATGAGCCAATCTGACAGGTGTAAGGTGGTATCTCAAAGTTGTTTTGATTTGCGTTTCCCTGATTGCTAATGAGGTTGAGCATGACCTTAAGTGTCTTTTGGCCATTTGAACTTCTGATGAGAATTCTCTGTTCAGTTCAGTGCCCCATTTTTTAATTGGGTTCATTAGCATTTTAAAGTCTAGTCTCTTGAGTTCCTTATATATTTTGGAGATCAGACCTTTGTCTGTTGCGGGGTTGGTGAAGATCTTTTCCCAGTCAGTAGGCTTCCTTTTTGTCTTAGTGACAGTGTCCTTTGCTTTACAGAAGCTGCTCAGCTTCAGGAGGTCCCATTTATTCAATGTTGCCCTTAATGTCTGTGCTGCTGGGGCTATACGTAGGAAGCGTTCTCCTGTGCCCAAATGTTATAGAGTACTTCCCACTTTCTCCTCTAATAGGTTCAGTGTGTTCAGATTGATATTGAGGTCTTTAATCCATTTGGACTTGAGTTTTGTGCATGGTGATAGACACGGATCTACTTTCATTCTTCTACAGGTTGACATCCAGTTATGCCAGCACCATTTGTTGAAGATGCTTTCTTTCTTCCATTGTGTACTTTTAGTTCCTTTATCAAAAATCAAGTGTTCATAGGTTTGTGGGTTAAGATCCGGGTCTTTTATTCAATTCCATTCGTCGACTTCTCTGTTTTTATGCCAATACCAAGCTGTTTTCAATACTGTAGCTCTGTAATAGAGTTTGAAGTCAGGGATGGTAATGCCTCCAGAAGTTCCTTTATTGTATAAGATTGTTTTGGCTATCCTGGGTTTCTTGTTTTTCCATATAAAGTTGATTATTGTTCTCTCAAGATCTGTGAAGAATTTTGATGGGACCTGATGGGGATTGCATTGAATCTATAGATTGCTTTTGGTAGAATTGCCATTTTTACTATGTTGATCCTCCCAATCCAAGAGCAGGGGAGATCCTTCCATTTTCTGGTATCCTCTTCGATTTCTTTCTTCAGAGACTTAAATTTCTTGTCAAATAGGACTTTCACTTCCTTGGTTAGAGTTACCCCAAGATATTTTATGCTATTTGTGACTATTGTGAAAGGTGATGCTTCTCTGATTTCCCTCTCTGCTTCCTTATCCTTTGTGTATAGGAGGGCAACTGATTTTTTAGAGTTGATCTTGTATCCTGCCACGTTACTGAAGGAGTTTATCAGCTGTAGGAGTTCTTTGGTGGAGTTTTTGGGATCGCTTATGTACACTATCATATCATCTGCAAATAACGAAAGTTTAACTTCTTCCTTTCCAAATCGAATCCCCTTGATCCACTTATGTTGTCTTATTGCTATTGGTAGAACTTAAAGCACTATATTGAAGAGATAAGGAGAGAGTGGACAGCCTTGTCGTGTTCCTGAATTTAGTGGGATAGCCTTGAGTTTCTCTCTGTTTAATTTGATGTTAGCTGTCGGCTTGCTGTAAATAGCTTTTATTATATTTAGGAATGACCCTTTTATCCCTAATCTCTCCAAGACCATTATCATAAAGGGGTGTTGAATTTTGTCAAATGCTTTTTCAGCATCTAATGAGATGATCATATGGTTTTTTTCCTTCAGTTTATTTATATGATGGATTACATTGATAGATTTTCGTATTTTGAACCAGCCCTGCATATCTGGGATGAAGCCTACTTGATTATAGTGGATAATTTTTCTAATGTGTTCTTGGATTCTGTTTGCCAGTATTCTATTGAGAATTTTTGCGTCGATGTTCATGAGTGAGACTGGCCTGTAATTTTCTTTCTTGGTTGAGTCTTTGTGTGGTTTAGTTATCAGGGTAACTGTGGCTTCATAAAAGGAATTTGGCAATGACTCTTCTGTTTCTATATTATGAGATACCTTAAGGAGTATAGGTATTAGGTCTTCTTGGAAGTTCTGGTAGAATTCTGCATTGAAACCATCTGGTCCTGGACTCTTTTTAGTAGGGAGGTTTTTGATAACAGTTTCTAATTCTTCGCGACTAACAGGACTATTTAGTTTGTTCACCTGGTCCTGGGTTAACTGTGGTAAATGGTACTTATCTAAAAATATGTCCATTTCATTTACATTTTTCAATTTTGTGGCATACCGGCTTTTGTAGTAAAATCTAATGATTCTCTGAATTTCCTCTGTGTCTGTGGTTATGTCCCCCTTTTCATTTCTGATCTTATTAATTTGCTTGTTCTCTCTCTGCTGTTTGATTAGTTTGGATAGGGGTTTGTCAATCTTGTTGTTTTTCTCCAAGAACCAGCTTTTTGTTTTCATTGATTCTTTGGATTGTTTTCTGTGTTTCTATTTTGTTGATTTCTGCCCTCAGTTTGATTATTTCCAGTCTTCTACTCCTCCTAGGTGAGTCTGCTTCTTTTTTTTCTAGAGCTTTCAGGTGTGCTGTTAAGTCTCCAATGTATGCTTTCTCCGTTTTCTTTAAGTGGGCACTTAGTGCTATGAACTTTCCTCTTAGCACTGCTTTCATAGTGTCCCATAGGTTTGAGTATGTTGTGTCTTTATTTTCATTAAATTCAAGGAAGACTTTAATTTCTTTCTTTATTTCTTCCTTGACCCAGGTGTGGTTCAGTAGTTGACTGTTCAGTTTCCATGAGTTTGTAGGCTTTCTGGGGGTAGCATTGTTGTTGAATTCTAATTTTAATCCATGGTGATCCGATAAGACACAGGTAGTTACTAATATTTTTTGTAACTGTGGAAGTTTGCTTTCTTACCCAGTATGTGGTCAATTTTCAGAAAGGTTCCATTAGCCGCAGAGAAGATGGTATATGCTTTCCTATTTGGGTGTGATGTTCTATAGATTTCTGTTAAGTCCATTTGGTTCGTTACCTCCATTAAGCCTCTTAATTCTCTGTTAGGTTTCTGTCTGATTGACCTGTTCATTGGTGAGAGAGGAGTGTTGAAGTCTACTATTAGTGTGTGTAGTTTGATGGCCGCCTTGAGTTCTAGTAATGTTTCCTTTACATAAGTGGGTGCTTTTATATTAGGAGCATAGATATTCAGGATTGAGACTTCATTCTGATGGATTTTTCCTGTTATGAGTTTAAAATGTCCCTTTCCATCTCTTCTGATTTGTTTTAGTTTGAAGTCAATTTTGTTAGAAGTGAGTATGGCCACCCCTGCTTGTTTCTTAGGTCCATTTGCTTGATAAACCTTTTCTCAACCCTTTACTCTGAGTAGATGTCTGTCTTTGTGGTTGAGGTGTGTTTCTTGTAAACAGCAGAATGTTGGATCCTGTTTTTGTATCCAATCTCTTAGCCTGTGCCTTTTTATAGGTGAATTGAGTCCATTGATATTAAGTGATATTAATGACCAGTGGTTGTTAACTCGGGTCATCAATTTTTTTTTTTTTTGGTAGTAGAGATTGTGTGTTTCCCTTCTTTGAGATGTGCTAGATGTCTGAGTTATTGTGGGCATTGTTGGACTCCTCGGATTGTGATTTTCCTTCTGTTACTTCCTGTAAGCCTGGATTTGTGGCTACATTTTGTTTAAATTTGTTTTTATCCTGGAAAATTTTATTTTCTCCATTGATAGTGAATGAAATCTTGGCTGGGTATAGTAGTCTGGGCTTGCATCCATGGTCTCTTAGTTTCTGCAGTACATCTACCCGGGACCTTCTGGCTTTCATGGTTTCCATAGAGAAGTCAGGTATAAGTCAGATAGGTTTACCTTTATAAGTTACTTGACCTTTTTCCTTTGCAGCTCTTAATATTCTTTCTTTATTCTGTATGTTTTGTATTTTGATTATTATATGGTGAGGGGATTTTTTTTTTTTTTTTTGATCCAGTCTATTCGGTGTTCTGTATGCTCTTGAACCTTCATAGGAATATTTTTCTTTAGATTGGGAAAGTTTTCTTCTATATTTTTATTAAATATATTTTCTGGACTGTTGAGCTGTACTTCTCCTTCTTCTACACCTATTATTCTTAGGTTTGGTCTTTTTATTGTGTCCCAGATTTCCTGAATGTTTTGTGATGAGAATTTGTTTGATTTGCTGATTTCTTAGATCAGTGCATTTATTTTCTCGATGGTATCTTCAGAATCTGAGATTCTTTCATCTATCTCTTGTATTCTGTTGGTTATGCTTTTTACTGTAGTCTCTATTCATTTACCTAGATTTTCCATATCCAGCCTGCCCTCGGTTTGTGTTCCTTGCCTCCATTTCAGTTTTCAAGTCTTGAACTGTTTCCATTATCTGTTTGATTGTTTTTCTTGGTTTCCTAGGATATCATTTATGGATTTAATCAATTCTTCAATCTTTTTGTTATTCTTCTCATCCATTTCTTTAAGGGAGTTTTTACCTCCTGTTTAAGGGCCTCTATCACTTTCATAAAGTCAATTTTTTCTACTTCTTCTTGATTCAGGTGTTCAAATCCTCCTGTTGTAAGATTGCTGGGTTCTGGTGGTTTCATGTTGCTTTTCAGATTGTTGGAGGAATTCTTGCATTGGGGCCTGCCCATCTCTTCTTCTGAATGATCCTCTATGGATCTTCTTTTACAGGATCAGTTGTCCTTGCTTGCCAAGGACCTCGAAGACAAAGGGCCTGCTTTGCTGCTGGCAGGCTATTGAAACAAAGAAACTCCCTCCCACCCTGTCGCACTCACTACCCAGTCCCAGCGCCCCCATCAGGCTGAGCTGGGGAAGTTATGAGCCCGAAGAGGGGAGGAAGAAGGGAGGGTTTTTCTGGATGCAAGCTCGGTGGGGTAGGTAGGAAGAGAGAGGCAGTAGCCAGGGCCAATAGCCCCAGCTGGAAGACCAGGAAGGATAAGGGGTTGAGGAGCGTCTGTGCTCCGTCTCTGGGGCTGCTGCTATAGGGTCAGGAACTCATTCACTCCTGGATGTATCTTCTGGTACTAAGATCAGGTGTCCTTGCTGGCCAGGGAGTTCACAGACAAAGGGCCTACCTTGCTGCAGGCAGGCTGTTGAAACAAAGAAACTCCCTCCCACCCGGTTGCACTCACTACCTTGTCCCAGCGCCCAGTCAGGCTGAGCTCCAGTAGATACATTTATAACATTTGTTCTACCAACTCTCAATTTTTGTACAATTTTCCAGTTATCTAGATTTTTAATTTTGTTCAGGAATACTTAATAATTTCTTTGTACAGATTTTACTGGCTATAATTTTTCCTGTGCACTAAAAATTTAAATTTTAACAGTTTGGTACTTGTAGATTGAAATGCATTCTGTTTTTCTAGTTTAGAAGAATTCCTTTAGATCCTCAATTTGATAGATTAATTCAGAACTTTTACTTTATCTGTATGCGTTTTAATTAACTTGGCAGCTTTGTTTCTTCTATTACATTATTCTGTCTGCCTATCACCCGTTTTTATCAACCAGTTTATCTCCCTGTCATCACCATCATTATTATCATAATCAATTTAGCATCTATCATCATGTGTCATCTAGCTATTTATCACCAATGAATCTTATCTATCTATATGTCTATATTTATATCTATCTGTTTTTTCCTCTGTAGGTTAGTCTTAATACTTCTAGAACATGATTGAAAGAGAATGATAGTAGTGAATATTTTTCTTTATGAATGCATATTTTCCTTCCTATCCATCTCTGAATCCAAACATCCCTGTCCTGTACCTCTAACTGCCACGTCCCTTGGTGATCTTTGAGATGATGTTCTTATCTGATGGTTCCTCCTTCCTTGGAAGGAAACTTCTGTCACCTTTTTGTCATCTTGGGCCTTTTATTTTTATTAAAATTTATTTTATTTCAATCAAACCTATAGTATATAGACAGTCACTAGTGTAACAATTATAATTTTCAGACTGTAAAGGTCAAAGAGGTCAGTCAAAGTATACCAAGTCTGTATACAGTATCACTCAGTATTCATTGGTATTAAAATTATTGGCAGTCATTGGAGGGTACCATATTCATTTATTTAACAGAATAAACACCTATCTGAATAAAATATTAAAGCTGGCAGTGATTAAAAGAAAATAATAAAAGTAAAATTAATTTATTGCAAGCCTGATTCATATTTTGCTAGTCAAATAATTAGATATATGAGGAGCAATCAGTAGCACAGCTGGTATAATTTTTATAACCTAAAGTGTTTTTAATATTGAGTTCCTTAATGATATTAGCTTTATTTTGATTTCTTGGAGGTTGATGAAAAATAGTATTTATTTTAACTTCACAGTCTACTTTCTGCCACCACCCATCCCAAGTGCAACCTGAGCCTATGGAGTAAAATCTGGATACCTCCACAGTAGCGGCTTTGGCAGAGGCAGAAATTTAATACATATGTGTCTGGGACAGGGCAAGTGTCTGGGGTGTACAGTCTCAGCATATTCTGTATGGAGTGTCTGAGCTTTCCCATGTAATAGAGTGGCTAAGGATTAAATGGAGTCAACTTAGGTATGTTTTGGAAATTGTTGTATAAAATTCCAACAGTAACTATTTCTAAGTCACAAATTTTACTTCCTATCATATTTATTTCTGCTAAATTTTAAAATCCACAACATGGAACAGTCCTAATGTACATTTGGATGTAGTGATACTTTGAAATTCACAGGAAGGCTTCATTTGGCATCTTACAACTTCATGAAAGTGGGTTGCCAGAGTCTGTGACATCATCCTCTTTATGGGCCTTTATGAAAGTACATTGCATCATTTGAGATCTGGCAGCTTTGGGAGCTTGAAGAGACCTAAGCACAGGATCTTGTGTTCTGGTTTAGCTATTGCTGCTCCTTTCTCAAAGCTGTTCAGTGCATCTAAGGAGTCCCTTATGTTCCAGGATTTGGCACAGCCACTCACAGAAAGATGCTTAAGTTTTGAGTAATTGCATGATACCAAGAGACTACCCACTCTCATTATTTGCTCCCAAAAGAAAAACATGCCAGAAAGGGAAGATATATTTAAATTGTAAAAAGTTGGCTAATTCTAAGGGACTGTGCAAAGAATGATAAAATTAAAAGCTACATGCAAGCACATCACACCACAACTAAGATTAATACAGGAGGTATGGCTGAGTTACAAATGATTTAACTGTGGATTCTGCAGAGTATTTTACTTTCCAGGGTTAAACTATGGTATGCTTTAAATGTCTGGTTTCAAATGTAGATTTCAGGTGATACAGCTTAGCAGTTAAGCCACTTGCTGGTCTGGGAAAGGGCCCAAATTTGGTACACAGTACCCACTTGGTAACTCATAATCATCTGTAACTGTTCCAGGGAATTTGGTGCCCCTTTTGACTACTCCAGGCTCATGCAGGCATGTGATGAGGCATGTGGTACAGAGGACCTACACTCAGGCACACACATACACATATATAACAGAAAAATGTGACTCCATGTACTCACAGAGAAGATTAAGTTATAGCTTCTCTATCCAGTGTGATAACATGTTTTTGCTTTTGAACATTTCTGGATTCACTTGAAATGTCCTCAGTTCTCTGGTTTGGCCTACTTTCTGTATTGCCACAAAGTCTAACCAGCAATTTTTCTCCAACTATTAAAATGTAAAACCAAAAGGAAAGTCGGCTTTTCCCACAGCAGAGGAGCCCTACGCTTAAAAATTCAAAAGGAAGTAGAAGAGACTTGTAGAAATTTCCCTTACTTTTCAGCTTCGGGTTGTCATTCTTTTTTCTTTCTTTTTTTTTTTTCTTTTCTTTTTTAGAAAACTGACTAGAAAGCCCTCTATTGAATATGAACTTCAAGATAATGGGATGTGAGTCATCTTTTAACCCTTCTATCTGCTTGCTGCTGGTGAGGCATAGTGCTTAATTCTAGTAGACACTTCCTAATTTGGACCTTATTACATCAGTGACATTTATAGAATTAAAACTTATTTTCCAATTTCTGTGTTTATAAGCATGCTTGAGTGTATGGACATTACCATGTACATTTGGTAACTGTGGAGACCAGAAGCAGATGTCAGAGTCCCAGAAACTAGAGTTACAGGCAGCTGCTCTCTGCTGGATGAGAGTACTAGGAACCCAACCCAGGTCCTCTACAAGAGCAGCAAGTTCTTTTAACCACTGAGCCATCTCTACAGCTCCCATTCACAGAATTTAAAAATTTTTAATTTACCCCTTGAGCCATTATGAAATATTTGGCTGAAGTTGTATAAATCAAATGTTTACTAACTCAGGATATACAGCTATTTTTAGCTATATTTTACTGTATGGGAGCCTTGTCTAAGCCTCTTCCTGAATCTGAAAGTAAAAGAGAGAAACTGTAAAATTACTGTGATAGTCAAGGTTCTTTATAAGTAAAAGGGACTTACTAAGTTGGCTTGCACACTTCTAGTTGAGTGCCACAATAATGGCCATCTATACACTGGAAAGGCTGAGAACTTTCTAGCTGTTTGATCTATGAGGATGGATGCTGGGGGATTCCTGGAACACCACTCTTCTCAGCCCACATTGACACTGGAAAGCTGAAGAAGCTAGGTTCTCTAACACACATTAACAGGGGGTAAAGGTGGGTAGGCAAAAACCAAAGGATTGCCCTCCAACTTCCTTATGTCCGGGCTGTTGCTGCAGGTGTTACCCACTCTATGGAAGGGTCTTTCCTTCCTCAGTTAATCCTTCCTCAAAATCCCTTTTTAGACCAGCTTAAAAGTGGTTGCAATTGTCCTTGGCTTCTCAGTGAGCCCATCTTGTCAGCCACATTCAGAGAGACCAGTTTGATCACATGCTCCATCAGTCCCAGTCCAGCTGGCCTTGGTGAGCTCCCATTAGATCAGTTCCACCATCTCAGTGGGTGGGCGCACACCAGTCTTTGCTGACAAGGAGGGCTGACTGAGAAGCCAAGGACAATGGCACTGGGTTTTGATCCTACTGCATGTACTGGCTTTGTGGGAGCCTAATCTGTTTGGATGCTCACCTTCCTAGACCTGGATGGAGGGAGGAGGACCTTGGACTTCCCACAGGGCAGGGAACTCTGACTGCTCTTTGGACTGGAGAGGGAGGGGAAGGGAGGAGGAAATGGGAGGAGGTGGAAATTTTTTAATTAAAAATAAATAAATAAACAAACAAACAAAAAAGTGGTTGCAGTTGACTGCAGATTCAGTCAGTTAACATCCAAGACTAACTAACCATTTAAAGGACATGATCCCACAGGGAGCTGCAGACAGAGATGATTAGCAATGTATAGTGAAAAATTGAACTTCAAAAATGTACTTCTGCAAAGGACATAGTTAACAAGACAAAATGGCAGCCTAGAGAATGGGAAAAGATTTTTACCAACCTCCCATCGAACAGAGGGTTGATCTCCAAAACAAAGAACTCTAGAAAATTGACATCAAAAGAACAAATAATCCAATAAAGAATGGGGTATAGACCTAAACAGAGAACTTTCAACAGAGGAATCTAAAATGGCTGAAAGACGCTTAAGGAAATGTTCAACATCCTTAGTCATCAGAGAAATGCAAATCAAAACAACTCTGGGATTTCATCTTACACCTCTCATTGCCAAGATCAAGAATACTGATAACAACTTATGCTGGAGAAGATGTGGGGTAAGAGAAACACTCCTGCATTGCTGGTGGGAGTGCAAATTTGTACAGCCACTTTGGAAATTAGTATGATGATTTCTTAGAAAATTAGGAAACAATCTACCTCAAGACCCAGCAATACTACTTTTGGGTCTATACCCAATTGATGCCCAATCATACCATAAGGACATGTGGTCACCTATGTTCATAGCAGCATTATTCATAATATGCAGAACATGGAAACAACCTAGATGCCCCTCAACTGAAGAATGGATAAAGAAAATTTAGTACATATATACAACAGAGTACTACTCAGCGATAACAAATAATGACATTTTGAAATTTTTGGGCAAATGGATGGATCTAGAAAAAAACCATATTGAGTGATGTAACCCAGACCCAGAAAGACAAATATAGTATGTACTCACTCATAAAAAAAAGAAAAAGAAAAGAAAAACATAAAAAAGACACAAAAAAGAAAAGAAAAACAAGAACCAGTCTACAGTCCACAACCACAGAGAACCTAGACAACAAAGAGGACCCTAAGAAAGACATACATAGGAAAGAGAAAAAGACAAGATCTTCTGAGTAAATTGGGAGCATGTGGGTCACGGGAGAGGGGAAAGGAGGGGAATAGAGAAAAATGTATAGTGCAATGAAAATAATAAAAAAAAATTTAAAAAAAGAAATTAAAAATGTTCTTGTGAATTTAAGGGCTTGAATTACAACTTTGTTATACCTGAGGAAAACTGGTAAGTATTCAGTATGTCTTTAGAAAAAAGCAGAAAGGAAGACAAGACACAATATATCATAATCACATGTCTCATTATGTTTAATATAAATACAGTGTTTAATATAATACAGGGATAGAAGATATGAAGAATACTAAGAAGTGTAAAGCCAGGATGTGATTTGTGTGTTTGACACTACATTAGACATAATAGTGCATGAGCCTGGAGAGATGTGATAGGACTTGAAGTGTACCATATTTGTAAAGTGTGTACCAATGGTGCTTAACTTTTTAGAACCTTGGCTAAATAACTGTCTGTGAGAATTTGAGGTGACCCTGTCTAATATGAGAATGCATAAGCTTCCAGCCATTGGTGCTGGAGAAGTAAAGGAGAAAACCAAAAACTACATCAACACTGAAAGTGAAGCATTTAGTATATATACAATGTCCAAGAAGGGGGAAGCTGTAAGAGACGGAAGTGACCTAACTTTTGAGTGTTTAAAAGTTAAAATTTAGCTACATAAGAGAAAGGATAAAAGTAATGAAGACTTGAGCATTGTACCACATGATTCAAATCCTACTACTTAAGAAGCTGAGGTTGGGCTTTCATGAGTTTGGAGCCAGTCTGGGCTACATGGATAGACAGTGTCTTTAAAGTTTCAAAAAAAAATCAATAAGCAGAGTGTTCATCCTAAGGGATTTTAAAAGGACAGCAGAACCTACTGTAGAAAGGAGGAACTGCTGTGCGTGTGACAGAACTGCTGCGCAGAGACGTGGAGACCCAGTGAACCACAGTTGACTCCACCAATGGATGAGTGAAGTCTGGACCTTCTCCTGGGTAGATTTTAGAAGGGAAAGGAAAACAAGATGGGAACAGTTTTTTGAGGGCAAAGCTAGTCATGGCCTCAGAGTTAGGAGGGACTCAAAGGGTCGTTAGAAAATACTCGCCACCTTTCAACTAGGCCTTCTATTGTGACTCCGCAAGGGATTCAACCATTGCTTTGTTCCGAGCCTTCATGATGTACTAGTAGTGCGCAGACACATCAGCGGTGTGCTTTCATCTTCTGTAGCAGGGACCTCCTTACTCCTGCAAGCCAAAGGGCAGTGAGTAGAGGCTGCAGAGGAAGAAACAGCCACCAAAATTCATGGGTGATATGACTGCTTCTAAAGCAAATCTTCAGGTCAGTTTAACAAAGGTGAGCAGGTGGCTAACTGCAAGGTCTATGTAGCTATTCAGTTGTAAATCTAGATATCTGCAACCAAGAGAAAGTGAAAAATTAAAGCAACAAAACCACCCTATTTATAGTAGCAGTAGAAACTCTAAGAATAACTGTGATAGAGGATATTAAACATCTGTGCACAGGAAATCATGAGACTTCTTTGAGGCACAAGTGCATAGAGAACGGGGAAGCTCAACATAAAGCTGCCTCTTTTCAAGTGTGGTTTCAGTTTATGAGGGCCAACAAAAGTCAGCTGGGAGAACCTGGTGGTCAGCTGCTGATCTGCGACACGTAAGCCTTCTAGAGCAGTGGTTCTCAACCTGTGGGTCCAAAGACCCTTTTTATAAGGGTCACACATCAGATATTCTGCATACCAGATATTTACATTATGATCCATAACAGAAAATTACAGTTGTGAAGTAGAAATGACAATAATTTTCTGGTTGGGGGGGTCAACAAACTGTGAGGAACTGTATTGAAGGGCAGCAGCATTAGGAAGGATGCAAGCCACTGCTCTAGATTACCATAAACTTAAAGTAATGAAGACAGTATGCTGTTAGCATGGGAGGAACCAGGGACAAAGGAGCAGGGGAGCACCTGGTTCCAGGCCTGCAGCTGACATCAGAAAGCAGGGTAGACAAAGAAGGGCGCTGTGAAGTCAGTTTACCTGTATGGAGAAGAATGAGGCCGGGAATATAGTTGAGGGGGAGAGCACATGCCTTGTATGTGTGAGGATCTAGACTCAAATCTCAGCATTCCCCAAGAGAAAAAGGGAAAGATTTGGGTATGTGCATGTGTGTGTATCCATGTGCATGACTGTTAAAACATGAAGTTGAACATCTCATATGGGTGCGAAAGGAAAGGCAGTTTGGAAATAGTGCTGGGCTGATGCCCAAAGCATGAGTTTTGAGGTGCTCACAAATGACCTGAATTTGAAAGTCTTTGCAGTTGGTTCAGGGTGCCAGAATGACAGGCACTGGAGGCAAGATCTCGGGGGTCTGGGGATTGGGTTATGAGTTCCATGAGCTGCCCAAGCCTGTTCTATATGTCTGTGTGAGTGAACTTGTTGTTTGGAAAGTCTCTTGTTACCTCTACTCAGATGCAACATCATTACAGAAAGGTAGCGCCTGGTTGTGAGAGGAGCTCACTTTGCACACCTGGACCTGTGGTTTCAGAAAGAATGTGGTGTTCCAAAGAAAGCTCACATCAGGTGAAAAGTGCTTGCTTCTTCTGTTCCAGGCACAGGGGATTGGCTCTGAGCTGCACTAGCACAGGTGAAATGCTGGGTTCCTTTCAACATGTTATGTGTTCAAAGGTTGTATTCGGTGGTTCTAGTTCTTACAGTGTGTTTTGGGGACCCACAGACTCCCCAAGACTGTCCATGGAACTAAAAGGTCAAAGCTGTTTTCCTGAGACTGTTCTGAAGAGGTTTACTGCTTTGGCTGCGTTGACTTCTGCAGTGGCGGCTAAAGTGCTGAGATCAGCACACAGGTCAGAGTTGGGACACTGGACAGTGCTGGTCATCACCTCACCAAACATTCACATAGAAAACAAGCACCTATTTCAGTACTGCGTTGATGAAACTGGAGAAATTACTAGTTACGCTTCATCTTAGCTGTTGGGTCCTTGTTTACTTTTCCTATTAAACCTGTTATATAGAAAAAATGAAAATGTTTTTTAAAATAGGGAATCTCATCATCATAGACTGAAAGATGTATGCATAAATATTGGGCTGTTTCTGAACAAAGCAGTTTACCTACTTTTGGGTTATATAATTCAAGTTGTTTTTTTCATTGTTGATTTGCTGAAATGTTCCCGAATATTCCTTGGCTACTTTCTCTAGAGTATTGTTCTGGGCACTGAGGGAATTTGGCTGTATAGGATGTAGTGATTTCAAATGGATCACCACATTTTCATCCAGCATATGATTTTATGCATTTTAATAATTTAACTTCAGCCTAAAAACTGCTGTAATACTTTCATTTCTTAGGGTTTTGTAACCACGTTCCTTATAGGAATTATTCATTTGCACAGAGCTATTGCAGACACTTTGCCTGAAGGCACAGTACTCATTGCTTTCAGTACTTTCCTAGAGAAGGCTTTTTACTGCTGTTGGTACCATCATCACCACCACCTTTTGGACATGTATTTGGAAAAAACAGACTCAAAATTCTGCGTCTCAGCTATGCTTAGGAATAATACCGTACCCATAAACTCTGTGACTCAGAAGTCTATGAACAAAGGCATGATAAGGATCTTGTTGTAACTTGAAAAATAATTCTGGATTGGATGAACTTTTCAGTGCTTAAAAAAATGCAATGGTGCCTGGCGGTGGTGGTCAGGAGGCAGAGGCAGGTGGATCTCGTGTTTCCGAGACCAGCCTGGTCTACAAGAGCTGGTTTCAGGACAGGCTCTAAAGCTACAGAGAAACCCTGCCTAAGAAAAACCAGAGAGAGAGAGAGAGAGAGAGAGAGAGAGAGAGAGAGAGAGAGAGAGAGAGAGAGAGAGACAGAGAGAGAGACAGAGAGAGAGAGAGACAGAGAGAGAGACAGAGAGAGAGAGAGAGAGACAGAGAGAGAGAGAGAGAGAGAGAGAGAGAGAGAGAGAGAGAGAGAGAGAGGAAGCCTCCATGTTGGCAAGCCTGTTTACAACCCTGGGTGCAGTCATTAATACATTAAAAGAAAGGCGAAGGCATCAGGGTCTGGCACAAGTGCCCAGCAGGATGAATCACGTGCACTGGATGGATGTAATACTTCTTGAGGACTCTGATGTAAATTTTCCTAAATGCTTTTCCTAAAGATAAGTGGTTTTTGTTCCCTTTTCTGTTAACAGGGTAATAGGTTAACTAACCTGTTCTGTTGGAAACCAGAGTTAATTGGCATTAAGTTACAAATTTAGCCTTTTAATTCCTACAGTAATTAGAAATTGTTGGTAATTACAAGCTTTTTAAATCTTATAGTTTAATGATATTTATTAATATTGCTAGCCATGTAAATTGTACTGCTGTGTGGCTAACAGTATTAATGGAAGTGCATGTTTTTTTTCTTTGTCTTAATTTTAAACAGTAAATGGATTTATTGTTTATGGCTTCCCCATTGCTGTTATAAAAACAACAATATTTGTCCCATAGTTTCTAAGTCTTGGCAAGTGTTATTTTTAACGCACTGTGAAGTTTAAAGGAAAGTACAGTAAAAATGCCTGTGTTTCAGAACTGAAGGGCTAACTGCATACTGGAGCTACTTCAGCTTGTACTGGAGCTGCTGGGAAGGGGCCTAACTAGGAGTAGGTGTGGCTGTCCCCTCCTGAAATCTGGGCCAAGCATAAATGCAGAATTGTTTTTGTGTCACACACAGAAATTGTTTATTTGCTATGGTTATTCTATTAATAAATGGGAGGTAAGGAAGATTCTTCCCCTTAGGGAAAGAACAGAGAAGAGATCTACCTCTTCTTCAGTGTGGTAGGAAGAAAAGATTCCACTCTAAGGATTTGTAACCATAGACCAGTTGGTTCAAGTCTGGCAGTTTTGCACATGGAAGCCGCAGAATCGCTAGCTGAGATTACAGTCAGTGACCAGAAGCGAATTAAAACTTCTAATTAAAACCATTTCCAAAAAGGTCTACTCCCAACCTCTGAGGCCTTTGTAGGAAACCCCATGAAAGACCAAGCCTAAGAGAAATACATGAACTAGAGAAATAAATAAATTATCAGAATGTTGAGAGAAAATGAAGTTGGTTTTCATGGAGTGCAAGTATCTAGGCTAATTATAAAAGCCATGTTAGAGAATGAAGGTCTGGCATCAAGAGTTATCACAGAAATGGAATAATTGTTCATTTAACCAATCGGCATAGAGTCTACTGATAAGTTTTATTTATTTTAAGATTTGTTTTTACTTGAACTTATTTTTTAGACAGGATTTTCTTTCAGTGGGCAGTCTGATCTTTTATATTTCTGGACTTTGGCAAATGCCCTGAGTAAGTCTGATGTAGCTGGGGTAAAAGCAGGTTCCACTGTGTCCAGCTGTGTTTCATTTTAAAAATACTTATTACTACAGGATGATGCACCGTTCCTTCTACAACAGGACGTAAAGTGGTCTGTGTGGGTGTGGGGAGCAAACTGAGTCCTCTGCAAGAGCAGTGGGTCTCCTAACCTTTACTGAGCAGCATCGTGAATCCTAGCATGTGAGTTTTAAATAACATTAAAATTAGTGGGACAAGATTAAATGGGTGTCTTAGTTACATCTCCATTTGCTGTTATTAAATAGCTGACAAATACAACTTAGGGAGGTAATATTTTGGCTCCCATTCAAGGCTGTGGTCCCTCATGGCAGGGAATCACTGCAGCCAGAGCCTGAGGCAGGTGGTCACGTTACATCTGTAGTCCAGAAGCAAGGAAGAACAAATGCTTGAGTTTGGCTCACTTTCTCCTTATGCAGTTCAGGATCCGTGTAATGCTGCCCTGAAAGGCTGTGTTTTCCCACTTCAACAAACCTAATCAAGATAGCCTCCCCTGCCATGGTCATAGACTAGTTCTAGCTGATTCTAGGGCTCCTCAGGTTGACAGCTGAGATCAACCTGCCTTTTGGGAAAAGATGAAACTAGAGCCTGTCATGACTACAGTGGAGAGTTTCTTGCGCACAGTGAATAGCCAGATAGAAAAAACTTAATGTATTTAGCTACATTCAATGCTTGTCTAGGGCCACTGTATTATTTAAGACAATTGACAAGTAGAACAAATGCAGAAGTTTTTAAATGGTCATTTTTAACTCTGCACATCCATGTTTTACAGCATTGTCTACTTTGGAGATATAAATAATAGCAGATATTGTTATAGATGCATGCTTGCAAGTGTATAAGGAAGGATATAGTACTTTCAGGATAATTTTTTCCCTTCTGGACAACATGACAAAAGAGAAGGAAAGTTGAATTCGTAGCCATCGTCTAAAGTATGTAAACTGCCCGTCTGTTTGGTCTTGATACTGTATACAGGTGTTCCATTTTCTGTAACTTCCCTTTTAACTGACTTTATTTTGAGATGGGATTACACTATGCATATAGCCCAAACTGGCCCTAGACTTGGGATTCTCTTGTTTCGCTCTCTGGAATGTGGAAATTATAGGTATGTGCCACCATGCTTGGCTGGCTTCTTTTCTATAATTTCAGAAATGAAGCATTATATTAGTTACACCTCTCATTACTGTGACAAAACACTGAGAAAAAGCAATTTAAGGAAGGGTTTGCTATGGCTCACAGCTGGAGGGACAGCCCACCATGTGGGAGTTCATGGTGGGGACCTGAAGTAGCAGGTCCCATTGTGCCACAGCAAAGAAGCAGAGAGAGGTGAACTGGCGCTCAGCTTTATCCCCTCTCATTAGGTTTGGGACACAAGTCCATGGAATACTGTATTTAGAGTGAGTTTCTCCCTCCTTAATTAATCCAGAAACTCTCACAGATATGACCAAGGCTTTGTGTCATAGGTGATTGCGTCAAGTTGACAGTATCAAGCGCTACACTTGAGTTTTGTATGTGATGCTTTTTAGAGTTTTGTTTCTGGGCATGGAACCCCGGGCTCTGAATATGTTAGGCAAGTATCTTCCACTTAACCACAGTTCCATCTCTACATTTGAGAAACTTCTAAAGGAGGGGTGGAGGTATAGCTCAGTGGTGAAACACTTGCCTAACATGAACAGGCTCTGATTCTATTCTTAGCAGCCCTTCTCACATTTTAAAGCTTAGGAGTTGTATGCCACTTATCGTGATAAAAATGAATATAAGAAAAATCCTGTGGAGTCTTCTCACGTTCCTCATCATTGTGTATGTTTTGTGACTAGAGAGCAGAGGTGGCTATGGGAGGAGAGAGCAGGCTGTGGAGGTTGATGACTGTACCTTCTACTTCATCTGTTCACCACACTTCCAGTAGTGCAGCTGACAGTGTGCCGTACTGATTGTTCTAAAGGAATTCTGAAATGATGATAGAAATTAAATTGATAAAAATCTACAGATTGTCAGGGCTGGAGAGATGGCTCTGCAGTTAAGAGCATTATTTTTCCAGAAGACTTCAGTCGAATTCCCAGCACCCACATGACAGTTTATAACAGTCTATAATTATACATACATGCAGGCAAAACACCAGTATACATACAATAAAAATAAACTCTTTTTAAAAATCCACAGATTGTCGCCTTCTTCCATGTGTAAGAAATGCATTTATCACCAAGTGGTGGTGGCACACACCTTTAATCCCAGCACTCAGGAAGCAGAAACAAGTAGAGCTCTGTGAGTTTGAGGCCAGCCTGGTTTACAGAGTGAGTTCCAGGGTAGGTTTCAAAGCTACAGAGAAACCCTGTCTCAAAAAACAGAAAAAGAAAAGAGAAAGAAAATACATTTATCTGTAGCATGTAGTGCATGTAGAAAAGAAAAGAGAAAGAAAATACATTTATCTTTGCCATGTAGTGCGTGTAGAAAAGAAAAGAGAAAGAAAACACATTTATCTGTAGCATGTAGTGCATGTAGAAAAGAAAAGAGAAAGAAAATACATTTATCTGTAGCATGTAGTGCGTGTAGAAAAGAAAAGAGAAAGAAAACACATTTATCTGTAGCATGTAGTGCGTGTAGAAAAGAAAAGAGAAAGAAAACACATTTATCTGTAGCATGTAGTGCGTGTAGAGTGCTCACTCCCACAGCTCGTCCTGCCTTTCTGAGTTTTCTGAGTGCAAAGGTTAAAGATGCCTACACTCTTGATTTATGTTATTTTTAGATTGGCTCAGAATCCTCATGGAATAGATGTTTCAGTCAATGATTTTATAAACAAGCAAAGTTCAAACACAGTACTATGGTTTATCATTTGTTTGTCAATAATTTTTATGATGCCCACGATTTATTTTAAGGTTCAAAGAAAGAATTAAGATAAAAATAGAAAAATAAAAAAATAGAAAAAGAAATGATAGCGTATCTTTTCTCTGCTGCCCTCCCTGTCTCTCCCCTTCCACACAACCTTCCCCCAAGGTCTCCATGCTCCCAATTTACTCAGGAGATCTTGTCTTTCTCTACTTCCTATTCAGATTAGAGTTATGTAAGTCTCTCTTAGTGTCCGCATTGTGGTCTAAGTTTTCTGGGATTGTGGTTTGTAGGCTGGCTTTCTTTGCTTTATGTTTAAAAACCACTTATGAGTGAGCACATGTGATAATTGTCTTTCCTCACTCAAGTGTTTTCTATCCATTTTCCTGCAAAATTCAAGATGTCAATTTTTTCTGTGTAAATGTACCACATTTTCCTGACCTATTCTTCAGTCGAAGGGCATTTAGGTTGTTTCCAGGTTCTGGCTATGACAAATACTGCTGCTATGAACATAGTTGAGCACATGTCATTGTGGCACGATAGAGCATCCTTTGGATATATACCCAAAGTGGTATTACTAGGTTTTGAGGAAGGTTGTTTCCTAGTTTTCTGAGAAATCACCACAATGACATCCAAAGGGTCTGTACCAGCTTGCATTCCCACCAGCAATGCAGAAGTGTTCTCTTTTCCCCACAACCTCTCCAGCATAAGTTGTCATCAGTGTTATTGATCTTGGCCATTCTAACAGGTGTAAGATGGAATCTCAAAGTTATTTTGATTTGCATTTCTCTGATGAATACGGATGTTGAACAAAAATGTAGAGCTCAATAAAAATCAATTAAAAACAAAAACAAAACAAATTCCAAAGAGACAACCTATACATAGAGGGTCCTTAACTTGTACATGCCAGATGTCAATGGACAGATGGCCAGTGAAACCATGTTCTTAACTCCAACCACTGTCAACACACATTGGGGTACTGATTTATATTGATCTATTTTTGAAAATTGTAAAGCAATGATTTCAACAGAATCAAAAGAAGGTGTCAGTCTTTTGATAATTGCTTTATTATTTTGCTCTGCCAATTAATTCATATAGAAAACATATACCTCCCATTTAGAAGAAAGAAATAAACTTTTGATTAGTAATTTGTTCTGAAGTGCAACATTCCATCTTGGAGGGAAGCTCGTTAAAACACGAGAATCTCTAAAGATTGACCTATTAAGATTTGTAAGTGAACAACCCACAAGTCTCAAGAAGTCCCTGAAATTTAAAAGATTTGCAAAGTCCATTTCTCCTGAAGGTTGTATAGCAGTGAAAACAGATTCGTAAAGGAAACCATTCAACTTGCCAAGCTATATGCAGGTCATGCTACGGGCTCTGGGATCCTAGCTTTCGTTAGTTATCATCCATGCCTGAAGAGGTTTTAATGATGCATCTACCTTTGAGTTGTCCACACGTCTGTCAATAATCCAATAAATGCAACATAAACTGGGGAAAAAAGTGTCTTTTCTTAGATAGGTAAATTTTAAAAGGCCAGATGAGAAATGAGTTGTTCTCTAGGATGTACCATTTTCTGCAGAAGAGAGGGGAGCCTCAAAAAGGAGAAATTACACTATCCAAACAGGAAGAAATCAAGTTGGACAGGAAAGTGTCTCTCCAAAACACATCAGACCCAGTGATTCTGAGACCAGCATTAGGTTTGAATCAGGAGAATGTAATGCAGGTGTTTTCAAAACACATCAAAAGATAGAACACGTTCACATTTTTAGAACCAGTTGTTCTAGTTACAATTCTATTGTTGTAATAAACACCACGATGAGCAACAACTTAGGGAGGAAAAGGTGTATTTCAATACATATATTCAGGTTACACATAATCACTAGGTCACCACAGTAACTCAAGGAAGAACTGAACTTCTTCATGATGGAGAATGCTGCTTACTGCCTAGTTTTCTGGTTCACACCCCAAAACAGCCCAGACCCACCTGCCTAGGAATAGGTTCACCCATAGTGGGTTGGGTCCTCCTACATCAATCTGTAATCAACACATTCTCTCATAGACATTCCCACAGGCAAGTCTGATCTGAGCAGTTCCTCCATTGAGGTTTTCTCTTTTCAGGTGACTCTTCAGTGTGCTAAGTTGAGGATAAAATCAGCATATTAATAAATATAACACTGAGCACTTAAACTCAATGAAGACAGTGCCAGAAAGCAAATGTCAGCCTCAAGAAGATTAATGGTGAAATTCTAAAGAGAAATAAAACAGAGGAATTCCATAGTACAGTAAAAGTATAGTATAGCAGTGTTTGCTCAAAATACAGTGGGTAAAATCAAATATTTTTAAATATTCTTGATGAATTTATAATGCTGAGCTCACATGATAGTGTACACTTATTGGGTGAAGCAATGACGTATCATATTAAAATAAGGGTGTTGATTCTCATCAGTTTTATTTTTAGGCTCAAACATAGACTGTTAGCAGCATTACATCTGAAGACAGAGCATACAGCTGGCTCTGTGGCTCTTGCATAATGGTTTTGTTGTATTTGGGGACTTAAGCTTTCCTTTTTTAAATTGTCTTCCCCCACCCGACCCTTGACATTCTCATTACTTAGAAAAACAATTAGGGTCCATTATTGCTTGAAAAAAAAATAAAGTACCCCCAATCCTAATAATTTCCAACTCTTCCTGGCTGTGATGTTTTTAATAATCAGAATTGCCCTATACCTCACATCTATATTTTATATAAATAAAGTAGCCAGGGCAGTGGTGCACACCTGTAATTCCAGAGCTTGGGAGCTCAAACAGGAAACTGCAGGCTCCTGCCAGTCAGAATTATGAGAGACCTTATCCATGAAAACAAATGGTGCAAACGACAGCAGGATAGAAGAAAGTAAGCAGAGAGGTATCCATGTGTGCAAGAGTGCGCCGTTAGTAGAACACTAGGAGCACTGGAGAAAAATTATCAAGCAGGCAATACCAGTGTTTATTTTATTTTTTTAACTGTTAAAAAAATAAGATTATAATAACATTTCCTTTTTCCTTTCTTCCCTCTTAACTCTCCCAAGTACCCTGTTCTTTGTTCTTTTGAAGTCAAGGCCTCTTTTTCTTTAGTTGTTGTTGATGGTGGTGGTGGTGGTGTGTGTGTGTATTTCCTAAATATATAAATATAACTTGCTCAGTCTGTATAATGCTGCTGTTAAATATGTGCTTTCATGGCTGACTATTTGGTATTGGATAACCAGCTGGTATGCTCTTCCCTGGGGAAGACTTTCTCTTGCTCTCAGCACTCATTGCTTGCCTGCAGTTCTTTGCATAGGGTTGAGAGTTTGTGAGCCTCCATCCCAGCTGTCTATTGGGGTCATCTTTGTTCAAATGTTAGCAGCTAGCAATGAAGTATCACAAAAGTGGCTTCTTAAACAAGGCCTGAGCAAGAGTCAGTCTTAAAATAACAAGAAACCAAGTGAAAGATCACAGGGATAACTTATTTAATCACATCCAGATGGCTATGGTGGCAGTGCCTTTCCATCAGTTTAAATGCCTCTGTACAGTCATGGAGGAGTTTAGTTTCAATGACAGCATGACAGTTACTGACTAAGTTCCATGCATCGTTTGATGATTGAAGCTTCATTGCAGGTTACATGAGTAACTAACATCAGATTGCAACACCAGATTTCCTTACTAAAACTGAGCATTTACTTTAAAATGTGTCCATTTATAGGTGATTGTAGCTTTCTTCAAAATTGGTTGCACGAAGGCAACCTGTGGCCTCCTAGAAGAACCGTAAGTGTGGCATTTCTCTTTGTTCTTGGGCAAACTCCTTGAAAGAGTGGTAGTTTGCAAGCTCAGGCAGGAGCATGCTGATTTGGCTGAAAGCAAATCAGATGGGAAGCTCACAAAACAAATATGCAGAGTTGTGTTGGACCAGTTTGACAAACAGTATTTCAAAGAATTTAGGGATTCCTGGAATACAGTAAACTTGTTGCTTTCAAGGAAGTCCATTCAGAGATCTAGGCCAGAGCAGGCCTGAGGCACCAAACTCTACATAAACAGGACTAAGTCAGCAACCTGGGCTGGAGTGGGGCTGGAGCCCGCCTGGAATGGCCGAACTCCATAGGAGCAGGACTGAGCCAGCAAACTGGGCCAGGGTGTGCCTGAGCCAACAAATTCCACAGGATTAGGATTGAGCTAGCAACCTAGGCCAGAGCAGGCCTGAGGCAGCGAACTCCACAAGAGCAGGACTGAGCCAGTGACCTGGGCTAGAGCAGACCTAAAATAGTCAACTCCATAGGAGCAGGTACAGGGGAGAAACTGCTGAGTGGGCCAGAATCAGAGACTGCTGCGAGTCTGGGATGAATCTGGGACTTTTGAGAGACTAGACATGAGCTAGGATCCCTATGGGTCTGGGCCTGAGTCTGGAACCTCTGAGGGAGTAGGACTGAACCAGGTCCACTGTGGGTTCTGGCGCACCCAAGTCTGGGATCTCTGAGGGAGAAGATCAAAGCCAGAGATTTTTGCAGGACCAACCCCAAGCCAGGGATCTTGCAGCAGCAGATCCAGACCAGGCACATTTACAGAAACAGGTCTGAGATGGCAACCTAGACCAGAATAGGCCTGGGACAACAAACTCCACTGGAGAGGAGCAAATCCCAGGAGCATTGAGCAACCTCCAGGAACTTGGAGTGTCCAATGGTGTAACTAGAACTGTGACACTGACTGTACCACGAGGAACAACCATCCACTGGCACCTAGAAGATTAATCACCAGAGTCACAGACAGCCTCAACCACACCAATTAGAGGAAAAGTTGATTAGAAAAGGTAAGAACACACGCAACACCACAAAGAGCAACACGACACCAGTAAAATCTAGAGACCCTACAACAGCAAGAATTGAACAACCAAATATGGATGAAACAGAAGAAAATGACCTAAAAATAACTTGAGGAGAGTGTTTGAGACTTTTAAAGAGGGAATGAGAAATTTCCTCAAAGAAATGGAGGAAAAGGCAAACAGAAAATTGAAAGACATCAGCAAATGCCTTAAAGAAAACCAAGAAAAAGCAATCAAACATATGAAAGAAACTATTCAAGACTTGAAATCTGAAATAGAGGCAAAAAAGAAAACACAAACCAAGGGAATTATAAAAATAGAAATCATGAGAAAACAATTAAGAAACACAAACATAAACAGCAGAATACAAGAGATGAAAGAGAGAATCTCAAGCACTGAAGATACAATAGAGGAGACTCATCAGTCAAAGAAAACATTAAATCTAACAAAATCTTAACACAAAATATCCAGGAAGTATGGGACACTTTGAAAAGACCAAACCTAAGAATAATAGATATTGAAGGAGGAGAAGTTCAACTCAAAAGCACAGAATATATATTTAACAAAAAATCATAGACGAAGACTTTTCTAACCTAAAGAAAGATATGTCTATGAAGATACAGAACACCAAATAGACTGGATAAAAAAAAGTCCCCTAAAAACATAATAATCAAAACACTAAACATACAGAATAAGGAAAGAATATCAAAAGCTGCAAAGGAAAAAGGCCAAGTAATATATAAAGGCAGACCTATCAGAATTATACCTGACTTCTCATTGGAGACAATGAAAGCCAGAAGGTCATGGTCAAGCATTATGCAGACATTAAGAGACCACGGATGCCAGCCCAGACTACTATACCCAGCAAAACTTTCGATCACTATAGAAGGACAAAACAACATATTCCATGACAAAACCAGATTTAACTAATACCTAGCCACAAACCCAGGCCTACACAAGGTAGTAGAAGGAAAACTCCAACCCAAGGAAGTTGGCTACATCAACAAAACACAGACAGTTAATGATCTCACAGCAGCAAATCCCAAAGATGGGAAAAACACACAAATTAATATTACCAACAATGAAAACTAAATTAACAGGACATAGCAAACACTGGTCATTAACATCTCTTAATATAAATGAAGTCAACTCACCTATAAAAGGGCACAGGCTAACAGATTGGATACAAAAACAGAATCCATCCTTCTGCATACAAGAAACACATCTCAACCTCAAAGACAGACATTGCCTCAGAGTAAAGGGTTGGGAAAATATATTCCAAGCAAATGGACCTAAGAAACAAGATGGTGTAGGTATCCTAATATCTAACAAAATGGACTTCAAACTAAAATCAATCAAAATAGTCAAAGAAGGACATTTCATATTAGTCACAGGAAAAAATCCATCAAGAGGAAATCTCAATAATGAACATCTACAAGGGCACCCTCATATGTAAACCAAACACTTCTAAAGCTTAAATCATACATTAAACCCTACACACTAATAGTGGGAGACTTCAACACTCCATTCTCACCTCTGGACAGGTCTGTCAGACAAAAAGTTAACAGAAAAATAAGAGAACTAAAAGGTATTATGACTCAAATAGACTTAGATCAAGGGGATACAAATTGGAAAAGAAGAAGTCAAACTATCAGTATTTGCTGATGATATGATATGATAGTTTACATAAGTGAACCCAAAAATTCTACCAAGGAATTTCAACAGCTCATAAACACTTTCTGTAATGTAACAGGACACAAGAATAACTAAAAAAAAAAAAAAAAAAAAAAAAATCAGTAGCCCTCCTGTACACAGTTGATAAATGGACTGAGAAAGAAATCAGGGAAAAATTCACAATAGCCACAAGTAACATAAAATATCTCAGAGTAACTCTAACCAAACAAGTGGAAGACTTGAATGACAAGCACTTTAATCTCTGAAGAAAGAAATTAAAGAAGACACCAGAAGGTGGAAAGATCTCCCATGCTCTTGGGTGGATAGAATTAACAAAGTAAAAATAGCAATCTTATCAAAAGCAATCTACAGATTCGATGCAACGCTCATCAAAATCCAAGCAAAATTCTTTACAGACCTTGAAATAATGGTGTAGAGAGGAGCGGCGGGCTGCATCCCGCCACCCGGCTCCCACACGGCTAGCTTTACACCCGAAATAACAACACACAAACTGTATTCATTTAAACATGGCCCATTAGTTTCAGCCTCCTATTAGCTAATTCTCACATATCTTGCTTTAACCCATATCTAATAATTTATGTAGCACCACGAGGTGGTGGCTTACCGGGAAGATTCTAGCATATGTCCATCTTGGGCTGGAGCGTCATCACATCTGACCCAGAGAGGAGAGGCATGGCGACTGCCTGAGGCGTCTGCCTGAGCCATCTGCCTCACTTCCTTCTTCCCAGCATTCTGTTCTGTCTACTCCACCTATCTAAATCCTGCCCTATCAAAAAGCCAAAGCAGTTTCTTTATTAACCAATGAGAGTCCTCCATCAGAATGGTACTCAACTTCATATGGAAAAGCAAAAAACCCAGAATAGCTAAAACAATCCTGTACAATAAAAGACATTCTGGAGGC
Organism: Arvicola amphibius; assembly: GCF_903992535.2. NCBI lineage: Eukaryota > Metazoa > Chordata > Mammalia > Rodentia > Cricetidae > Arvicola > Arvicola amphibius. The sequence continues at coordinate 85,650,376 of NC_052052.2, forward strand.
CTCACAATCCCTGACTTCAAACTCTACTACAGAGCTACAGTACAGAAAACAGCTTGGTATTGGCAAAAAAAAAAAAAAAAAACCCAAAAAACAAAAACCAGACAGGAGGACCAGTGGAACTGAATGAAGACCCAGTTATTAATACACACACCTAGGAACTCCTGATTTTTGACAAGAAGCTAAAAAATACCAAATGGAAAAAGGAAAGCATATTTAACATGTGGTGCTGGCATAACTGGATATCAACCTGTAGAAGAATGAAAACAGATCCATATCTACCACCATGCATAAAACTCAAGTCCAAATGGATCAAAGACCTCAACATAAAGCCAGCCACACTGAACCTCATAGAAGAGAAAGTCGGAAGTGCACTTGAACGAATTGGCACAGGAGACCACTTCCTAAATATAACCCCAGTAGCACAGACACTGAGAGAAACAATTAATAAATGGCACCTCCTAAAACTGAAAAGTTTCTGTAAAGCAAAGGACGTGGTCAACAAGACAAAACAGCAGCCTACAGAATGGGAAAAGATCTTCACCAACACCACTCAGACAGAGGTCTGATCTTTGAAATATACAAAGAACTTAAGAAATTGGTCATCAAAGAACAAATACTCCAATAAAAAAAAAATGGAATACAGACCTAAACAGAGAACTCTCAACAGAGGAATCTAAAATGACTGAAAGACACGTAGGAAATGTTCAACATCCTTAGTCATCAGAGAAATGCAAATCAAAACAAATCTGAGATTCCATCTTATACCTGTTAGAATGGCCAAGATCAAAAACACTGATAACAGCTTATGCTGGAGAGGTTGTGGGGTAAAAGGAACACTCCTGCATTGCTGGTGGAAGTGCAAACTGGTATAGCCCCTTTGGATGTCAGTGTGGCAATTTCTCAAAAAATTAGGAAACAACCTTCCTCAAAGCCCAGTAATGCCACTTTTGGGTATATATCCAAAGGATGCTCAATTGTGCCACAAGGACATGTGTCCAACTATGTTTATAGCAGCATTGTTTGAAATAACTAGAACCTGGAAACAACCTAAATGCCCCTCGACTGAAGAATGGATAAGGAAAATGTGGTACATCTACACAATGCAGTACTACACAACAGAAAAAATAACATGTTTAATTTTGCAGGCAAATGAATGGCGCTAGAAAACATCATTTAGAGTGAGGTAACCCAGACCCAGAAAGACAATTAACATATGTACTCATTAATAAGTGTTTTTTTTTTTTTTTTTTTTTTTTGGTTTTTCGAGACAGGGTTTCTCTGTAGCTTTGGAGCCTGTCCTGGAACTAGCTCTTGTAGACCAGGCTGGTCTCGAACTCACAGAGATCCGCCTGCCTCTGCCTCCCGAGTGCTGGGATTAAAGGAGTGCGCCACCACCGCCCGGCTTAATAAGTGGTTTTTAAACATAAAGTAAAGAAAACCAGCCTATAAATTGCAATCCCAAAGAACCTAGACAACAGTGAGGACACTGAGAGAGATTTACATAGATCTAATCTACATGGGAAGTATAAAATGACAAGATCTCCTGAGTAAATTTTGGGCATGGGGACCTTGGGATATGGCTGAAGTCTAGGAAGAGGGAGGGAGGGAAGCAGAAAAAAATGTAGAGCTCAATATATTTATGAAGTCCATTCACAGCAGAGGTTTATTTAACCTTTCATTCATGTGATGCCTTCTTACACTATGTACTTCTCTTTCAGATTCAGTTTATTACCTGCGTTTCCTGGCAGCTACTCTTGTCCTCCCACTCAGCATACTACTATACATGTTATTATTTTCTTTAAAGCTATGTTGCTTTGAGGATTTACTTACAATCCTCCTTTAGGGGCCTTACTGTCAATCTTGTATCTTTACTCCATTAGACTTTTAGTATTTTTGTAATAAAGAAGAAAGTTTACTGGGGAAAAAAATTGTTGCACATAAAAATGAACCTTTAATTTGTTTCTTTGAGATAGTTGTATCCTCAAACACCCTGTATAGCTGAAGATGACCTTGACCTTGTGTTACTATTAAGTGCTGGGATTAAAGATGTGCCTCTTAAGTGTTAACGCTTGTAGGAAGCATTCTGAGAAGTAGCTATACTAAAGCTAGGTGAGTTTTATAATACTCTAAGGTAGTGAGTGTCAGGCAGACTAGTGCTAGATAATTGTTTAAATAAAATAAATTTAGCTGTCAGGATGCCTGAGTTTTGTTTCAAATCACAATTTCATGTTTTCCTAAAAATTATTCCATTTTTTACATTCTTTACAATTTGTGATAAATACTTAAACTTTAAAGGCTCCAAGATATTAAATTAAAAAACAATTTACTCTGCTCATTCTGGTAATGCCATAACTCTCACAAACCTTTCCCTGATGTCCTACCTTTTATACCAAGTTGCCAAAAGTAATAGGATCTGCTCTCAGTCAATCAAAAGAAAATCTTTCTTGCAGACTCTTACAAGGGGTTGGCTAACTTCGAGTATAATTAGCAGGAGATGGTGAGACATTGTTTTTCAAACACAGGCGAGAACAGTTTTCTTTTCTTTTTTTTTGACTCTTTTTTCTTTTTTTTTTAATTAAAGATTTCCATCTCCTCCCCCTTCCCTCTCCTCCCTTCCACCCATACCCCCACTCCACCCCTCTCCAAGACAAAGAGCCATCAGGGTTCCCTGAATGTGGCTGACGGTGGAGGAGGACTGAGAAACCAAGGACAACGGCAATGAACATGACCTCTACAGCAGAGAACAGTTTTCTTAACTATAAGCAAGAATAGGCTAAAGTGAGTTCTAGAGTATTTTAAATGCTAAGAAGAAAACATAAATAAGGATGGTCACTTCACATACTGGTCAAAGAAGGTTTCACTTCCTATACCACAACATATTTAAAAATATTTATTTTATAATTTTATGTCTTTATGTGTAGAGTGTGTGTGTATGTGGGTATGTGCATGTTTCAGGGCCATGGAGGCATAGGTGGTGGAGCTGGAGCTTCAGGTGGTTGTGAGATACCTGATGTGGGTGCTGGGATTTCCGCTTGAGTCTGCTGCAAGAGCAGTATGCACTCTTAACCGCTGAGCCACCTCTCCAGCCCAAATATTTTTAAGGAAACTTGGTTGCCTAATTCTGCATACATTCTTGCACGTGTCTCTTGGGTCATGGTGATAAGACCTGGCAGCCGGGTTGGTTTTACTTTGTAATATTATTTACCTGTTATTTATAGTATGGAGCATGGTGTTATCAACCTAAACAGTGAAGATGTATGAGCTCAAGAGAAATCCCTTAGTTTCTTTGAGATTTGGGGCAATGACAACAATGACGGTGGGGAGGCAAATTGTCGCGGAACCCATCTTGGGTCAGGTACATGTGTGCCTGGCTTCATCAGCCAAAGAGCCTGCTTCCCCACTTTGCTGCCTCTGCAGTCCAGCCAGTCAGACTGGGGCTGCTAGATTACTTATCTTTGTTCCTAACTTATCTTTGTTGTTGTTTTGTGGGAGTATAAGCTATAAATGATACTTGAAATATTGAGGTAGTATAGCTCACAAACAGTGGGCTCTGTTTAGGAGGAGGAGCAGAGGTTTAGTGCTTTTACGCACTCTGTTTGAGGATGCTTTTGCCATTTGACTCTTGGCAGTAATTGACGGATTACAGACACATCTTCCATCTTCTAGGTTGATTTGAACACATGACTTTAAAAATTTTGGAGAGATGTGATTCTCTTCACAGTAGTGAAAGTATTTAAGTATCTATGGTTCTTTGCCAGCAGGTGAACTCATACTGCTCTCATTTTCTTCCAGATTCATGAAAAACTTCACTACTATGAGAAGCAGAGTCCAGTGCCCGTTCTCCATGGGGCAGCAGCCTTGGCTGATGATGTAAGTGTGCCTTTCTTGGTTCCAAGCAGGACCCACCCCCGGGGCAGACAGATGTGTGTGACCCTTTAAGTGAAAGGTGGAAGAAGTCACAAATGTTTCCCAAATCGCTGTCATCGCCAAGCATGCGCTGATGCTGTGTGGATTCCTATCCACTTTCTTTTTCTAAAATTGTACCTAAAGCTACCCTGGTATTATGCCTTGGTGACTATGTAATAGAAATTGTAGGTTTCACATTTTATGCAGTAAAAAGCTGTCTGGCATCAGTGTTCTGTTAAAGTCACACAAGGAGAATGCTTTGGAGAAAGAAAGACAAATGAGATAGTTACACTGCTGACAGTACCAAAAATGACAGATACTAGGAAAGGAATTGGGCGTATTAAATCCATAAAAGGCAGGATTGTTTTTAAAATGGATTATGGAGTATAGTAATGATTTATGGATATTAGACTATTCCAAATTACCTTCATAACCAAAAAATAAATTTTAGAAGCATTTGGCATTGATGGAGTAGTTAATTTCCTGCCGCTATAATTTTATTTTAAACCTGGGGAAGGAGAACTCACTTGCTGATTTCTACTGCTAACTTTCAGCCTCGGATGAATTGAGAACACACCTGGATAAACTGTAAGGGCGCACAGCTAGACAGGAGTGTGCTGGTGTATGGGAGTGATGAGTCTAGCTTATTTGTTGCTCTTCAGTTGTGCTTTCGTTGTATAAATCAAACTATAACTCAATGTTGCGGAATGGCAGGGTCTTATATCACAAACTATTCAATATCTGCCAGAGCAGAGTTTTTAAATCCTCATAGATTAAATAAAGCCTTTGCAACTAACATCCGAGTGGGTCTGCTTAGCCCCAGGCTTGTCGCTCTTGTTTCTCTGTAGACACGAGTTTGTTTTAACATGTCATGTAAAGAAGTGTACTGTGTAACACAGAACCCAGACTTTTTAAAGGTAAATAAAGGTGTAAAGATAGTCGTATGAGTTGCGCAGTTGAGACTCGAATGAGCCTTAAAAACCATTATGAAAACACAGAGCATAGAGAGGTTTGGAAATGCCTGTGTGGAAACGAATGTCTTCTTCCAATCAAAAGATAGCAACTTCTTTTAAAGATTTATTTTTACCATTTTTTATTTGTGTGTCACACATGTGTGTGTGTGTGTGTGTATGTGTGAGTGTGTACATGCAGGCATGTGTGCACAGGCATATGTGCATGTCTTCGGGCACCAGAAGAAGGTGTCCAATCCCCCAAAGTTACAAGTGGTTGTGAGCTGCCTGATGTGGGTGTTGGGAATCAAACTCAGGTCTTCTGGAAGAGCAATAGACACTCTTCACTGCTGAGCCTTAGCTCCAGCCCCCAGTTTTGCTTTTGTTTGTTAAATGAAAAGAATCCAAAGCAGGGACTATCACTTGGCATCAGAGTGTGTAGCAAGCAGATGAGATGCCATGGACTCAAGCTCCATAATCTCCAGATATAAACACACATTAGAATCTGTGTAATTGTGATAAACTATGGTGTTTAATTCACTGGAGTAGTGGATCTAAATGTTAAAACACATGTATGTAAGAGTAAAGAGCTGTTTGCATAGGTTAGTGCAATTGATAAATCTATCAATTTCATCTGATTGTTCCTTCTGTACATTCTATATATTGTACATCTACAGAAAGCTCCTCTCCCATAGCTAAGAACCACCTTGTCCTAAGAACCACCATGCCAGCATGGTGGGGATAATAGGGACAAATGTTGGTTCCATGTTGTGTTTTAAGAAGAGATATTGAATATATATTCTAATAACACTTCATAAATTTCATAATTCTAAATTTTTTGTGCTGTTTGAATCTTGTTCTTAATGTGTGCGTGCATGCATGCGTGCGTGTGTGCTTGTGTGTGTGTGTGTGTGTCTATTTCTTATAGCCTAAAATTGACTAGTAATTTTGCTAAGAAGTTCTCTTTTTACATTTTACCCTGTTTATAATCAGCAAATGGTGATTATATATATTTGTGGGTGTGGTTTAGTACCTTTGCACACACATACACATTTCATAAGGATCAACTCAAGCTTGTTTGCCACCTCAACATGCTTCTTTACAGTGAGAACATTCCACATCTCTTAGTGGAGAGCAGGAATCAAGTTCAAAATTCCAGTCTTTTCTTTTGAACCTACAGGTAGACCTTCTTGATGGTTATAGAAAAGTACCACTGCTATTGTTGGTACCAGAGTTGTTATGAGCTGATAGGCGTTCATGGTGAACTTGGCTCATAGCTAATAGACTTCATAGACTGTTAACTATGAGCCAAGACTGTATACAGAAACAGTAAAAGCTGCAGGCCATTGATTCTGTGAGGAGCATTCAAATTCTTTTTACGCCAGCTCTGAACAGCACAACTACTGTGGGTTTCTGGAAGTCCTGAGGATTTCACCACCTCGTTCAGAAGCTGTCTTTTTTGCTTTTTTGTGCACTGTCAAAGCTGATCCAGTCCCTTATACAAATGGCCCTTTGTCTGCGTTCAGAAGACCATTCAAGGAGATGAAGTGCTGGGATTTGCCCTCCTGGCAGTAAATCAGGAGGTGAACTGGCTGATGGTATTGCTCCAGCTGCACTTAGCATAGGATTGGATCTGGTCTGCTGTGGGCCTGGAAAAAAGAGCACAGGGTGATGGTCTGCTTCTTTTCCTGCTGATTTATCCTGAAGCTCTGGAAAGCAATGGCATTGAGCAAACCAGATTCAGTTGTGACACAGTGAGTCTGATGGTGTTCTGCAAGCTGTCACTCACATCCGTGTCATCTCCCTTGCAGCTGTCTGAAGAGCTACAGAACAAGCCACTAAGCAGTGAGATGAAAGAGCTGCTGAAACTGCTGTCAAAACCCAATGTGAAGGTGAGAGCACACTATCTTCTCAAAGGTTGCTGCTCATGGGGCTTGTGATCAAGGTACCTCATGCCTGCATCTTCAAGGACATGCGCATTCAAATAGTGTACAGTGTCCCAATACCCCAAATAGTGAGGAGAAAGAACTGAGCTTCTTAAAGATTATGATGACGAACTTAAACTGTACAGGACTGTAACTGCAGTTCAGAATCAGCACTGACAAGTTTGATTTGCTTTGAAAATCAGGTTTCCATTTGCTGTAGTGGGCACACTACATGGTGTGACTTTGGCCTGGATTACTCTCCTTGGCTCATTGATGATAGTGCTTGACTACAGGAGGATTTCAACATTTCTTTTCCTCCTTCCTTAGCATCTCCCACTCCCTTTTCTTACCAGTTCATGTTTCATCATGTCATTCCATGTTATAGAGCCAGAGCAGTTTTCAAATATAAGTTAATTGCAGAACATTGGTGACCAGCCCTCGGCTCTTTTGTTTTCACTCACTTTGTAATTTTATCACTTTTATTTCCTCCAAATGGATGTATCTGGAGAAGAATCATAATTTTCCTGCTCTTTTTCTAAGAATGCAAGCCTGGCGGTGGTGGCTCACACCTTTAATCTCAGCACTCAGGGGCAGAGGCAGGCAGATCTCTGTGAGTTCAAGGCCAACCTGGTTTACAAGAGCTAGTTCCAGGACAGGCTCCAAAGCTACAGAGAAACCCTGTCTCAACAAAACAAAACAAAAATAAAACAAACATCAAAAAAATTCACAGAGCCGGGCGGTGGTGGCGCACGCCTTTAATCCCAACACTCGGGAGGCAGAGGCAGGCGGATCTCTGAGTTCGAGGCCAGCCTGGTCTACAAGAGCTAGTTCCAGTACAGGCTCTAGAAACTACAGGGAAACCCTGTCTCGAAAAACCAAAAAAAAAAAAAAAAAAAAAAAAAAAAAAATTCACAAAATCTGGTTGTATAAAGTCTTGTAATGTATATATTTGGATACAACACTGTTGCCATTATTTATAAAATATTGTCTCATCTGAATTCCATAATTAAATGATGGATTATTTTGGAATGAATACTGAGATTTCTTTTTTAAATAATATATTATCAATTTTTTGAGAATTTCATAAAATGTATTTTGATCATGTTGATCACCCACCACCAACTCCTTCAAGGTAAAAAACCTAATTTTACACTTCTGGGAGAAACGCCTTTTTGAGCCAACTTCATTTGCTTTTAACTTTACATTTTTAGAAAAAAAAATAGTGGTGCATCAGAGTTGAAGAAAAACATGCATAAACTATAATATCTTATCCCTAAAGAAAATGTATGAATATATGACTGTAAAGAGTAAATGGACTATAAATGGTACCACAAGCCTAATTGATTTGTAATGGCTCAGAAAGTTAAATTTTAATTTCAAAGCAGGATAATATTGGAACAAATGTTGCTTGATGAAGATTGCTTCATTTGGATTTATACTGCCTGTAAGAAATTACTATCAGCCACGGCTGGCTGCGGTGAGCTGTGAGGTCGGTTAAATTCCTTAATGAGACTGTTGTCTTGGTTCAAAAATGCTAAGAAGTTGAAAGCAGCATTTCAGATGAAAATTTTGGTATTCTCTCCAACAGTGTTTGAAGTTAAATCAGCTAATATGGAATCATTCTGAAAAGAAAACAGTATTTGTGTTATTCGATGGCATTGTGGATATCTATATGCTAAAACTTCATAGTGAATAATTAAACTTTATCATGTGGAAAATATTTTAGATGGATAATCTCTTTAGTTTTTATTTTTATAAAGCAGTATGACGAAAACCTGAGTGCAAGGTTAGCATGAAAGATGTATTTTCAAGAAATATACATGGAGAGTGGATGGGAGCCAGAAATGGTATTTCAGTGAGCAGCCTCATTCTGCATCCAGGCTTGTGACGAGTATCTTTCTTCTGTTGTCTTAACATTTGATATTAGTTTCCTTGAAGGAATTTATATAGTTATCACCTCTTGAATGTCACTTTTGTGGGTAATTCTTTTTAAAAGCTGATCTTTTGACTTCCTTGCTCATAATCTCCCTCCTTTTGCTCCTTGGGAGCTCAGTCCAGTGCTCCAATGTGGGGCTCTGTCATTTTCTCCATCCAATGCCAGGTGAAGGTTCTATGGTAATATGCAAAATATTCATGAATATGGCAATAGGATCTGGGCATTTATGGCTCCCTCTCCTCAGCTGCCCAAGGAACTAGCTGGGGGCATCTTCCTGGATACCTGGGAACCCCTCTAGAGTCAAGTCTCTGCCAACCCTAGAATGGCTCCCTTAATTAGGATATATGCTTCCCTGCTCCCATATCCACCCTTCCTATATCCCAAGCGTCCCACTCCCCCAAGCTCTCCCTATCCTCCCCTTCAGGCTTTGCTCTCCCCATCTCCCCTTGCCCCCATCCCACCCCACCCCCAAGGTCCCAATTTTTGCCCGGCAATATTTTCTGCTTCCAATATCCAGGAGGATTATTATATGTTTTTTTTTTTTGGTTTCACCTTCTATTATCTTCTCAAGGATCATGAATTATAGGCTTGATGTCCTTTAGTTATGGCTAGAAACCGATTATGAGTGAGTACATCCCATGTTCATCTTTTTGAGTCTGGGTTACCTCACTCAGAATGGTGTTTTCTATTTCCATCCATTTGCATGCAAAATTCAAGATGTCATTGTTTTTTTACTGCCGAGTAGTACTCTAATATGTATATATTCCACACTTTCTTCATCCATTCTTCCACTGAAGGGCATCTAGGTTGTTTCCAGGTTCTGGCTGTTACAAATAATGCTGCTATAAACATAGTTGAGCAAATGCTTTTGTAATATGATTGGGCATCTCTTGGGTAAATTCCCAAGAGTGGGATTGCTGGGTCCTGGGGTAGGTTAATCCTGAATTTCCTGAGAAACCGCCACACTGCTTTCCAAAGTGGTTGCAGAAGTTTGCATTCCCACCAGCAATGGATGAGTGTACCCCTTACCCCACAACCTCTCCAGCAAAGGCTATCATTGGTGTTTTTGATTTTAGCCAATCTGACAGTGTAAGATGGTATCTTAACATTGTTTTGACTTGCATTTCCCTGATTGCTAAGGAGGTTGAGCATGCCCTTAAGTGTTTTTTGGCCATTCGAACTTCTGTTGAGAATTCTCTGTTCATGAGCAAGGAAGTCAGGACCTTGAGGGGTGCGTTCACCCATTGAGACAGTGGGACAGAACTAACGGGAGACCACCAAGTCCAGTTGGAATGGGACTGATGGAACAGGCGACCAAACCAGACTCTCTGAATGTGGCTGACGGTGGAGGAGGACTGAGAAACCAAGGACAAGGGCAATGGGCTTGGACTCTTCAGCATGGACGGGCTCACTGTGAGCCTTGTCAGCTTGGTTGCTCACCTTCCTGGACTTAGGGGAAGTTGGGAGGACCTTGGACTTAACATAGTGAAGGGAACCCTGATAGCTCTTTGACCTGGGGAGGGAGGGAGTTGGGGTATGGGTGGAAGGGAGGGGAGGGAAGGGGGAGGAGGAGGGGAGGAGATGGAAATCTTTAATAAAAAAATGAGAAAAAAATAAAATAAATAAAAAAAGCTGATCTTTTAAACAAAATTTAGGTTTTTAAAAATATAACCACTTAATTCTATTATCTTAAGAAGTAAGAATGATAAATACAATATTTATGTAATTCTGATATAATGTAAACACTTTTAAAATTTTTAGTGGATAAAGGAAATTACTTAATTTTAGATTTCTGTTGTTTTTTAACTGTTTAATTGACAGTACTGAGGAGGAGAGACCTCAGATGTACCCCCAGGGTAGTAAGAGTTTTTTACCAAACATACTAAGTTATGCTCAATCAAATACATGCTCACTATAGAACAATAATATATAGATCCCACATGCTTGCTACGTTTTCTTTGGGTAAGTTTTAAATTACCTTTGGTAATTTGCAAATGAAATGAGATATGTTTGACCATTGTCTCTTAGATGTCTATTTAGTGCCTGCTTTGTGCTCTGCAGACCCTCTGGGTATAACTTGTAGAGGATCTGTTTGAATAATGAATTTGGTAGGCGAGGTACCCCTTGGGCAAAGAAACACAGCAGATGGAATGCCGGAAACGCATATTTGGATTGAAGAAGTGGCTTGAGGGTGGGGTGGGGTAGACGGAAGGGGGCAGAGATGTCCATAGTGGATTGGGGGTGGAATGTAAGAGTAAATACTTTGGGTAAAATTGAATAGTACATGAAGTCTAAATAACAAGAGGTTGTAAAGGTTGAAACTGCAAAATAAGATTCCCTGGGCCAACAGCACTTTGCATTAGAGGACAGGCAAGAGCCTGAAGCTCAGCTTGCCCAGTGTCTGCAATTCCAGTGTTGTTTTTAGCAGTCTTCCTTTACCTCAGTAGCTACTCTTTGGGAGATGAATGATGTGACCACCCTAGTTGTAAGCATTTTAAGAAATTTGCATTTTTCTATGTGGTGGTGGCACACACCTTTAATCCCAGCACTCTGGAGGCAGAGGCAGGTGGATCTCTGTGAGTTTGAGACCAGTCTGGTCTACATAATGAGTTGCAGGACAGGGTCTAAAGCTACACAGAGAAACCCAGTCTCAAAAAAACAAACAAACAAACAAAAACCAAATTGGATTTCATTCTGAGTGTAGGGGAAATCCATCAAAAGGATTTAAATAGAGAAGTGACAGGATCCCTCCATATGTAGAGTACAATGAGAAAGCAAAAGCCCTACTGAAGAGGAAAGCCAGTTAGGAGTCTGTTGAAAGGACTCAAGTGTAACATGCTTGTGGTTCTGGTTCACACAGGGCATGGGACATTTTAGAGACATAACTCTATACATAATGTTGAGATAAATAAATAATCAGAGGCAAAAAAATCCATACTACAATGAATTCGAAATAGATTCAAGGCTTAAGTGTGTGTGTGTGTGTGTGTGTGTGTGTGTGGGCGGGCGCGCGCGCGCGCGCGCACGGATGTGCACATGCGCTCGTGTGGATGTGTGCATGCGCTCATGTGCATGTGTTATATTTGTGTGTAGTTCAGTGGAAGCATATTTGCCTAGGATCTTTGATGCTTGGGGGTTGATACCTTGCAACAGCTATGCACACACACATATATATATGAGTAGGGAAATGGTAGTTATAGGATCACAGAACAGAGAAGTAGTCTCAAGCACGGAAGCACAGAGACACATAGAAAGACAGACAGACAGACATCTACAGAAGAGCAGTTTTTTAAACATGATGAATATATTATGCAAAGGATTTAGATATTTATCATTAGTAAATATCTAAATTTATCTAGCACTGTGCTTATATCATTGGGGAATTTCAAGTAATTTAAATTCAGTGAAAATTAAGCAGGCACCCTCTCCTCAGCTGCCCAAGGAACTAACTGGGGGCGTCTCCCTGGAAACCTGGGAACCCCTCTAGGGTCAAGTCTCTTGACAACCCTCAGATGGCTCCCTAAATTAAGATATATGCTTCCCTGCTCCCATATCCACCCTTCCTGTATCCCAAGCATCCCATTCCTCCGAAATGTTACTAAAGCGTAAACCACACATGGAACCCCACACATTAGTAGTGGGAGACTTCAACATCCCACTCTTACCAATGGATATGTCTGCCAGACAGAAACTAAACAGAGAAACATGGGAACTAACAGATGGTGTAACTCAAATTGACCTAACAGACATCTACAGAACATTTCATCCAAACATAAAAGAATCTACCTTCTTTTCAAGCACCTCATGAAACCTTCTCTAAAACTGACCACATACTTGGTCACAAAGTGAATCTCAACAAGTACAAAAAAATTGGAACAACCCCCTGTATTTTATCAGATCACCATGGTTTAAAGTTGGAGTTCAAAAACAACACAAACTACAGAATGGCTGCAAACTCATGGAAACTGATCAACTCTACTAAGTTACCACTGGGTCAAGGAAGAAATAAAGAAAAAAGTTAAAGATTTTCTAGAATTCAGTGAAAATGAACTCACAACATACCCAGACTCATGGGACACACTGAAAGAGGAAAAATCATAGCACTAAGTAGCCACAAAGAATTTGGAGAAATCTTACACTAGCGATTTACAGGACACCTGAAAGCTCTAGAACAAAAAGACAAACTCACCCAGGAGGAGTAGATGCCATGAAATAATCAAATTGAAGGTCAAAAGCAATGAAATAGAAACAAAGAGAACAATACAAAGAATCAGTGAAACAAGGAGTTTCATTGAGAAACTCAGTAAGATAGACAAACTATTATCCAAACTAACTAAAAAACACGGGGAGAATATCCAAATCAACAAAACCAGAAATGGAAAGGGGGACATAACAACAGACACTGAGGAAATCCAGACAATAATTAGATCATACTTGAAAAACCTGTTATTTACAACATTGAAAAATCTAGAAGAGATGGACAAGCCCAAGAAACTTGACATCAAAAAACCAAATAATACAATTTAAAAATGGGGTACAGATCTAAACAGAGTATTCTCAACAGAAGAATCTCAAATGGCAGAGAAATGCTTAAAGAACCGTTTAACATCCTTAGCCATCAGAGAAATATAAATCAAAATGACTCTGGTCTGGTATTCTTATACCTGTCTGAATGACTAAGTTAAAAAACACTAATGACATCTTATCCTGGAAAGGATGTGGAGCAAGGGGAATACTCTTCCACTGCTAATGGGAATGCAAACTTGAACAATCACTTTGGAAATCAGTATGGTGGTTTCTCAGAAAACTGGGAATCAATCTACCTCAAGACCCAGCTAAATCAATCTTGGGCATATACCCAAAGGATGCTCAGTCATACCACAAGGGCTCAACTCTCTTTATAGCAGTGTTACTCATAATAGCCAGAACCTGTAAATAACCTAGATGCCCCTCAACTGAAGAATGGATAAAGAAAATGTGATACATTTATACAACAGAGTATACTCAGCCATTAAAAACAATGACATCCGGACTTTTGAAGGCAAATGGATGGAACTAGAAGAAAAATCCTGAGGTAACCCAGACCCAAAGTGACAAACGTGTTATGTATTCACTCATAAGTGAATATTAGCTATAAAGTAAAAGATAACCATGCTACAATTCACAGCCCCAGAAAGTCTTAGGAGTGCCCAAAGGAGAATGTGTAGATTTCCCTGGAAAGGGGAAATAGAAGAGATCTCCTAGGTAGACTTGTAGTGGGTGGTGATAGGAACATGAATTACGTTGAGGGGTGAGTGGAGGGGGAGAGTAGTAAAAGAGATATTTTGGTTGGGGGAGGGGCGTTTTGGGGTTAGTTAGAAACCTGGCACATGGGAAACTCCCACAATTCTACAAGGATGATCCAACTAAGACTCCTAGAAATGGATAGGTAGCCTAAACTAAAGATACTCTCCTGTAATCAGATTGATAACTAATTGTCATCAGAGAGCTTTGTCCAGTAACTGATAGAAACAGATGCAGAGATCCACAGCCAACTACTGAAACAAGCCTGGACAATCCTGTTGAGGATAGGGAGGAAGGATTATATGAGTCAGGGGCCTCACGTTCATCAAAAAGGGACCCCAGAAGCAGCTGGCCTACTCATTGTGGGAGTTCACAGATTATGGACCAGGGTGCCTGGTCTCTTTGTGATACTTCTAGCAGTGGGAGTAGGGTCTGTCCTTAAAACTTTGACTGGCTTTTGGAAAATTGTTCCCTAATGCTCAGTTGCCTCACCCAGCCTTAATACAAGGAGAGGTGCTTAGCCCTACCTCAACTTGATAGGCCATGCTTTGTTGATACTCATGGGAGGCCTGCCCCCTTGTGAATAGAGGGAGGGGAGAGGGCATAGGAGAAGTGTGGAGAGGGAATGGGAGGAGGGAGAGGGGAAGCTGTGGTTAGAATGTAAAATAAATGAAAAAATTTAATAAAAAAATAATATTCACCATTTCTAAAGGAAAGGAGAGAAAAAAGAAAAGAAAGCAGGCTGACTAGAATCCACTTATGAGTGAGTACATCCCATATTCATCTTTTTGGGTCTGGGTTACCTCACTCAGGATAGTGTTTTCTATTTCCATCTATTTGCATGCAAAATTCAAGATGTCATTGTTTTTTACCGCTGAGTAGTACTCTAATGCATATATATACCACACTTTCTTTATCCATTTTTCCATTGAGGGGCATCTAGGTTGTTTCCAGGTTCTGGCTATTACAAATAGTGCTGCTATGAACATAGTTGAACAAATGCTTTTGCAGTATAATAGTGATGGAGGAGGGTCATCTGTCTATGTATTACTTTTATTGGTTAATAAAGAAACTGCCTTCGCCCTTTGATAGGACAGAAAATTAGGTAGGTGGAGTAAACAAAACAGAATGCTGGGAGGAAGAAGGCAGTGAGGCAGTTGGCATGCCTCTCCTCTCTGAGACAGATGCAGGTTAAGATCTCTTCTGGTAAGCCACCACCTCGTGGTGCTACACAGATTACTAAATATGGGTTAAAGCAAGATGTGAGAATTAGCCAATAAAAGGCTGGAACTAATGGGCCAATCAGTGTTTAAAAGAATACAGTTTCCTTGTAATTATTTTGTGTGTAAAGCTAGCCAGGTGGCGGGATGCAGCCTGCTGTTCCTTTTGCAGAGTGGCACCCATCACTACAGAGTGGCGCCCAACGTGATGGACTAAATCCATTTAAAAACCTGAGAGGACTTTTTTAAAAAGGGAGAGAGAGTTTAACACAGCTTTTTGCTGTTTGCTAGGGTGTGCTGTAGAGAGATTTCCTGATTCAACAATAGCGAAAAAAAAAAAAAAAAAAAAAGCTGTGCCAGTTATTTTAAAATGTGGCTTCCTGGGCCCTAATGCCAGTGCAAACTCCGGCTATGGAGCATTTCTGGGCCTGGACGTTTATGTCCCTGCTTGGGGTCAGGAATCAAGTAGCTGATTCGGCTCTTCCTGCCTGGGTAGGCAATGGGATCAGATCTACTAGAAAGTGGCGGTTTTTAAATACCAGTTTCTGGGCTGTGCCGCCATTGCGATCTCTGTCTGGCTCCTGCGGGAGACAAAACTTTTAAATGGAACATTTGGAATAAAGTGCTATGATTTGTTTGATGGCAACTAGAATGACTGTGTGCCTAAAAGGGGAACACTACGCGTGGCTCAGAGGCACAAACAGCTCCATGTTAGCTGTGCTGTGCACATAGCTCAGAGGCATGCACAGAGAGGCTCTGCCATGCTGAACTGTGCTGATCTTAGGCAAAAACTATCATAATTACCATAATAACAGGACAGTTAAGATTTAGACTAGGCAGAAAACAGCCAGTACCGTATTACTCATATGTGGCACAACTTAAGTTTTTAAAAAGTACTTAATTCTAAGGCCATCCACCCAAAGGGGTCAGACTCTGGCCTCCAGGCAGGTCTGAGGATTCCTGCGGAGGGGTGCGGGCTCCTTCAGATTGTGCTGCCAGGTTCGCTGTGTGATATTCCATCCCGCCCTGCCCCCACCTTGGCCCTTTTGTCTGGGCGGCGACCCTGGGCTGCCTGGAATCCCTGATCCTGTGCACTGACATTCCATCTGAACTGGTGAGTGAATGCGGACCCTGGGGCAACCTGCCCTGGAAGAGAGCACAGACCCCCTCCCCCCAGCTCCCTCTGAAGGCTTGTCTCTGTTTCTCCCGCCCCTGTCTCTCCCAAGCTTTCCCTAGTGATCTCAGGTGTCCTGCTCCTGTTCTAAGGCCATCCACCCAAAGGGGTCAGACTCTGGCCTCCAGGCAGGTCTGAGGATTCCTGCAAGGGAGTGCGGGCTTCTTCAGATTGTGACACAAGGAATAGGTCCTCCTCTGGCACTGGGGAGATCCAACCAGTTTCATTCACAGCAAAGATTTGTCTAGGACACCAAGCGCCTCCGGGCTCCTTTTGAAGGAAGAGATGGGCAGGCGCCAATGCAGGAGCTCCTCCAACAACATGAAAGGCAATATGACATCACCACAATCCAGACATCCCGAAACAACAAGAATTGAACACCCTACCCCAGAAGATATAGAAGAAACCGACCTTAAACAGTACTTTATGAAAATAATAGAGGACCTTAAACAGGAGGTAAAAAACTGCTATAAAGAAATGGACAACGGCAATGAATGTGAACTCTACAGCATGGACGGGCTCACTGTGAGCCTTAACCTTCACCTGGCGATGGATAGAGATAGAGACAGAGCCCCACATTGGAGCACCGGACTGAGCTCCCAAAGTTCTGATGAGGAGCGGATGGAGAGAGATCATGAGAAAGAAAGTCAGAACCATGAGGGACGCGTTCACCCACTGAGACGGCAGGACAGAACTAATGGGAGACCACCAAGTCCACTTGGAATGGGACTGATGGAACATGCGACCAAATCGGACTCTCTGAGGGTGGCTGATGGTGGAGGCTGACCGAGGAGCCAAGGACAATGGCGATGGGCTTGGTCTCTATGACATGGACGGGCTCTGTGTGAGCCTTGTCAGTTCGGTCGCTCACCTTCATGGACCTGGGGGGAGTTGGGAGGACCTTGGACTCAACATAGTGTAGAGAACCCTGATGGCTGTTTGGCCTCAAGAGGGAGGGAGTGGGGGTGTGGGTGGAGGGGAGGGGAGGGAAGGGAGAGAAGGAGAGGAGGAGATGGCAATTTTTAATAAAAAATAAATAAACTGGAAAAAAAAGAAATGGAGATGACAAACAAAAAGGTAGACGAAATAGATAAATCTCTCAAAGATACCCAAGAAAAACAAGAAAAACAAGAAAAAGCAATCAAACAGGTAAGGGAAACAGTACAAGACCTGATAAATGGAATGGAGGTATTGAAGAAAACACAATCTGAGGGACGACTGGAAATGGAAACTCTGAGTAAACGAACAGAAACTTCAGAGACAAGTATTTCCAACCGAATACAAGAGATGGAAGAAAGAATCTCAGACTCTGAAGATACTATAGAGGAAATAAATTCACAGATTAAAGAACTAAACAAATCTAACAAATTCTTAACACAAAACATTCAGGAAATCTGGGACACCATGAAAAGACCAAACCTGAGAATAATTGGGGTAGAAGAAGGAGAAGAATTACATCTCAAAGGCCCAGAAAACATATTCAACAAAATTATAGAAGAAAACTTCCCCAACCTAAAGAAGGATGTTCCTATGAAGGTACAAGAAGCCTACAGAACACCAAATAGACTGGATCAAAAGAAAGCATCCCCACGCCATATAATAATCAAAACAGAAAACATACAGAATAAAGAACAGATATTAAGAGCTGCAAAGGAAAAAGGTCAAGTAACATATAAACGGAAACCTATCAGAAATACACCTGATTTCTCAATGGAAACCATGAAAGCCAGAAGAGCTTGGATAGATGTGCTACAGACACTAAGGGAACATGGATGCAAGCCTAGACTACTATACCCAGCAAAGCTTGCATTCACCATTGATGGAGAAAACAAGATATTCCAGGACAAAAACAGATTTAAACAATACGTAGCCACAAATCCAGCCTTGCAGAAAGTAATAGAAGGAAAATCACAAACCAAGGAGTCCAACAACGCCCACAATAACTCAGGCATCTAGCGACCCTTCACCAGCACAACTAGAAGAAGGGAAACACACAAACTCTACTACAAAAAATGACCGAAGTTGACAACCACTGGTCATTAATATCACTTAATATCAATGGACTCAATTCACCTATAAAAAGGCACAGGCTAAGAGACTGGATACGAAAACAGGATCCAACATTTTGCTGTTTACAAGAAACATACCTCAACCACAAAGACAGACACCTACTCAGAGTAAAGGGTTGGGAAAAGGTTTATCAAGCAAATGGCCCTAAAAAACAAGCGGGTGTGGCCATACTAATTTCCAACAAAGTTGACTTCAAACTAAAATCAATCAGAAGAGATGGAAAGGGACACTTTATACTCATAACAGGAAAAATCCATCAGAATGAAGTCTCAATCCTGAATATCTATGCCCCTAATATAAAGCTCCCACTTATGTAAAAGAAACACTTCTAGAACTCAAGGCAGCCATCAAACCACACACACTAATAGTTGGAGACTTCAACACTCCTCTCTCACCAATGGACAGGTCAATCAGACAGAAACCTAACAGAGAATTGAAAGACTTAATGGAGGTAATGAACCAAATGGACTTAACAGACATCTATAGAACATTCCACCCAAATAGGAAAGAATATACCTTCTTCTCTGCCGCTCATGGAACCTTTTCGAAAATTGACCATATACTTGGTAACAAAGCAAACTTCCACAGTTACAAAAAAATATTAGTAACCACCTGTGTCTTATCGGATCACCATGGATTAAAATTAGAATTCAACAACAATGCTACCCCCAGAAAGCCCACAAACTCATGGAAACTGAACAGTCAACTACTGAACCACACCTGGGTCAAGGAAGAAATAAAGAAAGAAATTAAAGTCTTTCTTGAATTTAATTAAAACAAAGACACAACATACTCAAACCTATGGGACACAATGAAAGCAGTGCTAAGAGGAAAGTTCATAGCACTAAGTGCCCACTTAAAGAAAACGGAGAAAGTACTCATTGGTGACTTAACAGCACACCTGAAAGCTCTGGAAAAAAAAGAAGCAGACTCACCTAGGAGAAGTAGAAGACTGGAAATAATCAAACTGAGGGCAGAAATCAACAAAATAGAAACACAGAAAACAATCCAAAGAATCAATGAAACAAGAAGCTGGTTCTTGGAGAAAATCAACAAGATTGACAAACCCTTAGCCAAACTAATCAAACGGCAGAGGGAGAACACACAAATTAATAAGATCAGAAATGAAAAGGGGGACATAACCACAGACACAGAGGAAATTCAGAGAATCATTAGATCTTACTACAAAAGCCTGTATGCCACAAAATTGGAAAATGTAAAAGAAATGGACAGTTTCTTAGATAAATACCATATACCAAAGTTAAACCAGGACCAGGTAAATGCTCTAAATCGTCCTGTTAGTCACGAAGAATTAGAATCTGTTATCAGAAACCTCCCTACCAAAAAGAGCCCAGCACCAGATGGTTTCAATGCAGAATTCTACCAGAACTTCCAAGAAGACCTAATACCTATACTCCTTAAGGTATTTCATAATATAGAAACACAAGAGTCACTGCCAAATTCCTTCTATGAAGCTACAGTTACCCTGATACCTAAACCACACAAAGACTCAACCAAGAAAGAGAATTACAGGCCATCTCACTCATGAACATTGACGCAAAAATTCTCAATAAAATACTGGCAAACCGAATCCAAGAACACATTAGAAAAAGTATCCAGTACGATCAAGTAGGCTTCATCCCAGAGATGCAGGGCTGGTTCAACATACAAATGTAATCCATC
Organism: Arvicola amphibius; assembly: GCF_903992535.2. Lineage (NCBI taxonomy): Eukaryota > Metazoa > Chordata > Mammalia > Rodentia > Cricetidae > Arvicola > Arvicola amphibius. Next base: position 85,670,523 of record NC_052052.2, read on the forward strand.
ATATAAATAAACTGAAGGAGAAACACCATATGATCATCTCATTAGATGCTGAAAAAGCATTTGACAAAATTCAGCACCCTTTTATGATAAAGGTCTTGGAGAGATTAGGGATACAAGGGTCATTCCTAAATATAATAAAAGCTATTTATAGCAAGCCGACAGCTAGCATCAAATTAAACGGAGAGAAACTCAAGGCTATCCCACTAAATTCAGGAACACGACAAGGCTGTCCACTCTCTCCTTATCTCTTCAATATAGTGCTTGAAGTTCTAGCAATAGCAATAAGACAACATAAGGGAATCAAGGGGATTCAATTTGGAAAGGAAGAAGTTAAACTTTCATTATTTGCAGATGATATGATAGTATACATAAGCGACCCCAAAAACTCCACCAAAGAACTCCTACAGCTGATAAACTCCTTCAGTAACGTGGCAGGTTACAAGATCAACTCCAAAAAATTAGTCGCCCTCCAATACACAAAGGATAAGGAAGCAGAGAGGGAAATCAGAGAAGTATCACCTTTCACAATAGCCACAAATAGCATAAGATATCTGGGAGTATCTCTAACCAAGGAAGTGAAGGATTTATTTGACAAGAACTTTAAGTCTTTGAAGAAAGAAATTGAAGAGGATACCAGAAAATGGAAGGATCTCCCCTGCTCGTGGATTGGGAGGATGAACATTGGAAAAATGGCAATTCTACCAAAAGCAATCTATAGATTCAATGCAATCCCAATCAAGGTCCCATTAAAATTCTTCACAGAGATTGAGAGGACAATAATCAATTTCATATGGAAAAACAAGAAACCCAGGATAGCCAAAACAATCTTATACAATAAAGGTACTTCTGGAGGCATTACCATCCCTGACTTCAAACTCTATTACAGAGCTACAGTATTGAAAACAGCTTGGTATTGGCATAAAAACAGAGAAGTTGACCAATGGAATTGTATAGAAGACCCGGATCTTAAACCACAAACCTACGAACACCTGATTTTTGATAAAGGAGCCAAAAGTACACAATGGAAGAAAGAGGGCATCTTCAACAAATGGTGCTGGCATAACTGGATGTCAACCTGTAGAAGAATGAAAGTAGATCCATATCTATCACCATGCACAAAACTCAAGTCCAAATGGATTAAAGACCTTAATATTAATCTGAACACATTGAGCTTGATAGAGGAGAAAGTGGGAAGTACTCTACAACAAATGGGCACAGGGAACCGTTTCCTACGCATAACCCCAGCTGCAGAGACTTTAAGGGCAACATTGAATAAATGGGACCTCCTGAAGTTGAGCAGCTTCTGTAAAGCAAAGGACATTGTCACTAAGACACAAAGGCAGCCTACTGACTGGGAAAAGATCTTCACCAACCCTGCAACTGACAAAGGTCTGATCTCTAAAATGTATAAGGAACTCAAGATACTAGACAGTAAAATGCCAATTAACCCAATTAAAAAATGGGGCGCTGAACTGAACAGAGAATTCTCAACAGAAGAAGTTCAAATGGCCAAAAGACACTTAAGGTCATGCTCAACCTCCTAGCTATCAGGGAAATGCAAATCAAAATAACTTTGAGATATCATCTTACACCTGTCAGATTGGCTAAAATCCAAAACACCAATAATAACCTTTGCTGGAGAGGTTGTGGGGTAAGGGGTACACTCATCCATTGCTGGTGGGAATGCACACTTGTGCAACCACTTTGGAAAGCAGTGTGGCGGTTTCTCAGGAAATTCGGGATCAACCTACCCCAGGACCCAGCAATTCCACTATTGGGGATCTACCCAAGAGATACCCAATCATACTACAAAAGCATATGCTCATCTATATTCATAGCAGCATTATTTGTAATAGCCAGATCCTGGAAACAACCTAGATGCCCTTCAGTGGAAGAATGGATGAAGAAACTGGAATATATACATGCTAGAATACTACTCAGCGGTAAAAAACAATGACATCTTGAATTTTGCAGGCAAATGGATGGAAATAGAAAACACTATTCTGAGTGAGGTAACCCAGACCCAAAAAGATGAACATGGGATGTACTCACTCATAATCGGTTTCTAGCCATAATTAAAGGACATCGAGCCTATAAATTTGGGATCCTCGAGAAGATAATAAGAAGGTGAACTCCCAAAAAAAGATATAGTAATCCTCCTGGATATTGGAAGTAGACACGATCGCCAGGCAAAATTGGGAACTTGAGAGTTGGGCGAGACTGGGCCAAGGGAAGAGGGGAGAGAAAAGTGTGAAGGAGAGAATGGGGGGAGCTCGGAGGAATGGGATGCTTGGGATACAGGAAGGGTGGATATGGGAGCAGGGAAGCATATATCTTAATTTAAGGAGCCACCTGAGGGTTGTCAAGAGACTTGACCCTAGAGGGGTTCCCAGGTTTCCAGGGAGACGCCCCCAGTTACTTCCTTGGGCAGCTGAGGAGAGGGAGCCTGAAAAGGCCAGTTCCTATAGCCATACTGATGAATTTCTTGCATATCACCATAGAACCTCCACCTGACGATAGATGAAGAAAATGACAGAGCCCCACATTGGAGCAACAGACTGCCTCCCAAGGTCCTGATGAGGAGCAGAAGGAGAGAGAACATGAGAAAGAAAGTCAGGACTGTGAGGGAACCTCCATCTGGCGATAGATGGGGAAAATGACTGAGCCCCACATTGGAGCACTGGACTGAGCTCCCAAGGTCCTGATGAGGAGCAAAAGGAGAGAGAACATGAGGAAGAAAGTCAGGAACGTGAGGGGTGCGTTCACTCATGGAGACGGTGGGACAGAACTAATGGGAGAACACCAACTCCAGTTGGAATGGGATTGATGGATCATGCGACCAAACCCGTCTCTCTGAATGTGGCCAACAGCGGGGGCTGACTGAGAAGCAAAGGACAATGGCGCTGGGCTCTGATTCTTCTGCATGGACGGGCTCTGTGGGAGCCTTCTCAGCTTGGTCGATCACCTTCCTGGACCTGGGGGGAGTTGGGAGGACCTTGGTCTTAGCATAGAGTAGGGAACCCTGATGTCTCATTGGCCTTGAGAGGGAGGGAGGGGAGGTATGGGAGGAGGGGAAGGGAGGGAAGGGGGAGAAGGAGAGGAGGGAAGTGGGAGGAGGAGGGGAGGGAGGGGGGAGGAGGAGGGGAGGAGATGGAAATTTTTAAATATAATAAAATAAACCACGAGAAAAAAAAATAAAAAGTACTTAACATTTTAAAAAATGTTCCTAGATACTAAAAAATTACAGATTCACAATAGGACAGATTCAGACATAAAAGACCTTTAAATGGGTCACAATGTTAGATAAATGTGTAGGCTTAAAAATAAAATTAATGCCTTAGAAAAGGGGGTAAATAAAGTCTTTAAAGAGACAGAATACAGATAATTAATAGATTAAAAAATTAAGCCACGTAAAAATAAAAAATTCTCAAAGAGCCTGGATTCTTTACATTATTATCTTTTCTTTAAATATTTTGACTGTAAAGAAGCTAAATACAGAGAGACATTTCACTGTATGGTCTGCTAAGCAAATATTTTCTAAAGGTATCATAACTTCCAAATTTAGATCTAAAGATATGCTTTGAAAAAGAGTTTCTTCTTTTGTTTTCACAGAGGATGAGACCCTGTGGATTGCTTCTATCCAATATGGTATGATAGACAATGCTCCCGTGAAAGGTTGCTGTGAACACCCTCAAAACGTTACTTCATTCAACTGCCAACTGAGATGAACCTAACACACAGGTTATAAACCATAAAAAAACCTGAACAACAGTGCCCCCATTCAACAAAAAACAGTTTAAAAAAATAACTACACCCGTATTCCCAAATATTTTTAATAAATGTTCTTTCACATTTAAAGGGGGATATGATATAGATATGAATAATTTGCATTGGTATGGATTTTAAGGTCAATTTTGTTATATGTATATGTATTTCTGATATTGATTAAGGTATTAGGATTATGTAGGTCATTTTAAAATGTAATGTATAATTAGAAAATATAAGTTGTTAATGGATAATCATCGATAATAGTCAAGCTTGTAGTCATGTTAGACTTTCTAGATATATAGAGATATATTTCAGTTAAATAGGCATTCTTCATATCTTTCAAAGACTACAGAATATGGCATTTTAATGTTTTAATAACTTAGGGCTTTTCATGACAATGAGACACGTCTGCTCCTGGCAGCACCAATCTACTTCACGAGAAAGATGGGCATCAAAGAGGCTCCTTATGGCGTTTGATAGCCATTTGGGCAAAAAACTACACTTGCCTGGACTGTGGCATAAACTGGACACAGAGAACCCACAGAGAGAGAACTGCCAAACTTGCCTAAAGGTGAGATGGTCTTTTGGGGTTCCTGATTCATGAAAGAGTCTACAAGACATTCTGCAGGACACAAAAGAAAGTGACTGAACTGTCTTTGAAATTTCCTGCTTCATAAAAAAGTCTGCTGGATACTATGGGCCTGAAGGCTGAAGATGGATGCCCCAATGATACAGAGAAACTTTGGGTGACTGTCCAGGCAGCAAGATGTCTCTGTCATTTCTAGAGTTTGGAAGTTGCTTATTTCTTCTTTGCTTAGGTAATATTATATCCTTCTGGAGTCTCTGATGGAGTTAAAGAATAGATAGATAGCTTTAGTTATAGTTTTTCTTTGTTATGATAAAAGATAAAATAGATCTAAATATTGTAACTGATTCTTGCTTGATAATTGTTTTGTTATATGTAATTTTACTATGTTAAAGTTAAAGCCTTTCTATTTTGTTTAAACAGAAAAAGGGGAAATGATGGAGGAGGGTCATCTGTCTATGTGTTACTTTCATTGGTTAATAAAGAAACTGCCTTCGCCCTTTGATAGGACAAAAAATTAGGTAGGTGGAGTAAGCAAAACAGAATGCTGGGAGGAAGAAGGCAGTGAGGCAGTTGGCATGCCTCTCCTCTCTGAGACAGATGCAGATTAAGATCTCTCCTGGTAAGCCACCACCTCATGGTGCTACACAGATTACTAAATATGGGTTAAAGCAAGATGTGAGAATTAGCCAATAAAAGGCTGGAACTAATGGGCCAAGCATTTGTTTAAAAGAATACAGTTTCCGTGTAATTATTTTATGTGTAAAGCTAGCCGGGTGGCCGGTCACGGCCCGCTGTTCCTTCTACAGAGTGGTGCCCATCATTACATGATAGGGCATCTCTTGGGTATATTCCCAAGAGTGGTATTGCTGGATCCTGGGGTAGGTTGATCACGAATTTCTTGAGAAACCTCCACAATGATTTCCAAAGTGGTTGCACAAGTTTGCATTCCCACCAGCAATGGATGAGTGTTCCACTTACTTCACATCCTCTCCAGCAAAGGCTATCAATGTTTTTGATTTTAACCATTGTGACAGATGTAAGATGGTATCTCAAAGTTGTTTTGATTTGCATTTGCCTGATCGCTAAGGAGGTTGAGCATGACCTTAAATGTCCTTTGGCCATTTGAACTTCTTCTCTTGAGAATTCTCTGTTTAGTTCAGTGCCCCATTTTTTAATTGGGTTAATTAGCATTTTAAAGTCTAGTTTCTTGAGTTCTTTATATATTTTGGAAATCAGACCTTTGTCTGTTGCAGGGTTGGTGAAGATCTTCTCCCATTTTTGTTTTAATGACAGTGACCTTTGCTTTATGTACTCACTCAGCAGTGGATTCTGGCCATAAATAAAGGAGATTGAGCCTATAATTCGTGATCCTAGAGAAGCTAAATAAGAAGGTGAACCCAAAGAAAAACATATAGTTATCCGCCTAGATATTGGAAGGAGACAAGATTGCCAGGCAAAAATTGGAAACTTGGGGGTGGGTGTGGGGTGGGGGTAAGGTTAGATGGGGAGAGAAAAGTGTGAAGGGGAGGATGGGACAAGCTTGGGGGATGGGACGGTTGGGGTGAAGGAAAGGTGAATATGGGAGCAGGGAAGTATATATCTTAATTAAGGGAGCCATTTTAGGGTTGGCAAGAGACTTGACTCTAGACGTGTTCCCAGGTGTCCATGGAGATGTCCCCAGCTAGTTCCTTGGGCAGCTGAGGAGAGGGAACCTAAAATGGCCCTATCCTATGGCCATATTGATGAATATCTTACATATCACCATAGAACCTTCATCTGGCAGTGGATGGAGATAGAGACATAGATGCACATTGGAGCACTGGACTGAGCTCCCAAGGTCCAAATGAGGAGCAGAAGGAGGGAGAACATGAGCAAGGAAGTCAGGACCATGAGGTGTGCGCCCACCTACTGAGACGGTGGGGCTGATCTAATGGGAGCTCACCAAGGCCAGCTGGACTGGGACTGATGGAGCATGTAATCAAATCAGACTCTCTGAACGTGGCGGACAGTGAGGGCTGACTGAGAAGCCAAGGACAATGGCACTGGGTTTTGATCCTACTACATGTACTGGCTTTGTGGGAGCCTAGTCTGTTTGGATGCTCACCTTCCTAGACCTGGATGGAGGGGAGAGGACCTTGGACTTCCCACAGGGCAGGGAACCCTGACTGTTCTTTGGACTGGAGGGGGAGGGGAAGGGGAATGGGGGGCAGGGGGAGGGAAATGGGAGGAGGGGAGGAGGTGGAAATTTTTAATTAAAAAAAGGAAAATAATAATAATAATAATAATAATAATAATAAAAAGATAGCAGGCTGAGCAAGCCATGAGGAGGAAGCAGGTTAGCAGCTCTTCTCCACAACCTCTGCACCAGTTTCTGCCTCCAGGTTCCTGCCCTGTTTAAGTTCCTGTCTTGACCTCCTTCATGAATGTACTGTGGAAATATAAGCCAAATAAACCCTTTTCTCTCCAGCTTGCAGTTTGATTATAGTATTTCATCACAGTAATTCAACCCTGACTAAGACAAGATCAGAGGACAATCTTAGAACAGAGGCTCCTGATTACTGCTTTGTAGACCAGGCTAGATGACTCCTGACTCTATTTACCACCAGCAGTGCTGGTTTACTTGGTTTACCCTGCCTGGTTTACTTGAGTTTTGAGGAGTCACACACAGATCCTAATACTTTCACAACATGTGTTTTATCCATAGAAACTTTTCCCCAGTTCTGTTACACTCTGTCTGCTCATATAATTAAACTTGATTCCTATTGTTATTGATGGTCTAAGATTGTAACCTGTTCATTTCCCCTTTTACAATCACTTGCTGCTGAAGAGTGGTCACTCTTTCTCCTATGGCTCATTGCTGTGAGCCTTTAATAATTAGGGAATGATTTGTTATTTTGCAGCAAAAATTTGCATGAAGACTTTCAAAAAGTTTAAAAATCATGCCCAATGTTATCTGAGCTAGTATCATCTAAAAATAAATTTTTATGACCCAAATGTATACAGAACCACTTTTAAGAACTTATAGTCTAGAAAGAACAATAAAATCCATGAAAGAGACAATAGAAAAGTGAAAAGGATGGAAGTCATGAGTAGCCAGGTGTTTGCTGCCACGATGCATGATGACTGGATGCTTTCAGTAAGCAAAAGGCTTAGTGGATACAAACTCCTACACACGCTGCTCTAATAAAGGCAAATTAACCTGTATCATCCTGGTGCTCATTTTGATAAAACAGTGATGTGATACCCTCCCTTGAACATAGTATTATAATTTTGGGTGTTAGGAAAAATTTGGCAGATTAAACAAAAAACATGCTGAAATAAAAAATGATTTGTTTTAGTTTTCTGAACATTTACTTACCAGAAATTACTCACTGTGTGAGCCTGAAAGATAGATGAGGCTTCATTAAAGGAAGCTGGTGGAAAAGTTGAGCTCTTTTCTGGAGGGATAATTCAGTGTCCCACATCCTGATGAGCAGATACTTAATTCTGTGCACCTGACAGACACTCAGCATAGCATTGACTCCAGGGGTTCACAGCAGTGGTGAGTTACAGGCCTGGTGTTCAGTTTCCTGCAGATGCTTCTTAGCGACAGGTAAAACCATTAGCTGTGATTGCTGGTGATATGCATATGGAAACACAGTTTTTATTTCAGTTCTGCCTTTTGAGAGAAAACTCTGTATGTTGAAAAGTAAAATCACTTCAGTGAAAATGTGAAAATGGAATGCCAAATGCCTCCTCAGTGTCCAAACTACAAAATGTTTCCAAGCAACAGTATTCTTAAAACAAAACTGCTAAGCATGATGAACTTGGAATCAACAAAATTCTGTTGAAATTTAGACACGGAAATGAGTCCAAAGCCAAGAATATAAATGTTGTAACTATATTATTTAAAAATATTCTAATTAGCTATCTGTTGTTCTCACCGTGTGGAATGCGGTTGACAAAGATGGTCATTTCATTGCTGGTGTCCTTCCCTGCCCTAGGTGGACCATCATCTTCCTCTCTTCCAAAAGATTCCCTATAACATTTCTTCCAAACAGGGCGGCTGGCGATATATTAAAAACACCTCATCTCATTAAAAAGCCTTCTTTGCTAAAAGATATCTTTGCTGGGCATAGCATACTAGCTTGACAGTATTCTTTTCAGATATTTTAAAGATATTACTTTGTTGTTTTGTGATTGATGGAAGTCACTATCACCTTAACTCTTGTATGAAATGTGCTAATTTTTTCTGGTGTATGATTTTAGAATTTTCTCACAGGTTTTAAGTAGTTTTGATGATTTAGAGTTCCTTTCCATGTGCACAGGTATTTGAGCTTCATGAACATGTGATCTTATCATTTTTTTCACCAAAAATTGCCATACTTCTTTATTGTCTGAGTACCCACTTAAGGTTATTTAAAATCCCACGGTTGCCTATAAGTCCATTGTGTGTATGGGTATTTTGTCTACATATATATGCATCCTGTGCTTTGGTGGCCTTGAAGGCCAAATGCCTTATGACTGGAGCTACCGACAGTTGTGAGTTATCATGTGGGTATTGGGAGTTATACTCAGGTCTTCTGGGAGAACAACCCATGCTCTTAACTGCTGAATCCTTTTTCCAGCCCCTCCCTTAATATATTTTTATTCTTTCTTTACTTTGGATTGTTTATATACTTTGTCTTCTATAGAATGATGTTCTCCTTATGTAAATATGGTATGGTATGTGGGGGGGGGGTATGTGGTGTGTGTGTAAGTGTACACATTTCATTGCCCACATACAGAGGTTAAAGGGCAACTTTCAGCACTTGGTTTTCTTCTTTCACCTTGGTTTGAGGCAGTGTCCCTGTTGTTTCTAATGATCTATAGCATGCGCCAGACTTGCATACCCCCAAACTTCCAAGTGATTCTCCTATCTTCACCTTGCATCTAGCCAGTGGAGTACAGGCATTACAGATACTCACTACCATATATGGCTTTTCGTGTAGGTTCAATGGATACCGAACACAGAGGTCATCAAGTTCGTACATACGTACTTTAACCCACTGAGGCATCTCCACAGCCCCCAATAATAGCTTTTAATATCCTGGACTACTGTTTGCTTGTATCTACATATATTGCTGAATAGTTTCAGAGTTTTGTTCCATTACTTTAGTTTTGCATTCTTATGAGTAATGTTTTTAACCTTCTTTGGCATGCCTGGTAAGTTTTGATTGCTCTCTAGTCATGTGATATTGATATTGAGTATGTAGTGTTCTTATAGACAATATCTGTGATCATTTTTCTGTCATACAATTAAGTTACTTGGAAGAATTTTGACCCTCAGAGTTTTACTTTTACATTTTGTTCAGTCAAATGTTGCTGCTTTTAATCTTGGGTTTATCTTCATAATACCGAGGAAATGTCTGCCGGGCAGCCCTACCCAGTCATGAAGATTTCCCCTACACTAAAAATCAGGAGCTGTCCTTGTCCTGTGCAAACATCAGAGATTCTTGCAGACTATGCAAGATGTGTTCATCTGTTTCCTGTTGCTGCATGATTGTTGAATATATTTTTAAAATGTTGAATGTGTATTGTGCGGTACAGAAATTCTTTTCTGGTCAGCGTTTACCAAGTGGTACAGTACAGCAGCTGTTTCCATAACGTCGAGTATAAATAATCTACAGATGGTTTAAAGCATATGAGAAGATGTACATAATCTATATATATGTCCCATACCATTCTATGTAGGGAGTGAGCATCTAAGGATTTTATATTAGTTTGGCTTATGGAACCAATCCTCTGAGATGCAAAGGGACAGTTGGTTGCATAGGTTAGTCATTAAAGTTGTTTAATTTAAAAATTCATACCATTTTGCCATCCCAGAGCTTCTGATTGCTTAATAGCTGACATAAACAATAAAATAACATAAAATATTAAATATAATACATGTACAATTATGAAAATGAATTATTTAAACTGAACAATAAAGGATGTGATTAACCCTTGGAAAGACTTTAAGAGCATGTTAGAGTGGATCCATATCAAAATGGAAGGCAGCCATAGCTGAGTCCTGATCAGCCTGAAGTCACTCTGTCTACACCATGAACTGTAAATTTGAAAGTGGGTGCCAGTGGGTGCAGCTAAACCACAAGAAGCAATTATAGTGTGTTTTGTGGGCATGGGAATGGCGATCTGGAGGTGTCTGTCCCAGATCTCCACCTTGGTGTTTTAGCATGACACAAACCATAGATAATATAGGAACTCCCTACTATAACAGTTCCCATCAAACTTCACAGACACAGGTGGTATTTTTTGGTGATCTTATCTTTGAGTTGGGTTAGATAGATGAAAATAAGTTTTAAATATATTTGGGAAGCGCATTTAGTAAGCTACATGTTAGGTTGAAGGGGAGAGGAGAACATGATCTCTGGGCCGCCAGATAGAGTCAGGTATGGATACTACAGCAAGTGAGTAAGATGTCTCAAACTCATTAATCTGAAATAGAAATGCAAAGTTCCAACATTTTCTTTCCTCTTTGATCTATACCAGAAAATATTAAAAAATACTTTTATTCTTTTGTATATACCCATTACACTAAAATTTCCCAGAACCCAATGAATAATGGCATTGAACAACTCTCTGCCAATAGAATGAAAATTTATATATATAAGAAAAATATACTTGATTTATATATATATATATATATTTAAATAAATGTATTGAGAAAATGCACACACACATATATACCATATATAAACTCATTATATTTGGAAAGATGACCTTGAATGTCTAATTTTTCTGCCTCCATGTCCTCATGTCCTGGGTGCTGGAATTAATAGACATGTACCACCACACCTAGTTTATACAGTGCTTGGTAGCCATCTCAGAATTTCATCTAAGCAAGCACTGGGTCACATTTCCAGCACAGGAAAAAAAACATTAAAACATATGGTTCAGTGGGTAAATCACTTGTTACATGACTGTGAGGACCAGGGTTTGGATCAAAAGTGTTGTGAAAGGTATGGCAGCCATGTATAATCCCATCACAAGGGAGGTAAAGAAGTGATTCTCCATGAAGCTGGCTAGGCAGACTAGCTAAAACATTGATCTCTCAGTTTAGTGAAAAGTCCTCCCTCCACATATATGATGGGGAGAGATGAAGAGTCCTCACATTAACCTCAGATCTTACACAAGTGCACCCATGGTCCATGTTCACTCACACATATGCACAAATGTGCATAACTTATACATTACACAATCATATATATATATATGTGTGTGTGTGTATGTTTCTGAAAATTAATGAAAAATGTGCAGTATCTCAAGCTTCTATTGACTCATTGGTAGTGTGTCAGTATCCTTATTTCCTTTTCCTCCAAAAGTAATACCCCTGATTTTACCTGCAACTGCTACTATATTGGGATTACTAGAATATACAGGTTAGAGTAAATTTAATGCAGATTGTCATCGTATGTCAGTGGTACTAGAAGTAGAGGTGCACATGCACCTGTGTAGGTCTGCCTTCTGTAATCCCACAGGATTTGCCCTACTCACCCCCTCCTGAGCCAAAGTGGCCCTGCTTCAATGGTGTCCTTACTATGAATATGTCAACAAGGTAATGCTATTTTACCTGTTGTGGAATAATCTTTTTGTACACTGTGATGATGTGTCCTTGCCATGGCAAACTTCGATCCGTTCAATAAAGATCTAAATTTCAGGAGAAGATAGGCAGGATGGGGGGGAGGGTGAAGGAGAGAAACTCACGGTTAGAATCTAGGACGCAGGAAAAGCCAGCAAGACATGGAGCAAGTCAGACATACAGAATAGAGAAGAGGTGAAAAGTCACGTGACAGAATGTAGATGAATCGAAACAGGTTAATTTAAGTTACAAAAACTAGTCGGGAATAAACCTAAGCTAAGGCCAAGCTTTCATAATTAATAAAAAGTCTCTATGTCATTTTATGGGAGTTTCTATTAATCTATGTTCTACCTATTTCTATCTGCCAGTTTATATTAATCTACATTTTACCACATGGCTTTTCACCTCTCCTCGGTTCTGTACATCTGACTTGCTCCATGTCTCACTGGCTCCTCCTGTGTATCTAGATTTTAACCCTGAGTTCCTCTTTTCTCTCGGGAACCTAACCTATCCTGTTCTGCCTAGCTATTGGCCATTCAGCTCTTTATTAAACTGATCAGACTTCGCCATGGCAAAGACACATCTTCACAGTGTACAAAAGGTTTATCCCACAACATTTGGCTTTATTTGGTACTTCAGTGAATTTGGGATTTCATCTCTGATGAGCTCTATATGAACTGTTGGTTTTACAGGCATTGCTTTCAGTACATGATACTGTGGCTCAAAAGAGTTATGATCCTGTATTGCCTCCTATGCCTGATGATATCGATGATGAAGAAGACTCTGTGAAAATAATCCGCCTGGTCAAGAACAGAGAACCCCTGGTGAGGAGATGTCATGGGGGGGCTGAATAGGATGGGCGTCCAGCACTCACACTTGTCTTTGAGATATGCTGCTTCTGAGTCCCAACATCTTAAAACAAACTGGGCATTTACATCCAGAGAATATGGCTTAGAACAACTAGCAAAACTCCAAGTAAAATAATAGCCTTGAAAATATAACCTACTAAATTTGTAAGAGGAAATTTAGCATGTAGCCAGGTATGGCTGGTTGGAAATTAAATGATGCAGTTGAAAAACATTGCTTTAGGCAGTTCTTGAAAACTGATTTATTTTAAAATAATGCAGAGAAATTAACCTGACACCTAACATTTCACAATATACATAAAACTGTTTGTTTTGGCACTGGAATTCCTCTGATGTTGGACCATATCAAAGGACCTGGGCCTGGGGGAGGATTGCCCCATTTGCAACCAAGGGTCGACTTTCCATGATGTTGCTATGGATCTCAGGCAGAAAAACATCCTAAGTAATCCCAAAGGATATTTTGCCTCTGTGTGTGTGTGTGTGTGTGTGTGTGTGTGTGTGTGTATACATATATATGTATGTGTATGTATGTCTGTGTGTATGTGTTTATGTCTCTGTGTGTGTATGTATGTATGTATGTATGTATGTATGTATGTATATACGTGCACCACATCTGCACTTGGCGTATTGATCCCCTGGGTCTGGAGGTATTGCTGGCTGTAAACTGCTATGTAGGTGCTGGGAATTGAGCCTGGGTCCTCTGGAATAGTAGCTCAAGCTCTTAACCACTGAACCATCTCTCCAGACCCCATCATAGGATATTATATGGATAAAATGAAGTAAGAAAGCATTCCAAAAGTAAAGCAATACAAAGTAGATAGTTTAAAGAAAAAATTGTTTTGCATGAATTGGAAGATATAAGATTTCACCAATCTTTAAACTGTACTGAAACACCAGGTGCATGTAGCCTGGGTTTTGTTATGTTGTAAGGGACCTCTGAGGGACAGTTGACATGTCTGTTCCTCCCACTTTGTTCCTTTCTCTTTGTGATAGTTTCTGCATTTTCCAGATAAAAGTTATTTCACAACTCTACCTTACAACACAGTCTGAAAATCTGCCTACAAATGCTTTTTTTCCTCTCCCACCTTCTTTGCCTTGAAAGGGTGCAACCATTAAGAAAGATGAACAGACGGGGGCAATCATCGTGGCCCGGATCATGCGGGGAGGAGCTGCAGATAGAAGTGGTGAGAACCAACCTCTTTATTCACTGAATAAGGACATTATGTATGTGCCCATCATCACAGTTCTGGGGAGGTGGAGTCCACAGGCCAATGTGTGACCAGATCTTGGTGTACTCCACACCAGTAGGAGACCCATTCTCAATGACAGGTTCTCAATGCTTGTGAGGAATGATGCCAGATTTGACCGCAGGCCTTTACATAGACTTGCACACATGACATGCATGGCATGTACACACTCACACTAAATAAAAATAGTAAATAATAAAAATGATTATATTCTAAGGTATCAATAATGGGCATTTCTAGATAGAGACCTAAACACTGTTATTTGATTTACTATATTCATCATCAGAGAACAGCATAATCAAAGCATGTGAGCTGTGAAAGACGGTTTCTTTTCTTATACTTTAGTTACTTTAAGTAACATCACAGTGTCATTTTGTGACACTGTTGATTTACCAGGTTTTGTATTTGTCAGGTCTTATTCACGTGGGTGACGAGCTGAGGGAAGTGAATGGGATCCCAGTAGAAGACAAGAGGCCCGAGGAAATAATACAGATTTTGGTAAGCTGTCACTTCATTGTAAATCTAAGTGAAAATCAAATCACTGTGCTTCAGGCTTCGTAGTCTGATTTAGATTCAGCCCTCCAGATTCAAAGTGCTGCACACACTTAGAAACACGTTTGTACATGTAGTGTCAAGATTTTCATTTACATGAATGGAGGAAGCAGTAATGATCTGAGATGAGGTCACAGTATATGCAGGATTTCAGACCAGGGTGAACAGATGGCATCTACACTGCTGTTCGTGAGGCTCTTGTCTCTGCCCACCCCCATTGGTGCTAAAACTTGAGTGAAATTGTTTTAGGAATGGGAATTGTTAAGGCTTACGTTCAGGTGTCGGGGTAAAGTGGAGACTGTCCCTGGATATATGAACATGCAAACCTACAGCAATAGAAAGCTCCCTGCATACCTCTGAACAGATGTCATCATCAATATCCATTAACAAGGAGGTTTGCCCTCATCTGAGACAATCAGCAAGTATCTGTGGGTCATGGAATTACGGTTTTAGTTAAATGTGAGTAGGCACTCAAACTGACTTTAAATCTTTCAGTGGACTTGTTGTTCATGTTTATCCCACTACCAGAATAAAACTGACCTGACTGTGCTTGTTTTCTTTTTCTGATGCATATCTCTGCCAAATGAATCCCAAATTAATAACTACAGAAACGATAGCATCTGGTAGCAGCTTTTTATTTCAGCAAATATGGATACCAACACTTAGATGCTGGGATCTTATCTTTGTGTGATCCGCTCTAGGCATTGACCCTTCTGCTCATTTCTAGCCGTGTTCATCATTTTGTGTGTTTCTGTTTTGATGTAACTTAACATGAATGGCAGTTGATGTATTGATACCTTAAGTGCACAGGATGAAAAAGTGCAAAAATGGTCCTTAAATGACCTGACATACTTTAGGGCCTTCTCGTGTTTCTGGAATTTCTACAACCATACTTTTCTGGTTTTGTCTAAGTAGAATGCTGTACATTCCTAGGCGTTTAGCTCTCCACCTGTCTATTTTATTTCCCTCTTGCCTCCAGCTCTATAATGACCCTTTCTTTGATCCCCAATACCAGAGTCAGTCCCAGGGAGCAATTACATTTAAGATAATACCCAGCACCAAAGAAGAGATAGCTTCCAAGGAAGGCAAGGTAAGTCTTCAAAATACTGTTTGCAGTGGGAAACTTAATGTTATTTTTTTCAACTAATACATATATACTTTGAAAATAATCATTTCTTATGTCTAAGTTGCAAGAATGCAGACAGCTTCACATTTTTCTCTCCCATGTATTCCTCACTTCCAGATGTTTATCAAAGCCCTTTTTGACTATGATCCAAAGGAGGACAAAGCGATCCCATGTAAGGAGGCAGGGCTGTCTTTCCAAATGGGAGACATTCTTCAGATTCTGAGCCAAGATGATGCTACTTGGTGGCAGGCGAAGCACGAAGGTGATGCCAACCCCAGAGCTGGCCTGATTCCCTCCAAGCACTTCCAAGAACGGTGAGCCGCTGGCACAGCATGTTGACCTTTCTTCAAATGACTTTCTGTTCCCTGCAGAATATCACTCTAGCACAGTTATGATAAAATGAGCTTCAAACCCTGCCTGTGAATCTGTTTTCCCTTGGGTTTGTACTTGGAGCACTGTTTTGTCTAACTCATGACTAATGGCCAAAAGTAGTATGTCAGTACTAGGTCCTCCTAGGTTGTTGTTGTGAAATAAGCAGGCACTAGCACATTTAGTATCTGAATGTGGACTGCAAAGAAAACGCATAGTCATTTCGGGAAAGGAGAGTAACTTTAAAACTTGAGAAGTATCAGATTTAGTTCGTTTGAACAGATCGCCTTCAAGAGCTTCCTTGTGGATTTTATATTTTGGTGCTGTGTTAACCTTGAACCTGTGCTGAAAGTTGATAGGCCTATTGACCTTTTCTTTCCCCAGGAGACTGGCGCTGAGAAGACCAGAAATAATAGTCCAGCCTCTGAAACTTTCCAACAGGAAATCATGTAAGTTTGTTAATAAGAATGCATGGAAACCTGATCTTGCTGCTGGTTTTTGACTGCTAAAGCAGGTGCTCCAGGGAAGTGCTGGGAGGGGGATCATATTAGCCTGCAGGAGCTCCTGGGCCATTATTTCTCAGAAACTCAACAGAGAAAGACACAGTAGGGACAGTAATGTGAATCTTTGCAAGAAAAAAAAAATATGGTAGGTTTTTCATTGTGATGTCTGAGACAGCCATCAGTTTCTTCGACTCTTAAGGACTGAATCAATAAAGCCTACAGTACAACTCTGTTTTTGTTTGTTTGTTTTGTATTTCCCTAAGCCAGAAGATTTGTGGTAAATTTTATTTCTCAGTAAAAAATAAGGACAAACAAAACTATAGTTTTCCTGGGCATAAAAGCCTTTGTGCTGGCGTTTGGGGAGCCTAGTCTGTTTAGATGCGCACCTTCCTGGACCTGGATGGAGTGGGTTGGACCTTGGACTTCCGGCAGGGCAGGGAACCCTGACTGCTCCTAGGACTGGAAAGGGAGGGGGAGGGGAGTTAAGGGAGGGGGAAAGAAATGGGAGGTGGGGAGGAGGCGGAAATTTTTAATTAAAAAAAAAGAGTGCATTCAAAAAAGCTGTTGGGACGGCAGAAGCTTCTGTAACATTCATATTTTAGTTTCACATTTATTGTACAATAAAACATCTTCACTTACTTTCTAAAAAAAAAAGCCTTTGTGCCTATGAGCAACCATGCTTCTTAATTCGTTATCTACAAGTCACAACTGGGAACTTGATTCCCTCTGCACAGAGTTGACAAACCAAAGGGAAGGAAAATGAGAGTAAGGACTTACAGAATTACTGAAAGAGAAGGCTTGGGGACATTCTGTTTTTCAGTTTATCCTTCCTTTACCTTTTCTTTATTTTCTGTTTTTTTTACCCTCTCAGGTCTCCAACTTATACAACTCATCTCTCTAAATGTTCCATGTGTCTGGGCATTTTAAGAGAGAAAGAGAAACAAAAAACCAAAAAAAAACCTGTCTTCCCCCTTTAAAAAAATAGAGATTGCATGTTAAACAGTGAAATGAACAAATAAATGGCCCTGAAATCTTATACCAACATCTGTTTTTAGTCTTGTTGCATTTTTCACATCTCCTGTTATTTCCTTCAGTTTGCAGACACATACAGCTCAGGAATCACGTAGTAAGAAAGCCAAGCTTCAGCTAAGTGTAAATCTCACAGCAAGGCAGTATAGATGTGCACCAGTGAATCAAAAGCTTGCTTGCTTTTGCTGTGTCTGGGTGGGAGGAAGACACTCTTGCTGTAATGCATGTGGTGTTCTGAAAAGTCAGAAGGTCTAAGGCTAATGGTGCATTATTTCTAAGTGTGGTAGCTTTTTCGTTGTTAGCTTCTCCAGCTTCAGGGAACTGAGTCTGGATATTGGATAGGGGTTTGCATAGTTGGAATATATTCAGTGTTTGTTAAATGAAATATGCCACTAAACAGTGAGGGAAATGAGACTACACTCAAATTTAAAAATGTATTCACCTTTTAACTATAGGGAACTTGGAAACATATCATTTGAACTAATTGGGAATTTTCACCTATTTTGAAAATGAGCTAACTGTGTTTCTTTAAAGAACTATAAAGAAGGGGTCTCTTCTTAATTGTTCTCTCAACTTGGTATAAATGCCTGTGGATGTGAGTGTGTGTGGCTATGAAGGGGGAGTGTTGGTGTAAGCATGGACTGTAGTGGAGGCTTTTGTCCATTGTTTGGCGTCATTTCATTTTCATGCTAATATTTAAATATTTGGATCTGCTGCGTATTTATTCCAAGAAGTATCTTTATCAAATTATCATCTTAATTTGTTTGTTTAGTTGGTTGTCCCAGCGCTGAAAACAAGAGAGACAGAAGTAGGCTTTCTGGGCTTTCTGGCCTTTCCTACTTGCTCTTTCTTCTTGTCCTCTTTCCCCTCCCACCTCTTTTTTTGAACTCTTGGTTTTGGGTTTTTGAGACAAGACCTTGCAGTGTAGTATCAACCTCATGAGCTTTTTGCCTCAACTTTCGATGCTTAAATTAAGGCCCGTGCTTCTGTATTTTCCTCATTTAATACCTTGATTTTTATTCACTGAGAGACGTTATTTGCTTTTTTATTGTTCAAGTAAATCTGTCCAAGATTATGCAAATAAACCACCAGCATATTTAACAACAGCATTGCTCAGAGAGCCTGTATCTTTTATTCTCAGAGATTGAAGTTCTGTTTGTAATTTCTGTGGCCATTGTCTACGGAAATGGTTGTGTTAGCTCTGGATATTATCAATGACATGTAAAAGCACATTAACTTATGTGTCATTCTGTTTTGTCTGTGTAGCCTTTGTGAGTACTGCCTGCCTCAAATGCTGAGCAGCGTTTTAGAGTGAGAAACCCCCATTGCCAAACCCTTTCCCACACTACAGAACAGTTTTAGGAAGAAAAATAATTGGTAGAAATGATGTTCAGTACTTAAAAGAAAATAACTGATGGGGCTGGAGAGATGGGGAAGCAGCCATGAGCCCGTGCTGCTCTTGAAGAGCACAGGTCTGTGCACCTGCATCACGCAGCTCACAGTCGCCTCTTCCTGTAGCTCCTTCTGTCCTCCTTGGACACCACATACATGTACATACACATACACGCTAATAGAGCTTTTAAAAAAGGATTCTTCAAAGTAGTGATTTGTAATTTTATGAAAAAATACAGTAATGAAACAAAGTTTTTGAGAATAGGGTCTTATGTAGCCCAGGCTGGCTCTGAACTCTCTGTTCACCCAAGAATAACCTTGAACTCCTGATCCTCCTGCATCTACTTCCTGAGTGCTAGGTTTATAAGTGTACAGTACCACACAAATAGTTTCTGAAGTGCTAAAATGGAACTCAGGGTGTTTTGCATACTATAGAACACTCTACTGGCTGAGCTATATCCACAGTTCCTAAAATGTTTTGAACTAAGATTTAAGTGTACTTCAGACCCAGGAAGTACACCATGCACTGATTTAGAAGTACTAAATTTCACCATTTAATAATAATAATGTAATAATTGTTACCATGTAGTAATAATGATTTAAAATAATAATTAAATCATTCAGTTACCTCTTATCACAATGTGATGGTTTATGTCTATAGTTTTACTCCTTATTTTATTCCTGTTTCATACAACTGGAAAAAAAGACTTCATAGAAGATAATTCCAGAGCCCTATAGTGACTCGGTTAACATCAACATAGAACACAAAAGAAGGCAAATTCTAGTCATATTATCTTTTCATGTGTCTTTGTGCTAGAGCTCTTGTTCTTGGCTTCAATGAAAATGAAACCAAGGGACTGATGGATCATGCGACCAAACCCGTCTCTCTGAATGTGGCCAACAGTGGGGGCTGACTGAGAAGCAAAGGACAATGGCGCTGGGCTCTGATTCTTCTGCATGGACGGGCTCTGTGGGAGCCTTCTCAGCTTGGTCGATCACCTTCCTGGACCTGGGGGGAGTTGGGAGGACCTTGGTCTTAGCATAGAGTAGGGAACCCTGATGGCTCCTTGGCCTTGAGAAGGAGGGAGGGGAGGTATGGGTGGAGGGGAGGGGAGGGAAGGGGGAGAAGGACGGGAGGGAAGAGGGAGGAGGAGGGGGAGGGAAGGGGGAGGAGGAGGGGAGGAGATGGAAATTTTTAAACATAAAAAAATAAACCATGAAAAAAAAAAGAAAAAAAAAGAAAATGAAACCAAGAAGATACTAATGAGCTCTTCAGACTTTGAAACTAGCATTTTTATACAAAACTCCGGGAGCATGTGTGGGTGGCATTCATCCTTG
This sequence comes from Arvicola amphibius, assembly GCF_903992535.2. NCBI lineage: Eukaryota > Metazoa > Chordata > Mammalia > Rodentia > Cricetidae > Arvicola > Arvicola amphibius. The sequence goes on from NC_052052.2 coordinate 85,690,905, forward strand.
GTGGATCCATAGTTCTCCTTAAACCAAGAAATCTCAGTATGTATCCAGAAAATAGGCTTCTCAAACAAGAGTCTTTGCTTCTTAAACAGTCCTGAAAACTAAGACAGAACGAAGTCTTACAATGAAAGTGTTCTTCAACCTCCGGAGCTCGTTGCAGGGATCCATCCCCTCTTCTCTCTTTGCCTCCCACCCCCATTTTGAAAAATTGTTTATACAACAAAAAACTAAACTATAACAGAAAAAATTCCCTACCGTTTTCACATAGTAGCTCTGTAGCTGTGACACAGAGAGAGGACAGACGTACATGTCTGGTAGCCTTCTTTGATAATGACCTTTGGATTATTTCATCAAAGAGGCAGCAGCTGCTCAGGTCCTGGATCTGAGTTAGGGTCTCCAATGGCACATGGGAGTGCTTGATGAGAAAGAGTTGGCAGCTTGTAATTCCTATGTTGCCATAATTTATTTTGTGCTTCATTTGCATGTATATGGATATCATATTTGCTCCATTTACTTAGATACACACTCTATGCTGTGGATGGAGCCCAGGACCTGTGAGTGCTAACAAGTGTTCTACCATGAGCTATATCCTAGTACCTCAATTAGCTTGTGAGAAAGAGATAAATTTCTTTATTTGAAACATTATTCCTTTTCTGTTGAAATACGGACATGTTATCTAAAAATAATCTTTCTAATTGTATCCAGATATAATCTATAAATAAGTATGTATGGCCTTCAGAATGGATGGGTAGGGAAACCTCTTTTTCACATAGATTATTTTACAGCAGAATATCAATGTATGATTTTTATTTTTAGTACTTAATTTTCCTTTATAGTTATCAAAGTATAATACCTCAATATTTTTCAAATATCAAACTGAATAATACTAATTTAAATTCTCTACTTTAAAAATAGCTCTGTGGAATTTTTGGCATTAGGTAAATAAATCTGCAAAAATTTTGATATTTTAAAATGTAAAATCACAAGCCATTTCACTTTAACCAATTGTGATTTGGGGCTTGTAGACACAAAAGGAAATATTTAAATTCAGACAAAGAGCACCATCAAAAGCAGGTAGGACCTACTCATTATGAATTGACAGACAATGTCAAGTGAAAGAGTTTTAAAAAGCAAAGCAATGTCATTTTCTGTACATGGCACCAATATTTAAGGCCACATTTCAGATTCTGAATGTTGATGTAATGAAGTATTTCTTATTGAGTACACACCTTCCTAATGCCATCTTCAGTGTACGTAGTGTTTTCACACGTTATATCAATTTAGAAGCAGAATGTTTGTGCTGTTAAACACTTTTGTATATATTAAAACTTAGTCAAGCATTTGCTTAATGTTGGTAGCAGAACAGAAACACATAGAGTTTCCTGTCAGGGGTAGAGAGATTAGTCAGCAGTTGAGCGCGTATTGTTCTTGCATAAACTCTAAGTTCAATTTCCACACCTATGTCAGAAAGCTCACAACCTCCTATACTTTCAGCTCCAGGGAGATCTGATGCCTCTAACTTCCTCAGACACCTGCATTCCCATACCTACACATAGGCGCCTACTTTAAAATATTAAAGAACCTGTGAATATCTTCTCTTTTTGTTAGCTTTCCAATACATGAAATACCTGGGATAATCAGCTTCATTAAGTGAAAAATTTCTTTTGACTCACAGTTTCAGAGGGTCCAGTCCATAATCACTTGACCTCCTTGTTTTTGGCCTGTGGCCAAGAGGCAGTCATGGCTAAGGGTTACATGTGAAGCAAAGATATTTATGTTGTAGCTAGGATGTTAAAGAAGAAATGGGTTCTTCTGTCCCCTTCATGGGCACATTTCTGGGGGTCAAAAGCCCTCCCACTAGGTCCCCTTAAAAAGCTGCCACTTTCTCCATAGCTTGGCAGTATAGCCTTTGGCAACCTGGGTCCTAGCTAGAACACCCTAAGCTCTAACACCCTAATCTTCAGGGATACTGTTGAGAAGATCCCACAGGTCAGGGCTTTGTGGAGGGCTGCTGATGAGCTGGACTGTCAATTTTACATTCAATTATTCACATAGTGCCACCTCACTAAATTCTGTTCATAGCTGATGGCGTCACTTCTGAAACAATCTCAGGGAAGATTATTCTAGTTTGAAGGGTTCCAAGCCATGGTGTCTTTTGCAGTTCTTCATGGAGTCCCAGTGGCGTGTCGGCAAGGAAGAGTTTACTCATGAGTTGGGAACTGATCTGTGGTCATGGATTATTCACACTTCAGAGGGCTAGGGGGATTTAGGAAAGCAGATGCCACCTTGCTGACTGGGTAGGAAGTGGACTGCAGCTCTGCTGTGTACAGCTCACTGCACCCTCTCCAGCTTTCCCAGTCCAATCTCTGGGGTCCTTGGTGGCCATTCTTCTGTGTTTTTATAGCTACCAGAGCTTGAAGCTAGTAAGCCATAGAATCCTGATAATATGGGGGTGGGAGCTAACCCTCCCAGGCCCTTCTGGGAAGCACATGTGGTTGTTGAAGCTACTGGGACAGGGCAAGGGGAAGAAATGTTGGAGGTGATAGCAATATACAGGAGACATGGAGGAAACAGGGAGACCCCAATCCTCCACTGGTAGTGTTTCCTAGCTCATCTTGAATAATAAATTGGTTCTGATGTGCAAGTTTGGGGTTTGTGGTTTAAACCTGTGTGGCCAGGCTTCTGGGTCCACATCCTTTGTATTTCATTACATGGTTATTTCAATCTGTATAATGGGCCTAGGAGTCCTCATGGAGTTGTTGGAAGGCTAAATAGCTTACCCCAGTTTTCTTCTGACATAACACTTTGCTTATTTTTCAAACCTGTCAATTCTAAAGGAATCCTTTACTTTTTCCACATCAGATCCATTAGCACACGCTTGCTATTGGATGTGTTTCCAGTTTTACTATGTTCAAAAAAAATCATAGCATCCTCCCCTATAACTATGTGGAGAAATAATCCTCTAAATTTATGTGGCATATGAATTTCTGACCTTATAAAATGTTAATTGTGAGTTGGTTGTTGGCATTTCAAGTTTTTGTTTACCTCACGACCTTAATCATCTGATTACCATGATGTTGAGTATCTAACCAGGGTGTAATGTTCAACTTATCTTTTTATTCCTATCAAAAGATATATTTAGCAATCTACTTTACAATACAGTATTTGAGATTTTTATAGTGATGGATTTTTGTTGTTATATTTGTTTGTTTGATGAAATAGGGTCTTGGTATCCAGTCCTGGACTGGCACTCACTTTGTTACCCAGACTGGCCTGAAGCTCACAGCAATCCTCCCACCTCAGCCCACTGAGTGCTGGATGGCAGGGGTGTTTTACTGTTGCATAATACAGTGATTCTCACATCATCTTGCATGATCTCTCAATGACTCAATGCCTAGTGTTGCTAACTCTGATCATGCAGTTTATTCTTTGTTTACTGATCATTTTTTCAAGTGCATTTATCATATCAGAGCTAGTGAGAAATATGCATAAATCCTAATTTGTGTAGCTCATAGTTTGAGCCTGAATTATAATCTTTGCCTATCATATTTGCTAACAGTGATCAGTCAAGTAGAGCTGTTACGGTCTGATGACCCAGCGGCATTGGCCTTCCTTGAATCATTTCCTACGGCTGCTGTTCTGTGGCTTTGGGAGGTTTTATCACCCATATTCACTCTATATTAAGCCATACTGGGAAAGATATTCCATCTTGACTAAGGGTAAGATTTGCCAATACCTTTTCCTTTCTTTACTGGAGAAGAGTATCCTAGTCAACCTTTTAACTTGCTATCTAGTTAGTAATCCAAGAATGCAGGATTCTTTTTAAATGTACTTTTCATTGTGGTTCTTCAAAAATTAAAGACAAGCCTGGGCATGTGGCACCTACCGGTAGTCCCAAAATTTGGTAGGCAACGATATCTTGAACAAGTTCAAGATCTTGCTCTGCCCAGTGAATTCCAGGGTCACATATCGAGACTCCAACTCAAAAAATAAAATAAAAATAAAACTTCTAAGTCATTCAGCATTATCTGTTTGGCAAATATCTAAAAGGATGAAAGACTATGCCAGCAAGATGACTCAGAAAAGGGGCTTGCTATATGTGGCTGACAACCTGAGTTCAATCCCCAGAATCCACAGAAAAGTGGAAAAAGAGATCCAGCTACATGAAGTTTTCCTCTGACCTCCACATGTGTGCTGCGGTGTGAGCATGTGTGTGTGTGTGTGTGCGCGCGCATACACACACAAATAATAAAAACAAATAGAAATTATTTTTAGAAGAATAACACTTATTGTAGAGATAACTGTGTACCCATGTTTATTATGGTACTATTTGTAGTATAGCCAAGTTACAGATTCAGTCTGGGTACCCATCAGCAAATGAATGGGAAAAGGAATGTGTATACTTGAAGGCCTTTGCTAAGTCATAAAAAAGAATAAAATGTCATTTACTGGAAATGGATAAATGCCATGCCATAATATTAAGTGAGATCAACACGTCACGAAAACAAATAGAGCATTATGTTCTTGGGTGGAAGCTAAGGGGAAACAAAAAGCCAAGGAACTAGGAGGAGCAGGGGAATATGAGAGATGTGGAGGAGGACAGGGTAAAGATGCATGGAGGTAATGGAGGGAGGGGTGAGCGTGTGTGCGGTACACGCCAGCCTGGGCTATACAATGATATGTCTCAAGATTATAAATAATAATAATAATAAAATATCTTCCATGAAGCATATATGTGATAATTGCCTTGTCAGGATATTGTTGAAATTACAGAATTCTTAGATATGTTCAGGGGAAACTTGCTAGTTTCTAAGACCTTTCTTTATTTGATTGTTTACTGTTCATGAAGCTTTGTTAACATATTTGACCAGGTTGATATAAAACAACCAATCTACTAAAATAAGTAAAATTCCCTTATTCAAGGTATTATTTTGAGTAAAAAGGTTGACAGGTTTTTTTTTTCTAGTTATTTTTTTCCATTTGGTCGCTGACTATAAGCTCTATGCCCACTCAGTGCCTTTACTAAAATGCATACATTCTGAACATGCAGGTCGCAGCACTGTCTAATGTTGAAATGTTTAAATATATGTGTTTTCTCTCCTTTGACTTTTCTAAGATGAGGAATCAGTTGAATGTGGTAGGTAGATTTTTATTTCAGTTGTTTTTGTTTGGATCTTTGTACTTCCATTGTGTTTTCTGTCAGTTTAACCATCTTCTTTCTCATTTTCTTTATGCTTCTCAGAGGAAATTAAAGGTACTTGTACAAAAGTCTCCCTGTGTGGTTAACAGTTTTATTTAGCAAATATTAGTGTAGGATTAAATCAGATATGTTGAGCAGTTGTGGCACAGTGCTCTATATGAGTACAAACTTTCACCTTTCTGTATTAAAAGTCATGGTTGGACTTGGTTTTGTAAGGAAATGTAGTGGCTTTCCCCTTCGTGTAAAAGAATTACCTAACACAGACTCACAGTTTCTTGGCATGCTTGTATCTCTGTCATCATCCTTAAATAAAGGGAAATGGAAAAGGCAGTGCTGTCCGTGCTTGTTGTGCGGTGACAGGCAGGTGCCCTAGCCCTCTGGGAGCCTTGGTATCTGCATGGTCTAGTCAGGGTGTATTGGTATGACTATTCCAGAACAAACAGCACCGACTTCACTGCTTTAAGATAAATGTAGGTCAGAAATCACCCAATTCCCCCCAAAGAGTAACACATTGTTTACTTTAAAATATTTTATTTGCTCTTTTGGTTTTTTGTTTGTTTGTTGGTTGGTTGGTTTTTTGGGTTTTGTTTGTTTGTTTGTTTGTTTTTGTTTTTTTCGGTTTTTTTTTTAGAATGTTATTCTTCTTTCCCTTCCCAACTTGGGATCCGTATCTGTTAATAAGGGTGTATTCTAGTCTCACCTTCCTGTCTACTCCAGCCAGCCAAAGTAAATGCTGTGTTTTACATATTATCATAGAACTGATTTATAAAAGTAAATTTACTTTGGGAGTCAACTGGTGTAATTTTCTTTACTGTAAAAATATAAACAGTTTGGATAATTTAAAAAACCACTTTCTTTGGAACTGCATCTGAAGAAGGTCGAAAGAAAAAAAAAGAGCAACCCTGCATGAGGTCTCAAAATACTTGATCTGTAGTAGAAAACAAACTGTTTTCTAAGAGTGCCGCGTCAGGGCTGCTCCCTGCTGTGTGGTACATGATTGTTTCCGGTGATGAACTTTTGGCGTCTGTGGCTGGGCTCCTAACCGTTCTGCTTTGTCTCCTGACTTCTGTTCTGTTGGCTTTTACAATCCACCCAGAAGATGCTGGATGTGATGGTAACAACAGTGGAACCTACCTAGGTGAGCAATTGGTTGTAGAAGATGATTTCTTTGCTTTCTGTTGCTTTCTTCAACATAATTACATTATTTCCTTTAGCATGTTTGTGTGATCATGCTCTAGTACTTAGGCAAGCAGGAACCTTGTATTACAGGCTTAGTGGGCTGGATACAGTGTGCTGTAGCTGTCATGCCAGGAACACTCCAGACAGGTTTGCAAGAATTCTATGCTTTTGCTTCTCAGTCAGCCCCCGCTGTTGGCCACATTCAGAGAGACATTGGCGCTGGGCTCTGATTCTTCTGCATGGACGGGCTCTGTGGGAGCCTTCTCAGCTTGGTCAATCACCTTCCTGGACCTGGGGGGAGTTGGGAGGACCTTGGACTTAGCATAGAGTGGGGAACCATGATGGCTCCTTGGCCTTGAGAGGGAGGGAGGGGAGGTATGGGTGGAGGGAAGGGGAGGGAAGGGGGAGAAGGAGGGGCGGGAAGGGGGAGGAGGAGCGGAAGGAGGGGGAGGAGGAGGGAAGGAGATGGAAATTTTTAAATATTAAAAAAAAATAAACCATGAAAAAAAAAGAATTCTATGCTTTTTGGTAGAAGATGAGCATACACTGATGGTGTTAATAATTTTCTCAATAGCAGTTTCTGAACTTTTCTAAACAGTTGAATTCACTGGGCTTGTTCAAAGCTCTGAATAAATTTCTTTCTCTCCAATCACTTCTTCCACATGTCTTATGACATATTATTTCCACAGCCCCATCAATAACATAAATGCAGTTAAGACTTATTATTAGTCTCTAATTATGTTGTAAGAAATGATTTCTAGTTTGAGATGCTGGGGGATGTTGTAAACAGAAGTGAAGGTGTCTAGAAATCGTTAGAGGCAACAAGATGTCTTCCTCTGCATTTTGGCTCCAGCCTCTCCTACCCTTGCTTTATTTAGCCATCAGGTTCTGTGCTCAGCAGTTGCGGAATGTGTGGAAACACAAGGCCGAGCATCTACCTTTCAGCCCCCTTTTAAGACTAACATTCTCATGCGTGGCAAAAGATCTCTTGGTTACTGAGGAAGTTGAACAAATACTGTGCTAGGTATTTAGTATCAGTATCGTCTCCAATACATCGAGATTGGGACATTCTACCCATTTTATGATAATTAGACTGAGGCTGGGAAGTAAATGGTGTTTACCTAAGACCCAAAAGACACAATTAATGCTTCTGGCTTCATCCCACATCTGTATAAAGATAACAGCTATAGTCTGCTTCTCTGCTGCTGCCTGTTGGGTTTTGGGTTTGTAAAACATATCAGAAACTACAGACACACAGTATTCTCACTTCTCCTAATCTCATGTTATCAACCAAATTAAAAATGGTCTCTTGTCTGCACATCACCTGAATTTACAGAAAAGTCTAAGATTTGGGGCACGAGAGAGAATCAGGACGTTTCTGCGTCCATTGTTTTCTTTCCAGAGCAGTGTAGTGTGCCCAGTGCTCTGTGGACTGGCACCTCCCTGAAATCCCGAGCAGCTTCACACGACAAGCATTTAGGCTGGTAGGTCCGAGATAGGCTCTGGTTCTGCCCAGGCTCAGCCTGGTGATTGTTGTGGTCTGCTGGCTGGGGTTTGTGTGATTTGTGGGGAGTTTAACTGAGCGAGCTCATTTGTTACACACACACAAGACCACATGTAACAAATGTGTCATGTGTGTGTGTGCGAACACATGTAGGTCCCTGCATATGAAAGCCTGAGGTCAATGTCAACCACATGCTAACTTATTTTTGGATACAGGATTTTTCACTGAACATGGAGCTCACTGATTTGGCTAGAGTTAGTTGGCCACCAAACCGCAGAGATATGCTTGCCTCCCCCACTTACTGAGTGCTAGGACTCGAAGTGTATTCCTCAGCTTAGGTGCTGAGGATCAGAATCGGGGTTCTCTACCTACTGAGCCATTCCCCCACCCTTATGTGGTCTTCAGGCCCCAGGAAACTTGCCAAACAGGGTTCTCAGGGTTCCTGACTCCAGCAAGAGAAAGCAGCACTTTCAAGAATGTTCCCTTCAGTTATAGTATTTTAGGGATCAGAATAGGTCTCCTGGCCAAAGTGGAGTCAGTGTGGGAGGATGGCTTAAGAGCATGGGCACTGGGAGTCATGAAGAGATGCACAGCCATTACCATGTGTTTTTAATTTTAAAAGCAGAGACAAAAAGGTCACTCTCCCTATTGGGAGGTTAAGTAAATTATATAATTATTGGAGCATAAAATGTAAAATCCACCATTTCTCAGTGAGGAGAGGCAGCTATATATAACCTATAAGATGGTAGTAAGTACAGAGAAGAAAACAGGGTAGCGAAGGAACTGTCTCATTAAAGAAGAGAGTCTCCCTGAAAAGATTTTGTTTAGTCAGAAAGCTGGAGTGGGCACTGTGGGGAAATAGATATCAAAGCAATGGGATAAGCAGGGGCCTATGCAAGAGGGCCTGTGTGCTCAGAGCAGAGTGCCCAGAAGCTCAGTCTGTGCAGCAGGATATGACAGGCACTGACTGGTGGGTTGAGGATCTGAAAGGGGGCAGGGCAGAAGCGGAGAAACACTGTAGTGATTTAGGTCAGAAATGATGAGCTTTGAACAAGGATATTTCCACTGGAGTTCACAGGAAGACCAGATTTTGGACTTGTAGGAGAGTTGCCTATGAGTATATGATTCAGGTCATTGTAACTACAAGAATGGAGTTAAGTGTTTATGGAGATAGGAAAGATTGGAGGAGCGATCTGCCTGAGTGTCCTGTTTTGGGCACAGAGTGTTGAAGGCATCCATGTGAGTTTGACAGTGGGACAAACGTGAAGACCAGAAAGAAGTCAAGGCCATCAACGTGGAAGTTGAAAATATCAGAGTCTATTAAAACAGTGAAGCTAGATGAGACAGCCAGAGGACCAAGTGGTGCCCCAGATGAGAGAAGAGCTCCCAAGAAACCAGGAGAGCCCATCAGAAGTAAAGATTTGAGGAAGAAGGAATGATGCTGCCAAGGAATCAGGATGAGAACTGAGGACAATGTTAGCTGTGATGGAATGCACCTTTTCACAATCAAAATCAATAAACTGGAAGGGAAAGTTTTCAGCAAGATACCCCTGTATCTCAGTCTTCTGGCAGTGTTCCTTCATCCTCATTCTGGCAAGTCACCCCTCACCCACATAGTGGTCTGCTTTACCACTCACTCCCAGGACAGACATTTTGAATATTATTATTTTGTACTAAGAGGAATTTCCACAGTCATCTTGGCCAGATATCTGAGCAATATGGGGGTTGTGGGGGAGACACTGTTACCTTCTGCTTATTCATTTTTTGCTTAAGAATTTTCTACCTTTTATGTTTGGGAGTTTTGCCTGCAGGTATGCCTGTATGCTGTGTGTATACAGTACCCACAGAGGCCAGGAGAGGGCAACAGATCCCTTGGAATTAGAGTTTCAGGAAGTTGTGAGCTGCTATGTAGGTACTGGAATTTGAAGGAGATTCCTCAGGACGACCAACCAGTGCTCTTCTTGCTGAGCCTTCTCTCCAGCACCTTGTTTTTGGCTCTTTTTGGGGCAGGATTGTGCTCTTTGGCCAGGCTATCTGATTCATGATCCTTCTGCCTCAGCCTCATGAATATTGGGATTATAGTCATGAGTTACTCCCTTGGCTTTTCTCATACTTTAGATCTGTTTCTGTTAATTGTTGCTTTAAAGAGAAAAATCACCTTTGGAGAGCTTGTTGGTCTATTTTCCATGTTCATTTTTTCTCTAAAAGAAATAATCCAAATGGCCTAAGTCAGCCAGATGGAACTGGTTCTTAGCATTGCAGTCATTAGTGTGTCTCTCTAAGAGATCACAGCATTCTGTGATAAGCACACACTGCTACTTCCCGAGACACATTGTAGTGAACTTGTTTGGAAGAACTTTGGCTTGTACAGGATAGATTTGTATCGATCCTTGCCACATCACACCTGCCTCTGGATCTGAGATTTCTATGGAAAATCATCGAGGAATGTGGTCTTTCTGTCTCATCTTTCCCAAAGATTCATTAGGAGAATAACTGAGGTTGTGGTTTGTTTTAGGGTCATACCCTTCTCTGTCACCCACTTCCATATCCAGAGAAGGAAAATCAGACATTTTCTGCCTTGCAGCAAGGCCATCCTTGGACCAGTGTCTTTGATTCCTACACTGGATCATAGCCTCATGTATTGACACAACTTGGGGGGAGACATTTGGTTATTTTCATTTTAAGTGCATGAAAATCAAGCATGAAGCTGTAGATGGTTAGTTCCCTAATCGTATACCAGGACTCACTTTCTAAGAACAGGCAGGAAGGAAGACTTAGCAGTTAAGAGCATGTCATTCCCAGCTCCCACATTTGGTAGCTCACAATCACATCTGACCCCAGCTTCAGGGTAGCAGTGCCCTCTTTTGGCTTCTGGCTTCAGTGCTAGGATCACAGGTGTGTACCACCTGATAACTTGTGCTTTAAACCCCTATTAGCTGAGGCTTTGCTGATTGGATAGACTGCATAATGTGAGTCTGACTGGCATGGAACCAGTTTCTTAAAGGTCAGTGTTGTCATCAGTGAAAAACATTGGGCTATTTTATTGGAAAGCGGGAAGAAGCTGGATGGCTGGACAATAATTGTGAGCTATTCGTAGTATGTATAAAGTTTTATAATTACAAGAAGATAAATCAATAGAACGCTGTAAAGAGAAATTATAGATGGTAACACATTTTAAAGTTTAATCCCTGTAAGTCAGGAGCTGCCCATATTATAGATTGATATTGATAGATACATGATGGGTAAGTGTATATATCCTACATGTGTATATGAGCAACATATAGAGATTGTCATTGGTTGGCACATGGCATACATGTGTGTTCACTACATATTTATACAAATGACTAGGATTATGCTCTGCAGGATTCTTTCATTTTGGTGTGTGATGTGGAAGCTGGTGCTCGGACTTCTGTACTCATTCTCCCGCAGAAGAGCTTTATAAAAATCTGTTTCTTTTCTTGCCTTGGCCCCAAACAATCAGTATGAAGCAGTTTCTGACATTGGTATGAATTACTGGATATTTTCCTCTGGCTAATTCATTAGAGGAATCTTGCTGTAATCAGTTCAGGGGCACTGTGCATCAAGCATGTGTTTTCTAATTCTTTGCTACAAATGATTTCCTTAAGAATTAAATTTTTGCTGCTTCTGTCCTTGCTGGAGCACACCCTGCATTCTTTTAAAACCAGATCAGTTTTGGGACCTAGACTGCCCTTTCTTTTTAACCAAAGTGTTTAGCCTTAAGTTAAATAATAAAACCAGAACTCTGTGACATTCCTTTTTTTTTTTTAAGATGTTATCTCTCTATGTCTATGTGCTTTTTCTAGGGCAGGCTCTTATTTCTCCCCGTGGCTCCCTTGTGTTTAAGAACACACCTGATTTAATAAATTGAATGAAAATTCCCATTTAGCCAAGTATTCTACTCACTTATTAAAGAGTGCTGTACTGCATAGTGCCCTGTGCTTAAATGCACCACTGTGATGTTTTCCATGAGATAGATTTCGTGAAGAGAATATTTAGAAGCGTTTTCCCCAAAAGTAATGCAGGTTCTTTCTTGAGCACAAAAGAACTCTGCAGAATCTCAACGAGTCTGGACTCCTGCTTGGAAACACTTGTTTCCTGACAGAAATGATCCCTACTTGGAGAACTTTAGGTTGTAAGGATAGTCTCAAACAGAAAAAAAATACTAAAGTTTCAGATCCAATTTTCCCTCTGTCTGGAGCTGCAGCTTTAGACCTGCATACTGTATTTTGTCATAATTTTGAAAGTATAAGTAAGAATTCATTTCTTTATTAGCTGCTTGGCAGAACGTTAAATCCTCATACAGTTTCTCTGTTTTGTGTTTTGGGGGTGATGTTTTGGTTTCTTCCAGTTGTTTATTTCAACAATAAATTTTGGGCATTACTGTGATTGGAAAATCTTAAAGTAGAAGTTATTTTTCCTTTGGAAATTGCACTTCATATCTTCGTTTAACTTCCAGGGTTGTAACGGGGACTTTGAGTTTCTGTTTTATTTTTAGCTTGAAATGAGCTGGATGGTTCAAGGACCATTGTGGATTTGAACGCAGCTCACTGCAAAGGAAGCTGTGAACCTGTAACAGGCTGGAGGTGGGTTTTCTCTTAACTTGTTCAAAAAACTCTTTCCTCCCCCACTCCCACTGCAATAAGAACTCACATGTGTGTAGCTTACTGTAATCATGACAGAGCTCTTTATTGTTTTTCTCTGCACTGCGAGGTGGCTGAAGGCTCATGCATCCAGACCTTCCAGATCTCATTGATACCCACAGTTCTCTGTTCATACTCTCTCTTCTGTGCATTTCAAGCCTTCACCCACCAGGACTGCTACTTGTCACTTTAAGATGCGCTTGGTTATCACGTATTGTCTCTAGGGTAAATGTTTAACTGGACAAGTAATTACCAGCCATCAACTCAGCAATGAAAAAGACATGTGACCATGTGGGCATCTTTTTATCAGTGATACGATACGATAGCCACCTCTCTGATGTGTCATTATGCCTGTGCCGATTTGATGAGGGCACCAGTCTTACAGTCAGAATGTTTTTGAGGACATGCTCACTGTTTCCTTGTCAAGAACTTAATATTGTAGAATAACTTCCAGCTGTTTAGTTTTTATTAGTGTCTCCGCAGGGATTTAAAAATCTTCTTTTAAACACTCCTTAATAGTAAAATTTATTCTTTCTTATAATTTAGATATTAGGTAAATATTTGCATGGTTAAATTGTTCTGATTTTTAAATGCAGAAAAAAATATTTTTCATATGATGTTTTTGGCAGTACTCCCAGTATATAAAAATGGGAGCTATATTTCACCATATTTAAAATGGAGATAAAAGCTGTAAAATGCTTAGTTTTAGGCTCCTTTTAGGAAAAATTGAGCATTTCATTTTTACTGTGTCTGCATTTCGATACGTTTTTTTCATACATTAAGGTAACTGAGATGGATTGTTTTAGAAGTCTCTGAGTTTTGAGATACCCGTGACATATTTACACTGCTGGTATTCAAGATGATTTCACTTTCTCTTTTTGTGCTCTGAACATCTGTGAAATGTAATCCTACGAAAAGCCTGTTTAAACATTAGCAATGCATAGCGACTGATGTTATCAACCGGGGATTGGTTATGTAAAACAGTTGAAGTCAAAGATTGAAACTGTCCTGTCTGACACATCGCAGGTGGTGACATGATGGGTAGATTGATTTTCTCTGAGTAAATGAAAAGCCAAGGTACACAGCCCAAGTCGGTGTCTGACTCTGAGCTGTCGGTGGTGTTTGCTCGGCCTAAAGGATTTCAGAGTTCATTATAAAATTGGCATTTTAATGGCATGTCACCCTAAAGGGCACAATTCTATTTTTTTTTTAAAAAAAAGGTGAGATCATAAAAATTGAAACATTTGCTTTTCATTGAATTTACTTATGAGAGCGAAAAAAGATAGTGGCTGCTGATTTCATAATAACCCCAGACGTTTTCTTCCGTGTTGAGTTTTTAAACAATAATGTCCTTTTGTCTTCACCTTTTTTTCTGTCCTCTTGGTCTTGATTCCTTGTGCTCCATTGTGCTTTTATAACATGCCATTGGTTTCGCTTTCATTGTTTTCTTTGTATTTATATTTATTGATTATTTCCAACTATCATTTATTCAGAAACTTGGTGTTTTGTGTAATCACTTCAGAATTCAGGAGCCTGGAACCTGCTTCTGAGATAAGGAATGTACATTGTGTACTTTGTTGAGAGAAACCGTTCAACTATTTCTGCCCGGATCTGATTTCATTTGTGCGGCCATATATTATGAACTGTGTTGTTTTCCTATTAAATCGTAAAGCCACACAGTGTGGTGAGTTTGAATAATAAAGTCGTTTTCATCACCTTCTCTACCCAGCACAGCCATTGTTTTTCTTTAGAGTATTTTCTTCTGCATCTCTGTATTCGTAACACTTTTTATAGCAGCAGAAACAAAGCTTCTATGTTAAGTGCAATTATTATATCCTTTCTCATTCTTCTAATTTTTATTTTGCTTCTGTGGTACTCTATACTTTGTAATTTTAATGGTTTCAATTCTATTTCTCTGGGAGGTTATTTCATTATTTAACTGTTTCCATATTTCTATGTATCTGTTTTCTAAATTATTCTTACTGTTAAAATTAATATCAATTTATGGAGTTGTGGAGTAGAGAGATGTACTGTTTCCCACAATGTTAAAGCTTATTTTAGTAACATGTTACTAAATTCCATGCACATGCATTGTGTTTGATACTCTAGGCTACTGTGTTATATGGATACAGAATGATGCAAGTTTTAAGAATGACCAAATTACAACTGATGTTTTTGTTTTGTTTTATTTTGCTTTGTTTGTGTATAAAAATGCAAAAAATCAAACCAGACATTCTAGGTCTTTGAAAGAATCCCAGGTTACAGTAAAGATCCCGTGTTGTGAAAACACTGTAAACTCTAGTCTTTGAGAATTGCCTTTTGTGTTCCTGGAGGATGAGTAACTTCTAGAGGCCAGTAATAGTCTTGTATTTTTTGTGCTTTACAGCTTACCTTGAATACAAAGGAACATGAGTGCTTACTTAATTTGAAAAGAAAAAGAAAAAAGCCTACTAGGAAAACCCTTTTAACCCATGGGTTAACTGATGCCTTTCTTTGGTAGTTGGCTTGTCCTTTTCCCTGTCCCACATCTGAAAGCAGGATGGCATTTCTCACTTTATTTGTGATCATTTCGTTGTGGAATACTTAAGGCAGACTTTGCCCATCACTCTTTATTATGGTGAAAGGGAAGGGTGCTCACACTCAACTCCCCTCCCAGGGTTGCTGGGGAAACTGAATAAATTAACCCAGTTCAGGTGCTGTGAGTGGTGCCTGTCACCTGGTGAGTTCTCAGGAAACCCACCTGCTGCCACCACTGCAAGTGTTTTGGTGCCGGCACTAACCAGAGGATGAGCTCAACTCAGATCACAAATCCCCCTTTTTTCCCCTGTCATGATAGAAACAGTGTAAAGCCTCTGCATGTGTGTCTCAACATGAAGTTGTATAGGGTCCTTCTTCAGAATTTTTTTAGAACCATTAGTTATTTAGGAAAATAGAAAGTTAACAGCCACACTTCACAGGCTTGATGTCATGATTACCTCTCAGTGGTTCCAGATAGGATTTTTTAAAAAAAATGAAGTATAAAGCCATGAATCCCATTTCTTAAAATTCAGAAAAATCTAGGAGAATATTTATTGGAAGTCAGAAGAGCAGAGCCCTGAAGACAGTGGGAGAAATGGAAAGCAAAGGTCCAGGTTCCAGCACAATTCAGGATTTCTTTAAAATCAGTTCAGGGTTAAGGGTGACCACTTTGGGCAGAGGGTTCATTGTCTTGCTGACATTTACCTGTGTGTATGGTAATGAAGGGCTGACTCAAAGATTGATCAGTGAGCACTAACTGAGCAGTGGCATAAGAAATGAGAGACACAAAATGACATGAACATGTTCAATCCCATTACCATCTGCAATAACAGTGATGTGTGGCATTCCCCTGGCCACAGTACTGAAGGATCTAAAGAGCCACGAGAAGCTGTTGCAGGAGGATGGTTAAATAAGTAGTTGTCAACAGGTCTTGTTATTGGCCCATTGGAAGTGTCCTGGGCAAGAAGAGTCTCGCTTCCACAGCAGCATAGCCTCATGAAATCATTGGTGATGCATACAGCTAGACCAGGGCTATGGAGTAACTGTTTCAGATACCAAGCAGCTCTCTTTATAGTCTCCCCTACATAGTGATTGTCTTTAAGTAGAGCTGTAGGGTTAGATGATAAATTGGCAGGTGGCTGGGAACTGTCACTATGTGAAGTATTAGATAAGCCTCGTCTCACAGCTGCATCCTCCACTGATGTCACTTTTCTACTGTAATAAAACCCGTGTTCCTTTCAAAGACACAGATTTCTAGCAGCTGTGGATAAACTTCCCTGGAAACAAACCTGTCCATAAAAATGTTGAGCCTGTTATAAATTACAAAAATATGAACTATAAGGGAAATAGATTTCATGTGCAACTGTTCCCTTACCCTGAATTTCTTGATAGAGTTCCTGTCCCTCTGTTCCCGAAGCCGCCTGGCTGAGCACTGATGGCTAAGGCCAGCTTACCAGATGCCGTGTTACCAGTGCTCATCTAAGAAGACCCCCCTGCTTCCTTTCAGTTTAGCATCACGACATTTGGGCTCATTTTAATAAGAGAACCAAGAAAAGTCCAAAGTCAGGAAGTTCTTAAGCAAGCCCCTTTCCTCAATATAAGTCTCGGAAACTCAGCCATGGGGCACTGACAGGCAGGCTCTCATTTACAGCTGGAGGTGGGAAATCACAAGCCGTGGAAGGACAGATTCAAGGAAAATAAATTAGAGTGTGAATGTGTGTGTGTGTGTGTGTGTGTGTGTGTGTGTGTGTGTGTGTTTGTGTGTGTTGGTTTCAGTGTTTGGGTGTGTGTACATGTCTGAGTGTGTGTTGGTTTGGTTTTGGGTTTTTCTTGAAAAAAGATTACAATAACAAAGTTAGGTTTTATAGCTTGTTAACTCTTGGTTCAGAGCTACGAATTTTTCTTCCTGTTTTCTTTGCATGCATATGTTAACAAAAATATGTATATGCATATGAGTATATATACATAAAGTGTGCAAATAATACATATATCTTTATGATGTGGAGAAGTAAGTAAAAAAATTCTAAGACTGGAGGGAAGAATGGTCTTAAAAATTAAGTTTGGCAACAAAAATTACATAAATTCCTAGAAAAGAATGTAAAAAAAATTACTGCATACTAAGCCTTTCTATTGTGTTCCTTTTAAATGGGTAGTCAATACAGCATTTAAAATAATTGTTTGTTTATAAATTGTAGCACTGGAGACAGGGAACCCAAGGCCTCATGAAAGCTACATGCTATATTACACAGTGACACCC
The DNA here is from genome assembly GCF_903992535.2 of Arvicola amphibius. Taxonomy (NCBI): domain Eukaryota; kingdom Metazoa; phylum Chordata; class Mammalia; order Rodentia; family Cricetidae; genus Arvicola; species Arvicola amphibius. The sequence continues at coordinate 85,708,220 of NC_052052.2, forward strand.
CAGCCCCCATTCACATATTTAAATCTGGCTTTCATTTTACTATTTTTCCTCTTTTACAAGAGCCCATTTAAAACTGATTAATGAGCCTCCAGATGTAGTGTTCTCCTTTTTGAGAGAGTCTGCTATGGGAATCCACATGCTTGCCCTAAAGGCTCAGTCAGATAGTGGGAGACACAATACAGCGTGGATCTGCTAGAGACATGCACAAGTCTTTGCTGTGGGCCAAGACTGAGTAGCCTCTCCTTTACTACACTGGGAGGAAGATGCTGCTGTTATCCATGTGTTTAACTACAGAAAAGGGGCCTTACAGAGATACTGGAACTGCATAGATTCATGGCTTGTATGCCAGGGGGGCACTTCCAGTCTGTGTCCCTCACTTTCCACCCCCAGCCTTTGTGGATCTCCTTCTCTCTAGAAGAACTCAGTGGATACCTGTTCTCCGGAAGAACTCTGTAGCCACATGACTAATTTTCTCCCTGTATTTTGTAAACGGAGTTTCTTGGACAAGGTTGTTTTAGGACATGGCTTGTGAAAAGCTGAGGGTGGTGATAAATTCCAGGGTAACAGTCACCAGCCTGTGCCCTCTGCTGTCCCACTAGCTCAAAGTCCTGTGCTGTACAGAGTCCTGTCCAACTTCAGGTCTGGTGTAAAGTCTCCTCACATCCTGCTTCCTTGGTTGAAATTTACAAATGTGAACCATGGCGTGAGTGGGTTTGTAGTTGCTGCAGCTGTCTTATAAAGTATATCTAGTGAATTCTTAAATACCTTTCCTATGTGAAACCCTGCAGAGCAGGTACCACCACCCATCCCGTGGAGCACAGTCCTTATGTTTTTCATAGTCTTACTTTAGAAATCTGATTGCCTCCTCCCCTCCTTTCCCCTTCCCTGCTCTCACCTTCCTGTTTATAGTGGGAGTATAAGAACACCCATGAGTTGTAAAGACCCGACTAGGTAAGTGGTTTCTCAGAAGTCAGGGTTTAGCTACAGATTGCCCATTGGAATTTTCTCATTTCAGCCATTGTATGATCCTTGTACTCAAAATCTGTATTGATGACTTCCATACCAGAAAGAATTGTGAAGGGATTGCGATTTTGGGACCTACAGTTGGAACTCTAAAACACCAGCATCTCATGTCATCCTTTCAGAATAACCAATCACAAATCTTGTCACTGATAACAGAATTGGGAGCACAGATAAGCAGACTCTGCCATCTTATGCGAAGACTCTGTTCTGAGACCACTGTGCTAGCATCAGGGCACGTGGTCAGCATGCAATTTCCCTGGGGCATGCTGTTTGGAAGATGGGGCTGGGGAACGGACCCTTGGATGACCAGGTTTTTGGCATTTCCTCAATGTCCTGTGCAGAGAGGAGCATACACATACAGCTTTTCCCTTGAGCCCTTCACAGATGCTGCATTCTCTCCTGTTTGACTTTAGGATTTCCCCTAGTGGGACCAGGGCAGCATGCTGCCCTCTGCCTCACTTGCATTTCACTCTTTCTGTGAGATGCCAGTGGATTTCAGGATTGGCCCTGTTCACTTCTCTTTATCTCTGAGGGAGCTATGGTGAGACTTCCTGTATGAAGTCCTTTGTAAGTAACCTTTCCTCCCAAATAACCTAGGATTGCCTCAAATCCAGAGTTAGTTTTACAGAGTCACTGAGTGACTTTTACTAATCCATTCATTTTTTGCTGATTTAAAATTTTCTTGTTAAAATATAAGTTCACTGTACATTGCAACAGTATTTGCTGATTTTCCTTTTGTTAAACTGACTCCATAAGGTGTCTCAGTTAACTCCATGTATACTCTTTGATTGTTATACTTTTCATTTTTTTGAGATGATTTCATGTAACCCAGGCTGGCCTCAAACTCACTATGTAGCCAAGGATGACCCTGAACTTTTGACTCTCCTGCCTCTACCTCCCAACTGCTGGAATTACACATGTGTAGCACAGAGCCCATTTTGGGCAGTGCTGTGCTAGGCATCCCACCCAGGGCATTCTTCATGCCAGGCAAGTACTGAACCAACTGAGCTCCACTCCCGGCCCCGACTGTTGTTACTTTAGTATTGTCTTTCTTCTTCCTTTTACTTTAACAAACCCAAGGAAATAATTATTCATACATATGTTATTGTTTCATTTTTTTGTAGCTTGTAGAAAAATTCAAAGTATTCTACTAATCTACTTTATTACTTTTTATTTTAAATTTTTTATTATATTTTTTATTCCATGTATGTGTGGATACATGTGGTTGTGTGCATGCCATAATCTGCCTGTAGAGGTTCTAGAGCTGGAACTTGTCTCAGCAGGCACTGTCTCACCAAACCTCAATATTCTTTTTAAAGCAATATATTTTTGTACCTATATAGGATACTTGAATTTTATTTTATATTGTGGAACTGATATAGAAAGCTTTTAATATTTGACTTGGGGGAATTTTAATTTTTAGTTTGAAAAACACTAAACAGTTTCTAAACTTATATGTCTATTTTTTTATTTGTAGCTGGTTTTAGAAGAAGTTTCCGTCTTAGCAGAAAAGATAAGAAAACTAACAAGTCTATGTATGAGTGCAGAAAGAGTGACCAGTACGACACAGCGGACGTGCCCACCTATGAAGAAGTGACACCATATCAGCGGCAGGCTCATGAGAAATACAGGCTTGTAGTCCTGGTCGGTAAGTGTCTGTTTTGTTTGTAATTTTGAGCAAGTGAGGAAAAACACTAAGAACTTAAATTTGAAGCTTAGTGTAGTTGAAGTTTTGAAGCTAAAATTCCCTACATCTTGAACAACTTGCCTTAGTCTCTGAAGCGAAGTGTTTGGCCTTGTTTCTGTATTGTGATGGCACTTGGAAACATGCCTCAAGAGTGCATGAATGTACTTGTAGAGCCTGTGTTAGAGACGGATTAGCAAATGCACTGTAACACAAGATGCGTCAAGAGCACTGGATATTTATATATTTGTCAATGAATGTTTGAATGTTTGTTAATGATGTTCTTTTCCATTCATTTCGAGGCAGTAACCATGGTGTAGGCTTCCTATAGCAGTAGGTCCATCATGAAGTAAGTTATAGTAGCAGAGTTCTAAGAGATTTCAAACCATTTACAAGTCTATGGGGGAGCATTGGGTTCAGCCCCTAATACTGTAAAATGTGAGGTTCAGGCAGTTCATTTATACCATGGTTAGTTTAAGTCGCATTAACCTTCTAGCCAGTGTCTGTCAGCCTTCACCATCATAACCCCCCATGACCTTATATTTGTCCATCTACCTCCCTTACTTGGTTTTTCTTTAAATGTGGTCAGAGGACTAAAGCCAACAGTTTTGCAAAACTTTGGGGTTAGAAGAGCATAGTGTTTCTTGTTAGTTCTTACATTGTAAACTGAGGACGACAGTTTGGGGAATGAACATAAGTGGAAGAGTGAGGAATCTTAGCAAGGTGAGATCCTTTGTGAGTTTGTAACATGTTAACTGAGGCTGATGGTGAGTGATTTGGAGGAAGGGATATCGTTTTCTCACACCAAATGGCACTAGAATTGATCACTAACCTGGCAGATACTGAAATTATTTGCTTTGTTCAGAAATACATGTAACACTCCAGATTCCAGTCCACGCAGCACCCAGAAGTCATGGCTAAATCCTTCAGTGCTGAAAAGAGGCTCCTTGAGACCCCTGAGCCCCTGTCTTCTGGTCCCATTGTCCCTGCTGTCTCTCCTCTGTTCTAGTCTGTATCTTAGCTACATGCCTCCATGCCCATCAGCTCTCCTCCTCAGCCTTGAGGTGATGCGCTGTGATGAAATGGGAAGAGCAGTATGGCAGTGCCATTTCTGCTTTTCCTTCCTTCCAGGTGAGCCTTACGGTATCTTGGAGTTATCATGTCGTAGCTTTGGTGTTTCCCTGGGGAAAAGAAGACACTTTGCCATTTTTGTTCTCCTCTAAGCACTGACCATGAAGCCCTCTCTGCAGGGCGGAGGGAGAGTAGATAGTTGAGTGTGTGGTAAGCCAGAGAAGAATGAAGAAAGTCAAGGTGTAGAGATCTTGAAGATGGTTGATGATTGTGGAAAAGAAATAGCCAACCCCTGTTCTCCTTCAGAGGGATAGGAAGCACGGAGAACTTGTACACATGAGACTTGTACATCTATTACACAGTACTCCATAACAGAGTATGCCATCTTGAACTTCCCTTTGGAGAGGGTGAACCAACAAGAGGATGTCATGTCAACGAAGCCAAACATTTGAGATAGTTAGCTAATAGAGATAAAAGGGTCATTTGGTTCCCATTCAAGACAGGGCCACAGTGGGGAACCTCACAGCTGCCCCCAGGTAACAAATTATAGTCCTAGCACAGGCACCCCAAAACCCTACATAAAATGACTTTCTGCTATATGCTACATTGGAAATATAAATTAATTTCAAGTGATTGTATGGCTTTCAGCCTGTGAGAGACAGGGCACCATGGCAGGAACATTTGGTAGCATGGAAATGCTCATTTCAGCAACAGAGTGAAAAGGAAAAGAAAGGAGCCTCTGGAAGCACTCCTAACAAGAATGCCTCTGTTTCCTCATCTGAGACACAGGGATGTTAAGAGCTTTGCTCATCTAGCAAAGACTAAGACCTGTTCCTACTATGGTCTGAGTGAAAAGCTATTCTTATGTATTATCTGAAATATATTTAAAATAAGCATGAAATGTTCTTGTCTGCTGATTTTGAGCCTCGGCGTTTGAATTGTTGTTAAGGCAGATTATTTAGCAGCTGACCATCTGAAAGAAGCACTGGGTAATTGATATATGCTTTGGAAATTCTACATTGTTCTGAGTTAACTGTTTTCGTTCATGATTGCATGCTGATGACATAAGTCTGTGACTTCTTTGACATGTGTGGCAGGATGCAGCAAGAGGATTGCAGCTTCTTTTACTCTAACCCATGCTGTCAAGTCATGGAGAGTCGTGACCTAAGCCTAGAGAGTGTTAGGGAAGTATCACTGGGAGAAGCAGAGTAATTTATCTCACTAGTGTTATGATGTAGTAAGTAATCTTAGACCCTGTGTTGAAGACATCAGAATAAACCAAGTTTATTTGAATGGTGTCATTCAAAACTACAGTACCTGAGACCTATGAGACTTGACCAGAAATACTTGATTTTCACTTCTTTGGGCAAACACATTATTCCTGGGTCACATTTTAGTTCTTTATACTTCAGTCATCACTGAGGTTAGATTCTTTTCTATGTTTAAAAATATTTCTTAAAAAGTGTTAGACCAAGCGCTGGATCATTTAGCACATTGTCCTATCCTAGGTATCATATTTCATCTTTAGTAAAACCTGATGTTTTTCAAAAGTAAAGCGATAAGATCAAATGATGTATGTGGGCTTGTGGGAAGAGCAAAGCTGTGGTGCTAAAAAGCCTCAAAAACCCTTTTTGTGGCTTAAGCCAAAATGAGGGCAAAAAATCATCTTGTGAATATTCAGACATTTTGTGACTTCTGTCTGGTTATTCAGCATAGGTAGGAAAACAGTAATAAATCGCTGTATATTTCACATTTACAATGTGAGCAGTAAGTACTGTTTGGTCCTGCTTTTGGCTGAATCATACATGCTGCATGAAGAGTGCTATCGAAAGGTGCTTTGACTAAATGGACATTTGTAAGACTGTCGTCATTTCCCACAGAACAATGGCAGTGGCACAGCTATATAAAGCAGAGTAGAAGGAGTAGAATTCTAGCACTGTGAATGCTAGAATTCCCGCTGCTTTTGTTGAACTGTGGTTGAAACCTTGTAGGGTCTGCTCTGGAGGAGTGCATATAGCTACTCTAAAACTGAAAGTCACAATCAAATTTATGAATGTGTGGTGGGCTTAAAATTATAATCCTATGCAGAGAAGACAGATATGTTCTTTATAGGCTTTTTATGCTTATAGTCTAGCTTAAATATTTATACGTGGGATTCATTTCTGGCATAAGATACAGTTCTTTTCATTGGACTGGTTTTTAGTAAGCAGGCACCGTCTGAGCATCAGCGTCTCTAGGTTATAACAGGAGCCTTTGTCCTCCAGCCATCTATATCCCAATGGGCGAAGATGAACCAAAAATCTATTCATGGTAACAAAATGCCGATGCCAATGGATATGGTCATTTGTGTCACCACTGGAGGTGGTGAGTGCTACATAGGGAGGTGACGTCAGTGCTGCTTAAGGGAAATTTTGAGGTTGGGACTAGAACAGAATGTATTTTGACTAAGGTTACCTTCAAAAGGGTTAGGAGGGAAGGAAGTCACCACTGCCCGTGCTCTTTGCTTCGCTAAGGAAAATGACTGTGGTTGGATTTTGACTTTTCAGCTACATTGTTTTCTTCTCACAGCTGGCATGGAAGGGGGACAAAAACTTAAGTGTGTCCACACATCTGCTCTAACTGACGTCTGTTAGCACAGTTTTTCTTCTTCTCCATTTTCCTCTCCTGTTTTGCCATTTGTTTTATGGATTGTTGCCTCATTAAGAACACTTCTCTTTCATGAAAGTGACAGGAAAAAAAGAGCTCTGATTTGATTCATTGTGAATGTGGCTCAACTTTTGTAGAGTTTGATTTGTCATTCTCGAACACAGAACCCCAGCCACCCACTAACATGATCACCCCGTGGACACTGATCAAATGTAATAGCATGACTGTTTTTGTTTTATGCCTAGAGCAATAAAAGAGCATTGTTACAATATGATAAGTAGACACTTTATAGCGTGTGTCTGATCTGAGAGATACCTAGGGGGTTGGTTGAATTTATCTTGGCAGTAAATCAAAGGAATAAGCATTTTTTTCAGGTAACAGTGCAGATTGGGTCCCTATGGCAGACTCCAATAATTCTGGTATTTTCCTCTGGATAATAAAGAGTAACAAGTCTGGCCAAGTACGATAAAAATGTCTGTAGGGAAATGCAAAAGAATTTCTTGTGCGAAGCAGTGTAAGTACTCTGGGGTTGAATACATAATAGAAGCCATATCCATGTCAGTAACTCTCTGTGTAATAGACCATTTCTGACTTGTGCCAAGATGTACAAAGAGCAGGAGAAAACATAAATAATACTTGGTCAGACCCACACATGTCCTTCCAATATTCCACTTAATATTGGGCATAAATCCAAATATTAAAAAGAAGTATGGATAAACAAGAAGGATTTTGTCACTATTGTGTTACTGCAGTGATTACATGTATAGTTTGTCTGTCCCTGTTGACTTACCTTTCCATGTTTACTTGATTTGCTAATAGATTATTAATATAAGTCTTTCATCTGTAAGGTACTGCCTATATTTAAATTATTAAATTGAATTTGATATTCATCAGTCTTAAGAAACACTGTACACATGGGCTAGGGGTTGCTCAATGGATAAAGCACTTACTAAGCTTGAGAACTGAAGTTTGGATCACCAGCACCCACTAAAATCTGAGTGGACTTGGTGGCCCTCATAAACTAGCACTTGAGGCAGAGATGGGATCTGTGGGGCAGCTGACTAGCAAAATCGGAAGTTCTGGGTTCAGTGAGAAACCCTGCCCCGGAAAATAAAGTGGGAAGTGATTGAAAAAGACACTGGGTTCTCTCTCTCTCTCTCTCTCTCTCTCTCTCTCTCTCTCTCTCTCTCTCTCTGACACACACACACACACACACACACACACACACACACACAGGAAACACTATACTAATATTCTATAGCAAAAATAAAAGTTATCTTGTATTCTTCCTTAGACTGTAAATATATGTATACCATATTTCACTGATTTCAGTAAAACTATTTTCACCATAAGAGTTCATCATCCTTATCATAAATATTGATTCTGAAATAGCACTGCCACATAAATAAGTAGATAGTTGGAACTCCATTGTCCAGTGAGAGATGAAAGTGTAGCCTTGCAGTTAGGTGCCGTATGAGAACATACTACCAATGGGATGCACTTTTGCAGAACTTACTCTATTTTCACAGCTCCATTTAAGGCTCTGGCATCATGATACTTGATACTTTCGCTATTCCTTTAGTATTTTTTGTTGGATGTGAATGTTTTTGATTCACAATATTCTTTCTTAAGACCCCTGTTAAAGAGTGAAAACCATGTCAATCATGAGTTAATTTTGAATGTGTACTCTGCTAACATTCTGATACAAAATAGCATCTATTACAGGTGATAAGCATATGAACCAGGTGTGATGCCACATGCCTGTGTGCCCAGAACTCTGGAAGCACAAGCAACCAGATCACAAGTTTGAGTCCAGTTCAGGTTACACAGTGACAGCCTCAAAACAAAATGAACCAGAAATGAAAAGATCTTACGCATGTTTGTGAAATAAAAAGTTGAAAACCTGAACAAAGGGTGGTGAGGCATGATGTAAGCAGTCTTGAGGGGCATTAGAGAAGGGGTGTCACATTCATGGGACATTCTAATACATGCATCTTCAATAGTCTTAGCTTCAGGGGCCCTAGGTTAGTACTGAGCTCAAATAAAGCCTGGGCTACACAATAAGACCCTGTCTTGTAAGGCAAGCAAACAAATAAAAGTAGGGGAGGAGTGTGTCTATCATTTTATTGATACTGCATATGGCTGTATTTCTTTGGCTAAAATTAGCCAAATTAAATTTTTAAATTAAATTTTAAAATTAGATTTTTAAAAGAAACTGACATTTTTGCCTATTTTCATTAAGGTAGAATACCTAAGCTGAAATTTTATTTAATTATCGCTTTTCAAAAAATTTTTCATGATCTGATGTACATAGTACATTTTTTCTTCCCTGATTTTGTAAGTTTTTACAAAATGCATATTTTAAATTTTGGCTAGATAGATTTATTTTTATGTGTATGAGTGTTTTGTCTGCATATCTACCTGTATGCAGTGCCCTCAGAGGCTGGAAGAGGGTCCTAGAGCTACAGATAGTTGTGAGCTACTCAAACCGAGGCACTCTGAAAGAACATCCAATGCTCTTAAATGCTGAGCCATTTCTCTGACTTGTTGGGTGCTGAGACTCAAACCGAGGCACTCTGAAAGAACATCCAATGCTCTTAAATGCTGAGCCATTTCTCTGACTTGTTGGTTTGATTATTATATGGGGATTAAATTTGTAGTATTGAGCATACTAGGCTAGTGTTCCACTATTGATTTCTATCCTAAGCCCTATGAAATGTTTGTACAATGAAGCATATCATTAATTTACATTTGTTCTGTAAGTTTTCCTGGGATGACAGGGCCAAACATCTGTTCGCCCCAAGTAGGACACTGACAACACACCAAAGAAACAGCTCCCTACAAGTTATCACGGGAAATCAATGGATTTGTTGGGGTTCCTTACAAGGGCATGGGTGATTCTGGGTCAGCAGGCCCACCCCAGCATCGAGGATGACTTAAGAAAACTACATTCCCAGCTGCCTACACATCTCAGGCCCACCCAAGATTCTCCTCCCCATGGAGTACAATTAATGTACTGCTCATGAGATCCCGATGAGGGGCCTGTGAATTGTACAGCTTTCTTGCCTTCCTGAGGCTTCTCAGTTTCAGGACAGACATCCCAAGTTCTGTGAACCTCCCTCCAGGAGAGACTGTTTCTATTATTTATCAGCTGCAGAATGGCATTCCTGGCTTGACCATGAGCACTCTTTCTTTTTTAGATGAGAAAGCTCATCAACCTTAGTTTGCCATCTCGATTCCAAACTAAAATCAATTCAGTGAGCTCTGGGACTTTCGCTTGTGCATCATCATTGTGTTTGAGTTTCCAGAATCGTAAATGAAAAGTACCATAACAGATGCATCTAAGCTGTCCAGGTTTGGTACAGCCTTCCTAGAGTGTGTCGGAGTATCTTCAGAATGTGTGTTGAGAGATCAGCTGATTATATTGATACCAGTTTTCTTAGCCACAAGCATAGACAATCACCACTGAAAGTGTGGGCACTGGGAACGAGTGAACAAGTCCAGGACATTGGACGCCATCACCATAGATGGCACAGAGCCTGACTTCATGTTTCATCTACATTGTTTTGGAGAGAGTGTAGGCAGTGTGGGGAAATGTAGACTTGTCAGTCACGGGAGCTTTGGAATAACCTGGGAGCCACATTCCAGTGCACCCTTTCAAAACAGACATGACTTCTCATTGTCTTAGCTTTCTCATCTGTAAAATGAAGATGACACTTTTAGAGATGTGTTGAATAATGGCCTGCATAACAGATGCCTGCCACATCTCTACTACTAGAGTCCCCATCAAAACAAAGCCATATGAGCTGAAGATTTTCAGCATAAACTTTGATCCACTTTATCATTAACAAAAACCATTGAACATAAACTGTACAATAATATGAATGTGTTTCACCAAGTGTGGTAAAGGTTCATGTATTGAAGGGCACAGTGAATTCTCTCAGCAGAGGCACATGTATGAGTTAACTTGCTCATACTCCTGCATTCTAAATATAAAGAAGCCAAGTAAAAGTGATGTGATTGTGCCCGCTGGGATCAGGGGTTATAGGATACAGGTGTGAATGTGGGGTTTTGTTTCTAATTTTTTTAAAGTCAATAAGAGACTGGCTTTCTTCCCCAGAATGGGTACAAAATGAGCAGGAGCCCCACAGGGAAGTTGCCTTGTGTGCATCTGATAAGCAGTTTCATAATAAGAGTGATTTGAAATTCTGTCCTTTGGACTTTTTATGAGACTGTGTCTATGTTTGCAGATTATGATCTAGAATAATCTAAAACTCATGAAATTCATATCAAATCCTTTTCTCTGGTCATTCCTTGTGGGAGTGAGTGTGGCTTTATAACTGGGTAGCTGAAATTGGTTTGTGAGGGTGAGGTCTATAGTTGTCATATGGGACTGGAAGTAAGTGTGGCCAGAACTTAAGAGTGACATCGTAGGATTGGCATAGGATTCCCTACTGAGTCAGACAACTAGTTTTTGCTCCTGAGTTAAAATAAATCATTAGTTTTAGAGGCTCATGGTGGGGGAGGAGGAATAATTGTTCTTAGTTTCTTTGCTTGTGATTTGGGTAGTGTGTGAAATAAGGAGCATTCAGCTTCTCTTCAAAGAGTCTCTCGTTCTAGGAAGAGCTAAGGACTGAGACATATGAAAAGAACCAATTTCCCACCATATTCCTTCCTGAAGCAGGGCTCTCTATGCTCTACTATCTGGCATACTTTGGGGGCATAAGTAACCAGTTACTTATCTATAAATGGGCAGTACACACAGTGGTATTCCATTGAAGCACTCTTTTCCTTTTTCTTTTTTCAAGAATATATTCTTCATATTTTTGTGCCTTATGAAATATATAGCCTTCTTGTGGTTTCAGTAGCACCATCAGTGTCTATCTGCTTGCCACTCCCCATAGAGAGCTCTCTTCCTAGTGTCAGGTTTTACCATGTGGACATTCACATGGGAATCTCGGTCCTTTCTTCCTTAGTGTATTGTGACCCTTTGCAGAAAGCAGAGAACTAGAATTCCTTCCTAAAACTCACTGCACATAGCAGCTCTCATCACCTTCTGCTCTACTTTTGCTGAAGATTAAGAGTTACATTCAATATATGTCCTGAATGTATTACCTGACCACTACATCCAGGCGCCCTCAGCCTGCATGCCTGTAGTTCACTAGCGCTTTACTCCCATGAGACACACATTGCATGACATTTAACCAAATGATCTAGGCCCTGGGGATGTGAGACACTGGTAGCACACCAGCCTAGCACATGTGAGACCCAGGGCTCTTGTTCCAGTAATGCTGTGGGAGCACATTCTGCTCCTTCAGGCAATAGCCATTATGATACCAGCCCACTTGGGCGTGGTCTCTTATACTGTAAAAGCAGTTGCAAAGCATTTTCCCTCTCTTTCTTGCTTCTGGCTCCCACTTTCAGCTGCTAGACTCTGTTCCTGTTTACCCAGAGGACTGTTATCTAGGACAGTGATCTATAAGTTTTCCCTTAAATAAATAACCCTTTTATTATTCAGATCTGAACTGGTATGGGGTTGTTTTATGACTTCCATCTTCACACTAATACGAAATGGATATTTAAGTGCATATAATTTGCAGCTGTAGAAATAGTAGGTGAGTGACGGAGATGTCTTTGTATTCACGGACATCACAGTCTGTTAGGGGATCAAGGCGAGTAAGCAAGCGTGTGTAGTTAGTGTGGTAGGTCCTTTGAAGTGGGAAAGTGTAGGAAACCTGTGAACTTGGTATATAACCCAAAGTTAGGGAAGGGCTAGAAGCCAACCTTCTGTGGCATTGGCTGCACTTCCATCACTCAGGTTAATGTTCTCAAGCCTAGTCATTTGTATTTTTTCACTTTGATACACTTGGCACGTTGTCATCTTGTTAGTTAAGGTTTCCTTCTGCTTTCTCTTTCTGATAGTCACCTTTGTCACTATAGCAAAATATTTGAGCAAACAACTTAAAAAGAATAAGATTTCTTTAGGTTTGCAGTTATAGTGGTTCTATCCATGGCCAGCTGATGCCATTGCTTTGAGACTCTGGGCCATGCAGAAGCACCAGAGTGGAAGGGCATTGGGGGGCAGGTCACTCATTTCATGGTGACCAAGAAAAAGAATGAAACTGAGAAAGGCTCCAAGGTCAAGGTATGCCTTCTGACTTGGACTCCACTACTCAGCCATTGATCAAGCCCAGTCCTTACGATCCAATCACATCAATGGCCATCCAAGCTTTTAATGTAACTTTAGGGAGAACATCTCGCTAGCAGATCCACAACACTTCATGTTCAGGTAAACCTGGTCATGATGTTTATCCAAATTCTGGTGTCCACTCTATTTGCACCTAGGGGCCTTGTTTCAGTACTTGTTTGTACACTGTGGTTCTTGAGCCCTTTAATCTGACCTCCTAAGTGGATGCAGACATCTGACTTTGTTGCATGTTTTCCTTCTGGTCATGCCAAGTGTGTTTATACTGAAACACAAGTCGTATTATCAGAAATTACATTCTTATTTTCTCTGTTATGCTGTTGCTAAGGGAGCATATTAATTTAGAGAGGGGAACTATATGTTCCAGTAAGCTATAGTAACTGTTACCATCACTCGAGCATGTCATTGCAATTTCATGGAGTCTTAGAGAACAGAGGAAAGTTTACAGAAAAACAGGCTCCTGTCAACCATGTAGAAAAGGTAGAAGGTGTACTAGGACAAGGTGGGGCTAGAAGTGCCAGTGGGGTTGGAAGGTACGGTCCCCAGTCCTGCCCCTTTACCTGTCCCCACACCCTCCCCTCCACTCACAGTGCCCACTTGGCTGGCCTCAGCTCTGTGTACCTGCAAGCCCATCATTATTCTTTTCCTAGGATCTCTGCACAAAGATAAGGAGAAAGGGGAGATAAAGGAATGCAAAGGCAGGCACCTGTGCGTCCTCAGTTTTTGTCCTTTCTTCCAAGAAAGGGAGCTTTGTGATGCAGACTGGGGGCACACTTGACCTTGCTGGGGTAGGGTCACCTTCTCTAGTATCAGAGGAGAAGTTTGGATAGGAGCAAATGAGGACCTAGCTCAGGACAGGCTGGCTTCAGGGCCAGTATTCTGTCTACTTCTATCTACAGTTCATCCATAGACCTAACCATAAGTTGTATGAGTGTTGGGGCAGCTGGCCCAGTCCCTGCGTTCAGGGGCGTGGCTGCCCCAGGGGAGAAGGGTACCTTTAAAAAGAACCGGGTCCGGGAGGGAGGCCCTGTTTTTCCCCCGTGTCACCCTCTGCTTCGCTGGACCCTTGGCTCTGTAAGTTCCCTTATTCTCCTTTTATTAAAACTGATTTATTCTAAAAGGACTATTTTCGGTTATTTCCAATTTCCAAATTCCTCCGACCGCCGCTACATATGAGGTTTAAGATGGGGAAAGAATATGACTTTTGATTTCAGGCCAGTGTTCACAACCACTCTTTTGGTAGTTTTTGTTTAGCCCCAATATCTTCATTGACTAGTTATTCTCATTAAATGCAAGGTCTATCTGCCATTTTTCTTCTTCACGATACATACCATTTGTCTTCCTCATCATCTATGTCTGTACATTTAGTTGGTTTAAATGGGTAAGGCCTGTGGCAACTTTCAGATGCTTAGGGCTATCTGAAATTCTTTATGGTAAGATGTCATGACAGAGCTCTGTGAACATATAAAATGCATAATTGCACACTTAAAATGCTTGATTAAATTTGTATCCAAAATTAGGTCAAAACCAATGATTTTCTTTTATTGAAATCAGAAAACATTTTAAAATGAAACTATCACTCAGGACTGTACAGTACAATTCGTAGATGAACGTATTTTAGGCTGTTGTAAATGGATTACTAGGTGATATACTAAGTTATTCTCTTTTATTGATTTTTATTGAACTCTACATTTTTCTCTGCTCCCCTCCCAGCTTCTCTCCTCCCCTTTAACCCTCCAGCTAAGTTATTCTTGAGTATGTTTTAAGTAGTCTAGAAAAACAGGTAGGCATATAAACTATTCTGAAATAAGTCTAGGAACCCAGTTCTTTTCATATGTACAGATTATCTTGGAATGCAGGATTAGACTCTTGTTCTCAGTTTCTCTGCTTTGTTTTTCAGGTCCTGTCGGAGTTGGGCTGAACGAGCTGAAGCGGAAGCTGTTAATGAGTGACACACAACACTATGGTGTGACAGTGCCCCGTGAGTCCTCTAGCACACAATGGTTCTTAATGACTTAGGGAGCTTGCATTGTGCTGGTTACAGTTCGCAACATTTCTCCTCTAGGCCTGTGTTCTAGACCTCCTCAGCCCTGCACAGCACCATCACATTCAGAGAAGGAACTGGGGCACCAGAGACTCAAGGGAGTTCCCCACATTCCACAGATTATTGATGGGTTATTTCTTTATTTCAATTTAGCTGCTTGAGATGTTTATGGTGACTTAATGCATAGGTGACACCAACATTTAGTTACAAATTATCTTATAAATAAAAGTCTCACTGTTCTGTTCCCCAAAGTTCTAGTGTTTACCAAAGTTTTTCACCAGTTTTATGATTAGAAAGACAAAACCATAAAACAAAAGACAAAACCAAAAAACGTGGGGAGACTTCTCATAACACCAATGTTTCTTAATTACCTTTCATGTGTAGTAATTGGCAGGTAGCATTTCAAATAGGCTTTCCATAGCTTAATTGACCAAACATGGTAAGCTTCTTTTAGTTATACAAAATTAGATCTATTTTTATAAAAATGGTTTTCATATGAAATACGATACTTGAAACATTTTGATCTCCAGAATAAATGCCATTTGACTACTTAATATGTTGATGTTAGAAAGCTGTCTGAAAGGCCAAATTGGAAAGTTGGCTTTTTAAGTGGTTTTAGTGCTGCATTTAAAGAAAATCATTTGTGTATTGCCCGTAGCAATGTTCTCTCATTTTGGAAGAGTTCAACTGTATTTTAAAATTATAGTGCTTAGCTACCTCCAGTTACTTCTTGTTACTACATTTTTCCAAATTACTGTTTGTAATCACTTCTAGCTGTAAGTAAGGAGACTTCTGGTTTTCAACAACCAAGATGTAGAAACATGTGCAGGTTGGTTTTTTTTTAAATTCCATTCTCTTACAGATGTTAAATTCCAATGTACAGATAATTAGAAAATTTTACCACACAATTGTTAACTTTATCAGGTGCATAAGCGTGGGAGTAACCTAGAAAGTTCAAACCAGATTTATCACTTTCCTGCTATGTCATCCCCTTCATACCCTCCACGCTGCAGAGTAGAACAGTCATAGAGGAGAAAGTGGGTAGAAGGATGCTTCATTAGGAGGAGGAAGTGGGTGGAAGGATGCTTCATTAGGAGGAGGAAGTGGGTAGAAGGATGCTTCACTGGGAGGAGGAAGTGGGCAGAAAGAATGCTTCACTGAGAGGAAGAAGTGGGCAGAAAGAATGCTTCACTTAGAGGAGGAAGGGGATAAAAAGATGCCTCACTGGGAAGAGGAAAGGGGTAGAAAGATGCCTCACTGGGAAGAGGAAATGGGTAGAGAGGATGCTTCATTTGTACTTGGAATAAGGTTTATGATATCGCTTCTAAAGTTAGTTACTTTTGTTCAATGTGAACACAGTGCCTGACAGTACCAGCCTCAGAGAGCAAAGGAATTGATTCCATCCTGGTGGGGAAGGCAGTGGTCACATGTGGCTGAGACCATGTACTTAGTAGAGAACCAGAAAGCATAGAGCAAAGCTAGAACTGTAGGCTAGCCTATACCTTCAAAGGCCTATTCCTAATAATCTACTTCGACTGGTCAGGCCTCATCCCCTGAAGACTCCAGAGCTTCCAAAAATGAACCTACCAGCTGTGGAACAGCAGAACATGGGCTTATGGGGACGCATCATTCTCAAAACATGACATTACTCATTCTCTCCTATGTAGCACTATCCCTTCAAACTACTGTATCCCAGTAAATAGTAAAACCTAGTTTCCTTTGAGGATAAGTGTAAAAGGAATGGCGGGCTGCGTTCTGTCGCCCAAGAGGAGCTTGGGCCCTTTGTTCCATGTCGCCTGGCTAGCTTTACCCGAAATAATAACACACAAATTGTATTCATTTAAACACTGCCTTGCCCATTAGTTCCAGCCTCTTATTGGCTAATTCTCACATCTTGATTAATCCATTTCTAATAAATCTGTGTATCACCACATGACTGTGGCTTACTGAGAAGATTCTAACCTACTGGGCCAGAGCTTCACGGCGTCTGCCTGACTCTGCTTTCTTTCTCCTAGAATTCTGTTCTGTCTACTCCACCCACTTAAGGGCTGGTATAGCAAAAGGCCAAGGCAGTTTCTTTATTAATTAACCAATGAAAGCAACTGATAGATAGAAGATCCTCCTACATCATTTCCCCTTTTTCTGTTTAAACAAAAAGGAAGGCTTTAACTTTAACAGCAAAATTACATATAACAAAACAGTTATCAAGCAAGAATTACAATTACAATATTTAGATCTATTTTATCTTTTACTATAACAAAGGAAAACTATAACTATAACTAACCATTCTTCAACTCTATCAAAGACTCGAGAAAGATATAACATTACCTAAGTAAACAAGAAGTAAGCAACTTCCAAAGCTCTAGAAATTTGTACTGTTGGGGCATCCATCTTCAGCCTACAGGCCCATAGTATCCAGCATCTTTTCCATGAAGCAGAGATAGCCTGACTTATCAGGAAACCAGGTTATACTTAGAACTACAATAGGAATGTTCTGGAGGGCTAGAGCTGTAATAGGACAGCTCTGGAGGCTAGAGGCTCAATAGGAGCTGGGGTGCAATGGGGGATGGTCTCCCCACAGGATGCAGCAATGCTGCTCTTCTCATGGAGAGCCCGCTACAGTTGAGCTCTGCTCTGTCCCCTTAAGGGAAGGTCCTAGCAGAGCTATCCGCTTCTTTGGCAGAAAAGTTGCTACTTTTCCTGCTCAGCCCCCACTTAGGGAGTGTCCCAGCAAGGTTCCTCTGTTCTTCTGTTCTACTCCACCTTGCTCAGCCCCTCTCAGGGAGCGTCTCAGCAAGGTTTTTCAGCTTAGTCCCCTAAGGGGCATCCCAACCATGTTCTCTGTGCCAGCCAGTGAAGACCATTACCCAATACTCTTGAGATTTATTTGGGAAGGAGAGTGACTGTCTCTGCAAGGAGGGATAAAGGGTAGCCTCTAAGTGAACAGGCAGAGAGGCTTATATAGGGCTTCTTAGGGGAGTAGTTTTCCAAGGGAGAAGAGGGGTTGTTTTGTTTTCCATGCTCAGAGATTGGTTAGTTTAGTTGGTAAGGGGCAGAAATGGCTCTGATTTCATGGTCAAACTGTATTTCTTTCACTGGTTCTTTTTAGACTTTCGACTCTAATCTTGGGACCAGGGCATATTTCTTTTACTGGCTCTGATGAGGTATGATTTTTTTGGCACTGGTTCAGTGTCAGGGTATTTTTTTTTTTTTTTTTTTTTTGCTGGTCCTGAGTTCAGAGATAAAGATGTTTCCTTCCCTGGCTCAGGTCTCAGATCCAGGGTGTGTTTTTTTCACTGGCTTTCGGGTCAGAGTCAGAGTGCTCAGTGATTGGTTGGTTTCCTTCTCCAGTTGTCCCTATTGCCTTACAATTATTCTTTGGCTCAAACAGCTGAAACTTAACAAACAAAAGGCTCTGTGGTAGATGGGCATTACATTCGGATCTATGCATTCCAAATCCTTAGTCTGGGCTTTGAACACCTTTCATCATTACCCACACTTCGTCTATTTTTTGAGCTTTCCTGTGCAGGCAACAGGTCAATGTTTTCATAGAGCTCAAACTAGAAGATGTAACCCTCAAAAGAATGCCTCATTTGCCACCTTTGTAATCTTCTCACAGGCATTTTGAGGGCTTGTTACTGAGTTGAAGACTTCCAATTAGACTTGAGATACTTTTCAGTAAAGAAGTAGGAGCCATGGCTAATATTTGGAACTTTTTGTTTATCCATGGGGTAATCTGGAGTAATCTCTTTTCTGAACTAAGGTAACCCCCTTCATTAAAAGCCATCTTTCTCCAGTTAGGTAAGTTGCATTTAGCTTCACGCAAAGCATGAATATTTGAGAGATCATCAGTGTCTTGTGTACATCCCCAGGGCTTCATGGGAGTCAGACAGACAGACAGCCTGCCAACATTGGCCTTTCTTCCTCCAGGCCCTGTCCTTTCTCTTACCTACTCAGCTTGGCTGTCTCATGACCAGATACAGGCCCTCCTCTTTCTCTTCCTTGACATTCCCTACCTCACTCTTTTAAACCTAGCATGTTTCAAGTTCCACATGTGTTTTCCTAGCTCCCAACAGTAATCTAGCCCCTGCCTTGTTACCAGTATGCCATGGCTCCCCATGCAAGCCTTCTGTATCCTTCCTGTTTTATGTATTTTCAAGGTTCTCAGATAAGTGACAGGCATCCAGGACTTTTGATTGTAAGGGCAGGATGGGTAAGGCTGCAGTGGGGTTTAATGTGTGTCCACATTGGAAAGTATTGTGTTTTGTCATTATTTTTTCACTAGCCTATATTTTCTGCTTTTGTTATACTTTTCTCAAAAATAAGTAAGCAACATTGTCAAAGGTTGCGAGATGCTGTTGTTACTGACTTGGCAGCAGTTGTAAATAATACATGGAGGTATTTGATTTCATTCAGTTGGTGAAACAGAATACTGAAGGTATATGCCATGTACTGTATGAAGAAAGTTTACCTTCCACCCAGTGAACACTATGTTTACTTTAGCAAAACAATAAAATAAAATAAAATAAAAAAATCAGTATACAACATAAGCAAGTCATTTGCAAAAGAAAGATGATTTCCTGGGGTGTGAGTTAAACTCTACACTTATGACTATTTTTATGTATTTACTCATATTAAAGATTCTTCAAAGGTATGAGTAATGATCAGACCCGTGGTGCAATTAGACTTCCAGTCTTAACATTGTAATGACAGTGGAAAAGTCTGAACTTATACTCCACTGTACTTTACCAGTTAATTCACTTTTTTTCCATATGTTTTTAAATCTTGTGTAGGAAACTAACTTAATGTACTTGATTTCTTTTAAATACTTTAAGGTAACTGATGTAGACTTTTCTCAACTCCTTTTCTATCAAATCACAGATACCACTAGAGCAAGACGAAGCCAAGAAAGTGATGGTGTGGAATATATTTTTATTTCTAAGCATTTGTTTGAGACAGATGTACAAAATAACAAGTACGTGAAATTTTGTTGAATTTTTTCTATTGCCACTATGTTTAAGCTGTTGCCCGCATATCCAGTTTTAGATAGCCTAGGGTTCCCTTCCATTTGAAATGCATTTCACTTATTATAGTACTGTTTGAAAAATGGTAGTTTAGTTAGTAATTATGGATGCTCACATCTAATTTTTTTTTAGTACCTAGGAGCATTTCTGTGCAGCTAAATCCATAAGAATTATTTTGAAGCATGAGGAAAACTTCCCAGGGTATTTCTATGACTTTTTTTTCCAGTCCAGTAATTGAATCGCAACACGTAACTTGGGCAGGACTTTATTTTAAAAATTAATGGCCAGCTGTGTGATATGCTTGCGCCATAATCTTCATGCACACCTAAGTCCCATTGGCACTTCCAGCATCAGAGTAGAGCTGCCATGCTGCACACACCGTCTCCTCCAGCTAACTCTTACCCCACCCTCCCTCAGTTTTCCATTGCCGAGGTGTGGCTACTCAGGGTGTCAGAAGTAGGGTGTATGTTCATACAGTATTGTGGGATTTTATTGAAACATCAAAATGCTTTCTTCAAGTTTGGCCCTATGACTGTGTTTTTATAGCACATAATCGCTGCCCTGGTTCCATTAGCCACCTCCCAGCTCCTGTGGCTGCAGTGCCCAGCTCTGTTATTCTGTAGTGTGCAGTGAAATTCCAGTAGTTTCTATTGTTTGGCTTACTCGCTGTTTTATTGCCTTGCATTAATTCTGAAAGGGGGTGATGGAAAACTTTAACGCTCTACTGAACCAAAGTACATTTTTGGGCTTAAGTGTAATACAAGCAAGTGTTACTGATTTGAAAATGTGGGAGATTTTTTTCAAGTTGACATTTGCTGAAATGCTTGGTTCTGTTTATTAAATACAGCAAAAAATTTTTACATGTTCAGCAAAAATACCTTTTGCCTATGAAGTATAACTTGCCACCTGCTTTTTTCATATTCACAAACCTTCCTGATGAGTGTCTAATTTTCTGCAGGTTCATTGAATATGGCGAATATAAAAACAACTACTATGGCACAAGTATAGACTCAGTTCGCTCTGTCCTAGCTAAGAACAAAGTTTGTCTGCTGGATGTCCAGCCTCATGTAAGTAAATAAAGCATGCAGTTCCCTGTCAGTCTCCTGCCACATGTCAGAGTGAGCTTCATATGAAGTCTGCTCATTTAAATGTAGGTTGGTTAAGAAAAATAAACACATAATGTTATTAGAAAATTAGAGGGAAAGATGCCCCAAGGTCAGTGTTTATCTGTCTTGTTTTTATTCAGTCGAGTTCGCTGGCTATTACATGTTTATTTGGGATCTTTAAAAAATGTTGCATACATAATATGCTTTGTGTTATGCCTCATTCTCAGTGTTTACAATCTGACAGTGGCATCTTAGATCATCATTCTCTTGATCTAATCTGATTGTGTACACGATGCAGACATTTAAAGCCTGGCATAGCTGTGAGGCACTGTTCAGTAATATCTTGTCTGAGATGCCACAGAGAGATCTTGTGTATCACCCAGGGGGGGCCTCTTGTGGGTACTTTGAACAAAGAAGGCCAGTGGGTGAAAACATTCAATTCCTTTTGTGATCTTCTTTGTCCTCTGATTGGTACCCAAATCCAGCATTACCCTAGTCTTCCTGGAGCTGAAAATTCTCCTTCTAATGGTGGTAGTATTCTAGGATGCTTAGCCTCTTAATTATAGAACTTCTGCACCTCTTATGGATGAAGAAGCTAGAATTATAGAATCCTTAATATCAACTTGGAAGCTGCCTTCTGTCCAGGCACTAGGAGGAAGTGGGGCATTTCTGCATGTTCTCAACTACTCCCAGACTCACTGAGTCCTTTCCTCATCCTCACCATCACTATGTCGCTCTCCTCAACACATAGAAGCCATCTACTTAACCTCACAGTGGGATATATGAACTATTTAGACTATGGAGATATCAATAATATCTCTCAGTTCTGACAATTTATCACTCTTGACAATTCATCAGTTCAGTCTGCAGGAGTTAACACTTAAAATCCAGAAGAGAATTGTAGGAGCCAGAGGGGTCAAAGACACCAGGAGAACCCAGTCCACAGAATCAGCTAAGCAGGCTCATAGGGGCTCAGAGACTGAAGTGGCAATCACAGAGCCTGCATGGGTCTGCGATAAGTCCTCTGCATATATGTTATGGTTGTGTAACTGTATATTGCTGTGGGAATCCAATTAGTGGGAGTGGGGTCTCTAACTCTATTACCTGCTCTTGAGACCCATTTCCTCCTATTGGGTTTTTTTTGCCCAGCCTTGATATGAGGATTTGTGCCTAGCCTTTTTACATCTTGTTATGCCATGCTCAGCAGATATCCCTTGAAGGCCTGCTTTCTTTCGGAAGGGAAGGGAAGTAGAAGTGGATCTGGAAGATGGGGGTGCAGATAGGTGCTGGGTAGGTAAACTGTGGTTTTCATGCATTGTATGAGAGAAGAATAAAATATAAGAGATAAAAACAACCAAGGTATGTTGGTATATACCTGTAATCTAACACTCTAGAAACTGAGGCAAGAGTATTAGGACTCCCAGGAAGGCCCCTATGCAATCCTATACAGTCCCAGACAATCCTGTCTCCAAACAAAGCAAGACACTTGATGGGGTAGAGGAGGTGCTGCCCAACCTCACAGAGAGCAGAGAGACTGCACAGACTCCAACTTCTAGCAGAGAGAATGTGAAAGAAATGGACAGCTTACAGACTGCCAAACTCATCGCATCTTTTAGAAGCTTGGTCTAGGATCTAGTGTTCTAATGGTTTTAGTCTCTGTCTTCCATAATAGTGATAGTTAATTTCAAAACATTTAAAGTGTAAGTTGCCTTCTCTAGTTGCTTTTCAGCGATATTGTCACCTTAGTTCTCAGGAACTGATTGAATAATAACCTGTCATTAAAGAATAATTTCAAGAAATTTTCTCCTTAGAAAAATCCAAAAATGCATGAAATTATGAAGAAATTTGAAAAAAAAATCTTTTCTCTGTTGCAGACAGTGAAGCACTTAAGGACACTGGAGTTCAAACCCTATGTGATATTTATAAAACCTCCATCAATAGAACGTTTGAGAGAGACAAGAAAAAATGCAAAGATTATTTCAAGCAGAGATGACCAAGGAACAGCAAAACCCTTCACAGTGGGTATTATGATGGCTAGCCATTGGATAAGCAACACCAAAATGCTTGCATGCAGTACTTAAGAACATTGTTACAGATGAAGTTATGATCTAGAACTCCTATAAGATCATAATGTTTTATTCTGTGTATTTTGAACAATGGTGTTGTGAATTCTTCTTGGTTCTATGAACTGATATTCTACTTTGTAGAACTGGGTATGGTAATGCACCCTTGTTATCTGAAACACTCAAGATTCAGGAACAGGACAATTGAGAGTTAGAAGTCATTCCCTTCTCCCTGAAATATTTGAAACAAAAGTGTTCTACAGTAAGACTCTGTGTCTCCAACCAATATCCACATTAGTAGTATTAACCACTGTTTCTGAACTTACTAGCACACACAAAGCTCTGGGTTTACTCCCAATGCCACCAAATGAACCAAAGAAAATACGTCAACAACAAAAGTTTGGTCTTGCACACGCATGCTGAGTTAACAGCAGCCCTGATATTTATGCTAATCGTGATATGCTCGTGTAATGGTGCATTACAAATGACCCAGGAAGCCTGAAAAAATAGTGATAGGGAAGGTGATTTTGTTTTTGGCTTGGTTTAAAGTCTAAAATCACAGCATTCAGTAAAGTCATTGTAAAATGTTTCTATTGATGTGAAATGATGTAATTGTCTTGTTGCTTAATTTGTTACTACTTGTTTTTATAGGAAGAAGACTTTCAAGAAATGATTAAATCAGCACAAATAATGGAAAGTCAATATGGCCATCTTTTTGACAAAATTATAATTAATGATGATCTCACTATGGCATTTAATGAGCTAAAAACAACATTTGACAAACTAGAGACTGATACCCATTGGGTCCCCGTGAGCTGGTTACATTCATAACTCAAGAAAATTTCCTTAATTGTGTTTTTTACAGAGTGCATCATTAGGTCAGCTACCATGTTTTTGGTAGGATTTTCTTAAATATCGATCACTGTCATAGATGTAAAGTCTTCATAAAATTTCAGTTTGAATTTGAATCATATGACTGCACAATCTAAAAGTCAAAATCTGCACAGTGTAAAACTCTGAATTCCCTGATTGCCTTTAATTCTGTCTCTGTTGTGAGAGGCAGTGTGTATCAGAGTTCATGCCCCACCTATACTTGCTGCCCTTCACTTTGCATGCTTGCAGTTGACAGCATGGACTTAGCCATCTTGGGCAGCTCCACATGTTTGACTGAGCTGGAAATAAGACCCCATCCTATTACTGCTCCTGTGCAGAGAGTATGTTCTTTGTGTGTGTTTTGTTGTTAAGGAAGTAGCTCACATATTATAGCTTAGGAAATCCTTTGGAGTACATATAGAGGCTGCAAATATTCTATAAGGGTAAAGTGGATTCTTTTTTTTTAAGTTGAGGGTCTTACTATGCTCTGTACACTGGCCTTGAACTCAGCCCTCCTTTGCCTCAACCTCCCAAGTATGGGTACATGCCACTGTAACAGGTTTGGAAATAGATTTAAGTAATATTATAGATGTAGACCAAAACCCTTCCTTGTGGTTTAGTAAGGATAATTATTTAAGGGCAAGCAATTATCACAAAGCAACTCCTGTTTTAACCTGTTACTTTTCAGAAGACATTTCTGGAGTCAAAATATTTTATTCTCTTTGTTTGGAAGTTCTCAGCAAATTATAAGAATTAGATAAGTATTCTAAACATATAACACACATGTTAGAGTACATACAGTTAAGGAAAAAGTGATAATGTTTCCGTACTGTGCAATCACTACATGTTTAAATTGTGCTATGGTGTGTTCTAGAAACCTTATATTGTGTTAACTTTCTTTTGACCAAAATGATTATTAACATTGGCCAGATTTCATCTCAACCTATTCTGAAAGAAGATGGATTTTTTAAATGTTTAGATGACATT